>NC_089232.1:40359021-41079021 GCF_963924675.1 Phocoena phocoena
AAGCTGCAGTTTTGTTAGTGTTTCTTTTTATTATTATTTTTTTGCAAAGAATTTTTAAATTGCTTAGCTAAATAGTTAAAATTTTTTCCTTCTCTCTGTACCTATTAAAATCTTTCGGCAGAGGTCCAATTTGGGGGAAAATCACACACACACACACACACTTCAGCCCCTCTAGTGCCCCCAACAACACCTCAGCCTTCAAATGGTTTCAGAAAAGCTAGGACCTCGTTATAGATCCAGGGTCTGCTGTGGCTAATTTGCTGTCTGTGTTTTGTGCTGTCCGTCTCCTCTGAAATAGTGCCTGAGGTTTAAAGCTGCTCAGCAGAGGATGTTAGGAGACCTCTGCAAGCATTCAGGAGGCAACCTTCCCACCACAGTAACCTTAAAAAAGATTATGGCACTGGGCCCAGGGTCAGATTGAATAGATGAAAAAGTATATGCCATGCCTTTGCTGCTCCCTGAACCTGTCTCTGTTAACTGGGCTGACATTTTCAATGACTTTTCCTAGAGCCTTGTTTAGACTGTCTTCCTAGAAAATTCTGGATCTGTTTACTACCCATTTCTCTCACCACCACCCTCCCCCCCCCCCCCCCCCCCCCGTTGGCATTACTAAATCACAAAGAACAACTATCAGAACTTAGAGCCCTCTGGCCCTTTGGACAGTCCCCTTTCAACCTGAAGATGTAGTTTTTAAAAGGACCCCGTGAATTAGTGAGGGCAACTTCGTGGGGCAGTTCCTTTAAAGGCTTTGGCTAAGAATAGTCTGAAAAGAAATTATAAGATGTTTGTGCAGTTTTAACTTTTACATTTTAAGTATTAGTAGTTTGCCGTATGGGACTGATAAGGAAAAATCTCCTACTTTCTGGTAATGAGCAATGGATTTCCTTGTCTTAGCTGATACAGGTTACAAAAAGTCTGCTAGCCACTGGATACAATAATTCCCTTTCTAATCTTTAGTAGTCATTTCTCCTTGGATAACATTTTGCACTGTTGTATAATGCTGTCAGCCTTTTAAATAGCATTTACAGACTCTTGTTCACATCTACAATGTGAGTTGAAATTGAAAAGTACACAGTCTTAATGAAACCCTCTATCTATGTTGTGGCTAACTGTCAATAACTGTGTAATGTTTTATGAAGGAGAACACATTTGCAGGTTGGGGAAGGTGAGATCCAGATCTGCTTCCCACCCCATTGTTTGTGTATTGAACAAATAAGGCCTGCTGGTCTGCATTATTTGGTGTGGCCTCATCAAATTTAAGGCAAGTCCTCCTCTCTTTCTCCCAGCAGGGACCCTCAGGCATCAAAAGATAACAGAAGCACCTATATAAGGCACTTGATAGTTCATTTTTTGTTTTTTTTAACATAGAAACATGGTTCCAGTGGTTATCATTTACATAAGAAGTGAGACTTAAAGAGACTGATTTGTGCGTGAGGCTTAAGAAATCAGGTAGTGTGCTTATATTCACACCTCATGCATCTTATGTTTGCATTCATACATATAAATCATCTAAACTCATTTAAATATAAAGTGACACTGAAAGCGGAGTAGCTTTGTAATTCGTTAGGTGATAACATTTTCCTTCTAAAGTGGATGGATCTCAGGTAGGGTAGAATGTGTTGTCGGTTTTGAACACCAAAAAGCAATCTCAACCAAGATTGAGAACCAAATTTCTAAAAGTTTAGTTAAGAAAAATTCTGTCTCAGTGTTAATTTTACTCCTCTATTTTCCCCACACTCTTCCCCTTGGCATACATAATCAAAATGATCTATCCTGCCTGCTTTCTGGATGTGATAACCCAGTCATACCTTTACTCATTCAGCAGTTTCCCCTCCCACCTGCCATTCGCACCCTGTCACCTCCTCTGCTTGCCCCAAAGACCCCTCCATCCCTTGTATACCAACTGGCTCCGATTTTAAAGAACTGCGGGCAGCGCATATCAGAGACTGCCTAGTGCCAGTTCTGGCAAATAAAGACAGCCCTCCTCCTCTTACCTTTAGAAACATCAGGATGATTTTATTATTCCACCCTACTTTTAAGTTAAAACATGAAGCGTGACTCTCTGGTTTTAGAGTCTCTCAAAAGAACAACTGGTGATTCCTTTTAGTAGGTTTTCCCAAAATGTGTGTATGTGTGTGTGTGTAAGATGTAGGTCAGAGAAACATTCTATTTGGGTCATTGACAGATGTTAAGATTTTCTAACAAACAGAACAATTGTGCATCCTACCAGGTGCCCAACCAAAACATCCCTTACCAGCCTTCTAAGTGGAATCAGCTAGACTTAGCACAAATGCATTTTTGTTTTCAATGTGAATGGGATATTTTCTTGTCTTTCTGATGCAAGATAAGATGCTAAGCATTAGGCAGGGGTGCCTGGACCACATGATATGACTGCCGGGCTGTTCAGAGCCCTTTAACAATACTAAATACAACTGCAAGGGCTCTTTCACATTAATTGGAATGACTTGGTATCACAAAATATCTGAGCCCAGAGGGACTGCAGAGATAATCTAATGCAACACGCTCACTTTACAGATGGGGAAAATGAGACCCAGAGAAATTAATAAAATTGCCAAAGTTCCCACAAGTAGTTAGTGACTCGTGGAATATAGATGCTTGTAGAATATTCTCTCCCTCGATCTGCACAAATAATTCTGAGGCTTCCCATCAAAGCCCAAAGCCTAAACCAGAGACGGATATATTGAATTTTGGAAAAGCAGTTTAAGGTATCACTTCATCTAAGTGAAAGCCCAGTATGACTTTCCAAACAACTATTCTGCTAAAGCCGCTGTTTGAAATAGACCAGCCATTTAAAAACTGCAGCTCAGTGTGGTGGAGAGTGTACCACTAGGAGCCAAGGGTTTCTGTCCAGCTCTGGCTAAAGGATTTGTTGTCTGGACTTTGAAACATTAATGTGCTTTGAAATCATCTAGGAAACTATTTAAAAATGCAGATCTCCAGGTCCCTGCTCCTAGGTGGGGACTCTGTAGGTCTGACAGGGTGTCAAGTAGGCTGCATTTTTATTGAACAATAAATGCCTTGCACTGTTCTCTGTTGTCTGAGTAAGACACACAAATTACTGCCTCGTGAAGCTTTGCGTCAAATGTGTGTGTGTGTGTGCACGTGTGTGCGTGTGAGAGAGAGGAGGCAGGAGAAGTAACTCATGAACACACCATGAACGAATGTTAAATTCAGAGATTGCTAAATGAGATAAAAAGATATAATAAATGGGTACACAGGTGTGTGGGGCTGCACTTACTAGTGTGGAAAGAGATGGCTTTTCAAGGGCTCCAACAGGGAGAAAGAACCTGCCGTTTGGAGAGTTGAGGGAAGCTTTCAAGTAGGGGGAACAGTTGTGCAAAAACCTGAGACAGGGACACGTTTCAGGCGAATGATGACTAAGAAGAGAGCATGGACGAGGAGAGAGGAGCAGCCATGAGGTCTGAGGGAGGACAGGGCCACGTCCTGGGGTCTGTGGTGTGGACTGTGAAATCCGAGTGTGGATTCCTTTCTAAATGAACGGGCAGTGATTGAGTGACTGTTAGGAGGGGGATGATATCCAATTTATGCTGTAAAGGGATGCCCTTGAACAAGTGTCCCAGGTGTTGCTGATTCAGGGGATCCTCAAACACACACTTTGAAATTCTCAACTCACCTGTGATCTTTATCAGATCTTTACCTTTCTGGGCTTCAGTTTTCTTGTTTACACAATTTAATTTCTGACCATCTCTATATCACAGGATTATAAAAATTAAGTGTTCCCTTGGTGATACTGTGCACAGGTAAATTAAAAAACAATAGATTATTCATTTTGCTTTACTTTTGTCTCGAGAGCCAAGCTGGGAGACAGTTGACTAGGAGATAATTCAGAATTTGGCCACTGGGTTGGAAAAGTCATATGCTGCAGAACACCCACTTGTAACCAACTTATTTTTCTTCTTTCCAGTATTCATTGTAAGTGGATTTCCCTTTTGTGTATGTGTGTGTTTGAGACAGATGGCAACTTTACAGCATGATGTTAGAAGAAAAAGTGTTTGGAAAGGGAAGAAGGAAGGCAAACAAGAAAAGCAAGCCTTGAATAAGCAATTTTTCTTAAAAGGAATACATTCTGGGACAGTTTATTTTTGTGCTCTGCCTGGAATTTGGGGACAATGTGCTAGAATTCTCTTTCTGCCTTCAGCTGGCAAGCAGCCTAAAAAAGGTGGGGACTTGGAAGAGAGACACAGTGTTTCTATTAAAATAAGACTTTATTGAAAGCAGGACCAGTGGCTAAAGTTAGTCCTTGGCTTTTTAAAGGCACTATGGCTGGGCCTATGTGAACATTGAAGTGGAGAATGGAAACTATTAGCCAACTAGGGCAGTTGGGCTCAAATATCTAAGTACATATCTTCAAATCATTGCAGGCCAAGTGGTGTGCTGTTCTTGGAAGAAAATATGAGTTATTTGGATTACTTCCTTAATTTCCCACTTTATTTATGGGGTAAATATGGGCTATATTTGAACTGAGGATGAGTTTAATGTATTCTACTCTTCCAGAAATACTTCTCTGTTGTGTTTCTTCCATTCGATTTGGGGTTGTGACTGCTAATGCCGATAAGAAAAGATTTCTGTGGCCTGGGGATCATCCTGGGGTCTGGTCACATCAAGCTCTTTCCCAACATTGCAACCCTCCCCTAGGTGTGTAGGGCTTGCTTCTAAGCCAAGTTTTTGTTCTTACAGTTTTCCAAAAGCAAATACTTCTCTGTCACAATCAGTAGTTGTGTTTTTTTTTTTTTTTTTTTTTTTTTTTTTGGTATGTGGGCCTCTCACTGTTGTGGCCTCTCCCATTGCGGAGCACAGGCTCCGGACACGCAGGCTCAGCGGCCATGGCTCACGGGCCCAGCCACTCCGCGGCATGTGGGATCTTCCTAGACTGGGGCACGAACCCGTGTCCCCTGTATCAGCAGGCGGACTCTCAACCACTGCGCCACCAGGGAAGCCCAATAGTTGTTATTTTTAAAATTTCTATTTCTGTCAACCTTAAAACTTTAGACTCATGATCAGTTCCTCATTTTCCCTATGCTTCCATCTCTGGCTGCAATTTATTGATTCTTCCTTTAACACCCTTCCCAGATAACCATAGCATTCATGAATATTTATTGGAGCTTAAGATACATAAGTTGCTGTTTTAAGTCGATGAGGTAATCCCATTAATTCTCATGATAATTTTATTAGGTTGATACAGTTATTTCACCATTTTACAGTTGAGGAAACAGAATTTGAGATGTTCAGGCACTCATTTCAGGTTGCAGAGCTAGTAAATGGTAGAGCATGGGCTTGAACCTACAAATTAGTTACTTTAGTAGACAGATAATGATAGTGTGATTTCTGTGGGCCAGGGATTTGCTAGACACTGGGAATTCAGTAGAGGGTAGCATAAAGGGTAAACTGTATGAATTAAAGCATAAAACTTTACTGAGGGGCATTAAGCACTTAAAGATGTAACTTGTCATGGATGGGAAGGTTGATTACTGTAAAGATGTCTATCGTCCCAAGTTATTTTTATTAATTTAGTGCAGTTTCAAGAAGGAGATTATTTAATTAACAACATGGTTGTAAAATTCATTTGAAAAAAATTGTCAAAAATGCACAATTATTTTATAAGGAGAGAGTACAGATATAAGAATTCTCTGATTGACAGTGAAACCTACTACTAAATATAAATAATCAAAATAGTGTAGCTGATAGATACATGGAGTAAAGTAGATAGCCATGAAACAGACTCAGATCCATGAGAATGTAGGATGTGATACATAGAATATCACAAATTTCCAGAGAAGGAAATAGTTGATCAATAAATGGTGTTAGGAAAATCACTCTACAATTCGGAAGTATAAAATTAGAATATTACCTCTTCTCTTATACTAAAATAAATTATTAATAAAGATATTAATTTAAAAATATAAAGTCATTAAAGAATATGTAAGTAGATATTTATCATATCTTTAATGGAAAAGGATTTTGTATGTATAAAAACAGTCACAGAATTTAAAAATATATACATGTCAAAAACATAAAACAAAATTGGAAGACAAATGACATTGAGGTAAAATTCTTGCAATAATTATGCAAGACAAAAGGCATACTTACTGTATAAAAAGTTACTGCAAATGGATGCGAAGAAATCTTTTAAAATATGATAAAAGTAAATATAAGTAAGCATATATGTGTGTGTATATATATATATATATAGAGAGAGAGAGAGAATAAGTATATTAAATATATGTAACCTTACAACCCATTAAAAATATGCAAACAAAAATAACAAAACCCCACATTTTGTATTAAGTCAGCATAATCTTAAGCAAGTTGTTATATCACTCACCATGGTCATGAATGTGGGCAAAAGGACTTGCTCACTTAGTGATGTGGGGATATAAACTGTTACAGTCTTTCCGCACAGCCGATTTTTAACATGAGTAAAGAGCTTTGAAATTTTCAAACCTATGACTTGATAGTTGTCTTTTAAGATTTTATTGTAAGGACATAATAAGAGATATTAAAAAAAACACAGACAGACATATTGCAGCATTATTTATCAGATAAAGAAGTTTAGAAATGACATAAATGTTTAACATAAGGAAGTAGTTAAATTATGATATACAGCACTGTTATGAAATATGCGGCTATTTAAACTCATATTTTGAAAAAATATTTTATGATATGGGGAAATACTCATAATAATACATAAAATAAGACGCAACTGTATCTATTTCATCCTTTAAAAAAAAAAATCTCTGTTTCTTTTTTTTACCGAATCGGCATGCTAAAATATTAAAAGCAGGAAAATGAATACTTTTTGTATGTAAAGGTGGCTAAATGGACACTCTACATCATATATGTTTGTAATTTTCAAGTTTTTTAACTTGAGAAAATGTTGTTTTAAGTGGAAGAAAGCTGATCCTAACATCAGGTCAGGTCAGTTTCCTAGCCTAAAGGGGAAACTACTCTTGGACAGTATTTTCCCTGAGCAACCAAGTCTCTCTTAAGATGTGGCAATTCCTGCTTCATCGATAGAACCTTTTTTTTTTTTTTTTTTTTTTTTATAATCGGCGGGTGGGGGAGAACTTGAGTTCTCAGAATACTTAAAGGAATGTTTGGCTCACATTGTCATTCAAATTGGTTTAATTTCATTGAATTTTGTTTTATCTCTCATAAAACATTTTGAAATGGTCGTATGAAAGACCCTCTATAGCCAAGCTATTGGCTGATCAATTTGATTAGCAGTTAGGAATTATAAATGGAAGATAAAACGAGTCTTTTCTTGTTATACAGCCCTGGTAATAAATGGCAAGTACATATTTTTCTGAGGCTTTTATTCTTAGAAAGAAAGCAAAAGGATATAATAGGTTTTTTAAATACATGGCACATAATTTATTCTGACAAACAGATGTATTTTGTTGTTGCTATTATCATTTGATGAAATACTTTAAAACTAGTCCAAGGTGGTCCATTTTCAAGTATAATACATACAGTACATCTAGCAGTTAACAAAATTTGGATGTGTAGCATAGAATGGTCATTATTTTTACTGAAAAAAAAAATAAAGGCACTAATTACTTACAGACAAGATACTTAGCACAAACAGATAAGCTTCAAAATGAAAAATTCTCGGTTTATGATAATTATGTTCTCTGCTTTGTTTTCAGAGACTGATAATTTGAGGCTTTAAAATCACCAGGAAGCCATTAATTGGAATTCTTCAATAAAAAATAAATTACATAGAAGTTCATGATGAGTTGTAAAAGCGGAGAGACTGTATTATACAGTGAACGACATTGCTTCACTATTTATAGCCTTGTGCAGATATGTCTAACAGAAAACTGTAAAGAATTTGAGATGTGCAGATAGCAATTATTCACAGATCCAAACTATCTGCAGATATTTCAAATAACAGCTTTTAGCAGATCTCTGCACCAGTAAAGGCAGGGCTTTAATTTGAGGCAGGGATTTGCTCAATACATTGCTTCTTGTTTTTGACATCGTCCTTGCCTTCCAAAGTCCATCTCAGATCGTAGCTTCAGGAGAGACAGATCTTCCCATCACGTGCACAGTACAGCCCTGCATTTAAGTGTGATACAGCCCTGTGTACATTTTGGAGATGGTGCCTGTCACTGGAGGTCTGAGTTGCACTCTCTGTACAGGTTAGCTGAGCAGTCTCAGCTTCAGAATATTATCTTTTTAATCCATCTAAAGAAAACCAAATCACTCTAAATCCTAAACTACCATGCTCAGAGCTAGGGGGTGAGGGTTAGGGAGGAGGTGGGGTTGCCAGGAAACCTCTTTGGGATGTTCCGAGAGAAAAAGCCACACTGGGTAAGGGAAGCAAGCAGGTAACAGTGATAACAGGTGCTGTGTGATGAAGGCCCATGGGTAGCCCACATGTAGCAGTCTATAATCGGATAGAGAATGTGACTCTGATACTGAAGTCTGCATGCTTTGGGCCTCCCTCTCCTCTGATGTCAGCATGAAGACACTGACATCACTCATGCCAATTGCACTAGGAAAGAGAGGGATTTCTATGATGGTAGCAAACAAAGACCACCCTCTAGTGAAAAGAGAACAGTGGGACCTGGAGGTATAAGAAGGAAGTTGGGGTTCAGTTTCAGTTTTTTGTTAGGACATCTGCCGCAACCATTCAGTCAGTGATTCCATAGGGTACACCACAGACTGTTCAGAATTGTGGAGGATTCAGGTAAAAATGACCTTAACATATTAGGAATATGATAGGAGACTGGGGAGAGTAGTCAGATGAACATGTAGGCATCTTGGTTCTGTGGAATGAACACAAATTTTATAATCTGTATTTGTCAGGATAGGCTAGGTTATGCTTCAGTGAAAAACAATCACCAAATCTCAGAGGCTTGATACAACCAAGGTTGACTTCTCCTTCTGCTATATGTTTAGTATAAGTTGCCAGGAGGCTCTGCTCATTATAGTCACTGAGGGACCAAGGCTGATGGAAACTTCCTCTTGACCACAGAGGTGAAAAGGGAAGGTGATGAATTGTGCATTGACTCCTCAGAACTGACATGTCTTTGCTGCTCACACTTTATGGGTCAGAGCAAATCACATGGTCAGTCACTCCTAACTTCAGTGTGAGACAGAAATACAATCTTATCATGGATTTGGGTAGAGAACTGGAATATTTGTGAACCATCCTAACCTGTGGCTACCTTAGTTTCCTATGGCTGCTGTAACAGATTACCACAAACGTGGTGACTTAAAACAACACAAGTTTATTCTCTGACACTTCTGGAGGGCAGAAATCTAAAATCAGTTTCACTTGGCCAAAATCAAGGTGTAGATAGGGCCATGCTCCCTCCATAGGCTATAGGGGAGAATCTGTTTCCTTGCTTTTCCACTGTATAAAGCTGCATTTCTTGCATTTCTTGGCTGTTGTTTCTTCCCCCATTTTCAAAACCAGCAGTAGCCTCTGATTTCAATCCTCACACTGCTGCCTTCTCTGTAGTTCATTCTCTCTGCCTCCCTCTTGTAAGGACATTTGTGATTACATTTGGGGCCCCCCTAGATAATCCAGAATACTCTCCCAATTTCAAGATCCTTAACTACATCTGAAAGTTCATTTTGTCATATAAGGTAACATTCAGAGGTTCCAGGGATTAGGACCTGGATATCTTTGGGGGATATTATTCAACCCATCAGAGTGTCGTAAAGTCAGAAGTCCTAGATGTGATCCCCACATCCATCACTTACTGGTTCTATAACCCTAAATAAGTATAATCCTCAGGCTCAGTTTTCTCATTTATAAAAGGAAGGTTAAAAATGCTTCATGGGAGTTGTAAGGATTAAATTACTTATCTACGCATAAGTTCTCTACAATGATTTTTTTTAATTTTAAGATTTTCTTTCTGTAGTCTAAAAGAGTTTGTAAACCTGTGTATATACAGGTATTCACATTCATCTGGATCATCTGGATGACTGCTCTTAGATGCAGTATCTGGATGTGTATTTATTTAAAATCATATAAGCACCCGTGGTCACCTGTTTCTTAGCTGTTAATATTGTGCTTCTTAGACTTTATTGTGCAACAGGTAAAGCTGCTGTATTGGTAAATAATGTAGATCCCACGGGCTTAAATAAGCCCAATGATCTGATGGAGGAACTCTGGAGTAGAGCTCAGAAATATGCAGTCTTTTCACCACTAAAGCTGATTTTCATTGGATGCTCTGTAGACCTCCCTTTGAAAAATACCGTGTGGTAGGCATGTCTGGATGTCCTTGTACCAGAATGAGAGTTCAGCTTCCTCCATGGCTATGCTCATGTATTCAGCCCACGGTGAGCTCTATTGTATAAAGGAGAGGATTATTGAGGCCAAAAACCTATACAACACAAAGGAAACCAATGTTACCTACTTATGTGAATCAGTGTGGTCCCTCATTCATAATTGCATATGGAAAATCAAGGATCTATAAGATGTATTTTTACAAAATTGAGTGAATAACTACAAAGGAAAAAACACAACTGATCTCAGAGGGAGTATTAATAGTGCAAGGACAGAAGAGAATGTTAAATATACAAATTAATGTGTTTAGACTAATTTAAGAAGGTATTGCATCCATAATATATGAAATCAGGCTGCTATGAAAAATAAGCAGTCAGAGAATAAGAAAGGGTTCTTAGAAATTAAAAGTATAATTTTTGAAGCTACAAAGGAAAAGCTAAATAATTGTCTGGGAACACCTGAATTAACGATCTGGATGAGAAATCTGCATATACCTCCTAGGACGAGAAGCAAAAAAAAAGAGATAGAGATGGAAAACATGAGAGAAAAGTAAGAATAATAGAGAATAATCCAAGAAGCTCAATACATAATTAATAGTGGGTATAGAAGGAGAAACAGGAAATTTTTTTTAATTTCTGAGCTGGAGAAAATCTTTTCATTTTGAAAGCATTCATTTTCAAAATGGAAATATTTCATTTAGAAAGTACTAAGCAGAATTAATGAGTTAAAACATGGTGAAATATATTTTTTAAATTGCAAGAGTATAGTTATAAAAATTCTAGAATCTTCTGGGGTGACAGGGAGGAGATGAGAAGAAACCCATAATTAAAGGGATGAGAAGTAGATTGGCATCAGACTTGTTACTTACCACACTGATAATAGAGGACAATGGAACAATGTCTTCAGGGTTTTAAAGGTATAGAGTCAGCTAACATTCAAGCAGGACAGCGAAAGACAGACTCTTCAGATAACTTTCAGACCTACTTTGGAAACCGACTCATACATACAAACAACAAAGCAAAACAATATAGAGAGGAAAGGACAATAAGGCATAGGAGCAATGATACTTAGAAATCAGCAGTTATTGACACATATACCAACATGTGATAAGATCATAGTATGTTGGTGGTGAAGTAGTGAGTAAGGAGGTCGTGGTTTCTGAACATAAGATGAGGAAAATAAAATCTTGCTAAGAATTTTTTGTCTTGGTGTGTGGAAGGATATTAATTGTAATAAATTCTACATATTGATAGAAAACTTTTAAGTTTAAAAATGTGGCTTAAATGATGGTAACCATTAGGAATAGGGTTTATAACTTTGAAACTATTAGCATAAATAAAAAATTGGAGCAAGAAAATGTTATTTTAACAAAAGGCAAAATGGAAAAAAACAAAGAAAATCAGAATATATGGCTCATTAAAGTATAAATGCAATGAAAGGGCTATTTCTCAAAGTAACAGTAACTACATTACATTTGAATGGATTAAATTTGCTTTTAAAATATTTGCTTTCTAGTTGTCTGATAATAATAATAATAACCAGCCAGATGTTATTTAAAATAAATATACCAAAACCATATAACACAGAAGGATTGAATATAAAAGGATTGAAAAATAAAACATTTCAATATTAATATGACAAAATTAAACTAAAAATAGATACATTAGATCCAACAAAGAGGACTATCATATATTAATTGAAGATACAATTTGGTGAGGATATCCAATAATCATGAATTTTGTGTATCTGAAAATATGCCTTTGAAATATATATAAAGCAAAACCTTTTGCAAACAAGGAGAAAGTGACAAAAATCTGTAAACAGAGATGAAAAGTTTAACACACCTCTCTAAAAAACAAACCAGTGCGCAAAAGTTAGGTGAAGCTCTAGGTATTTAAATAATATAATGAAAAGACTTGGTTATATATCTCTGTGTAGATGTATAATTGTTCTCCTATTGGGTATAAGTGTACTGGATGTAAATGATAACACCCAATAAACAGAAAATGTATGTTCTTTTCAGATTCAGTGAAACATTAAAAAAATTGAATAATGTATTAGTCCAGAGAAAAATCTCAATGAATTCTAAATCATAGAAATAACTAGTCCAAATTCTCTGAGAACAAAAAATAAAATTAAAAATTAACCAAAAGAAGTATAGACAAAAGTTCTCTTCACTTAGAAATTAAAAATTGGAACAAGTAAATGTTCTCATTTACTGTAGGAAAAATTGACAGACGTGAGGTGGATTTTGGGAATTGTGAAAGAATGTATGAATAATAATATTTCTATAAATTTAGATGAAATGGATGGTTTTCTAGAATTGACCCAATAAAATTGACCAAATAAAAATTAGTAAATTTTAATAGACCTATAATGATAAAAATAACTGAACAATGTGTCAAGAATTTGGTTCTACAGAAACATTAAACTCAGAAAGTTTTAGAATGTGTTCTACCAAAAATATAAGAAAAAGATAATTTCCTATGTTTTATAAACTTTTCTAGAGCATTAAAAATCACATGGAAATCTACCCAAGTGATTTTGCCAAGTTTATAATCATGGCATACATGAATAAAACTACAGACCAATATTGCTTCTACTATAGATGTAAATACCCTAAATAAAATGATAAAGCAAAAAATAAAAATTAAATTCAGTAGTACTTCAAAAGAATCGTACATCCTTACCTGCTAGGGTTTATTCTGAGAATGCGAGGATATACGATGTTTGGAAATTATTAATGACATTTACTCTGTTAATAGATTAAAAGGGTAAAATAATATAGTAATCTAAGTAGTCTCTGGGGAGAGGTGGGGAGGATTTGGTAAAATCAGTCCCTATTAAATTTGGTAGTATCTATCAACATATATACGTGTGTACATTCTATCCCAGCAATTACTATTTTAAATTTATATCTTAGGGGGAAAAAATCCTTGCTAATGTGTACAAAGAAACATGGACAAGAATGTGCATTTCAGTACTGCTAGTAAGAACTAAGAAGTAAAACCATACAAATGACTACCAGTGGGAGATACCAAAAGACATGGAAAGATCACCAAAGCATTTTGTTTTGTTAAAAAAAAAAAAAGCAAATGCAGAACAGTCCATATAGTATGATTTTTATTTATGTTAAAATAAGACAAAACCACCTCCTAGAGAAATAGAAATAAAAACAAAAATAAACAAATGGGACCTAAGGAAACTTAAAAGCTTTTGCACAGCAAAGGAAAACATAAACAAGACGGAAAGACGACCCTCAGAATGGGAGAAAATATTTGCAGATGAAGCAAGTGACAAAGGATTAATCGCCAAAATTTACAAGCAGCTCATGCAGCTCAATATCAAAAAAACAAACAACCCAATCCAAAAATGGGCAGAAGACCTAAATAGACATTTCTCCAAAGAAGATATACAGACTGCCAACAAACACATGAAGGGATGCTCAACATCACTAATCATTAGAAAAATGCAAATCAAAATTACAGTGAGGTATCACCTCACACCAGTCAGATGGCCATCATCAAAAAATCTACAAACAATAAATGCTGGAGAGGGTGTGGAGAAAAGGGAACCCTCTTGCACTGTTGGTGGGAATGTAAATTGATACAGCCACTGTGGAGAACAGTATGGAGGTTCCTTAAAAAACTACAAATAGAACTACCATATGACCCAGCAATCCCACTACTGGGCATATTCCCTGAGAAAACCATAATTCAAAAAGAGTCATGTACCAAAATGTTCATTGCAGCTCTATTTACAGTAGCCAGGACATGGAAGAAACCTAAGTGTCCATCAACAGATGAATGGACAAAGAAGATGTGGCACATACATACAATGGAATATTACTCAGCCATAAAAAGAAACGAAATTGAGTTATTTGTAGTGAGGTAGATGGACCTAGAGTCTGTCATACATAGTGAAGTAAGTCAGAAAGAGAAAAACAAATTCTGTACGCTAACACATATATATGGAAGCTAAAAAAAAAAAAATGGTTCTGAGGAACCTAGGGGCAGGACAGGAATAAAGATGCAGTTGTAGAGAATGGACTTGAGGACACGGTGGGGCAAGGGTAAGCTGGGATGAAGTGAGAGAGTGGCATGGACATATATACACTACCAAATGTAAAATAGATAGCTAGTGGGAAGCAGCCACATAGCACAGGGAGATCAGCTCAGTGCTTTGTGACCACCTAGAGGTGTGGGATAGGGAGGGTGGGAGAGAGATGTGAGAGGGAGGAGATATGGGGATATATGTATATGTATAACTGATTCACTTTGTTATACAGCAGAAACTAACACACCATTGTAAAGCAAATATACTCCAATAAAGATTTTTTTGAAAAAAAGACAAAAATTAAGCCTATGTATATAAATAAATAGAGAAAGCCTTAAATAATACATGCCAAAATGATAATTCTGGTTACCTTTGGTAAGGGAAATGAGATTGGAGTGCGGAAGCAGGGATACTACTCTATATACATAATTTTTGCTTAATAATCATAACTATAACTCTGCTCTTCAAAATCACCAAATTACATTCAAATATTAATTGCATAAAATAAGTTTAAGAAAACACTAAAGGAAGAGGGGCTTCACTTGTAAAGCCCTTCACTGATCCTGCTACCTCAGGCAGAAATATGTATTTCCTCTGTAGAAGAAGGCTATCCATCAGTTTTTCAGATCATGTGCAAATCATTCCTTCTGAACATGTAGCTGCCATTACTAGGATTCTGTGTCCAGCAGCATCCTTAGATGTATGCTTGAGTTTGTTTCTACCAGAAGGAGATGCTCTGTTCAGTTGCTTGATTCTTGTATCAAGTTTATTCTAAAACGATTAAACTAGCCACTGGTTGGTTTAAATAATGAACCCATGCAAACCAAAGCCACAGTCCCTGGAATTCTCAGTATTGGACTTTTTTGTTTGCCACCTTCACATACCTAGGTTTGCAGAACACACCCAGAAGCTTTTTTATAATGTTTTAAATGTAATGCTGATTTCTCCACTACTTAAATGTGACAAGTTCATATCTTTTCATAATCTAATGACAGAGCCAGTGTGATTTTTATGGAGAGAGGGTAACAATGTCAATATAAGATAAAGCTATATTGGCAGTGTCTGTGAACATGTTTTAATGTCAAGACAGACTAGGGCAGAGTTGGGGACAGTGCCACACAATAAAAATATTGGGTCTCTGCAGGCATGGAAACAGCTCATAATTCTTGTTGAATAAAAACCCACAGTTAGTCATATGAAATCAGTTGATAAGAGGTCCCCAGCAGATGAAAAATTGTCTCCTCCCCTTCCTTAATAAGTGGCTGCAGTCCAGAGCTGAAGGTTGACGAGGCTCATTTTGATAAATGCCTTCTTACTCATTGAAAGGAAATTTGCCATAATGAAACATTGTCTTCTATTTCTTCTATCAAGTTTATATTTCTGTGTTGCCATCCAGCGAGGCAGAAGAGGGAGAACTGACAGCTCTGGCCAGGGAATTTCTTCTTGACATCTAAATTGTCTGCACTCTACTCTGTCCGTTTTCACAAATTTTACCATCAGGAAACTTTAACAAAATCACACACACACACACACACACACACACACACACAAGCCCATCCAATCATGCTCTATAGGACACCTGCAACACTGGAATAGGGACCTCAAAGCTACCCTCAGGCTTTGAATTCTGTTTTGGATGATGTTCTCTAGGAAGCAGGCTTTGAGGTGGAGATTAGCATGAAAGAGGTTGATTGGGGAATGTTCTAGGAACAAGACCTGTGAGGAGTGAGGGGAGCAGGGCTGGTCCAAAGGAGCAACAGGATTACAAAGCAATGACAACAAAGCCCTCATCTAGTGATCCCTTGGAGCACTCGGCAGCTGGGATGGTCCTGCATAGTTGTCTCCAGTTGGTTCAAGGGGAAGATTCTTTAGAGCTCGCATTGGGTGTGGTTGTTTCAGGAACAGGACCTAACCTTGATGAGGTGGCTCTCTGCAGCCAAGGACTCTCAGAAGGGATTTCCGGCTGTCACTAACCACATACCCAGCTGCTGGGGAAATGAGCGCTTCATCTTGGAGGGCAGGACCTGGCCACAGCAGAGTCTATTCCCTATCTAGTTAGTTAATGCTTCTGCTAAACTCCTGAGTTCTAATCTGAATGTTTATTGGAATAGCACTGCATTATCAGTTATCTCAGTTAAGTCACTCCACCTCTATGTAAATTGCAAAGATCGAACTCATGACTAGATCACTCCATCTATGAATTTTGTGTACTGAGGATTTTCTTGCTGGAATGTTTCAAGCATCAGGGTTTAAAATAAAAATGCAACAATTGATGCAGTTTCTCATGTCTTTGGTGGACAAACCCACTTTGTTCCTTTTACATGCTTTTGTTTAAACCTCTCTTGGGTGACTGGGGTGAAAGGAGGTCACAGGCATCTTTGACAGTCTGAAATTTTCAGGAACAGTTCCAAAATTTAATTAAGTACTGATTGTCTTCTATGCACATGAGAGAGGAGAAAAAAATCTTCAGAAATAACGGAATTAAGCATGCTCTATTTTGTAGCCTTGTAATGACCTCCAGCAAATGCCTGACCTACTTCTGAAGGCCTTGAGTCCACTTGCATGAACACGATGTCTTAAAAAGCTGACTTGGAAATCAAAGTCAAAACCCAGCACCATCCATGGTAATGGAGCAGGGAAGGATGTCCTGTGCTATTGGTAGAAAAGACAAAATTTTAAATAGAATGGAAATTGCCTCCAGCCACTTAATTTGGGGGCAGCACAGGAACTGTGCAGCGTTTCAGGCTGACGGTACCTTGAATTGAAAGAACTAATCTGCAACGTATTTTCTCAATATACTGATGGTGTTAGAACGGATGTTTCCCCAGCTATATTAATGCCTCTAGGCAGTAACTCCTGCCTGCCCCCAAGAGGTTAACTAGTAAGCAGTGCTCTGTGAAGGCCCCCCAAATGTTATGTGTCAGATTCTTCTCTCTCCCGCTGCAACTGAAGCTGTCATTGGTCAGCAGAAACAGTGCTTTTGCTGCTTTACGTTAGAAGGCAAAATTCACATCAAGAGGCAAAGAAGGGATTATGTCAGAGAAGTCTTGGACTCAGAGCTGATCCAGGAGTTACTCCTTTGCACCGTAGGAGTGGCCCAAGGAGAATGACTTTTCTACCTCGTCAGTCCTGGCTAAGTCACTTATACGCACTAGCAACGTTTCCCATACTGTGGCTTAGTTAACACTAGTCTTGTGGCTGTCTTCAGTGAAAACCTTTCTTTCCATTAAATAAATTTGGGAAATATTATTTCCTACACCCTTTCCTGCAGATTTGCAGTGACTATCAGCATATTAAAAGACCATGTGCTTCTGCCTTAAAAGAAAAAATCTGGTGAATCCAGGTTCTTCCAGTCTTACTTGATTTGCAGCCCTCCTTCCCCTTCCCTCTTTTGGTCACACCTTCATAATTCCCACAAAATGTACTGCAGACCAGTCTGGGAAATGCTGTTTGAGCTGAACTGTCAGGCTGTCAGTCAAGGTCAAAGGCTCTTTAGTGTTCTTCTTACAAGTCTAACCCGTCTGCCTCCTCCAGGAATCCTCCCATCACCCTGTGAAGGTGCACCTCAGGTTTAGTAACTTCTCGTGATTGATAGTCAAATCTCCTCTTGCCTCTCCTCCCCTCCCTTTTCCTGCCTTCTCCTCCCCTTTCCTCCCCTCTGTCTTTTTCCTTTAAGCCATACTGGTACTTTCATAGCAGAGGATCACCCCAGCTTGGTTATAAACTCTCAATATGTTGCAAACACCTTTAGATCCCCACTCTGCTGTGCTCATAGTAAGCCCTCAATAAATATTGATGGATAATTGAAGAATGCAAAGCAATGGATTAGATGACTCTGAGAGACGCCATCCCTAAGAGCATGTGTGTTTAAGAACACAGTTAATTCAGAGGCAGGGGAATCCTGGGGATGGGCAGCGGCTCTGCCAAAGGTTGTCTCGTCTTCCTGGAGCTCAGTCCGGGAAGTGTGGGATTCAGAGCGGCATGATTGGGATCCAGAATGACATCATCAGAGCTCAGTAAATATGTGTGGTTGATGATGTATTCCCCTGGAACAAATTACAGTCCATTTGACCACCTTTATTCTTGTCAAAAAGTTACAAGAAAAATCTCATTCCTTTCATCCCAACTCTAGATTTTTATCCCCCAAGGAAGCTATTCAATTCTGAAAGCCCTTGAGAAGCTCCCCGAGGTACACTGTTTCTTCCTTTTACCACATCCCCACTTAGAACGTTTTTTTGTTTTGGTTCCTTGAAAAACGCTATAACAGCCTTTTACTGTAAATAGTGGCTACTACCCTCAAATTTACCTCTCCCAAAAGAAAGGCACAAAAGCAACTCCAGTGTGAAGTATAAGGAGGAGGTGGTGGCTATTACACCACTAGGATTCATATGGCATTATAAATTTCTATAAAATGGGAATTACAGAGAATCTACTTTGCTTTCAGACAACCTGGTTACCTTATAGAACATTCCACTTCTGTTCACTGCAGAGCATGGGTGGGTAGTATTTTCAGCCATGAATCTACTAAACTTCTCTTTAGATAAATAGATCAATAGATAGAGATGTATGAGTTTTATACATTCTGGGATTATTACATCAACTTTTATGTTGTAAGTATAAATGATATTTCCTATATAATCTACATTTTTTTTGAAAAAAATATTTATTGAGCCTGTGAAAGCACCTACATATAGAGACATGAATGCGTAAACCGTTCAAATTCCTACAATGTCGTGTAATATTTTTTTCACAAATATTATGAGAAATTTTATTTTGTACTGTTCACTATAGATAGGAAATTTAACAGAGAAAATGCAACATCATGGAATTCAACTCTGGACCCTAAAGCCCCAGTATAACCATCTAATTTATTTCATTCTTAGCATTTCAAACAACCAAATGACACATACTGCTTGCCATTTAATATAGTCTCTGTGCTCAAGGAGCACTTCCGACCTTCAGGTTTACTCGATGGTGAAGAGTGTGGATGGGTGTTATCAGGGAATGCTTCCTGGCGGAGGCAGCATTCGGGCCTTGAATGGTGGTTAACATTTGACAGGCATTCCCTAAGTGGGAACAGCGTGGGGAGTGTTTTTAGGCTTTGGGAACACCATTATGAATGGTGCAGAAATGATGAGAGCACTACCTTTGCCAGGGCAGTGCTCCAACCATGGACTGAAGTGCAGCCTCTAAGCAAAAAGTAGTGGAAAATGATGCTGGGCATGTCCACTTTGGAAATTGCTGGGTGATGGTTTTGCTTTCCTCCTATGGGCCAGCCACTTTTACTTTAGTATTGCAACATGCTGACCTGTCATAATCCATTGTGAGGTGTATCAGTAATTTGATTCTAGGAAGACTATCTAGTAGAGATTTTCTTTGACCTACATTTGCTTTATGTAAATTAAAGTTGCTACTTTTATAATCACGTGTGGTAAGAATCTTAGCATACCATGAAGTCTTCTACTGTCCATTGCTGGAATTTAGGTATGACTGGGCCAGCTTGGCCAATTAGTGGGACAGAATGAGGAACATGCAGTACCATATCCATTACATCCATTGGGTGGGGTTGAAGGCCATCAATCTAAGGGTGAATAAATCCAGCATACAGCGAGTGAGGCTGTGACAAAGCCTTCATCAGCACACAGGAGCCTGTGTTCACATGGCGGCTGCTCCTGGAATCTGCTTCTTTTCCAGCCCCATGATGCATATCTGGGCCCTGATATGACAGAGGCTATAAATACACATCCCGTATTGGGGCTTAAAGAACATTGCCTTTGGGGTCTTCTAATAGAATGCCACGCAGAATGCCACATACCTCCTCAGCAGTAAAGGACAGCTGAAAGAGAGTTACTGTCCTTAATAGAGTAGCTGGAAAGACTGAAGCACAAAGAACAGCTCAGATGCTGTGAGATACTCTGGAAGTTTCCAGAAGTACTTGAGGCAGGGGCTTCAGCAGATGGAGAGTATGACTTCCTACCGAAGCAGGTAACTGATTACTTGGGTAAGCAGTGTCACTCACATTCTTTTGCATACCAGTGCAATCACTGAATGGTAAGAAAGAAGGTGGCTTTAGAGCTACAAGGCTTACTGTGTCAGCACAAGAAATCCAGTGCCATACGCATGAACATCACCCATCAGGCATACAGAGGCAGGGGAAACACCTGAGAATCTCAGCTGTAAGTAACTGGCCTTGGAGCCATTGAAATTTCAAATGGGTGATATCTAGAGGAAAGTGATTTTCTATGATGAACCTAGAAGCCAGGTGAAGCAAGGATTAATTAGAGCATATATTACAGTCCAGGAGGCCAACTTAGAAGGGTGGAGTTTAATGCAGCCAGTGTTGCAATTGAAATCAGAAAGCATTATGTTCACCCTCTGGCTCTCCCAGTTAGTTGCTGAGTGCCCACGGCTAAGTTTCTTTGCTTTCTGAGCCCACCCACTCACATACTAAGTGGTCCATGAGATAAGAATCTTGGTTTACCTCTCCTCCTCTTCTGTATGGACATTGCTAATTCTGCTCAGAATGTATTTCTTCCTTGTTCATGGCCTATGGGGTATTCTTACCTGGACGTGCTCTATCTCCAGCTATCCCTTTGAAAGTATGAAAACGTTGGAGAATATTCTAAGAGATTTTCAGTTATTACCACAGGGAGATACACAAGGAAGAAATTAACAAGTATGTGAAAGTTTAGAAAGCAAGAGGGGTAGTGAGTGCTCATGGGGTCATTATGGCCCAGGAGGCCCAAGGAGGAAACATGACCTCCACAGGGAGCTCCAGGTTAGGCAGCTGCCGAGTCATATCCTTCTTCATGCAAGGAGCATGGGGTCCCATGCAGGACAATCATTACAGTGGTTGTATGGTAGTTTGAGAAGCAGAGCTGATCACCTCTCCATCCCATAGCCCTTGGAGTATTCTAAGCTGAAATCTACCTGATGTGAGCCAGGAAAAGGGGCAAAGAGATAAAAAAGGAAACTGAATGTGCAGTTGTGTCTATGTCTTTATGGGGTGTGATTACATATATATATATATATATATATATATATTTGATGGAAGTATTCAGAAAATGTGTATGGGGAGAGGGGAGAGAAATGGTTCTAAACCCATATTTCCACTCTTGGATAATGGAAGATAATCAGGCCTAGCACACAGTGGGGGGCTAAGGAATGTTGGTTCATTTCCTGGTGAAATTAACTATAAAAGTGTGAACAGGTCATCTATATTGGCATTCCTGTTACATATTGAAGTATATAACACAAATCCTAGGACAAAATATTGAAAAGTTATTTTCAGCTCAGGTTCTCAAGTTCTCTTTGTTTGTTTTTTTCCCCTCCCCCCTTTTTTGTGGGCTAGGGCTGATGCTGTCCCTGCACATAGATCATATTCTCTCTTTTCCCTATACTTGATGGATTCGCATTTCTGTAAAGTGTGACCTGCTTCTGTATGTTACTTAAGTTGCTTAGAACTTCACGGCCATGTGGATTTTCAGCAGGAAGTTATTTTTCTCTCCTTGTTTGACATGGAGGTAGCGGGTGCTTGAGGAAGGAATGTGAGAGCTCATTAGAGTTTATTGTATGGTGCAGGAGGGGGAAGTAAAATTATTCAAGCCAGGGGGCGTGGGGGGAGAGGCAATTGCTAGACCAGGGCTGACACCAATAACTTTTTATGAGGGTGAGTCAAAGCATCAGGGAGGCTGGAACCAAGTTTCCGCCCTCTTGAACCTATTACTGTAGATCATGACGCGGAATGGAAGGAAGGCAAGCCTCTCACTCAGGCTGGGTGGAGAGAAAGACTAAAGTTATGGAGACAGATGTCAAGGCATTTGAACTCAACTAGTGGTTAGGGTGGGTGGGGCTATTAGGAGAAACCATTAGTGTAGCAAATATAGTGAGAGTTAATACCCAATTGCCTAGAATAATGGGGGCAGGAAGCACATCCCTCCTTAATAAAATAGCTACAGTGGGTGATTTCCACAGACACTTGAGATTGTAACGTCTTCCCTCCATTTTCATCTCCTTGTGAGAACAAGGAAGTAGTGTAACGCTCAAGCTGCCAGAGAAATATGGTAAATCTTGGACACATACAGCTTGGAAACTAGCCCCCTTGATGGAGGCACTGTGATATCCCATCTTATCAACTCTTTGACCTTGAGAGTTGACAAGCAGAGTGGCCTGAACTGACCAAGTTGTGACCTACACTGTTGATGAGGCTGGTCCAAACTAACCACTCTGCCAATTCCCATGAGACTCATTTCTTCAGTCCTCGGAAAGGCCACAGTGAGGAAAAGCATGAGTGGGCCAAAACTTGGCTCTTCTCTATGCCAGTGGCACCTAGATCTTTGCATTTACCAGAGATATCATTGTCCTAGAACACTTCTAATCCATCAGATGTCCTCAGCTGTGTTAAGAACAATGGAGAACCATTTTCTTCAAACAGGAATAGAACTAAATTAGTAAAAACTTCTGATGAATGTCTTTATACTTCTTCCCTTCTGATGTCAGTACTCTATGCATTTTTCTGTTTATTTATTTACTTCTTTCGCTAATAAACATAGCTGCCTCTGGATATTACTAGCAAAAGATTCAAGACACTGTAAGTGAAATCCCTTAACCCATCTGCATTGCCCATTTTATAAAAAATCCCAGTTGCAGCAACAGCCAACTATGGAGAGTGTGTCTGGGTCACAGAAGGTATCAGATTGTTAGTACTTACCTGCCACTGCCAACTCTTTATGGCCTGTGAGAAAATGCTCCAGCTGTGGTCAGCTTCAGGTGGACACTGGCAGGGGGTAGAGTGTGAGAAGAGAAGGGCTCCCTCTGAAATTTCTTAGGGCAGCATCCTGCCCTGTATCAAAAGAAAGCTGCATTGTGTGGGCGTACAAAGTGAGGTCACAGACACCCGTTGGGACTGGATGGCAGGCCTCTGCTTCCCACTCGGTCATTGTGCCTGCCCTGTGTGTGGTCACAGTGGTGGTGCTCCATTAGGATTCTTAGAGAGTGAGGACTTCTTGGATGGCATTCAATGGTCTTTTGTGCAGACCTAGAAACCAGCCTCGGTGAGGTTTTAATGCATGTGAAGAAGAGGCTGTGTGTAAAGGAAGCAGTGAAATGGAGCTGATTCCAAGGCCCTGGGGTCTAGACATTTTGCCTTTAGCTTACACTGACTTTGGCATTCGAGAGTCTCATCTGACAAGTCTCCTGGAGACAGAGGTGGATTGGTCCCCTCTGCTGACATCAGGAAATCCATTCACACCCCAGCAGTGTTACCTCCTGGGCTGAAGGCAGTGGGAACAATGCACATATACTTGACAGCATCTTCTCACTGAGCACCAGACCCTACTCTTCTCTCTCTGGGCTTGGGACCTTTGGTTTGGGCATACTCCAAGGCAAAAGGTTTTCTCTGGTGGTTGTCATGGACAAAACCAGCAATGGGAGCGCGCCCCTGAGAAACATTTGTCCTCAGGCTGCCGTCTCTTCTTCCTAGTTATTTTCCTGCAGAGCAACACGCTGCAAGAGCTATCCTCCTTTTTCTAGGCTCCCTCTGACCTTTAGTTTAAGTATCTTGTGACATGTGTACATGTGTTTTTATTGCAGACTGCCTCAAATCCATTTGGATATGGATGCTATACAAATTATAAATAAATAAATACATGATAAAGAGAGGATCTCTTCCCTGCCAGCTCGTTGCTTAAAAAGCAGCAAGTTTGCACTTGCGTGACTCTGCTTTTGCTGGGCCCCATGCCGGCAGCCAACAGGAGTGAAAACAAAATCTGTCCCTTTCAGCACCACACATTCCTCTCCTGAGCCTAGGGGAAGAGGTGGCAAGTATCATTTGCCAATCATGAACCAGATAGCCTTTCCTTTACTGAATCCCACATCTTTAATGAAATTCCACCCAGTTTTGGAGAGTCATGCTGGTAAATAAGATAGCCACGGCTTTTCCTAGCAGGTACAAAACATCTCTATCTCATTCCACCCCCACAGTTCTACCCAGCGTCCTGGGTTCCTCTCCTGTTCTGCCCCGTCTGCCTATCTCTTAGGAGCCTTGTTTTTCTCATAAGCAAATGCTACACCATCCTTCATTTATTCTACATGTGAATCTCTCAACGCCTGCTTTAATGAAATCTAGGCTTCCCTTGAACTTCCATTACTTCCAAGAGGGCATCTGCTTATTGTTTTAGTAGTTCCTTTATTCCTCTCTTGTTTCCTCCTTATCTTGCTGACTTTCTCTTTCAAATCACTTTTCTGCCTTTGAACCGCAAAGCCACCTCTTCTCTCTTCAGTTTCATCGGAGAACATTGGGCCTGCTGAATTGAGGCTGTTGAAGTCATTCTGGGTGATTCGTCTGTGTCTTCTTTTATTTAGGCTTTCATTTCTCCTGTCTCTGTTTTAGAAGTTGTTTTCCTCTTCCCAGGGCTAGGTTTTCAGCTTTGTCCTGGATTTCAGTCATTCTCTTCTACTCCATTTTCTTGCCCCCTTCAGTTTAGCCCTTCTCTTCCCATGAATTGATTTATTTCTCTGTGAGTTTTACCTCCACCTTTATATTTAAAAATATTAATAAAATAGAAACCTCCCTCTGTCTTGTTACCTCCACAGGCTATTTTCCTCTTGTTTTTCTTTTCATTATTAGCCTTTGGGAAGGAATTGCCTGTATTTTAACACCCCTGCCTACTTCACCACCTTCATTCCGTTGCTGTGTGACTCCCAGTTCCATAACCACAAAGAAATAACTTTCTTAAATATTATTCATAACCCCTTATCTCCCAAATCCAAGTCACTCCTCCCACCTTACATTCTATGGAATATTTTTTGCCCCTCACTCTGTGCTTGCTTTCCGTGCTATCCTTTAGGTCCTACTACCTCTAAAATTGGTCCTTTTCCATGTCATTTGCTGCTTCTTTGAGTCCTTTGCTCTGTCTTCTCTCCTGAGATTTTCAGTTTTTGAATCTCAGTGTTCTACTTAAACTCTTCCTATTTAAGGTTCTATCCCATTAGAACCTCAAACTCCCTTTTCCTCCATTCTGTTCTCATCCTGAAAACAGCTGGTTTCTTTCACCTTCTTCCAGTCTCTGTGAGCTTTGAGTTTCCTTCTTCCATATTTCAGACTTCTAATCAGTTGATAGATATTATAGTTATCCCTCACCAGTGTCACTTACAGTCCTTCTCTTTCTATTCCCGCCATCGGCCCCTGTTTCAGATATCTCTGCCTCCCCCGAAAGCTGTCCACTGAATATCATGGCTGTTTGGAGCCTGACCAATGATATGCAGATGATTCTCTTCTCCACTCTCTTACCTCACTATGCATATGTAGACCATGAAAAAACTCAGTTATGCATTCCTAATGAGGGTTTTGTTGTGTTGAATCATAAAACTTTATTTAGCTTATGTTAGGTTTTACAGAAAAATGATGCTTTTTGAAGTCAGGCTGTTCTGTGCTGACCTATTTACTCAGAAAGAGCAAAGTTAATCAGGAGTAGCTTGGGGTAGGCAAAGATTGGAGTTCGAACTCATGGAGAAACCCAGAAGAAAAGGATGCCCTCAGAAGACAAGAGAACACAGGAGACATTTCAGCAGTGGCAGACTTCAAATAAGACAGGGAAGAGAATCTTAATGGAGTTCATTGAAACATTGCTTCTAAGCAACAAAATAGTGTTGATGTCATATTTAACATTTGAACACTATAGAAAAAAATAAGGAAAAAACCATGAAAAGATTAGACACAATATGTGTTGAAAAGCAGGAAAACCCATGCAAAATTATAATAACAGAAGCTTTATTGCATCAAAAACATTGTATACCCTTTACCCTATGTGTTTATATGTAGGTTTATATTTGCACATTAATTTTATTCACTTCTGTGTTGCTTTATGGATAATTATATTTCCGAATGCAAAAGAGTAGGCCATTATACACACACACACACACACACACACGCACACACTTCACTTCTTCTTCCATAGATTTTCTTGTGCTAGCTTAAGGAGAACTTTGCTAGATTATTGGATATACTAAAGAGGCACCACTAACC
Source organism: Phocoena phocoena (assembly GCF_963924675.1). Classification (NCBI taxonomy): domain Eukaryota; kingdom Metazoa; phylum Chordata; class Mammalia; order Artiodactyla; family Phocoenidae; genus Phocoena; species Phocoena phocoena. The sequence goes on from NC_089232.1 coordinate 40,385,388, forward strand.
CAGTGACTCAAAACAGAAATAAAGGTGAAGCACTAAGGAATATTGAACAGCCTCCTTAAATCTCACCCTATTAAATTTTTTTATTGTGGTAGAATGTATATTCCAGACTTTTGCCATTTTAACCATTTTTGAAGTGTACAGTATACTGACATTAATTACATTCACAATGTTGTGCAATCATTTACTACTATCTATTTCCAGTTTTTCTCCTCAATCGAAGCAGAACCTCTGTAACCATTAAGCAACCACTCAGCATTCTTACCACCACCCAATCCCTGGTAACATCTAATCTATGTTCTATCTCTATGAATTTACCTATTTTAGATATTTAATACAACTGAAATCATACAGTATTTGTCTTTTTGTCTCCAGCTTATTTCACTTAGCATGTTTTCAAGGTTCATACATGTTGCAGCATGTATTTGAACTTACTCATTTTTATGATTAAATGTATTCCATTGTGAGTATACAGTTGTCAGTCCATATCTGTGGGTTCCATATCCTCAGATTTAACCAACCACGGATCAAAAATACTAAAAAAACAAATTCCAGAAAGTTCCAAAAAGCAAAAATTAAATTTGTTGCATGCCAGCAACTATTTATGTAGCATTCACATTGTATTAGGTATTATAAGTAATCTAGAGACGATTTAAAGAATACAGGAGGTCGTGCATAGGTTATGTGCAAATAGTACACCATTTTAAATAAGGGACTTAAGCATCAGTGGATTTTGGTATCCATAGAGGGTCCTGGAACCTGTCCCCCCAAGGATACTGAGGGATGGCTATATCTTACATTTTATTAATCCATTAACCCATGGATGGATACTTTGGGTTATTATAAATGATATAAACACTGGCACATAAGTATTTGTCTCAGTCCCTGTTTTGAATTCTTTTGGGTATATACTTAGGAGTGGAATTGCCAGGTCATGTGGTTATTTCACGTTGAGATTTTTGAGGAACCACCAAATTGTTTTTCACAAGCAGCTGCACCATTTTACGTTTCCATCAGCAATGTATGAAGGTTCCAGTTTCTCTACATTTTTGCCAACACTTATGATTTTCTGTTTTTAAATTAGAGCCATCTTGGTAGGTGTGAAGTGGTATCTCACTGTGATTTACATTTGCATTTCCCTAGTGATTAATGATGCTGAGCATCTTTTCACGTGATTGGCCATTTGTATATCATCTTCAGAGAAGTGTCTATTCAAGTTCTTTGCCAATTTTTGAATTGGTTGAATTGTAGTGGGTATTTGTCTGTTTTAGATCTTATACCCTTGTAAGAGTTACAGATATTTTCTCCCATCTGTAAGGTGACTTTTTACTTTCTTGATAATGTCCTTTGCACAGTTTTTAATTTTCATGAAATCTGATTTGTTTTTCCTTTTGTTTCTCATACTTTTAGTGTGATTGTTAAGAATTCATTGCCAAATCAAAAGTCATGAAGATTTACCCGTTTTCCACTATGACTTTTATGCTTTTAGCTCTAGTATTTAGATTACTGATCCATTTTGAGTTAATTTTTGTATATGGTGTGAAATAGGGGCCCAATTTCATTCTTCTGAATGTGGAAATTCAGTTGTACCGACACTATTGTTGAAGACTGTTCTTTTCCCTTTTGAGTAGATTTGGCATCCTTGTCAAAAGTTAAAGCAGCCTTAGATGTATGCACTTATTTCTGGACTTTCAGTTCTATTCCATTGGTGTTTATGTCTACCCCTAAGCCACTATCAAACTGCTTTGGTTACTGTAGCTTTATAGTAAGTTTTGAAATAAAAAACTTGAGTCCTCTGACTTTGTTCTTTTCAAGATTATTTTGGCTATTTGGAGCCCTTTGCACTTCCATATGAACTTGAAGGATCAGCTTTTCCATTTCTGCAAAAGAGGCTGTTGTAATTTTGAGAGGGATTGCATTGAATCTACAGTTTGCTTTGAGTAGTATTGCCATCTTAACAGTATTGCCTTTCTACTCATGAACATAGGATGTCTTTCCTTTTCTTTCAGCAATGTTTAGTAGTTTTCAGTTTACAAGTCTTTCATCTCTTTGGTTAAATGTATTCCTAAATATTTTGTTCTTCAGATGTTACTGTAAATGGGATTGCTTCTTACTTTCCTTTTGGGATTATTCATTGCAGGTGTACAGAAGCACAGCTAATTTTTGTGTGTTGATCTTGTACTCTGCAACTTTGCTAAATTCATTTATTAGATCTAGTAACTGTCTTGTATGTTCTTTGGAATTTTCTACATTTAGAATCATGCCATTTGTGAATAGAGGTGTTACTTCTTTCTTTCTAATTTGGATGACTTTTGTTTCTTTTTCTTGTCCAATTGCCCAGTACAGTGTTGAATAGCAATAGCGAAAGTGGGCATCCTTGTCTTCTTCCCGATCTTAGGGAGAAAACCTTCAGTCTTTCACTGCTGAGTGTGATGTTAGCTGTGGGTATTCATGAATGCCCTTTATCATGATGAGGAAGTTTCCTTCTATTTCTAGTTTTCTGAGTGATTTATCATGAAAGAGTATTATATTTTGTCATATGCCTTTTTGGGTTGATTGAGATGATCATGTGTTTTTTTTCCCCCCCATTCGTCAATGTGTATTACATTGATTGATTTTTCTCATGTTTAACCACCCTGCATTTCTGAAATAAATCCCACTTGGTCATGATACATAGTTATTTTGATATGCTGTTGGATTTGTTTGATAATATCATTGAGGGTTTTCACATATATACTCATAAACAATATTGATTTGTAGTTTTCTTCGCTTTTGATGTCTTTTATCTGGCTTTAGTATTGAGATTATGCTGGCCTTATAGAGTGAGTTAGGAAGTGTTCCATCCTTTTCTAATTTTTTCATGAGCTTGAGAAGAATTGTTGTTAATTCTTTAAATGTTTTGTAGAACTCAGCAGTGAAGCCAACTGGTTCTGAACTTTTCTTCATTGGGAGGCTTTTGTTTACTGTCTTGATCTCTTTACTTGTTATAGGTCTGTTGAGATTTTTTATTCCTGAGTTTAAATAATTTGTGTTTCTAGGAATTGGTCCATTTTATCTAAGCTATATAATTTTTTTGTGTGTGTGTGGTACACGGGCCTCTCACTGTTGTGGCCTCTCCCGTTGCGGAGCACAGGCTCCGGATGCGCAGGCTCAGCAGCCATGGCTCACGGGCCCAGCCGCTCTGCGGCATGTGGGATCTTCCCAGACCGGGGCACAAACTTGTGTCCCCTGCATCGGCAGGCGGACTCTCAACCACTGCGCCACCAGGGAAGCCCCTAAGCTATATAATTTGTTGGAGTAAATTATTCATAGTATTCTCTTACAATCCTCTATATTTCTCTAAAATCATTTATAATATCCCCTTTCATTTCTGATTTTAGTTATTTGTGTCCTCTTTTTTTTATTGTTAGTCTAGCTAAAGATCTGTCAATTTTGTTAACCTTTTCAAAGAACCAGCATTCAGTTTCATTGATTCTATCTATTATTTTCCTATTCTCTGTTATTGATACCACTCTGATTTTTATTACTCCCTTACTTCTGCTAGCTTTGGTTTTACTTTGCTCTTATTTTTCTACTTTCTTAAGGTACAGAGTTAGTTTATTGATTTGAGATCTATTTTTTAAATGTAAATGTTTATAGTTATATATTTCCCTTTGAATACTGCCTTCACTGCATCCCATGAGTTTTGTTTGCTTTTGGTTTTGGTTTTTTACCACCAGCATCCCCTTTAACAAAACATGGAAGATTTTATGACAGGGAAAGTGGGAAGAGTAAAATATGACCACTTTAAAACCACAAAAAGTCTTCTGTACATGTCTAGCACCTGGCAGAGGGCAGAGCAGGCATTGCAGTAGCAGGCCGGAGCCAACCCTTTTTATAGATGATATCATAGTGTCCAGGTCAGTAGAGAAGTTAGACCTTAGGTCCTGAGCCCTTGAGGAAGATGTGTGTGTGTCAGTAGTGCCATAATCACTGCAGGACATGTACTCCACCTGGATGAAGACGCTGAGGGCCTGAGTCAGTGTGATGATGTGGATGTGGTCATTCTCCTTGCACATGGCTTCCACTTCCTGATGGCAGAACTCCTTGACAGTTTTCCCACTTTCCATGAAGTGCTTGAAGAACTTGCTCTTAAACTGCAGGTAGCTGAGGTGAGCAGCCCCAGATAGACCACCAGGTAATCAGAGTTACTCTGGTTTTTGAAGGAGGCCAACAGGTCTGCTACTGAGGTCCACTTCTCTACATGCTCAGTCAAGTACATGGATATGTTGTGGAAAGCCTCAACAGTGGACCTAGCCCTGGGACACCAGGTCCTCTTTTCTCTTAGCAGGCATATCCTTGAACCACTGCAATTCCTTCCTGTCATCCAGCAGTGCCTCCAAGTAGGAGAATCTGAAAGCTCAATAGAAGCAGTTCCCATCAGGCCTGATCTTGCCAATATACGACTACTTTTCGTGGAGGTTCTTGATCTCATGCTGCTAGACACTGTCATCCTCAGCATACTCTTTGCACAGAACTGAGAGCTCCAGATGCTCAGAGACCAGAGTTCTGCACAGCATTCTCTTGCTGAGCCATGATGGCTTCAGCACAGACAAGACAGTTAACACCTTTGGAGCTGCTGCCCAGATGTTTCTTCTGCTCCATAAGTTTGTGTTCTTTTTAATTAATTCATCTCTAATTATTTTTTAATTGCCTTTGTGATTTCTTATTTGACCCAGTGGTTACTTAAGAGTGTGCTTTCCATATATTGGCGAATTTTCCAGTTTTCTTACAAAACTATAACTTCATTGTGATCAGACAATATATTTTGTATGATTTAAATGTTTTAAAATTTATTGAGGATTGTGTTGTGGCCTATTAATGTGTCTCAGTGTATGTCTCTTTGAGTTTATCCTACGTGGGATTTGTTGAGCTTCATGGCTTTATAGATTCATGTTTTTCATCAAATTTGGGAACTTTTCAGCCAGTATTTCTTCAAATATTTTTTTCTGCCCCTTTCTCTCTCTCATATCCTGCAATCTGGAAATCAGATTCGCCCCTTTTCCCTAGGGTTTGATGATTGTTTTGTTTGCTGAATGCTGTAGTAGTTCATTTGTTTGATGACTTCCCCAAACTGTTTTTGCAAAGGCTTGTTGTGTATTCCTTGTTGTGTGTGGCCACTGTGGTCTTTATACCTTAGCTTATGTTCAGCTAGAAGTTTGACATGGATTTCCTTGAATGCCAGTGCTGAACAAACAACACCTCTCCAAGTATTTTCAGGTTGACTCTATGCCAGGGCACTCCTTCAGCACTCAGGCAGGCTTGCACTGAGTGTAGGGATCCGTCTGAGGTAAAAGCTTAGTGTATTCTCAAGTCTTCTCTGAGCATTCATCATACTCTGGACATGCACATGATTTTCTGTATTTCCCTGCATATATGCCTGCTTTTACATGTTCTGATTTACTAAAGAAACTCTCCTCAGCTTTTGTTCTCAGGCCTTAGGTGGTCTTTTGTATGTTTTGACTATAATCCTTTGCCCCAGGCAACTGAGGTTGGTTAGTTTGGCTTGCGTGTTTTTGAGCAATACCAACTGTTTTTATGGCTTGAGTTTCTAGTTAGATGAAACAGAGGTGAGCACCTTGTACTAATCCTTCAGGTCACACTTGGTGGATAATTTCTACTCTGCTCCCTGCTGAACCAGGGACTAGGGTCCTATGGTGGGAATCTGAATTGCTGCTGCTTTGATATCACCACTATTCTGGGGAGGGGATGGGGCGTGAATGAGTAAAAATGCCATAAAGCTTTCCTACTGTCTCAAAGTTGCCTTTTTTTTTTTAATTCGACGTCCACTTAGTTGCTGTAAACCTTTGACTGTTTTCCAGAGCTCTGATAAAGTTGATTCTAACAATTTCTTCTTGTTTTGCAACGTTTTTTTTTTTGGTGGGGAAATGAGAGCTCTGCCATTTTGCCAATGTCACTCCCACTCTAAAGTTAACCACTTCATTCTTTTGGAAAGGTTTAAGAGACTCCTACAATTTCAGAACTGGAAGAAGCTTTTGTGATCATGTAGTCTGGTAGTTTGTAACCCTTCTCCCCAGAGCACCAGGGGTTCCATGGCATTCCCTCAGGGACACTCAGAATGTTTGAGGCTCTTTACTGTCGCTCTCCTCCATTTTCACCTGTCATTCAGAGTTTGTCACTATTATTATTATTTTTTAATGGTAAGCTTTCATTTGAATCAAGAATTTTTAGCTTAAAAAATTTTAGAAATCATTGATTTATATCAAGTGCTTAGTTCAGAGCTAGGCAAAGAAGGTTCAGGTTCCTTATTCAAAGTCATCAAGTTTCCAGGCTACTCAGCCAGGTAGCGGGACTAAGACATGTAGGCTTGCTTGGCAGGATAATAACTTGGTGGCTTTGTTCCACAGTTAACTAGGGTAAAAGCACTGTGTTATGTAGGGGAAGGCAGGAGAAGGAGATTATTGTGGCATTTCTCAATCCTTTTCTAACATCCTGAACAATCTAGTTTTTGCTCCAAACGTGCATTCTCTGTCAGCACAGGTAGGTCTACAGTTGACCAGATTTGAATCTTCTTGGAGGGTAGCTTGTCAACTATCTATTGTGACTGTAGAATGCCTGCCTCACTTCCTTCACCGTCATCCCAGGGGTTAGCAAAGTATTTTTTCTTACCACATATATTTCTCTCCCCTAGAGGAGATATAGAAAATAAAATTTTCTCCATCTTGTTACATTTTCTGTTCCACTTATCTACGGCCACTAGCTCTGAATACGTAAGAATATTACATGGTGGTAGTGAAACTCTTTTCTGTTGTTCACTGTTTTTGAGCAATAGAAGGGAGATTAAGTGATTACTGAACAAGACATTGGTACCCAGGAAGAACATGGGACACCACACATGATATCAAGGTAGACCTAAAGAGAGACTTTCTAAGGTTGGAGAATTTTCTGCTGAGAGAAAACAGCAGTCTTTGTTGGATGAATTTCACCTCAGTTCTTAGCAAGCGAGTTGATCTGCTTTACTTAACCTCTCGCAGTCTCTCAGAGCCCTAAGATTCCATCTTTTGTAGTACAGGTAATTAAATAATTTCTGATTCTGCATATGTTCTGAATGATGAATGTTATTTTCTTTGCTACAATTATATATATTTATATATGTAAATATATAATATGCATATATATACACACATATTTTTATTAGTTGATTGTATAAAAGTATGAAAACATGGTACTATCATATCACCCAGAAGTTTGTAGGAGCAGCAGTTTTCAATCCATGTAATGTTATATCTAAATAGAAACAATGGCCTCGGAGGTTTTCTTGCTGGCTGGTATATTGACATGATTGTGATGCCTCCAGCTGGCTTTTTCACACTGACAATTACACGCATGCCCCATGATACTTGATGCTCACAGAGCATAAAGAGGAAGGAAAACAGTGATCTTAGGTCTGTGAGGGAAGGCTATAACCACGGACAAAGTAAGCAAACGGAAACCCAGCTAATTGAAAGGGAGGGTAGTTAAAATTTAGCAGTGTTGAATTGGGAATAGCATCCGTGTCAAAGGGAACTTGAATTTAGCTGGGTGATTGAAAAATCACATGGCAAATTATTTCTTCCTCTGAACTTATGGTACCAAAATAAGGCAAAGATTTTTTCGCCCTGTGTCTTAGAAGGGGGTGTTTGGAACAAGTGGATAAAAGCTGTTATTTTCTAACATCAGAAGTAGATTTAATCTTTTTGCATGTTTTAACTGTGACATTATAGGTGTGTAGCTTTCTGGTAACCTGGACATTGGTGGCTTCTGTTTGAAGGTTCTAAGTATTTGACCTCTTTACCACCATGTAACTCCCTCCCCCACCCACAGTAATAATACTTCTGATTTTTAAGGTGAGGAATAATGGGCGTGTATTACATTAATAATAAAAAATGAACAGTGACGTATTAAGGCAAAAAATACTAAAAATCCTCCTTTGCATGCTTCACAGAGATAACTTGGAGTATAGTGGAAAGACCTTGAACTGGGAATTCAGAAAACTTGGATTCAAGTGTGCACTCTGCCACTTACCATGTGATTTTGTCAAGTTAATTTTCTTCTCTTAGCCTTTTTTCTCCCAACCCTAACACCCCCAATTTGCACTATAGAGACAGGATCTACTCCCTGGTTTATTTTGAAATAAGATGTAGGGACCATTTGGGAAAAAATGATATGGATGGTGATGGTCTCAACTACAAACTAATGTTTTCAAAAATCATTATTCTGATATAGTATTTTATATTTTTTTGAAGGTGAAACAAGACCAATAACAAACCATGTTTTTACAAAAAACCAAACATTTAATTACTGTTTTCACCTGAATTGGCAGTGAGGAATATTGGAAAAAGAGCTAAGTAGAAGCCAGAATCAACTAATTGCTGTCAACTAACAGCTTGTGTATGTTGCTTCAGACCCCTGAGTCTTTACTTTTTTATTATTCAAATGCAAATGCTCTATTTCCTAAGTTCCTTTAAAATGTTGGGACTTCGTTTTATCCTCCTTTATCCTATTGCCATTACCCCCAGCCCTCCTTCGCACACATACCTCTCTACCACTTCTTTCTCCTGGCTAACTTTAACAAGGTCTTCATAACTCAGCTCAGATGTTATCTCTTTCAAGAATTCTTTAATTTCTCTTGGCAACAAGAGGCTGGCTTAACTAATAAGTCTCCTCAGTGTTATCTTAACACCTACACCTACCTATATCATTGGACTCTACTATTGGTTATAAGTGTTTATATATCTTTTACCCCAACTACAATCTGAGACTCTTGAAGGTAGGGTCATGTGTTGCTCATTTGGGGACTGGCATTTAGTGGATTTTTAATGAACATTTCTTTTTTTTTTTTTTTGAAGATGTTGAGGGTAGGAGTTTATTAATTAATTTATTTATTTTTGCTGTGTTGGGTCTTCGTTTCTGCGAGGGCTTTCTCTAGTTGTGGCAAGCGGAGGTCACTCTTCGTCGTGGTGCGCGGGCCTCTCTTGTTGCGGAGCACAGGCTCCAGACGCGCAGGCTCAGTAGTTGTGGCTCATGGGCCTAGTTGCTCCGCGGCATGTGGGATCCTCCCAGACCAGGGCTCGAACCCGTGTCCCCGGCATTAGCAGGCAGATTCTCAACCACTGCGCCACCAGGGAAGCCCCATGAATGTTTCTTTAATGAGTGAATAAATTAATGAATGTATAATGTATGAGAAGCTCTTTGAAAAGAATAAAAGACAACGTGGAAATGGTATTTTTCAAATATAACTACAGAATGAAGGAGCATTTGTCTAGTGAAACAGTACTGTATTTGGAAATCAGTTACTGGGCCATCTCTACCAATTTGGTGAGTAACTCCAGGAAAATCACTTAGGCTCTCAGCATTCAACTTCCCATCCAAAATAGGGCAATCTGCATTTCCCATTGCCTGACATTAGGAATGTCATGGAGGCCAAAATTAGAGCAATTACGTGATATCTGCTGATTTTTTTGAAAAAGAAGGTATGCTGTGTGTTCTTGGGGGGGATACATTAACACCTGTTCATAGTCAAATTGCTTTATACTCAAGATATTCCTGAAGTTTTCTCTAAACGATTTAAAATTAAATAACATTTTAAATGGACTGAAGGAGATTTGTATTTAAAGCATATTTTTGGTCTATACCAGTTTTATAGAGTACAAAATCTTCTTGAAGGGGAACAATTATTTTTAATTTAGATTTGTAATTTGTATTTGTTTTGTAATTTAGAATTTTCTTGTGATACCAACCTCTTAAAGCAGCACCCTCCTATATTCCTCTGACTGTGTCTCCTCTTCTGTTTAATGAGCCATAATTGACTGGCAGTGGAGAAGAAATATCCACCACTGAACTGCCTTTATTGTCTTTGGGGAGCTGAACTTATGTTCATGAACACAGCCTCTGTCCTGCAAACAATAATTTTCAGAATTGTGAACAGATATTTGTGTCTTTGAGAAATATGTAAAGAAGCATTAAGGTGATGGTTCCAGGAACTTCGGGAAATCTTAAACTAAGACAAAAGGTACATCGCTCAATAATTCCCCAGAGAATTGGAGACTTTCTTTCTTTCTTTCTTTCTTTCTTTTTCTTTTTAACTGACCCCAAATGAGTAATTAATCCAGAGTTAGTTTCTCATGTAATTATGATGTTACTTACCCCTACTTTATCAGGACACTTCTTGTCCTCACCTGGGCAAGAATGTAATTTAGGTTTTGCTTACTCTCTGATTAAGAATACAAACTAAATAGTGTTTAGATTTTCCTTGTTATGAAATTAATGTGGAGCTGGGTTCCTTCTTAGGTGTCCCACTATGCTTCTGTATGAAATTCTGTCTCACGGGAGTGTGACACCTATGTCTTAATTGCTTCTTTTTTTGTTGAGTCAACTTGATTGAAGTATGCTGTATGTACAGTAAACTGTACCCATGCAATATCCTTGTAGTCACCACCACAATCAAGGTGCAGGGCATTTCGACCACCTCCAGAAGATCCCTCCTGCGTCTCTGCAGTCATTTCCCACTCCATTCCAGCCCTAGGCAACCATGGATCCGCTTTCCATTACCGTAGATTAGTTTGCATGACTTTCTTCTTGAGCCCACCTTTTTGAGGTTGAGTTCTTTCATGAGGAGATAAACTATATGGTTGGGAGGAAGGAAAAGGCAGAGCTGAGGCATCTATTCCAGTAAATCGCTTCAGATCTGATAAGCACTAAATTTTGTGGAAGCAAGGTTTATCTGAAGTCATAGGCTGGTAGTTACCTTTAGAACGTGGTTAGCCAAGAACAACAAAATTGGAATGAAATTTACATTTGGGCCATTTAATTCAGAGGCATCTAGGAGGAAGTTCAAGTTTTCCAGCCACTTCGCTGAAGTAAGTTTTCCATTCCTCATATGAACTTGGTCCCATGCTTTTAGCCATCACTAAGCTAAATGGGCTATAATATTTATTTTTTACATGTTCATTCAGAAATAAGGTGGTTGTCCTTGGACTGTGTAAACTTACAGGATATAAACACTTATTTTTAGGAGTGCAGAACTTTGCTGTATTTAAATTTTGAAGGTGGTCAAGGTACAGGGCCAAGATTTCTCATCTCCATTTGACCTTTGCATGACAGCTCTAACCACTGGACATTTAACTTTTTATGGCCAAGAGTCAAGTGCTGTTGGTGAAATGTTTGCAAAAGGATTGGCATGAAACTGCCTCACTAGTATTTTATGCTTGTGCTACAGTCCAGAAATATTACATTTCTTTCTCTAAATATATTTGTGTCCTGGATAGCCTACTGGCAACTATTGTCTTTATTTTTTTCCCCCCAGTTAAATAGCAATTGTTCTGGATGAAGGAATGGCACTGTTTAAAACACTTTCACGCTAAGAGTCTCCTGGTAGGAAGGAAAATAGATTTCCAGTCTTAAGAATCAAATGGCCCTATTCAATGTCAGTCTTATGACTCTCCTCCCCCCATATTAAAATTTCGTTAAATTGGGCTCTAATCTGTTTCAAAGCAAAGTTGAGAAGTTCCTATATCAGGACTGTCCTAGATACAGATATCTTTCCAGCTTATAGAAGTACCTTTTTCTTGCTAATATTTAGTGGAAGAAGTGATATTTAACCTTTGGATGCCAGGGTTTCCTTTATTCTTTTCAAGGAGGTTTAATTAACCCATCTCTTTTTTCATTTACCCTATTGTTTGGAAATTTCTGGGAACATAATTTACTTAAAGCAGTAAGTCATATTTTTGTCCTCTCTCCTCTTTTTTATTCTTCCATAGGCGAGAACTGTAGTATATGCAGATTATTGAGAGAGGAAGAATAATATCTGAAAGGTGGCTTTCTTAAAAGACACCAGTAGCATTAGTGTCACGTCTGAAGCACCCATTTGTGTCAACTGTAGAGACCTTTCAATGGAAAATTGTGCAGTGCTACCTTTTAAAGTATGAAATGCTAATTTGGGATTTACAGTTTTTGAACTGGAGGGCTGCATTTTGCATGGGATTTTGTTTAATTTCCCAGTGAAAAAAGACATTTGAAACACAACTGCCTACAGCCAACTGTCAACAAAAATCAACTGTAATAGCACAGAGCCTGTCACTGATGTATGTGGTGATGTGGTAATCTCAATTTAGCTGGATATTTCTCCTTCATACAAAATAGCTGAAAGTCTTGCTAGGCATTTATGAATATCGGGAGGTATTATTAGGCTGATAATGGGGCCAGATTAAGGAAGTGTACACTGGTTCAAAGTGTCCGTTAAAGAGACACAAAATGGGATGGTGCTTGGCCCTCAGTGTAAGGGAATCTTCGCATTTCAGGTTTGCTTAAGATTTGGGCGATAGCAAGCTGAGTTCCATCTGCTGTGAAAGTGGCTTTCTGGGGAAAAAAATAAAGTTGTTATGCTATTTTTCCCCCAGAAATCTGTTATTGTTTATCAAGAGGGTGAAATTAAAAATCTCTAAAAATGGAAGTGAGGAGGGCAAACTAGGGAAATCTCCTGGGGTGAGACTGGTCAGTGTTCTTCTCCCTTAGACATTGAGAGCCAGTGGTTGAGGGCTGGCATCTTTTCCCTCTCAATCATGACTCTCTTAGAGCTGGGAGAAGAGAACTCTTTGGGAGTGTCTGTATTTTAGTAGTGGGACCCCCTTGGGTTCTAAATAACTGGCAAATGCAAGGCAAAAAATAAAGCTGCGTATAACCTATTCTTTGGCAAGGCACAAAGTTGGCACTTATTAATAGCTGTCATCAAAACATGGCATTAGTGAAGCTTCTTATATCAAAGGGGAGTTTAGAATCAAATAGCACTTTATGTTATCAGTTACTATTTTTTTAATTTAGTATTTAAGATGAGCCATATTCAGATCTGGCCACACCATTTACTAGCTCCATGGTAGCCCATCTCTCTGTGATTAAGTTTCTTCATCTCAAAATTGGATTAATAACCATGCCTACCTTATGGGGATTTTGTGAGAGTTAAGTTACCTTGTAGATATAAGGAGCTTATAAAACTGTTTGACATATAATAAGCATCATATGATTAGTTATTATTATCATCATCAAGACAAGCAACATATTCACTGTTATCAAGTACTCATGCTAGAAGGGTGAAAAGTAGAATATACTAGCACATATACTACATAACCTATTGTGAAAGGTATATTCATTTTTCTTAATCATTATGTTTTTATATATTGGTGGAAGATAGGAGTGAACCACATTATCTGAGCTACATGTAATATGTTCTAAGATACTTATAAATAGCACCACCATGGCTAATAGGAACTTGACAGTGCCATGACCTGTTTTGTGCACTGCCTTCCCACTGCCCCTTTCTCTGAAGCTCTGCCCTTCTGCAGCTCCTGCTTCCCATATGATCCTGATCTGTTCTCTTCCCTGCTTGTCTTGGCCAATGATGATAGACCAAGGATGGACCTCTGGTGGAGGGGTGTGGCTCCAGAGAGGCATGTCAGTAACATGGTACACCTCTAAAAAAAAGCTAGATGGAGCCAATCCAATTCCTTTCTCTGCAGTTCTGTGATTGTGCACCGAGGTACCATTGTTGATTATCAGCAGGTGCCGAAATTCAAAAACTATGAGATGGAAGGGAGAGTAGGGTTAGATGTGGCCTTGGCAGTTATGTACAGATTAAAGCTATGATAAAACAGTGGAGCAAAGAGAAAAGCAACCACACCATGAGAGACGAGAATCTCTGAGGCTGCATGTTTTTCTCTGTTTCCTGAGCTCTCACAACTGGCTCTGCAGTTTTTCCAGATCCCATGAGACCTCTTTATTTCCCTACAACAAAATTCCCTTCCTCTCAACTTCCCACTAGTGTGAGAGTGTTTCTGTTCATTGCAACCAATTAGGGCACAGAGGGTCTACGGTTTCTTGTGTGAGTAGGAAGTAAAGTTTTCTGCTAACAAGTAAAAAAAAAAAAACTGCATGTAGTAGAATTAAAATAAAACTGAAAGTGGTCAGTGAGGGAAATTTTTATTTTCCATATTCGAAGTCTTAGGGATGAAGGGGTGCTAGAAATAAGGGGCCGGACAATTATCTCTAGGTTCTAATGGACTGACGATCTCTGCACATACGGTGATGATTACTTTTTAACGGAGTAGACAGATAATCAACAAGAAAATATAAATTAAGGTGGTAACATGGTAATCATAGACTGAGAGGAGTTTTATGAAGGAAATAAAGAGTAAAATTAGGAGATCCATTGGAGGCTTAGTGAAGTGTATTCCTTAGCATTAAATTATTTTGTTGGGTAACTGCCAGTGATCTCTGAGTAAAAAATTCCCATATGACCTTGATTCATTCTCTTCCTCTGCTTTGGCCAGTGATGAAGGACCAGGGATGGGTCTCTGATGGAAAAGTGTGGCCCAAGACAGGCATAGGTACAGATACAGATATATACTGGATCAACATATACTCCACTCCTAACAAGACATAAAGCTTTTCTTTTATATCAAAGATGATACCAAAACCCATCAATGTACTACTGAGTTTTTCTTCTCTATTTGGAATGGATTTGGATGGTGGATAATGGAACAACCATTTAATGAGCCTACCTTCTACTAGGCAATATCTTTTTCACAACTTTCTGATTTAATGGACAAAGCCAGCTGCTCTCACCTTGGAATCGTTGACATTCACGTGCAGTGACTACCTGGGATTCAGGCTTCTGTCTGGATCTGTTCTGGACCAAAGGGTGCTTTAATATGCTGCTTGTTTCTTCTAGCCTCAAGTTCTGGCCTGAATACAGACTTTAATGAGCAACTCATTTATAAATAGTATAAAAGGAGAATTAACTATCATTACTCAGTTGCTTTTTTTCTCTTTAGAAATGAGTTGCTTTTCAGTTTTAAGTTTTCCAACTATTTGTTATTATTTTATTTATTTATTTTTGGCTGCGTTGGGTCTTTGTTGCCGAGCATGGGCTTTCTCTAGTTGCAGTGAGTGGGGGCTACTCTTCGTTGTGGTGCACGGGCTTCTCATTGCGGTGGCTTCTCTTGTTGCGGAGCACGGGCTCTAGGCGTGTGGGCTCAGTAGTTGTGGCTCGCTGGCTCTAGAGCGCAGGCTCAGTAGTTGGCGGCGCATGGACTTAGCTGCTCCGCGGCATGTGGGATCTTCCTGGACCAGGGCTTGAACCCGTGTCCCCTGCATTGGCAGGCAGATTCTTAGCCGCCGTGCTGCCAAGGAAGCCCTCCAACTATTTGGATGGAGATTCAGGTTGGAGAGAAGTGTTTCTTTGTTTTCATTATCACTTCCTGCTAAAAGTTATGTAGTTAATTTCCAGAGTTAGACATCCCCTTGAGTACTCATGATATGAAGTAGAGAGATTGCTACTCTGTGGCTTTAAGATCACTGAATACCCAGAATAAACCACCTACAGGGTACCAGACCCATAGTTGTAAAAGCAAAGAGGGATCTAGAGCATTGGAAAGGGAATACACCAAGCACCAGGTTGCAGTTACAAAGCAACAGAATTTACTGAGCACGGAAAATTCTCTCACTAAATAGATGAACAGTCCTCTGAGTTCTTCCCAGGATGCCAGACAAGTGGTCTCAGCGAGAACTTACTCTTCTTCAGGATTTTTATTTTTAAAAAAGGACAATTAGACAGATGCAAGCACACTGACAAGTAAGCCTTTGGATGGAGAAGTGAGGCCAGGAGCGCCGTGCGCTGCTTCTCCAGAGGATGAGTATTGACCGCTTACAGTGTTTCTCCAGGGTGCTGACCTTGACATCCAGATGGGTCTTTTGGTTATGATATTCTTAATGCTTCTTTACTGTGCACTTTTTATTCAAAGGTACTTAGGTATGATAAGAAAATGCAATCACCACCTCCCCCATTGTCCATCAGAAATGACATGTCATGAATAATTATTTCAGGCAAAGTGGTGATACTTCTTCCTCTCAGTCTCATTTTATCCCCATGAGAAGATTTGTGTCTACTTCTCTCCGTAGACTTAGGCTTGGGTAAAGTATGATACCAGTACACATTTTTCTTCTCGTGAGGTCAGTATTCTCTGATGTTTGTCATACATTTATTCAACAAATACTGATCCAGAGCCTACTTTGTGCCAGAAACCACTGGAGATGCAGCAGTAAACAAGACAGACAAGGTCTTTGCTCACATGAGATTCTAGTGAGGAAGACAGATCATCAAGTAAATATAAATAAACAATGTAATTATAGATTGTGACGATTTCCAGGAAAGAAATAAAGAGTAGAACTAGGGTTTCTTAAAAGTTTATCCGGTTGGTGCTAAGGCCCATCCTCTCCTCATACCAAACCTCTAACATGCTTTCTTAATCTTTGAAGTATGCACAACTAACATTTATTTTTCAGTTTTACATACACAGCTTGAAGTAATTGAAAATTCAAGCTCTTCTGTCCTTTCCAAACAAATTTTAATCCCTGAGTCTCTCATATATAGACATTTTAGGACTGCCAATAAGCCCAGTATTAAGCAATTTCCTTGGGAGAAAAGACACAAGACACAAATGCTACATTATCAGAGTTTGGAACCCAAAAGGCTAAGTAACTGAGTGGCAGTTATTTGCATACATGTCTGTCTTCCCTATTATACCTCCTTGGAGGTAGACACTAATCTGTTTTTTTTTTGTCACCTGTGATACTTAGCATCATGATATGTACATAGTAGGAACTCAGTATATTGCTCATTGAGTTCAACCGAATTAGCAAAAACACAGGCACTTGCCAAAGGTATTAGTGAATACATGTTTGAAGAAAATTAACAAGTTAAAAAATCAGTATTCACATGGATTTTGGCTAAGCAGGTACATTTCCTTACTGGTGAACATAAGGATTTTCAGACCAGTGAATCTGGTATCCTACAGTCCCTTTACCAACAAGGCATGGCAGGGATGGAGGAAAAGGAATGTGGGCTGAATGCAGACTTCGGCAAATGGTTGGCACTTGAATCTCTCCTGCCATAGTCATAAGCTCTTGGTCTGCCTGGCAGGAGCTATGAGAGATAAACTGAGAGGTCCTAGGATGAGAACGCCCTATGAAGGTGCTGAGGCTATTTTCATTTGGCCTGAAGTTCGTGAGAAGGCTATACTGCCTGCCCCTACCGAATGATTTCAGGGTGCTTCTCCTCTGAGCCCTCCCTTCAGGGACCTGGTTCAAATGATCCCTTTGTTGAGACCTTAGATGTGCAAGTCCTCTTCATAGAGCTGGGGATACAAAGATGGAAAATCAAGATCCTTGCTCTTAGGTAACCACTATTCCAAATAATTGGAGAGGAAGGACTTAACATTTAACCAGTAAAGGAGCACCAGCAGTGATATTCTTCTTGCCTTGAGAGTTCACCTTTGTACACACACACACACACACACACACACACGTTAGTACTTTCCCACATGGAATATATCAGTGCAATTGCTTCAGAACACACCTTTTGGTAGTGGAACTGGGGGATGATTCCAGGCTATGGCAGGGAGCAGGTTACAGGGCTAGGACCAGAAGAGACAACTGATATGGAAGAGGGATGTGGCTTTACTAGCTGGCCTGAGCTTTATGGAACTAAATCCTTCTATGATACAAATTCCTATGAAATGAACAGTGGGAATACACAATTCATTCAATCATTCATTTGTTATTCATTCAAGAAATGATTGTTGAGTATCTACTATGTGCTAGGGAATAGGGATGCCACAGATGGAGAAAAAAGAAAGATGTAATCTACAGGGGAAATAGACGTTAATCAAATAGTTTGACAAATGTAAAATTGCAACTGTGACAAGGGCTAAGCTACTTAGTGCTGTGAGAGATTATAATAGGGGCATTTAATCTGTCAGGGAAGGCTGTCTTTAATTTACCTGATTTTGCTCATATGCTTTTTGGAGTGGGAGAGTGGGCTTGCCTTCCCCTTTGTGTTTCCCAAGGTCAGTCTTCGCATCAGTCTGTGAATGCACGCACATGATTTAAATAAACTGGGTCTACCTTTTCATCTCTTTACTTTCATTTTGTTTATTTATTTATTCATACATAGGTACATACACACATCATGTTTACTCATTATCTTTGGGAGACTGTGGGAATTGTGTTGAAAATGCAGTTTCTTCAATCACTCACCAGACATGGGAGGATGTTTCCAATGAACTGGAAAACAGAGCTGAGTGATGTATCGCAAAACGTAGTTTTTATGTTGAATGGTCCTCTTTTGAATTGGGGTATATTAAAATGGAATGCACTGGAGGCAGCATGGTATGTGGAAAGAGTAAGAATTTGGAGTCAAGAGGCTCCACCACTCGTCCATAGGGAGCCCTGGGTAATTTATGCATCTTCCCTGAGTCTCAGTGACTCCATCTGCAAGATGGGCGTTATAATAACCACCTCAGTTTTTTGGTGAGGATTAAGACAATATCTGAAGGCTCTAGGATAGTACCTTGCACTGGTATGGGCTCAAAAAATAGTTTCCTTCCCTACATTCAGATTCTTGGGCCCCATTATCATAGGTCTACTTGGAGACAGCCTGCTGATTTCAAGGAGGGTTTCCTCTACCATGGAAAGGGGGATAGAGGAGAAAATTCAAGAGCGATTCCCATCTTGACCTAGGGAAGATGAGACACCCATACTCCAGTTTATAACAAGATTCCATAGAAGAGGGGATAGAGGATGAATGTACATTAAAGTGATGTAAAACATGAGCAGACTCTGTGTTACACACAGATGAGTTAATTGTTTTGCCTTAAATATATTTCCTGAAGAACAGAAGCCTGATCACAGCACACATCGTTACGTATTTCAGACAAACAGCACTTTGAATCACATTATAGTACGTACATAAAATATTAAAACGACATTCATAACAAATCTTTCTAACTTAGTGCTCAGCTCTAAAATAGATTTATATATGGATAAGCAATAGGTGCGATAAATGTGGTACAGATACCACAATTTAAATTGCAAATCAGTGGGGCATCATGGGAAAAAGGAATGCAGACTTTAAGTACTAAGGGAAAAGATCCAGCTATGCAAGAGTTTTAGGCCTTCTGCCTGATTTCATTTTGCAATGTCTGTATCTGGACTCCACATTTGATACATCCCAATAGCTGCTCCCTAATATAGTTTTTTTTTTTACACTCCCAAGTTAAATGATCTAATTAAAGCTTTCATTTATTGTTCTTTTTGTTGATTGTTGAACTGTTGCCAATATACAGTTCCCCAGAGTCTTCAGGTTATTTTAGTTAGCTGGGAGATTTTGGAAGACTGTTATTGTTTCTCAGTTAACAAAATAGGCAAATGAGATGGGGAACAATATCCTTGCACGTGCTGGAGTGCTGCCTACTTCTCCAGATCACCTTGCACTCTTTTCCTCCCCTATGGTTTGTTGGACAGTGTGTGGTGAATGTGTCGACAACTTGTCTACAAGAATGATCCCTGCCCGAGAATATTAAACTTGTTTCATTTATTTTAAAGAACTTTGGGGCTATCAAGTTGGCTGACTACAGAGCTGAATGTTTGTAGGCTAGCTGGTCTGCTAGAATTCAAAAGATTCCCCCATATCAGAGGCCTTTGGAAGAGCCGTAAGGGTTGAAGCTGTACTTTGAGACTGTCATGGTATCCAATTCATTTTGGGGAAGTAGACCTTTGCTCCCAGCGTCATGTCACTAGATATAGATGAACAGCCATGACTTATCCAACAACTAACTATTTTCAAGGCTGGAGGCCCGTGAATGGAGGGGAGGAGGGCCAATCACAAAGGGTTAGTGACAGATTTCTGAGTACTGATAATTAAAGAGATCTCTCTTAGTCAAAATTGTACATGCAGCTACAGAATTGAAATATCTCTCCTCCACAAGGGGTAAAGTTGTTTTACTTGGAAACCATTCTTCTTTGCCTGATCTATATGCTGAAAACTTCTCTTCCCATTGAATATCTGCAATATTAGTTTTCCTTTACAGAGAAAGTTTGGCCATATTTCATTTTCTTGTAATGTATCGTATTCAGTTTTTAATGCTTGGGTTCTTAGTGTAGCTAACTCACCTACCTCCTTCCCACTCTGCTTACCATGATTGTTTCCAATACTTTTTTGGAAGTTGTTACATTAAAAATAATAAAGGATATGGTATTTGTTTTTCTCTTTCTGACTTACTTCACTCTGTATACTACCAAATGTAAAATAGATAGCTAGTGGGAAGCAGCCGCATAGCACAGGGAGATCAGCTCGGTGCTTTGTGACCACCTAGAGGGGTGGGATAGGGAGGGTGGGAGGGAGACGCAAGAGGGAGGAGATATGGGGACATATACATATCCATATATGTATAGCTGATTCACTTTGTTTTAAAGCAGAAACTAACACACCATTGTAAAGCAATCATACTCCAATAAGGATGTTAAAAAATATAATAAAGGAGGAAATAAATGCCTTCATATTCAAGATTTCAGGTGGTATGATTCAACTGTACTTTATGTCAGCCAACCATGCCAGAAGAGAAAGGTATGGCTATATTCCTGCCAGAAAGTTGTATCCATAAGAATATATCTGTCAGTGCTTACCTCCATGTAGGTCAGTATAATTAGGATAGCTCTCAGAGAGGAAGATATTAAATATAGGTATACAACAGATTGTTTCTGGAATTAAGGTGCTAGTATGGGTTCTCAATAGTCTGTTCCAGTAAAAGCCAAGTGTAACCTTAAAATAGAGATATAAAGAGTTAGATCTGTGCCATCCATTACAATAGCCACTGGCTGAATGGGGCTATTGAGCAACTGAAATGTAGCTAATCTTAGCTGAGAAGAACTGTAAGTATAAAATATATACCAGATGTTGAAGGTAATACAAAAAAGTAAAAGTAAAAAAAATTATCTCAATAATTTTATATTGATTATCAAAATAATATTTTGGACATATTGTATTAAATAAAATGTAATATTAAAATCAATTTCACATATTTCATTTTCTTTACAAGGTGGCTATTATAAAATTTTAAATTATATATGTGGCTAACATTTTATTTCTATTGGACAGTGCTGAGCAAGGTTGACGTAAGGTAATATTGTAACTGATCGGCTTAAAAGACTTTGGTATTAGGCAACTCACTTTGTTCTTTATAGCATGCCTGAAATTCATTGTAAATGGGGGCCTATTTTAAGTGTGCCTAGAGATCTTGCTGGTTAAAGTAACCCCATGGTGAGAACTGCCTTCCTGTGAGTAATTACTCCTTAATATACCTGATTAATAGGTTTAGATTCTTTTGTTTGTTTATTTTGTTTTTGCGGTACGCGGGCCTCTCACTGTTGCGGCCTCTCCCAGTTGCGGAGCACAGGCTCCGGACGCGCAGGCTCAGCGGCCATGGCTCACGGGCCCAGCCGCTCCGCGGCACGTGGGATCTTCCCGGACCGGGGCACGAACCCGTGTCCCCTGCATCGGCAGGCGGACTCTCAACCACTGCGCCACCAGGGAAGCCTAGGTTTAGATTTTAATAGGGTTTTCCTAAAGCAAAGTCCACCAATTTTATCATATGCTTTCCAATATAACCATTATTTATCTTTGTGTGAAGAGTCTCTAGCCTTTTATAATATACCTTTTCTTGTTTATTCATCTTTCACAGTCACCAGTTCTTGGAAGGGAAGTGCTATTTAGCTGAACGTGCTTGGACTCTGAAGGTAGACTGCCTGGGCTCAGCGCCAGCACTCACTAGTGACCCTTGGCACACTCACCTCTCTTAGCTGAACTTTCCTCATCTGTGAAATGGAACAGTAACTCACAGGGGAGTAATGAGCACACCGTGAGATGGTTGCTGTACTGGGCATATGGACTTAATGACGTGAATCCCCATTCACTTCCTCTTGTTTTATGAGTGCCTGGGGGCCTAAGTTTCTAGGACTCTGAGTCTGTATTGCTGATCATTGATTTTTTTTTTCCCAAGAGAAGGCCATTATTATGAGCACTGTGTACCTGTATGAAGCACAGATATGCTCATGGCAGTTAAAAAGGGAATCACAAGTTCTTGGCCCCTGTGTCTTTGTGTTTGTGATTCTCCCTGTCCAAACTACCCTCCTTTCCCCATCATTTCCTTTTCTCATTGTCTTGTCCATCTTTCAGTGTCCAGATGAAGTGCCACCTCTTTCATCAAGCCTTCTTTAACTACTCTGGACAGCACTAATTTATCAACTTTATACATCTTATTGCCAGTACAGCCCAGTTTAAATCAAGTACCAAATATGTATCTGGTGTTTCAAATTCCAGTGCTTACTGTCAAGGGATTTCAAGCCTGTTCATTTGATTTCATCTGCTGAACTGTAGGTGTTTTGGAGTCAGTGGCCATGCTTCATATCCCTTTCACAACTTCTATATCTTGTTCAAAAAATACTTGCTGATTGATCAATGGATTGATTGAGTAGGGCTTGACTAATAGAAAATATGTTAATGTGAGAGTAATTATTCATGATAGGAAGTGACCCAGCAAGGAAAAACCCATATACCATCTTTATAGATATCTATGTTAAATAATTTGTACATGTCAAAATTTAAGATTATCATGTAAAGCATCTTATTTAACTGCTGAGTTCTAGGAGATACCTGAGTTAGAAAAAGATGACTTAAATAAGTTTCTGATTCTAAATTCTTTAAATAAGTTTCTAATTCTAGAATCTTTTTATTACAATTGCCCTGGGTGTATATTTTACACTCCTCCAAGCCTCAGAGTACTGTGAAACATCATTTACAATCTCAGACAGGGTATACGGATCAACTTTCTTTATAGCCAGAGGATTCTATATGTAGAATACATATCTCTATGTATTCTAGACCTTTTGAGATACACACACACACACACACACACACAAGTGTATGTAAATGTATATGTGTAAGTAGAGGTGTTAAGATCTCTAAGGTGCCCAGTTTCTATTTATGGTCTTTCTCAATAAGGCAGTGGAACATTGGTGCTTTCAAGTGAACTTAGAGTTGTTGAATATGACATTCATGTCATTAAAAATAGTTAGCTGTTCTTGGCTACATTCACAAAGAAGTCCCTTACTGCTTCTTTTAATTGGCAGGATCCACACTTGGTATCTCTTTTGCAAGTGTACCCTGCACTGAGCAGTTAGAGCTGTGTATGTGTCCGTGTATGTTCTCTGTAGGTGACACTACACCCTAATCAGACAACTGGGTCATTGTACTAGGACATACTGTATGCAGACAATGCCTTGCCTACCACTCCCCCCGCCTTTTTTTAAACCCTGAAATATGGTTGATATGGTCCATTGCAAAATGAACCTATATTGGAAATGGCAAAATTGTAATGTACAATATACCGGGGTCAGTGGGGTGTGCTGTTTTTTGCATATATTTTTTCTCCTCTGACCCATGCCATTCCCCTGCATACGGGGAAAAAAGCTTCATCTCGCACAGAAATGTGATGTCCTTTACTGCCAGAGGCTGTTGCTGTTTTAAATGAGGAAAAAGCACAATGCATGAAGAAGGAAAATTAAGGCATATTCATTTTGGAAATTAGATATGGTGTCAGGAGACTCGCAGAAAATAGCCCCGTTTGAATGGAACCCCACACTACAAGACAGTTCACTGAACTTTTGACCACTGTTTATACTATGGAAGCTTTCGAAATAGGGAAGAGAGCAAAACATTTTATAGCTGCTTAATAGCTGAGTTCATATTTCTTTCTTTCTTTTTTATTCCCACCAGGCATTTGTCTCTCCCTTCAATGTGTTTAAGATATGCAAACATATCTCATATGTTATATGTTAGCTTATTGGCAGGCCTTTGTGTTAATGTCTCCAGGTTGGTTCCAGAACACACAGCTACTGGATGAGAGTAGCTCCTGGCCAACCCGGCAACCTTCCTTAACGCTCCGCGGAGCAGTCTGCTGTCTGCCTGTGGCTGGTCTGGAGTGGCCAGTCCTGCCAGGGCACACAGGCCTTGGGAGTGACAGTGACCTCGTTAGAGGTCATTCTGCAAATGCAGAGAGAATATACCTTTCACAAGTCCCAGGGATTCCTTATGCAAAGTTGGACAGGAATGGGGGAGATGATGGAAAAGGCACTTTGTCTAATTTCCCCCTTCCCATTATTTGGAAGAACAGTTCTCAATTTGTGATCATCCCTGTTCTGCTTCATTGCTTCCCTCCTGCAGAGCACATCACACCAGCCAGGTTAAGTGGGATTCAAGGGCCCTCCAGGAAGGACAGCCTAGATTTTTGACTCAACACTGAATAAGGAAGTACCTGCAAAAATGAGGGAGAGGAAGAGTTAATCAGGAGTGGAGGGCAGGATCAATTAGAGGCAGAAAAACAAATCCAATTTGTATTGGTATTAATGAAAAACAGGCTTTAACGTTTATACAGATATGAAGCGTGGAGCTAAATATTACAAATTACAGGTTATGAGTCTATGTCAGCTTTATTATTGTTATTACTATTAATGCGATGATATCAAACCTAAGGGGTCACTGTGTTTGTTTAATTTATTTTCTGGGAAAGCGTAGCATTTCATTTCCAAGTGAGGACCTTTTGTTTGGCCTCTTGGTGACTTGGCCACACTGGCACAAATTGGACCCCGCCTCTCTCAGGATCTGTGAGCTCCTTAGCGTTCTCTCCTTTTGATCATTACCAGGTGTATTCTCATATCTTTACCCTCACTCCACTCCCCAGTCGACTGTGGGTCTCACTTCCGTTAGGAGGTGATGCAATGCTGAGGTTTTAATGGTGGCTTGAGGGGGTATGAGGACAGGGGATGCTGAGAAAAGGCTTAATCATAATGGAATCGCCCTGTGCCGCAAAGTCCTGTACCGTGTCTCAATACTGACCTTCTGTGTGTGTCCTTGGTTTGGGAAATAGGGACGATCTGTCCCCATACATGACTGTGAGCTCCTTACAGATTCGCATTAGGACAAACTTCAACATGGGAACACATTGCTATTTTCTTCTGCCTTTTGCTCTGTGATTTTAACTTGAGAGAGCAAAAGAGTGAGCGACAGAGAGAGAGAGAGACCATCACTCAATCCCAGCATTATTCATTAGGAGAGGGTTGTTTTTCTCCTTTGGATGGGAAGCGTCTCTCCTCTCACTAGCCAGTAACAACCCTTCTGTTCATCCTTATGCGAAACCTTCACAACTGCACTAATATGATCTCTGACAATTGGAAAGGAGCTAGGAAAATAAGGACCACTGTGAAGTCAGGAGTTAGCCCAGGGTCTTCTCAGGGCAAGAACTCTTCCTGACCACCTGCTTTTTGCCAGGACTAAGAGACTAAGATCTGTGTGCTGACCTCAGGCCACAGGCTGAGAGAAACCTGAGAAGTGCTTTAATCAAAATCTTCTTGGCCTCAAAAACGACCCTCTTTGTTTCCTGTTCTGCCTGAGGCTTCTTGGCACTGCCTGTAGCCATGTTGCTTTTGCTCTGGTTTTGTGAGAGGAAAGTCCCAGGGAGCCCTGGGGGACTGCTCTGTGCTCCTGCCCAAGCTACCCACCCACTTCCAGTCTATAGCCCAATGAAGGGAGCTGAGATAGGATGCAGGGGATGCAACATGGGTGAGGTCATGCAGACCACCACTTTAGCCACTGGCAAAAACCAGGCATCAGAAACAGTGACATCAGGGAAGTACTTCACAGTTTAGAGCTGGAGGTGGGGGAAATAAGGGATCAGGTTTGGAAAACTCTCAAGCCCTCTCAGTCTGCTTCACCCTCCTCTCCCTCCCTCTGAAGACTTTGCTGACGTGGACCCGTGGACGCAAATGCCCTGCATTTTTCTGTCACCACTGCCTTGGCAGTGGATCATCCCTACAGTTGTCACACCATTTGTGGTGGCCTGTAGTTCCCCTGCCACTGTGGTGTCTGACAGGGACTGGGCATTCACATGGTGATCAAATCCAGCAATATTAGTCATAATGATTTTTTCCTCTCTCTTTTTAAGCCTGTGGAAGAGAATGAGGAGACAGGCCTGGGCAGGATTTCTGCTTTGTTTAATTACAAATGGACATATTATAGCAAATATTAATGATTTCATTAGTTTAGGAATTTCAAGTCTGACTCAAGTCTGAATATCATGTTATGATGACCAAGCTTTGACGAAAAATCCATCTCAAAAGAAAAAATTCCATCAGGTGCAATGTTGGTAAGATTACCTCATTGCATATTGGGCATGTGATGGTGGGGTGTTTTCTGGGTCACAAGGGGTTTTGCTGGTAGTTCCAGAGTGTTTCTTTCATACTTATGGTCGTCTATGAAATATGAAAAATGTTTAAATAGTTTAGCCATTCCTTTCTTTATAAAATTGGGTTTCAGGTAAGGGTTTCATGACACAGTAGACTAGTGAGGCAACCTGATGGAATCAAGAGAGGGCAAACTTGGGTTCAGATTCCACCTCTGCCACTTAGCTGACTTCAAGGCCTTGGGCACGTCACTCTTTCCTGACTCTCCTGGTCTCAGTGATCTCATAAATAAAATGGGATAATCTCAATGACAATGATTATTATCATTACAGTAAGAGATCTTAGAGCTGGAAGATGTCTTTAATATCTATACGTTCGTTCATCCCTCCCCATGTCACAGAAAAAGAAACTTAAGTTTTTGAGACCCTAAGAACTTATTAGACAACATGCAAAATGGTCTCAGAGCTTAGTGTGGTCCACATTCTCTTGATGCCCAGACAAGTGGACTGTTTGTGTCCATTCGGGCTGCTATACAAAAATTAAACAGCAAACATTTATTTCTCACAGTTCTGGAGACTGGAAGTTCAAGATTAAGTTGCTGGCAGATTTGGTGTCTTTGATAGCCCTCTCCTGGTTCATAAACAGCTGACTTCTTGTTGTGTTCTCACATAGCAGAAGAAGTGAGGGAGCTCTCTGGGGTCTCTTTTATAAGGGCACTAATCCCACCCTGAGGGTTTCTCCCCCATGACCTCATCATCTCCCAAAGTCCCCACTTACAAATACCATCACGTTGGGGATTAGGTTTCAACATATGAATTTTGGGGATGCATAACATCTAGTCCATAGCGAGGACTTATTTATTCCTTATCATTTCTCAGGTCAAGCCTTTCATGTTGTTGATGATGAGTGCTATATAAGAGTTTTTCTGAAGTGTTTTAATTTTTTTCCCCCATTGGGTTTTTATAATGTATTCTTTCAGGTCTAGAACCTTGCATATCACTTGTTTCTCTGATGTCACAGTCTTTATTGGTCTACCCCTGTGATTCCCTTCAGCTGGAATACTTTATTACTTTTTTTGTCCAATGATTCTTTGATTGTTTTCTGTCCTGGCCTTATTTTCCCCAAAGAAAATAGAATACCTAAGCAAAAGGACCATATAACACATTTTACCTAACCTTGTGGTTCCCAGATTTTTGCTTTCACTGATTAGTAAAAACATTTCTCTTTTCCTTTCTCCCTTTCCTCCCTCCCTCCCTCCCTTCCTTCCTTCCTTCCATTTTCTTCTTTTTAATAAGGGATACAAGTTTGTCAACATTTTGGTTTTCCAAGAGCTTTAAAAAGGTTCCTTTTATCTATTGACATCACTTCATGACTATAAAAGACTTTCAAAGATGATTAAGACATAGAAATAACATAATATTAGACTTGAGAGTTTTTCTCAAGAAAAAAATATCAGCAGAAAGGCACGGACCTTGTCTTTGGATCACTTAAAATTTTGTCACAGACCAACAGAGGCCCATAAATGAGTAAATGGGAGCTGTTAGTCTAAGGGGCAGGAGTTGGGTTGCGATGCAAACTGAACAACCTTAACCCATCAGAAGCCTAGGATGGGGACAATTTGGAACTCACTTCACAGGGCTGCTATGAGGATCAAAAAAAGCGGCATGGAAAATGCTGTATATATGTTTTACATATATGAATTTATTTTCTTCCTCTCTCTCCCTCTCCCTCCCCCTCCCTCCCTCCTTCCCTGTCTCCCTCCCTCCCTCCCTCCCTCCCTCCCTCCCTCTCTCCCTCTCTCTCTCTCTCTCTCTCTCATCTAATTATATATACCAGTATATGAGAGCTCTGAAGGACAGTCATACATCAGCACTGGGATAGACAACGGAAGTGACGATAATCCTGGCTTCCAGTCATAGTCTAGTGAACACAAAAGACTTTGGGAGTACAGACGAAGAAATTATTGTGGCCCCTTCCTGATAGAATTTACACGAATACTGCCACCATCCCCCCATCTGCACTGACTCCACACTGGAGGAACTTAGTCCAAATACTAGACATAGCCTCACAAAGAACTTTTGACTGACTGTCTAAAATATGTAGGCTAGCTTCCTGGAATGGGGTCTTGCCGGCAAGGAAGTAATGCTAGAAACTAAGTAATATGGAGCTGTGTAGAACCTTTAAAAAGAAAAAAAAAGACTACCTTTCTCTCATTGTTACCATATACCTGATTCCTAAACAAACTTTGAGCCATGCTCTTCCCAAGCTCATAGATGACTGAGTGTACGATGATCTCGGGAGCACTACAGATTTCAGGCCACTGCAGCTGGGCAAACGTCATGATGAGCCATTACCGCAGATGAGAAAACTAAGGTTCACAGAAACTTGCCAGTACCACATGACAAATAACTGGTAGGGCCGCAGTTTAGAACAAATCTGTCCGACCCAACCAAACTCATGGTCTTTCCAACAAACATACAATCATATATGTATGACAGTTATATATCTTAATGAGTACAATGAGTGAGGTTAATATAGAAGTAATGGACTTCTGTTTCTCCTCTCTTCCCCCAAATGACTTGCCTTTCACCTTTCCCATCACTAGTTCTCTAACTGTAGTCACAGTTGAATTGCTTTTTCCAAGGTCCAGAGACGGATACTAATTTGGGGGGCAATGAGTTCAGGTGTTACGCGGGGCCCAGCTAACCTACGCTTTCTCAGATATCAAACAAGTCAGGTTACCCAATTATTTCTGAGAGTAATTACTGTGTTTTCACTTTAGCCCATTTCTACTCTTTGGCCCATTGTTTACCTCAGAGAGGAGCAAAGAATGAATTCAAATTAAGTCTGAAATTACAATGAGATTGCCAATAGAAATCAATGACTTGTCCCATGACAAGCTAGGGTTTATGAGGCAGCCTAACGGTGGCCTTACATCTTTGCCTACCTCATTGTACTGCCATTCAAGCGGATTATACAATTTTCCTATTATTAAGGGGGTGTAGTCAGGGCAAAAGAAAGTCTAATTGAGTTTAATAAGACTGGAAGTGGTGGTACAGAAGCCTTATAGAGAAAAGAATATTACAGATAGGATATTCCAATAAGAGTAGTCTGGGCTGTCTGTTAAGGTTGATATTTACGTCCACGTTTATTGACCTTAGAAAGGAAATATAGACAAAGCAGATAGAGGTTAAAGAACTCACCTTTTCAGCAGCAGGAGCCTAGATCTCAGTGGAATTGAAAAGAGTTATACTCAGTGTAGTGAAATACCATTCCATCCATTTTGTACTTATGAGAACTTCTGCTTATTTGGGTAAAGTGGCTGAAAAATACACCCTTCTCCAAACAAAGCAGAAAAGCCATAATGGAGACCGTGGAGTCACAGAAGATATACATAGTTCTAATGCTGTGCTATCTGATATGGTAGCCACAAGCCACATGTGCCTACTGATCTCTTGAAATGCGGAGTTTGAAATGAGATGTGCTTTAGTTGTAAAATACATAGCAACTTTCAAGGACGTAGCATAAAGAAAATCATGCAGAATATCTCACTGATAGTTTGTATTTCGCTTACATGTTAAAATGATAGTATTTTGTATGTATCTGGTTAAATAAAATATTAAATTAATTTCACCTGTTTCTTTATACTTTCAAAGTGTAGTTACTATGTACGATTACATACGTGGCTTGCGTTATATTTTTAGTGGGTAGCAGCGGTCTAATGCAGTGCCTAAATGATGTCATCTGAGCATCAAATTTCTATAATTTGTCTTTATTTACGTTAGAATGTCAATATTCACTCTGCTCGTGTGGGATATGGATTTGCATCCACGAGTATGTTGTGCATCTACACACACACCCATATTCATGCAAGTGTGAAGAATCCCATCACCTTTGGAATGAGAGAAATCATCCCAATAAATCCCAAGTTGTTGTTTGCGCACATAGAAATGATGTTTTTTCTCCTGCATCTCTTTGTTTTAATAAAACCCACAGCCCCAAAGAGCACCATTTGGAATAAGCTACTGGAACAATTTATTATTTCCTCTCCATGGATTAGAGAGGTGGTACTTGGAGCAGCTTGTTAAAGAGGAGAGCTTGGCCCTTGCCCTTGCTCTGTGTTTAATGATCCTCTCCTCATGTGCCACCTCTCTAATCTGCAGAGAGATAGGTACAAATTGTATCTATAATGTTATATGACTTAACAGTATAATGTACGATAAATCATAGAATTGCATCCCTACCTTGTAATTGGTGAGATGTGTTGCATGAGCGATCCCCTAATTCAATAGAGAGTGGTTGCTCTTATATATAACTGCCTCTCTGAATCAAACCAATTCAGCCCACAAGTGATGAGGGGAGAGTTTAAGCCTTTTTAATTAAAAAAAAAAGCAAAAATATGACTTAAAATGACTTTATAGGCCCCTGGATTCAGACAACTGCTAAATAATCCTCTATTTGAATGGAGCCACTTCTTTCTTCATTCTGTAGGCAGCAGGGATGGAACCATCTGTAGGAAATGGGTACCTGAGAGGACAGACATTTGGTGAATACATGTTATCATATATGGTAATCGTCACTTTTAATTTGTTCCCCTTAGCCAGGTGTTATTATTTTTGAAAATTACTGTCTTCCTACTGTTAGCCACACACATATGTTTCATTAGCAACACTTTTTGTTTTAAATCCATTCCTTTTATCTATATAGACTACTCCCTAATTCTTCAGAGTTCTTGTATCATATTTTGTTTTCTCCTCTTATTTCCTTAAGCTTCTGGGCTTATTTTATTTTTTTAGCACTGCCTGTTTTTGTGGCCTCTTTCCCTAACTGCTAACCTTCTTAACTTCCCAAGTGTTAATGGCAAAGCAACCAGCATCAGGGCATTTATAGCTGCAGAAAGATGGAGTACAGGTGATTGTACCTCCACTCCTAAGAATGCACAGAGGTTCTAATAGCAATATACATCTATACAGAAATAAGGGACAATGACATCTAGATCAAGATTGTCAATAGTCACAGCTGTGTTCTTGGCCACTGAAAATCTCTGACCAACACTGAATATAATTTGATCACTGACTTCAGAAATTAGTTATGAAGACAACTGAAATAAAATTTGACAGGCAAGTTTAATTAAGTCTGTTACAATTGCTATGACTTACACAAATTAGACTGTTCCAGCTGGATGAGGCCATAGACATGGCTAATCTTTCAGTAAGAACTGAGGAAACTTGGCTGCGATAAGTAGTACTAGGCTTACTGGTGCCTTGAAGGAGATCTGGTTCTAGAATGAGTTTTCCTGCCCTCAGTCATCCTTCTTTCCATTCCTTCAGATTCTACCTCAGAAAGCTTCTCTTTAGGAGCTGAATTCTAGGACTCATTGTTTGGGGCTGAAAAATATCCAATAAAAGTTGTCACATACTTGCTGCTTATATTTTCTATTTATCATTAAGCAAATGAGTGAGATTCTGTGACCTGATTTTGCACTTAAATTTTTTTCATATGTATTTTCTTAAGAAATATAAAATAGATTGTGTGGTCTTATCTTAATTTGATCACTTTCCAAGTCTGACTTTCTGAAAAGAGTAGAAAGGCAGCTTTTTGACATGAGTCATTGATTCTGTCCAAACAGACATAGGAAAATTGCAGCTTAGCACAGCCTACTTGAAAAAGTGGTGGGATGGAGGTGGGGTTGCCTTATGGTTTTCGGTTACATCTGCATTGCTTTTCCTGAGGTCTACAGTTTTACATCTTAGTAAAGAGAAACAATTCATTTGGTGGATAATCTATAATACAATTTCCAGAAGTCACCCTGCCATTTCTCAACTGCCAGATATATTTTATTTTTACTCTGCGTGTTACCAAGGAAAACAAGGTTGCAGAATGATGCCAGCTTATGCTTTTCAGCTATGAGATGTCAATAGCCCTTGATTTTGTTGTTGTTGTCACTAATTTCTGCAAGTTCACAAAAAAGTGTCATAAAAACAAATTGCTTTTAAACGTCCTATCGTTATTCATCCAGTATTCTTATGAGAGATAAGAATATATTTGCCGTAGTTTTTGAAATCACTTTTAATCACCAATATTCATGCCTGTAGAAAAGGCTACTTAGACTCTATTTTTTATTTTCCTCTCAGTTTTTTTTTCTTTCCTTGTGTTTTCATGCTGACATTTTTACCATAGAGTCGCGTTTTCATCTAGGACAATGGCATCTTGTTTTTAAAGCAAACAAACACGAGACTATTTGTTTTGAAAATATGTGGGTTGATGACAAAGTCATAAGAATTTCAGAGAAATGTCAGCGCGAGTGTCAGGAGAGCCAGTTCTCATGTGTTTCTTATATGAAAATGGAATTTGGTGCCTTATGTACTGACAGCCTCCACACGGTGCAGAAGTTTCTTTGTTTTTGCTGGGCATTGCTTTCCTCTTTCACTGTAAGCCCACTTGATGATTTTGAAAGATCAATCCTACTTTGCACTGAATGTACCTCTTAACCTTTTTCCTAGAAACTGAAACAGCGTATAAGGGAGTCCCACAAAAGGGGGAACTCTAAGATGAAGGGCAAGGAAGCAAAGGGTTATATTACAATTCACATAAGAAAGAGCATTTTCACTAATCAGTACCCATATCCTACATTTGTAAAAATGACTGCCTGACAGGTGAAAAATCTATTTTTTTTTGACAGCGTACATTTAATCTTAATCCAACACAAGAGTTCCTTTTTTTGCTTTACACAAACTCTCTTTCACCTTTTGATAAACTTTACCCCTGTGAACCAGAGAATGTTTCAGACTCCTACTCTTTTCTGTGTTGCAGCAGTATTTTGAGGGCAGTGTAAAGCAGATTCATTTGGCAGAATGTTTTTATATGCATATCAATGCAAAGGTAGGCTTTAATGATTTTGAGGATTAAAGGCTCTGTCCGAAACTTTGTAATATGCTGTGAAATACTTGCAGTGCGAATTAGACTCCTGACCTGCTGAGGCCTCTCTGAGGTATTCTATTTTAACCTGATGCGTGGAGCACAATAGCGATAAATCTTGAAGCAGATTAAGTAATTTCCCCATAGTGGTGTGTCTATTGGAGTTTCAAATAACCCAGCATGGGGATTCAATTCTTGATACATTTGGATATTCCAGACTGTATCCCCTCTGTGTAAAAAAAGTTTCTGGCAGGGCAGCATCCTGCACTTTGACCCCCTTGTAAGAGTATCAGTTGATGCCCTACTGAGTCCAGTGAATGCTGATTCTTTTGCCACTCCTGAGTCCTTAAAAATAAAATGAAAGAAAGACCAAGAAGAAAAGATGGCCCATTTGCATGCTTAAAATATGCCGAAGATTGTATGAAGCGCGGAAGCTTGAGACATTATGACAACTCTCAGGTCTCAGGATGCCACTGGGGATTTGATTTACTTTTCTAGTTTGCTTGGAGATATTCTGGTTTGGCCTAGGCGGTTTTGGCTAGAAAAATCTCTGAGGCTCACCAGAGAAGGCGTTCATGAGCATCGGTACCCCAGGGCAGCCAGAAAAGTATGTGCAAGGCTCAGAGGAGCCTTGTGATAGCAGTGGCTGTCCATGGGAGCCATCTTGAATTCAGCAGTTTAGTAGGGGAGAAAGTTCTCATTGTGTCTTCTCAGTGCCAACACCTCTGTGGCGTAAAGGTCAGATCTACATAATGAAACAAAAGCAGAGCCTGGTTGGGGAGAAGGGGACTTGTTTAATCCAGGAGACCAACAAACTTTGGAGATTTGATTGAAAACCCAAATGCTTCCCTGGGAATAAGCATCTAATTAGTATGGAAAATCTAAATGTGCCCTTGACTTTTTTGTTCCTTTCTACAAATGACAAGTCCTCTCATTAAACACATTTTAAAAAGCAGAAACTATGGGCTTGAGCAGAACACTATATGGCCCACTCATTTCTCTACTCCTTTGAAGAAGAGAGCTGTGGGCAATATTGTCATTAGAGGGAAAGAGCACTTGGCAATATCATGCTGATAGCACATTAAGAAAAATCAACAAGAGAAGTATAGCTTGGGAGACCACACCTCTAGAAGCTCCAGCTGCTGTTTCCCAGATCAAACCACAGTGTCTTTCTAGTGGCCAGTCCATTGGAAGGAAGCATGAGTGGCAGGGTGGCTGTGCCGCCCAAGCAAAGAGGAAGTGTGCTGCCAGTATGTGTATGGCCACTTGTATGCACGTGTGTCATTGTGGGCGTGTGCATGTGTGTGAGGGGGTGTATGCACACGCATTTGCATGGGGAGCATGTGGACATATAGATACATATGTATGTGTGACGGGTGTGCAGGTTGTGTGTGGGTATGTCTGTTTAAAAAAAATTATATACATGACCCATGATTTGATAAAATAACGAACACCTTTTCCTCCCTCTGCCTCTCCTACAGTCTTTGACTCCTTGCTCTTAGTTACTGCAGTTTGTCACCACGAAAAACAAGAAAAAGAAGAGCTTACCGCTTCTTAATGGTGATAAGATGAAAATACAATTATTCCCTTTGTGATTTTTGATTCCGTCTAGGAATCTACTCCTGCACATTAAGTTGGGGAAACAGGAGTGTTTGTTGCATGGATCTGAGTCAACACGATGCTTAAATAATGTGCCCAACTCCCCTTATTTCCCATGACTTTCTTACTCTTTTGCCAGCTAAGAGGTCTCACCATCTCAGTGATTCTCCGCTGAAGCTCTTTCCTCCTGCTAATAACACTTCCCTCTTGGAGTTTTCTAACATCGTCTGCATTTCTTTTTCTTCCTTATGTGTGTCTCTAATTTACAAATAATGTAGTAAAAATTCAATATCCTAGAACCCTAGACCTCAGGCTTGGAATCATAGAAACTTAAAGCTGAAAGGGACCTTGAGGATATTCTAATTCAGTTCCCTTACTAACAGATGAGCGTGTGTAGAGCGAATTCCAGAGGGCAGCTGGCTGTGGATCTGGGTATTCAAGCAATGTCATAGGGTTGACATGGACATTTCACAAGAAGTTGTAACAATCTGTGTCATGGCAATGACTGGAAACAATGCGAAGGACATTTCCTTTGGGAGATGAAATGTGGTAACTCACATTTGTGAGAGTTCTTTGTGAGCTATAATGTGGTAAATGCATGAAATGTAGGATGATTATCTCTGTGTTTTCTTTTATAACTAATAATGTACTAGGTGAAAATTGTACCATAACTTTTGAGACTATAAAACCTAGTGAGAACTGAAAAGTCTAAGTGCATATTCCAAGGAAGCTCTCTACTGTGTCTCAAAATTGTTTAATATTTACTTTGTAGAAAGTTGCTTTGACTACTCAGCTTTTTAGACAAGAAGGAATCATTCATACGGTTACAGAGAAAAAGCACTGGATGGGGGATCTGCAGGCCCACATTCCATTCTTGCTTTAGATTTTTGCCATATTTATTCACTTGATGACCTGAATGACCATTAAGTATTTAACCTAAGTAGAACTCATCATTTTCTTTTATGGAAAAGTGATCTCCACCTGTTGCTATGACAGCAAATGAAACTATCAAGTGTTCATTTGCCCCAACCAGAAATGTGGAAAGCATGCTTCCCTCCTCTTTCTTCCTTACCTCCTCCCACTGCGTCACCAGGGTCTGTCAGATTTACTGCTGTATAATCTCTTCAATATCCCCACTGCTATT
The DNA here is from genome assembly GCF_963924675.1 of Phocoena phocoena. Classification (NCBI taxonomy): domain Eukaryota; kingdom Metazoa; phylum Chordata; class Mammalia; order Artiodactyla; family Phocoenidae; genus Phocoena; species Phocoena phocoena. The sequence continues at coordinate 40,421,209 of NC_089232.1, forward strand.
GTCCACATCTTCATCTCTCATCTCGTTTTAGTTTTAAAACTAAACTTTCCCTTTCTCCAGCCTTGTACTTTTCTCCTTCAAGTGCTAGCCGGATTGATCTTATAAATTTTAAATTTGATTTGCTCACTCCCCTGTTTAATACTGTAAATGACTTCAGAATGCCCTAAGGAAGAAGTTCAGAGTTGTTACCTCCATCCACAGGCCTTTCATAACATGGCCTCCTCCAGCTTTCCAGTCTCCTCTCACTTCATAGCCCACCCTCCAGTCTGCATGATCCTGTTTTGTTTCTTGGGTGCACCATCTTAACCTCTCACCTGCGAGTTCTCACACATGTCATGTCCTTGGCCTAATACCTAAGAGTAAGTTCTTCTTTCCATCTCTGTTATCTTCTTATGCTTAAATCCATTTTATCTTTCAAGTCTCAGCTTAAATATTCCTTTGCTGGCAGCCTTCTATGATTGTTCCCCTCTCAGGTTGCTAATATCTCTCTACTTCTATTAGAGCACTTATCACAAATCATTAAACAGTCTGTGGTTCACCACAATTCCATAAGCTCGCTGAGATTAGGGACCAAGTATGTATAATTTTTATGTCTCCAGGTTTTACTCCAGTGCCTCACATGTAGGATGTGCTCAAATAAATGTATGTTGAATAAATGAATGCATAAATGTCAGTGACTTATTACGTGACCTTGAACAAGTCACTTATCTTATTTGGGACACCATTTTCTTCATGAGTAGCATGAGAACACTGAATTAAAATGACATGAAGGTGGCTCCCAGTTTTAAAGTTGTAAGAGTTTATTTTTATATGTGTGTTAACATGCAAGAAATGTAATAGAAATTTGAAAGTGGCTGTGAGTGAGTGATACGTTTCTAATTTTGATTTGAGCTTATACCTTTAAAAAGTTTGTAATCTTTGTTCACATCTGGATCAGTGCTCTCTACCTCATGATAAATATCTTTCTAATGCAGTCAATGAATGGTCACCATTAATGCCCGAGATCAAGAGTAGTTTGCACCCTGACGATGTGGGGATTTGTTGGCTTTGTGGACATATGAAAGAAACTGCAAGAAATATGTTTTTCTTGAATAATTTGGGCCTAATCGAAAAGAGAACAAATGGCTCAGAAGGAAATGCATTTTCATTCTTTATCCAGGTTAATGAAATAGTTGCTTGAATGTAATGGACTAAAGATGGGAGCCGGTCAATATTTCTCAACTACTTTGAACCTTTGGAAGTTGAACCATCAATATTTATGTGGTGGCTAAGTCTTAAATTTTGCTTCTAAAGGAGAAAATGTAGTGTATTTCGGTGAGCCTACAGATTATCCATGTGAGGAAGCAGTTGAGCTGAGGTAGCGCTGATGGCAAAGAGAAGCAGCAAGGTATTTGAGTGTAAAATATGCAGAGAAGAAATTTTTGAGCTTCTTGTTCTTAGTTTTTGGATGATCCCAAAGGTAAGAAATGCACATAATCTACTGTCAGAGAGAGCCAGTTTGGGGGAACCATAATGCTATAGACATAGACACCACATTTCCTCCCCAGAGAAGCTGAGAAAAGGTCAAAGCATTATACTGGGAGAATGATCCAATTAAATACCAATATGAAGCCAGCATGCTATGTGCCCAAAAAACAAAGCTAGCTATGCATTCTTATCAGTGTCTCTTTGAAGACACCTTCAAGCTTGACCCTGTAGTCATTGTCTTTGCTCCTCCTGATTCAGAAATATAACCAGCTTTCCAAGTTTTTTGTCCTTGACTTTTTATTTTCTTTTTTGCCATTTTCTGTCTTACTGTGCTTATGTTTTAACATATCTGCTCTGTGGTATTGTGGTACTGGAATTAAACACTCTACATCTAGGATTATTTTTCCAGTTTACTGCCTTCTGCGACAAGAATTTATTCCTTAGACTTCCTGCCAGTCTGCAGTTGCTAGTAAATGATATACTGGTTTAAAGATTTGGATACTTTAGATGGGGAAAGAAAATCACAAAAGAAAAATGATTTTGATCTGAGACTGAAATTCAGACAAAAGACTGATGGTGGTGTTTGAGTAGACAGTGGATCAGCATGTCTCTATGCTAGGTAGAAGTACCAGCTTACAGCAAGCAGGAGAGAACTCAAGAACAAAATAAACTAGGCCTACCTCTGCTTAATTCAAATACCACCCACAACTTTCTGGGAGAAGAACATATGCAGAGCATATTTGAAAACATTATAAGGTGTGCATAAAGTACAATATTAGTCAATTTTATATGCTCAGTTGCATGAAATCTGTGTGTTTAAAAAATATAATAATTTGCATTTCATGGCTTTTGATAACCTCAGGAGTGCACTTGAAATTCAGCACATGCCCACAGCACCTCCCAGCTCACCCCATTTTTAACTGAAGACCAATGGTTTCTATTAAGGGATCAGGCAGGGCCTCTGACAAGCCAGTCAATAACTATGTGAGGTTACTTCATTAATGCTATAATGGTTGATAGAGTGAGAGGCAAAAAACAGGTTCCTGACAGCAGCAAATGAAAATGATAGAGATTCCTGAAGCAATGCGCCTTTCCTTTGTCATTGTCTTTTGCTTCGCTTATTCAAAATGTGGCATTTATGTATTCAGTCTTGATGAATGTTGCAGGCTTTAAGTACTTTTTCCATCTCTAATGCAGTGCCGATTGCACATTGTTCTCTCTCTCTCTCTCTCTCTCTCTCTCTCTCTTTCCCCCTCCGTCCCTCCCTCCCTCCGTCCCTCCCTCTCTCCCTCTCCCTCTCTCTTCATCTCCCTCTCTCTCTCTTTTTTTTTTTTTTCCTATAACCTCTGCTGTCAAGGCACTGCAGGCTGAAGGGTTGCAGGCACTGGCTAAATAGCTTTTGTGCTATAAATGGTGAAGGTGATGGGACAATGCATCATAAGTGCTGGCTGGGTCATAGAGCAGAGAGGGTGGTGGGAGCCGGTGCAGCTAAAATGGTGCGAGTCCCCCTGGCCCTGCCATTCTCTTTCCTTTATTTGGAAATCAAGTGGAAATCCCCAAGGAAAGTAAAGACATCACTGTGGAGTTCAGACAGGGATGCAACTGGGAGAAGAAAGCTCCCTGCAGGTGAATCAAGAAGACAAGTCACGTGACCACGTTCAGAACCGTGCATAGATCTGGGGAGAGTATACTGACATGAATGTCTAGCTTCTCAAGACTGGGTTTTTTTCTTTCCAGTTTCTAAGTGCCCTGATGGCCTGCATTCTGATCCTTGAGGTGGACCATGTACTCTGTTAGGATGAGAAGAAATACAAGGTGACAGGTCTCTGGCATCAAGGAGACGGAGCTTTAGTGCAGCCAGAGTGGGAGGTACAGGCATTTCCCTGATGCTGCTGGGTGCCTCCTTTGAGGAGGGTCATATTCAGGCTAAGAATAGACACACAGGGAAGCCAGAGTTGAGAGCTTCTTGGTGCCCATTCTGATGTGGTTTTTTTTTTTTTTAACACAAACAGGCCAGATTTACAATAGCCCCTTGCACCTTTGGGGGCTTGAGAACTGTGAGCCATTTTGGAGGGAGAAATGTAAAAATCAACTGATAAATACGTATATTTGAATTTCAACAGCCTTCACCAGGGAATTGATCTGCTTTGTGGGGTGCTTGGCTGTAGCTGGCATAACATCAGAACAACATCAACCTGGTCAGGGACAAGGAAGGCAGGAATGAAAAGTGTGATGGCCTCATACAACTTGGGGGGCAGGACATAGCTTCAAATTGCCACCATGTGTTTTCAGAACTGACTCAAATTCATTGTGAGGGAGACTGTACCCAAATATAAACCAACCAACCAACCAACCCGCAATTAGATGCATAATTGTAATCTGGATGTAGAGGTGACTACTTGGCCAGAAGCACCTTAGCAGAAAGGACTGACCGTTAGTTTTCTGTGGTTGCATCACGGCATGTGGTGGTGCTCTTCTATCTTTGTTTCCTACAGAGGGTCAGAGCAGTAGTTCCTGCCTAATTGAATGTTGAGCTGTCCTGAACTACATAGTATTTTGCTCTGAGTAGCCTCTGTTACTTTCGTAATTACAAAATTCTGTATTCATTGTACCTTTTTCCCCCATTGGTCTTTACCAACTACTTACTTGGGACATTTTATTCTCTCTTTTTGGTAAATGCTATGGGCTGGGTTGTGCTGTCACGCATATTCATATGTTGAAGTTCTAACCCCTAGTACCTCAGAATATGACTGTATTTAAAGACAGGGTCTTTAAAGAGGTAATTAAGATAAATTAAAGTAATACAGGAAGAGAAAATTAAGACATAGACAGGTATAGACTGAAGACCATGGGGAGACATAGGGAGAAGATGACCATCTACAAGTCAAGGAGAAAGGCCTCAGAAGAAACAAACCCTGCTAACAACTTGACCTCAGACTCCTAGCCTCCAGAATTGTGAGAAAATAAATTTCTGTTGTTTAAGCCACCACTCCCCTATCATCTGTCCCCAGTGATCAGCATTTTAATGAAATAAGTGCATTCTCTCAACCTGTGTTTTTGATTTTTACTTATAAGTTAGGGATCTATAAATAATATGTGCAATTAAATTGTGTAGTTTGAAAAGTTCACATCCATGCAACACTTCATGTTGTTGTGATGTTCCATAACCTGCTTTATTTCACTCTGCATGATAGTGTTAACATGTTTTGATAAATACAGAAGTAACCTGTTCATTTTATCTGCTGCATAGCACTCCATTGTATAATTATGCCACCATTCATTTATCCTTTCCCCTACTGAAAGAATTTGGATTATTTCTATTTTTTTTAGAGTAATGAACAGTACTGCCATGAATATTCTTAAGGGTGTTTTCTGGAGCACAGTATGAGAAATCTCTAAGCCATATTCTCAGAATAGGAATTAACTGGGTCATAGCATATTTTCAACCTAACTATGTATTTTCAAATTGCTTGTCCAAATAATTATAACAGCTTCTCCTCCCAGCAACAGAATATGAACATTCCCATTTTCCCATAACCTTACCAACACTTAGTATTGTCTGGATTTGTAATTTTCTTCTAGTCTGACAGGAGTGAATGGTGTCTTATGGTTGTTTGGAGTGCCTTCCTAACAGGCTATTATTTATAGAGCCCTTATCAAATACCAGGTTCTATACTATTTGTTTTAGATCTTATTTAATCTTTATAACCCTTGTATGAAGTTGGCGTGGTCACTATCACCTGTATTTTGCAGAGAAGGAAACTGAAGCTTAGCATGATTAAGTAACTTGCTTAAGGCCAGACGACTACCGAGTGATTAAACAAGGATTAGAATTTATCTGATTCTAAAGCCTGTTGCATTAGTTTGGATTTCCTGAAAAGCAAGCCCTGAGACAAACGACTTGGGTGCAGGTAGTTGATTTGGGAGCTGATTCCAGAAGGCACACATGAGATTTTAGGGCGAGTCAGAAGAGGTTAGGGGAGTCAGTACAGGGTATAGTAATAAGCAGATTGCCACTGTGGGGAATTGGGGCTCCATCTTTCTGGGCCTTTGAGGGTTGGTGCGCCTTAGAATTATCTCATCTAGTTATGAAGAACCTAAGGGTATTCCTTCTCTAATTCCCATTTCTCATTGATTGGGTTTGGTGCTGCTCTGCCTAAGGTCTGACCAAGTTCCCCCAGACCAGAGAGAGCCCTCAGTCAGAGAAGCAGTGAGATGTAGGTCCTTGAGAATATCCGCCACGGCTGCAGGGGAACACAGTGGTGGGCCACATGTATGGGGAGTGGCATCAGTGCCTGCCCTGTCTCCAGCTACACTGCCACCTGCTAAAGCAGGAGAAATCTCCGCACCAGCTTCTCCCTCTCATGACCTAAGGAGAAGCAACCACATTTTAATCTCTGCAATGTGGGCTTGATTCATAATTGATGAGACTTTTCCCACAGAAGTGGACGTACAGTTTTACACTTCACCAAAATCCTCTAACTTGCTATGTGATGGATTTTTGGGGGGTCACATTTATTCTTTCTTGGTTTTAATTACTTTGTATGTGATAACAAGGCTCATCACGTACTTTTGATAAAGTGGGCGAAATGTCAATTTCCTCACTTATTTCTTGTGAAATATATAAAATAAAACTCATCTCTAACTCTGGAGTGGTTCCTATAATTATCAGGATGCATTTTTCACTCTCCAAAACTTCAGTAAGGTCATGGATATAAAACTGGCCCATAAATAAAAATTTCACCAGAAATCAGACCGGAAACAATGAAAACAAGGCAATGTGTTTAAAAGAAATAATAATAGTCGCTTAGATTTGTATAGTTCTTTGGGGTTTCAAAGCATTTTCATGTTCTTTCACCAGAACTGCCTAACAAGAAAGTAATGTGTGCTGAGATCTCATTATTCCTTCTTACAGATATAAAAACAAATGCTCAGAATGGTAAAAAAAAGGCTTTGCCAGGGTGACTTAGTGAATTGGTGACCGTGGTTGAACTTGAGCTCTGGACTGCTAAAACCCAATCCTTTGCTGTTCACCCACATCAGTTTTTCAATATGCAGTTTATAGACAACCTGCATCAAAATTGCCGGGTTTATTTTTCAAATGGCCAAGTCCTAGGCCTTACCTCAGAGGACAGGTGTCTGTTCCAATTGCCTGGATACCCATTTGCAAAGGTGAAAGACATTTTGCTGAACATGTGTGTTGACGCTTGGATGTCATGATGATCATGATATCCTCACCACCCCTAGAGATGGTCTGGGAAGCGTACAAGCCACCCACGATCTACTCCTCAGGCTCAGGCAGTGTCTTCACACAACCAGACGACCCTGATTTTCACAGCAAAATGTTTTTATGCCCACCCGTAGTGGTGGTCATCGTGTCGATGTGAAGAAGCTAGAATTGCCCCAGGAGAAAGAATATATTTGTGGTCATCCTTTCCTTGCCAGTAATATTTTTAAACAAAACAGATTTACCCCCAGACATACAGACAGGCTGATTCATGCAATCTGGATAACCTTTTACTTTTTTCTTCTCTCTCTCTTAAAAAATTAACAAATGAGCCCCAAGAGCATGTCAAAGAATGACTTATTGTGGCATTGACGAAGCGTCACTTAAGCGAGTTTTAAATACTTCCTGTAAATCTTCTAGTGTTTTAAGAGGCCAAACTGTTCAGTTTTATTTTCTCTGCCTATCAGAACTCCACTGCAGTCAACATGTTCTCTAAAACCTTTTGAGGGTAGTCTGAACTGAGTTCTGCACCATCAAAATGAACCAGAGATGAGACACTCATCATACTCCCTTGATTTCCAGGATTATTGCCAGAGGCTGTGGCAGCTGTCCAGTTGAGAGATGATTGGGGTTTAGACACTGAGGAGGCAGTGGGGGTGGTCAGAAGGAATTTGATCCATATACATTTTGGAAGTAGAGCCAACAGGATTTCCTGATGGATTGAGTGTGAGGCACAAGAGAAAAGGAAGGTCAAGGATGACTCCCAAGTTTTCTCCCTGAGCCACTGAAATGATGAAACTGCAGTAAACTGAGATGGAAGAGGCCATGGATGATGCAAGTTTTGTGAGTAAGATCAGTTTGAGACGTTTTATGTTTGAGACAGCTCTTTGACATCCACATGGAGATGTCAGTAAACTCTTGGATATATGAATCTGGACTTTGGGAGACAAGTCTGGACTGAAGATATAAATTGGGGAATCATCAACATAGAATTCAAATTGAAAGCCGTAGGACTAGAACTCACTGAGAGAGTGAGTTATAGAATGAAAAGAGGAACCAGGACTAAGCCCTGGGGCACTTAGTAGAGGTCAGGAAGACCAGCCAGCCACATTGACTTGGAAGAAACAAACAGTGAGATGTGTGGTATTTTGAATGTCAAGGAATAATGAATATTGAGGCAGAACAAATGACTTCCTGTCAAATTCTGCCGATAATTGGCCACTGGATTTAGTAACACGGAAGTCATAGGTGACCTTTCAAGAGTAGTCTCTATGGATGAGAGAGGGAAAAGCCAGCTTGGAATGTGCTGAAGAGATGAGAGAGGAGAGGAACTGGTGCCTGCATTAACTTGCCTCCTATTTAACATCTCACTTGCACCATTAACTCCAGAGGGTTGCCTCTCTGTCATGCTAGTCCAGCATCTTGGGCACATGGTCCTAAGACCACGAACTTAACCAGTTGGATAGAATGCCAACAACCTGCAAAGGACTCAAAATGACCAGTTTTTACCAGCCTGACAACTTGTAGCCAGCATCTAGAAGTGCTTCCCTCTGTTGTGGGGAAGATGATTATAATTGGTCCCAAAATAGCCTATTCGGCACCCAGCACAGTGCCTCATACATAGTAAGTATTTAATAGCTTTTTTGTGGTCTGAATGGATTTGTAAGAGAATGAATGTGCTTGGGTATATTTGGAGCAAATTATCTATGTTTGGTCAATTTCCTTTTTCAAATAAAAGATCTACAAATGATTGCTAGCAAAAATAAATAAATAAAGCCAGGGTGGGAAAAAAAAAAAAAAACCTGTCAGAGACAAACACATTGTGTCCTGAAAGATCTATTCTGTCCTGCCAGCAGTCTCATTGGCTGTGATTTGTATATTAAGAAGATTTTAATTGCTCAGGTAAGTGCCTGCACCTGCTAAGACATTGTGTATTAGAGCACTTTATTCTAATCTTTTACAATACAGGGCACACTTCACCCATAAAATTATTCTCTGCACAATTATCACTCCGTTTTGCTGAGGTAGAAAGTGCAACTTAACACTTCCGGGTTTCACGCATTATTATTAAAATCATGGAAATTAGGATCATTGGGTAAAGCTTGTGCAGTTAACTGCTGAATTGCCCCCGTCCTTTCTGCTCCTCCTTTGCTCGCACCAATGAGCAGGATTTGAGTGAGTTTGTAGTTATCTGCAAGCGCCGGGGGCTGGATTGTTTTCAACCCAAAAGGTGTTAAAAACTTCTGGCAGAGCTTTTCTGCTGGGGCTCAGGGAACATGTGAACTAGCTGGTTTTCTCCTTTATTTATTTATTTTTTTTAAAAAATATATATTTCTGATTAGAAAAGAAAAATTAAAAATACCTACATGTAGAAAGTATTGGAAAGTTTAGAAAATACAGGGAAAAACACACAAAAATTCATAATCAGTCATTATTGATGTGATTTTGATATGCTTTCTTCCCATTTATATATAAATATAGAGAATACCTATAAAGCACAAACACACACTCTCACACGTCCACAGAAGCGCACAATTTCAGGTTGGAATAGAAGCAAAAGAGTGGTTACATTTTTCTTTTCCTAAGATAAACTACAGCAGAGGTTGGCAAACTACAGCCTGCAGGCCATCCTGCCTGTTATCATAAATAAAGTTTTATTGAACACAGGCATGCCCCTTTGTTTATGTATCATCTATGGCTGCTTTCATGCTACAACAGTAGGTGGAGGTGAGCAGCTGCAAAAGAGACCATGTGGCCCACAAAGGCTAAAATGTGTACTATTGGCCCTTAATGGAAAAACGTCTGTTGCCCCTGAATTACTACGGCAACATTTTGCCACATACCTTGCCCTGACAACCAGGTGCCTTGTTGCTGATGTTGCTACAATGTCACTTCAGTGATTGCATTATCAATTTCTTTGGTGGCAGCACTTAGATACTGTGTCTTAGTTGTGGTGTGGTTTGACCCAGCTCATCTATATTACATACCCACTTTAGGTTGATGTCTCATTTCTTCACCCATTTTTTACCCCCGTTTCCTGGGGTTTGTTAGTGCCCTGACTGCTGTGCTCCCAGTAGTGTTCATCTGGGGATGATGCCAGACCCTGCCTTCTCCTTTCCCTAGAACTTCAATTGTCAAACTTCAGTGTGCCTTAATATGCACCCCTAGAGATCCTGAGTCAGTGGGTCTGGGATGGAGTGTGGGAATCTGTATTTCAAACAAACATCCCTTGGCAATTCTGATGTAGGTGGTTTATGCAACCTCATTTGGAAACTATTGCCTGAGTCTATTTCTCTTCTCTCCACCTGCCCTAGCAAAGTTATCTGCACTCCGTTCCAACCATGTAGGGTTTTGATCTTGGTTAGGAATTGAAAAATCCATTAGGAGTTAGAAGGTTAACATGTAGCAGTTTCTAGGCAGTATGCTCTCATTGCATTACGACTTCTGGGAGGCAAAGCCTTAACTGAGAGAAGTAGTTTTTCTGAAAATTTCAAATCAGTGGTACGTCAACATAGGAGAAGTCTAGACAAGTGGGTCTTTAGATGTCCCTAAAGCATGATCATGAAATTTGTACTTGGGCCAACCCCGTTGAACACTGACTGTTTAATAAGCGCTATATAAATTTGTGAGCTGTTCTAGATACTAAGCAAACAAAACAAAGTAGCGAGTTGACACATAAGGCAAATCTTCATTGGTCAGAAGTAGTTACTATTCCTCTTTCTGTGGTTCATATTTTCTTTCATTTCATCCATTAGCTTCTATTTTTCAACAATGACACCCTCAAAACCTCTTTGGACACAATACAGACTCTGTCTGTGTGAACACTGATTTGTAGTTATAACAGTGTTATTTGGATTACTAAGGGAATAACTTTTTCTTTTATCAAAAGCCTAAATAAGTTTCCTGTTTGAAAGTTTCATTTCTGTGCATTGACCGCAAGTATTAAATGAAATAGTTTCTTTTCTTCTCTAACTCATGAGTATGTCTTTAATATCTATTATAGATTTGTAAGGACTATAAGTCCTCAGGTTAATATGTCATTTTCACCATTCCCCTTTCCTTAGGCAGCATAGCCCTGGAAAGCAGTCATTTGAACAACTATTTTTTGAGAACCTGAGTATACCCAGTACTGGTTTAGGCATAATGGGGGAATACAGATGTGCCACAAAGCATAGTTTCAGTTCTAGAATTGCTTATAATATGATTAGTAAGAAAGATAATTAGGTAACTTACAATTGGGGCACAATTCAGGGCATAGAATTAGACCCTTGTGTTCAATGTTTTAACATTAATCATTCAAACAAATATTTATTGAACACTTACTATGCTTAGGTACTATACTAGTAGTGAACAAGAGAGGCAAAATATAAGTTCCCTTGCCCTTAGGGAGCTTATATTCTAGTGGAGATGACAGAAAATAGACCATAGTATGGGAGTCATAAATGCTCAGGAGCACAAGAATAAAGCAGAAAAGGGGCTCAGAGAATGTGTCTTTAGGGGTTAGAGGAAGGGATGGCGGTCAATCTATTTGTAAGCTACTCTAAAGGCTCAAAAATTGAATCTCATGAACTTTGAGATCAATGCTTAGATCCTAGCCTTTAATGCTCCTAACTCAGCATCTCAAGGCTGCTGTGTTGTTCTGGAATCCTCTTCAAGCAGGCAGAAATTCTAATCAAGATAAAAATCCTTATTTCTTTACAAAACATAGTCTTAAAAGAGAAGGTGTAATTCAATGACATAGAGACATATGGGAATTTATGATTATAAGTACATATCTCAGTTCTGGCAGAAAGGTCTCGCGGCTTTTCTGGCCAGATTTTTGCATGTTTTGCTCCTTATCGTCTGATCTCCGCTCCTGGGGGAGGTCTCTCCTGACCACCCACCTAAATCATTCCCATCACCACATACCTGATGCCACTTAATTTTTTTCACAGCACTTATAACTAATTGAGATATATATATATATATATATATATATATATATATATGTACACACACCTGATAATTGATATCTTTCTTACTGGAAAGTCCCCAAGAAACTAAGGAACTTCTTTGTTTTGGCCCTGGCATAAAGTAAGTTCTCAAAACACATTTGTTGAATGAAAGAAGACTGCCAAGAGTTAGCTATATCCAACCACAGGCAAGAAAGAGAAAAATCTTCCCAACCATTTTACCCTTAAAAAATTATCTCAACCTAATTTAAGATTCTAATTCACTTTTTTAAAAAAGAATAACTTACTTTAATTGCAGTAATTCACTAATTTGGAATAATCCCAAATAGGACACTTCTTATTAGTGACATTTTAAATTTATCTAGTTAGTTTCCAGACAGATAAATATATTTTCATTTTATGAGCCCATTGTAGAAAAAGCTGTATTTAGGCGAAATTCCCCATTTTCCTAAAAACTAAGGTGCTTGCATCTTTTTTCCACTTAAATGTACCTTGCAAATGATTGTTTCCCTTTAAGTAGCCCAATTTTATGTATATCATTTGAAACAATTGTTTTTCTATACTTTGAAACAATTGAAGCAAATGGAGAAGTATACAGAATAATATAATGTGCATCTGTGTGCTCACCAACCAGCTTTGTCAATTCTTAACATTTTTCCATATTTGTTTCATATCTATATTTTAGATAAATAAGCATTTCAAATACAGTTGAAACCCCTTGAGTAATTCTTTTTTCTCATCCATTCTCCCCTTTCCAGAGGTCATAAGGATCTTGATTTGGTATTTAATCTCTCCATGCTTGTTTTTTTTTTGTTGTTCTGTTTTGTTTTTATAAGTTTATACATATATGTGATTTCATAAGCATGATATAGTTGTATATATTATTATATAAATATTATACTACATGTATTACTCGGCAACTTGTGATTTTTACTCAGCGTGGTAATTTGATATTTTTCCATTTTGATACATTTTGATAAGCTAAAGCTTATCATAAGCTGCTCTGTGCGGTGTCCCATTTACCGTATGATGCCATACTGGGTATGTGTGCCAGTTTATACTCCCACTGTAGTAAATACATGAAAGCTGTCAGTTCACGTTCTCACGAATACTTAGTATTACTGGATTTTCTTTTCATCTGTGCCCTTCTGATGGGTAAAAATTGTTCCATTGTTGTTTTGCCATGCATGTTTCTAATCGATAGTACAGTAGAACATCATTTTTTAGTTTTACTGGACTTTTAGATTTGCCTTCTGTCATTGCCTGTTCATATCTTTCGCCCATTTTTCTTTAGGTGATTTATCTTTGTCTTTTAAAAAGTTGATTCATAAAGGTTCTTTGAATTCTATCTACCAAAACTTTTTGGTTACTTGATACAGGTGCCACTATCCAGTCTGTGGTTTATCTTTTTCTTTTTTTTTCTGGCTGCGCTGTGTGGCATGCAGGATCTTAGTTCCCAGAATCTGTGCCCCTTGCAGTGGAAGCTTGGAGTCTTAACCACTGGACTGCCAGGGAAGTCCCTCTTTTTTACTTGTTTATGTCATATTGTGCTATACAGAGATATTTAATTTTAATTAAGTATTCAAATGTATCAGTTATTTTATAATTTATGTTTATTATGTCTTCCTTACCCTGAGGCCATAAAATTTTATCTTACATGCTCTTCTAAAAGGTTTAATATTTTATTTTATACATTAAAACTTTTCATATACATGGCTATATATTCATTATGATATTAAGCTGGGATCCAACTTTGTTTCCATACAGATATATAGTTTTTCCCCTACCATCTACTGAATAACACATTCTCTCCCCACTGACTGTAATGACACCTCTGTTATATACTGATTTTTCATAATAGTTTTGTTCCATTTCTGATGTCTCTATTTGGTTCTCCTTGTGTTTTTGTTTATCTGTGCTCCAAAACATGCTGTCAGTTATCATACTGAGGATAGCATGGTATGTTCAAAGGTTAACTACCTGTGTTTGAATCTCATCTCTACCATATCCTAGTGTATGACCTTGTGCACACTATTTAGTCTCTCTGTGCTTCAGTTTCCTATCTGTAAAATGAAATTAGTAATGGTAATTAACAAATGGTTGTTCTGGCAATTAAGTTATCAAATTATTATAAAACCCTCGGGACATTATATGACACAGAAAAGCAGTTAAAACTGTGCAGTTGTGTTACTACTACTACTATACATGAAAATAAGTCTTGATATTTTGATACTTGATCTTTTTTCTCAAAAGCTGTCAAAGTTAGTTATTATCTTTTGCTCTTGCATATAAATTTTAGGATTGACTTGCCATGTTTGAAAAAATAACCTAGTAGGATTGGAATTGGAATTGTTTTACTTTTTGGATTAATTTGTGAAGAATTGGCATTTTATGTTACTGAGTCTACCCGTCCCTGAACATAGTATATATTTTCATTTAATTAAGTCCTTTATGATTTTCAGTACATTTAGGTAATATTCTTTATGAGAGTCTTACATAACTTTTGTTAGATTTAGTAGCATCTTTGAATTTTGTATTTCCCAGTTGTTTCAGGTATATCAGAACTGTATTTCTGGTATATAGATTTTCTGATGTTAACCATTCTTGCTTATCCAAAGTTTACAGTGATGTATTTTTTTTAATTTTTACTTTCATGCCTTCAGTTTGCTAATATTTTATTTATAGTGTTTGCGTCAATTTATAGATTTTTATTTTCATATTTGACATTGCCCTCTGTTTTCTTTACTCATATCGCCTTAGTTTTTTTTTTTTTTTTAAGGTTACCAAGTGAGTTGCAGAGCAGGGGGTCTTTATCTGTTTTCTGGAAGAACATGTGTACATTCGGCAGTATCTATTTTCGAAGAATATACATAGTAGATCTATAAGATATCTAGGTCTAGTGTTTTTGGTGTTTTTTTTTGTAGATAGATGTTTTGTATTACTTATTCAATTAAAAAAAAGTATGAGTCATTAAGGTTTTAATCTCCTGAGCCAGTTTATTATACTTAAAAATATTCATTTTGTCTAATTTTTCAAATATATTGACAGTCTCAATGTTTATATTTTCTAGTATTATGATTAAGAACATAATCTATAATGTGAACATAATCTGACTATGCTCACCTTTTAATTTCTGTTTAATTTTGTTGATCTCTATAGTTTCTTTGTCTTTTGTTACTTTCTGTTTTCATTATTATTTTATTCCTTCTTTCTTTGGTATTGTTCTGTTGTTCTTTCTTAAGTCGAAATCTTGGTTTCTTCTTTCCTATTATAGACACGTAATGCTATAAATTTTCATTTAGTCCAGTTTTTGCTGTATCCCACCACTTTTATTATGCAAAATTTCAGTTTTCATTATTTCAAGTATTTTTTAACTTCAAGCATGATTTTCTCCTTGAACCATGAATTAGCTCCATATGTTTATGTTATTTAAAATATTATTTTAAAGTACTTTTGATATTGATATCTTGCTTAATTAAATATAGCTTTAAATATGGCTATATACCATTCTTTTGTAGTGATTAGATTCTTTAGTATTTATTGAGTTTTGCTTTATGCTTTTATACATGGTAAATTTTGGCAAATTTATAGCTGTTGGACACAGCGTTCTATTAATGTTCATCAATTCAAATTTACTGTTTGCGCAAATCTTATGTCAGTTATGTATATCAAATCTTATGTATAATTGATTCATGTAGCAAGTAGAATCTTAGGGTGGCCCAAAGACTCCAAGCCTCTATTTTATACAACTTCCTCTTGAGTGTGAGTAGAACTTGTGATAAGATTTCACTCTCTTGATGAGGTTACTAATGAGTTGATTCATTAATCAAAAGGGAAGTGGCTAGTACTTGAACTTGATCTCTAGGAGCTGAGAGCAATCCCTTCCTAATAAACTACAAGAAAACAGGGACCTCAGTCCTCTAGCCATAAGGGACTAGATTCTGCCAACTGAGTGAGCTTGGAATAGGTCCCTAGGCTCCAGATGAGAATGCAGCCCAGCTGACACCTTGATTTCAGTCTTGTGAGACCCTGAGCAGAGAATACAGAATTCTCACCTACAGAAATGGTGAGATAATAAATGGCTGTTATTTTAAGTGCCAAAATTTATGACAGTCTATTACAAAGCAAGAAAACAATGATGCTATATTTTTATATTTGATTTAGCAATTATTAAGGAAGATGTATCAAGACATTATATTATGATTATGCTTGTTAATTTCTAGTAATTCTGCCCATTTTCACTTTTTCTAATTTAAGTCCATAATACTTGGTCTATATAAGTTCAGAATGCCTGCTTTTGGAAATTAATATGTAATGAGTCTCCTTTATTACTAATTATGTTTCTTACAAAACTTATTTTGTCTGATATTAAAATACTTATACCATATAACATTTGCATAATATTTTCCTGGTATCGTTTTTAATCCCCTTATTTTCAACCTTTCTTTTATGTTTTTAGAAGTGTCTTTAGTGAACAGCATATAGCTGGAGTTTAAATTTTTAGTTTAAGACTTTATATTTAAATAGTGAGTTTTATCTGTACATTTACTGTGGTTACTAATTTATTTTGATTTCTTTCTATCAGCTTATTTATCATGTCTTTTTATTTTTTAAAAAACTGTTCTGTCTTATATTACTTGATCAAGTTGCCGCCTCTCCCCCATTATATTAGTTTAAGAGTTATGCATTATATTTTCATTCTTCTGGTGGTTATTTTTTAAATTTAACAGGCATCTTTTACTTAGCAAACTTTAAAATGAATCAGTGTTTTTACACTTCAAAAAAGTATCTTAGCCTTCTAAAGATCTTTCTGTTTCCATTTATCTTGTATATTATGTCATATTTTAGTTCTGCCTTATTTTTATAGCATTCCAATTAATCATTTTTATAAATATTGAATGCAGCCAATGCTTATTTATTACTCATATTTTCTTTCTCTTGTTTTTCATCTTAAACCTTAATTCTGTGTTCAATTCCTTCTTCCTGATGAATATTCTTTAGTAGTTCTATCAGTATGCTCTTAGTATTTGCCTGAAATATGATCGTTTAATTGGGTATAGAATTATAATTTGACAACTTTTTCCTCTCAGCACTTAGTAACTGCTATTCTATTATTTCCAGTTTGTTTGATCTGGAGAAACCTTTGACACTCTACCTAATAATAGGTAGGGTCTATGACTCTTGGCCTTGAATCTTAATGGTCACTGTGACTGTTTGATTAATGGAATATGGTGAAAGTGACACCTTGCCAATATGTGGGCCTAGGCCTTGAAAGATTGGCAGTTTCCATTTCTTTCCTCAGAGAATTCTCACTCTGGGGGAAGCCAACTTCCATCTAAGAAATTTGATACTGAATGCTGTGAGGAAGCCCATGTGAGTCACATGAAAAATTGCATAGAACCAGTCATCTCAGGCCAGGTGACAAACATGGGTAAAAAAGCCATCTTGAACATTTAATCCCCTGCTGATGTGATGTAGAGAAGATCTAAGGCCGCAAGCATAAGGCCCCAATCTCATTGTCCCAATCTTTTCCAGCTGTTCAAGATACCCTAGCTGAGGCCTGAACCATTGTGGGGCAGGGAATAGCTGTCCATAATGTGCTCTGCTCAAATCCTGATCCATAAAATCAGGAGCATAACAGAGTGGTTGTTGTTTTACATGATTTGAGGTGATTTGTTACAAATTAATAGGTATCTGGAATATCTGGAATTAGCATTTTCTCTTTACAATATTTAGATCATATTGGGAAATTATACATTAATTAGTATGAAGTATTGTTTAATGTTTATCTTCCCCCAAAGAGTAGATTCTATGAAAGTAAAAAGAAAACATACTTTGTTTTATACTTTAT
Organism: Phocoena phocoena; assembly: GCF_963924675.1. Taxonomy (NCBI): domain Eukaryota; kingdom Metazoa; phylum Chordata; class Mammalia; order Artiodactyla; family Phocoenidae; genus Phocoena; species Phocoena phocoena. Next base: position 40,438,706 of record NC_089232.1, read on the forward strand.
TCTCAGGGTATAGCCTATATAGGTGCTCAATAAATATTTGGTGAATGAATAAATATTTTGAAAATTTTATAATTCTTAATTTTTGTACTAATCTTTAATATGAAGTCTTTTCAAAAATTATTTTTACAGTGTTGTTTATCTGGGCTTCTGTAATCCACTAAGAAAAATCAATTAAAATAATAGATGGAAAAAGCTCCAAAAATTCAATTTAATATGCAGGTGCAAAATCAATTTCTTCTTATGTTTGTAAGGCTTAGTTGCACCTTCCGTACTGATGATTTTACTGGCCATAGCGGCCGGAAATAGTCAATGAACAAAATAAGCTAGATTGAGCAGATGAGTACACATTGAAAAGTTTAGAGTTTAAATTTAAAGATTACTTAATCACTTTTATTTTAAAATCTGGGAAACATCAGAATGCTTCCCTGAAATGGGCCCTGGCTCCATTATGTAGGATGTGACAATGTGGCTACTTCACGGTTTCCTGACATCTGTTGCTTCATGTCTTCATGGACAGCTGTTGGAAGTGTGATGTGTATAGTCTCCTTGTCACTTGGTTATTTCTGCTTTCACCCTCCAAAGATAAATAATTCCTTTGTAATGAGAGCCTCTTGAAATAGAGTTTGGGGAAAGAACTGTTTGATTATTTTTTCAGACCCCACTATGTCCTAGAAATTAAAGTCAGCTTATATAGACACATGAAACAAAATAACAAGATACATTTAAAAGATAGAGAAAGGAGAAAAGGAAGAAAGTAGAAGAGGAAAATAAAGGGCAATAAAATGGTCCTGATGTAAGATTCAGAAAACTCAAACCATAATGACTTTTCTTCTGGTGTTTGGTGGGCCAACATTTGTCCCTAAGCACCACAAGAAAGGGGAAGCTGGTCAGTTATATGGTTCAAAGTGTCCACAATATGAATGTAAACCAATTTTTCAGAAGTACAGTTTCCAACAGTTTTTCTTGGTTCCCATACCATACAGTAATTTTTCCCCAGGTTTTTCATAAAGAGGACCCAAAAGGAGGAACAGAATAGTTTCCACTGAACTGTACTTTAGACAGCATGTAGGAGAGGCTATAAGCAATTGAAGAATTCAGAAGAGAATAGATGGCTTTCATATTTGTATTCCTACTAACAGTGGCAGGCAAATAGTAGAAGCTTATAAATATTCCTTACTTGTATGCAAAAAAAAAAGAGAAAGAATTTGTGATTTATTGATCATCTTTAACAGAAAGTTCTCTGAAAGAGAAACTTTCTTCCAAGGACCTGATGTGACATCTGGCACCACTTCCATCACCATTCATACCAGGGTTGCTATGGAAAGAGCATCCTGTCTCGAGGACAGTGATGGGCACCACTGAGAGTTAAGGAAATATTAATTGCATAGAATTGAGAATGCTATTGTGGGTTTAGATGTCTTGGAGGAAATGTCTGTGTAGCTTCTGTAATGGACATTGAGATCCTGAGAACTTGGGAGGCAAACAGTAATAGCTGCTACTGTGAACTTATATCACCTCCCTACTACACAGGGCAACTGGCCAATCTTTTTACTGTATGCCTTTGGTCTTCTAATTCCCTCACCTTGAGCTCTGTTTAATAGTATAAAATTTCAGGACTGACCTTTTTTTTCCTACTTCTTTATTTTCTGGATTAAATCATAAAATATCTATCTATATTCAGTCAATATTAAAGCTTACTTTTGCAAGCCATAGTTTTCTTCTCTCTACCAACCTTTATGTACACCAAACAATAATTATACTGTGGCCTGAAAGACCACAGTATCACTGTATGGGTTAAAGTCAGAGTAGAAAAAGGGGGGTGCATAACAATGAGGCTATAGTATTCTTTCCTGTGTTGCAACTGTCCACCTAGGTTATGTGAGAAGGCCCAAAGGTGAAGCCAAGTCACAAAAATAGGTTGCTTTATTACACACTGCTCCACCCTTGGAAGCATATTGCTTCAATTAGAACAATGCTACACAATTTGTGTTGGTAAAGAATGATACAGTCTGTCCCTCTATTTTCTTTGGTTAGCATTTTCTTTACTTGGAAAAGTAGTCCCTATGTGAAAAAGCAGGAAACAAAGCACCCTCATTTGGACTTTACTTTTAACCCTGCCAGTGAAACACCAAAATATTGCAGTGGGCGAGTCTCCCATGATGGCCTTTTCCACCTCCACTACTCCAGCCATTTGGCCATTGAAATGGAGACTCTTGTTGATTTTCTTCCTGCCTTTTATTAAACCTCAGAATATGCTTTTTAAAGAGCTGGTTAACATTTCTGTGCCAAAACAGAACACCTGTACAGTAAAAGAGAGAGAAAGAGAAGTAGGGAATGCAGACCTTTGCTGCTGCTCCACTGACTATGGAGCAGATATTGAGAAAGTCCAACAAGCTCACTTTGGGTTGTCAGAAGGGAAACCATGCATGGTAATCCTCCAGTGAGCAGAGTGTTAAGGAGGTCACCAGACCAACCCATGTTGGAGAGAACTCACAATCTCCCAGGCATCATGATGACAGACCCACAACACATGTGCAGCCCTTGCCCAGTGGAATCTGTTGCCATTGAAACACTTATATTTGGCAAGCCCTGAAAGTGGAATTTTATGTCTTTTCACTTTTATGTAGCTACCAAACTGTAGGGGAGGAAATAGCTTGGAGGAGGCCAGAAGCGATCTTCATTCTATTTTGCTTTTTTGAGCAGTTGCCTCCACCTTGGCTGTCCTTGTGCACACAGAGGGGAGGTCAAGGAGCTAGGGCAGCTGGCGTTTCTGTAGACCAACAGCACAGCTCTGGCCAGATGACTCAGCAAACCCTTCTGCAGTAAATTGATGATCAATAAGTTATACTTGCTTGTGAAACTACAGAATCTGAAGAGAATGAGAAAATTGAGAGAAAGACGTAGCAGCTGAGCTCATATTCTTGCTTGGCCTACAGTTAATGGGAAAATGTACCTACAGGAGGAATGGCTAAGAAAAGGTGGGCTTCAGGTAATCAGGGCTGTTTGGGTGTTCCACAAGCCATATATAAAAGTATAAAAGAAATGGAGGACTTCCCTGGTGGTGCAGTGGTTGAGAGTCCGCCTGCCGATGCAGGGGACACGGGTTTGTGCCCCAGTCCGGGAAGATCCCACATGCCGTGGAGCGGCTGGGCCCGTGAGCCATGGCCACTGAGCCTGCGCATCCGGAACCTGTGCTCCGCAACAGGAGAGGCCACAACAGTGAGAGGCCCATGTACCGCAGAAAAAAAAAAAAAAAAAGAAACAGACCTACATACATATGGACACCTAGTTTTTGACAAAGGTACACAGGGAATTCGGTAGAAAAGGATAGTGAAATGGTGATGTAATATTCATATGCAGAAAAAAAGAACTTTGATCCATACCCTACAACATGCAAATATTAACTCCAAATAGATGATGTAAAACATAAAGCTATAAAAGTTCTAGAAGAAAATCTTTGTGATCTTGGTTTAGAACAGAATTTCTTAGAATACCAAAAGCATGATTCAGAAAAGAACAAATTGATAAATTGGACTTTATCAAAACAACAAGAGCAAGGAAAAATAATCCTGCGCTTTGGAGGACACTATTATTAACATTGAATATCCATCAGTAGGTGAGTGGATAAACAGTTGTGGTATATCCATACAATGGATCAGTAAAAAGGAATGAACTATTGATGCATGGTGCAACATAGATGAATCTCAGAATAATTATGCTAAGTTTAAAAAGCCAGACAAAAAAGAGTATATACTAAATGATTCTTAAAAATGCAAACTAATCTCTAGTGACAAAAATCAGATGAATGGTTTCTGGAGATTGGGGTGAGTATGGATGAGGTAGAAGGGAAGGATTATAAAAGGTCCTGAGGAAACTTGGGAGTGATGGATACATTCATTAACTTGGTCATAGCAATGGTTTTTCAGGAGTATATAGATGTCAAAGCTTATCAAATAGTACATTTTAAAGATACGTTCTTTTTATATGTCAATTATATCTTAATAAAAAGGTTGTAAATATAGATGCATATCTAGAGGTAGTCTAATTTTAATTACTGTAATTAGACAAAGACATTTAAAAAATCTATGATTAATATATTCAAGAAAATAGATGACATAATGGAGATTTTCACTGGAGAAATGGAATATAAAAGAAAGTACCAAGTAGAAATCTAAAAACTGATAAATATATTTTCTAAAATTAAAAACTCAAGAGTTAGGTTTAACGGATGACTAGACAAATCAGAGGAGAGGATTAATCAATGGAAACATAAGTTATGCATTGGTTATTTATTTCATAATAAACAACCAAAAAGCATATTAAACATTCGTTTTGTTCATTGGTCTGAAGCTCATATAAGGCAACTCTGCTTTAAATTACAGTTTCTGGGGTGCTCTGCTTCAGGCTGCAGGTTTGTGATTGACTAGATTCCCTGAACTCCATGTGCCCATGTGGAGGGGAAAGCAGCTTTAGGCAAAGGAATTTTAAAATTTAGATAAAATGGACAGTTTCCTTGAACAACACAGTTATCAAGTTACCAAAACTGACAAAAGAAGAAATTTTAAAGTCTGAATAATACTAGATCTATTATAGAACTTGAATATGTAGTTGAAAACAGTCTCAGACAGAGATCTAGGTTCAAATGGCTTTTGGGTGAAGTCTATCAATTGTTTAAAGAAGAAATAAAATCAATCTTACATCAATTCTTTAGAACAATAGGAAAAAATGGGATATTTCCCAACCCATTGTTAGCTCAACATAAACTTGGTAAGAACATTACAGACCAGTTTATCTCTTGGACAATGATGCAGAACTTCTAAAAAGTGTTAGCAAGTTGAATAATATATAAAAAGGAAAATGCATCACAGCTAACTTGGGTTTATCTTAAGAAAATAATGTTGGTTTATCAATTGAAAAAGCAATGTTAAGTCACTTCATTAAGAGAACAAATGAGAAAAATCATATGCTCACTTTAATAGATGCAGACATAGCATTAGAAAAAATCTAGTAACCATTCATGATAATAAAAGAACTTTTTCTTAATCTAGTAAAGAGTATCTACAAAACATCTACACTCTTCATACTTAATGGTGAAATATTACAAGATTTCCCCTGAGATTGGGAATGAGACAAGGAGGTCTGTTCTGACCAATTCGATTCAACATTGTACTAGAAAACCTAGCCAGCACAACAGGGCAAGAAATAAAAGGCATAATAGTTTGGAAATAAAAAATAAAACTGTCATTATTCACAGGTTACATTGCATGTAGAAAATCTAAAAGAACTGAAGATAACTTATTAATTCTAATAAGTGAACATAGCAGAAATCAATTGAGTTTTACGTGCAATGTAATAAACCTTCACAGTTCATAAAGTTTAGAATGATAAATGTATGTACGGTTACTGTACAAAAATGTTGGAGTCAGATGCCAGTGATCTCTGAGGTTAAGGTTTTCTCGCATGGATTTTTGAAAGACCCTTAATTGTCAAATCCCAAGCAAATGGTAACAAACTATTAGAAATTAAAATTTAAAGAATGATGCCACTTAAGATAGCATCAAAAGATCAGTTGTTTAGCAATAAGTCTGCCAAAAATTTGCAAGGTTCCTATGAAGAACACTAAAATATTAATGAGAAATTAAATAAAACCTATCATATTCTTGGATTAGCAGACTCAACATTGTAAAGATCTCAGTTCTTCCCTTGGATTAACCTATGGATTCAGTGCCATGCCAATAAAAATCCCAACAGATTTGTTAATGGAAATTGATAAGCTGATTCTAAAATTTCTATGGAAATGCACGTGGAAAGAATAGCCAAGAAAATTATGAAGAAGTTGGAGGATTTATACTATCAGATATTAAAAGTTATTATTCTTACTATAAAACGCAGGTGCTACTGCAATGCAATGGGGAAAATAATTGTCATTTCAATAATTGGTAGTGGGTCATTTGGATATCCATAAGGGAAAAAAATTAATCTTGACTTCTACATCACACTATACACACAAATCAATTCCAGGTGCATTGCAGATATAAATGTGAAACGTAAAACTTTTCAAAGATAACATAGGAGGATTTCTTCATGAACTTGTAGTGGATAGGCAAAAATTAATTGAGAATTTTGTACTCAGCTCCACTGAGCAAGAAACAAGCTCAAAAGGGTGAAACAAGCTATAAACTAGGCTATTCAACTGACCATCTCACTTCAAGCCCTGCATCTTGATTTTCAATGGAGTCCACTTTTACAGACGTCTTTCTATAACAGTATCTAAGATGTTTGGGGGACTTTATAAAGACAATAAAAGGAAAAATTGGGAATGCATGTGGAAACCCTGAACTTTATTTTGTTTACTATGTAGTAAATGTAAGAATGAATCCATACATCAAACTATAAACAATATTCAGGGCTATGAAATTTATTTCCAAATCTATCTCCAAGGGTTTAATGAAAACTCTGGCCAGCTGAAGCTAAAGGCTTTTCTGTCTTTTCCACTATGATTTAGATCTCTCCTCTTTTATCACTCAGGTCCTGCTAATGTTTTGTATTCTATGCCACGCTGGAGGGATTGGTTATGGTAATAGCTGCCAATACAACCACTCTGCCAAAGCAATAGAAAGTATGATAGGAACATGGGCTTTGGAGTCAGACTAATTTCTCTGGAATCCCACCATGGATGCTTGCTGTCTAAACTTGGGCAATATAGTACATCTCTCTGAGGCTGAGGAATAAGATGAGATATTCATAAGGCTATTGTGAGGACTAAATGAAGATGGAATGTCCAGTCCATAATAGTTGCTCAAAAATGGAAGCTGATTTTCCACTTTTTCTTGGTAAGAGTCATTGCTAACTGCAAGGAATACTTCATCTCTGAAACAGTAATGGCTCCAATTTAGATTTCAAATAGAAGTTTGTATCCACAGATTTCTAAAGAAGCCTTTGCTTTTATTAAACTTGTTCCACAAATTGTGTGTGGTCAGTTACTTTGGAGGTACTTTCTTTACATTTCCCCTTGTATCTACAGCTTGTGTTTTCTCTCACCCCTTCTCCTGTGCCCAGCCCCCATGGTACAGAGGAGAGGGTTTATGTGATCCAAGGTTTCTGTTGTTGTTGTTTGTTTTGTTTTTTTTTACTGAGAAGGACAAGTCCTAGGTTGGATCAGAAGTGAAAATGGGTTTTCCATTGTGCAGAAGTGATGAGTCCCATGGTATTTTCACACAACTCCCTCACTGCAGCAGGAGTCAGAGTTCTACTGTTTGGAAACATATGGCACAAATTATGCCATAGGCCAATTATATGCAGAATTGTGCCTTTCCTTATAGGTCTTTGTCACAGGTCCTTCTTGTTTTACTTGCAGACACTGGCATGTATTACAGGGGTTGAAATCCTTCCTTCTTAGCTATTCCGTGGATACCAACTCATGCCTCTCCCTTGGATGTCCTACTAATGAGGAATAGGGGATTTAAAAAAAATTTACAAATGTGAAAACCTGCAGCCTGGCATATGTCTTTTACAATGCAGTGAACCTTCCAAACCCTTCTCTTAGTCTCTTGGAACCAAACAAATTACACGCCACAGTGCGCTGTATATCACAGCTAGAAAGTTTGTAACGTCTGGCTGAGTGGACTTTGGGAATGGGCTTCTCTGGTGAGCTGGAGCAGATTGTGTCTTTGACTGACAAGCTGCCATTTTCTTGAGATTTGATGATTTGGGCTCCTTCACCTATCCATGCAAAAATCTTAACCTCAGAGATCTTTGGCATTTGACCCCAATATTTTTATACAGTAACCATACATACATTTATCACTTGGAGCTTTATGAACAGTGAAGGTTTATTACACTGTACTCAAACCTCATTTAACCTTTTCTCTTGAAGCAATACTTTAAAACAGAGTTGAGAGAGTTTGTACAACTAAGGCTTGTTGGTTGACCCTTTTTTGTGCTTCCACTCCTGAGAAGTCTTTGGCATGGATGTTTGTGGTCAGTAGATGTTTTCTGTAACCTTGGAGAAATGTACCGTCCTGTTTGAATGTGTTCTCTTGGGACCTCTAAGTCCTTGGAAGCTTTTGGGTTGGCAGAAATTTTGTAATAGGCAGACCTCAGAATTGCTTGTTCTTTGGTAGAAGTGATCAGATCTGTCCCTCCGGAATACCATTATCACTTTCATCTTTGAGCATTTCCCTTTTTCTTTTCCCCTTTTCCAATCCACACATCAGCCATTACATAAGGGCCACATTATGCCTGATGATTATTATTTCTTTGCTCACTATTCTGGCCCACGTGAAACTCCATTCTTCAAAAGTTTCTTCCTGCCTGAACCTACGGAATATAGCACTTTATTTCCATACCAATACTTATTGCCATACCATATTTTTAAAAGCTTTTTTAAAAATATATTTTATTTTTTGCTGCGTTGGGTCTTCATTGCTGTGCGCGGGCTTTCTCTGGTTGCAGTTGAGTGGGGGCTACTCTTCGTTGAAGTGCGTGGGCTTCCCATTGCGGTGGCTTCTCTTGTTGCGGAGTGCAGGCCCTAGAGCACGCAGGATTCAGTAGCTGTGGTGTGTGGGCTCAGTAGTTGTGGCGTAGGGGCTTAGTTGCTCCGTGGCATGTGGGATCTTCCTGGACCAGGGATCAAACCCTTGTGCCCTGCATTGGCAGGAAGATTCTTAACCACTGCGCCACCAGGGAAGTCCCTACCATACCATTTTATTACCATATTATTTTGGATTATTTTCTGATTTTTATTTGTATAAATAATGCTTTCCCAACTTGCTTGTAAGTTTCCTGAGGACTAGAATTGTATGCTGTACTTCTGAACTCCATACAAACCTAACACATAGTAGGAATACAACACAGGTTGAGTGAACACATTTTGACATCATATCCTTAAGAATATAAGTATTTGCGTTTGAAGAGAAATATTCCTTAATAAGCAAGCAATAATTCAGAATGGGGAAGAGTTTCCTGCCTTGGATAGTTAGAAGGTACATGTGGTTATTATTCCTTGGAAATGGATCTGTTTGTATTTGGTCTCTGCAAAGGGCTAACATGTTGCTTCTTGGATCTAGAAGCAAAGCTTTAAACCCTTTGTTTTATTCCCTCACTGATCCAACTCCAGTAGATATGTAGGGGATGCATGTATCATTGAGTTGCACAAGGAGAAGTTTTAAGATCAGTGAGAAAGAGGACCATGTCCTCACAGAAAGAGTGAATGGAACTGCATGTGCCATTAATTTGTCATTGCTGCCGTATGTATCTCAACCAGGGCTGAGAGCTAATGCTCTGGTTGCTATTAATGTTACTTTTGGATCTGCTTCTTAGGTGTCCCTCTAAAACCAGGGCTAATCAACAGCAATAGCATTTTCCTCTCACTGGGGAAATGAAAGATGCTGACTCTAATTTCAAATAGGTCTGTAGACATTCAGTAATGGCAAAGTCGATCATTTTGGTTCATCTTTTCAGTTTTGCTCAACCAAGCCATTGTTCCCCTTTCTGTCCTTGTTTCTAGTAGGAGCTTTCAAGGCACTTCCACTATTTATTACCCTACGTGGGGCTTACCATCACCATGTGCATTGTCTTTCTGGTGGTTTGGGGAAGGAACAGACAGGTGACATCAAGCAGAGCTGCCAAACACTTTAACCGGCTGGTAGATCTGTGCTACATACAACACCAGGAAGTGAATTCCTGAGCCCCAGCATCTTTTTATTTTTGTGGTACATTTGGTGCTTGATACCTATCAGATACTGTTCTAAGTGCTTTATAGATATTACCATAGTTAATCCTCATAACAACTTGATGAGGTAGGTACTATAATAATCCCCATTTAAAAAATGAGGCCCAAAGGGACTACAAATATTTTGCCTAAAGTCACACATTCAGTAAATGGCAGAGCTGGGATTTCAGTCAAGGCACTCCTGTTCCAGAGCACATGTCTTTAAGCACTATGCCCCATTTCTTGTGTTCTGTGTTTTTAATTGATTTTTCTTGAGCAGATACTTACGGAATACCTATGCTCAAAGCATTATGTAAAACAATTTTGGGAATATGGAGAAGAGGGGACCCAGTTCATGACTACAAAGGACATCAGCATTCACGGGAGTGAAGGACATGTCCAACTCCACACAGTACGTGTAGGTGTTCTCTCTGCCCTTGAGGACACCTGATTCTTCATTGGTGAGAGGAGAACAGCTCAGATGTTGGGAGGATGGATAACTCATTTTATAAGGAGAGCAAAGTTGTTGGAAGTGCTTTTTGTCCATTAGGAGACCTTTCATATGGGTTGTGTGGGAGTGAAAAAAAAATGGAACCGCTCGTCATTCAACAAACATGTATTAAGCATTGGTAAGTACAAGGTGTGATATTAGGAAATACTGGAACCTTATAGGTTCTTACTTTTAAATATTATTATAAAACTTCACCAATTCGGACTACATGGGAAAAGACAGTGGAAAAAGTAATACATATTTGCAAATTTCATGTTCAATTAATGCATTGCTATCCTTGCACATCTATTTTTACAAGGAAGGGCAGTGAGAGAAACAGAGAAGGGGGAAGGAAACAAAGGATTGGACATATGCCAGTAATTCCGGCACATTTCAGTTATTAGGGCCTGTGGTTCCTCACTCTTTCTCCAGATTCTCAATGTGGGTACCCCTGCTTGGCATTTTAAAAATCCATAGGCAGCATGAACTCGGCCAGTGTACCAGCCCCTTAAGAATACTAAATGTACCCCATTTCATTTATAGGAAAGAAGCAAATTAAGACAGAACACTTTTGTGTAAAACATAAACTGCATTTAACAAGGCAGGAGGCTTGGGAATCCATGGTCAGGCTGCTTGTTTTTCCTGGCACCTTGTTGAACATGGTTGGAAGTTTGTATGCTGGGGAGAAGCCCACTTTCTCTTTGTTCCTGGGAATGGCTCTAACCGACCTGGTAGACCTGGGTGGTTGGAGTACATTCTTAGATACTGGGGCTGGAAGAGGACCGGGGAGCTCAGTGGACCTAAATTTACTACCTTCAAGCAGTGCCCACCTCAGCTGGGCCCCAGGGCCTCTGCATGAGTCCTTCTGTTTGCTAAGCCCTCAAAAGAACAGGGCTGCCTCAGACACTGATTCCAACATCTAATAACACTTATTATCAAGCCACTCTTTCTATGTCTAAATTAAATCCTTCATCCTGCAGTTTAGTGCATCTCCTTTTGTTCTGCCCTGAATAAAGATGGAGAACAGCTGGTCAGCATTCCCTGTAGAATAACTCTTCAGACAGACACTTGAAAGCTATTATTAAGTTCCCTCTGAGTCTCCTCTTCTCCAGACAAATGCTGAAGCTTTCTCCCACTTTTTTTTCCACTCACCTTTCTCTTTCTGGCTGTAGGTCCTTCTCCAGCTGCTTGCTTCTTGAAGCCACCTGGAATTCTAACTCCATTTGTTCCTAATGGTATTGTTACTGGGAAATGATGGTCGGCGATTTTGCTTCTCTTTTGGTCATCATTTGCTGGTGAACTTAGTCTTTAACTGTCTTAGAATTTCATTCATTGGTTTGAATTAATGGAATAATTTCCCCCCAATTTTTAAGTATTCTGTGTCTATAGAGCCTTTGCTAGGAAAATTGTGTGTGTGTGTATGTGTGTATCCGCATATGCAAATATGTATGGTTTTCTCTGTTTTTCATTCATCTCTTCCTAAATATTATAACATGATAAAATGTGTACTTCCATTTTAAATGTGGTTTTAAGCCACATTTCTTTCTGAATTAAGCATGGGATATTGGAGTATGTGTGTGAGTGTGTGTCTATGCGTGTGTGTGTGTGTGTGTATTTACTAATTCTGATTAATTTGTAATACCTGCCCAGAATTCAATGGTGAGGAGGATTCCGAGGCTCTGTGTAGTTAAGCGGGAAAGAGTAATGATGAATGTTTTGTAGCATTAGCTATGGGTGAGAACAGGTGTGGCAGCATTGTTGCCAGGTTGTATGGTACCTAAATAAGCGGTTGAAAAATTAAAATAATAAATAATTGTGTTTTCCATTCCCTCTCTTGATATTTCCTTTAGGAAATACAGCCCTTTTTTTGATCTACCTGTGGGGAGCATCGTTAATTAACTTCTCATTTACTCTGATTCAGTATATCCCAGTGCATTTTGGTACGTCCCTCACCTTCATCCCCTATATTCTAATGCTCACTGGCAGTCTTGGAAAGCATCTCCATCACATCCTAGCAAGTTATTAACCCATTCTTGGATTACTCACAGCCTGATAACAGCCTGCTGGCCTTTTTTCCCACCACTTGACCACCCTGCCAACACCCTGGTGGATACTTTATTCTTGGCAGCCCCTTGTCAAGAAGAGTTAGTGGATCAATAGGGCTTAATGCAGCCCATCTAAATGTTTCGTTTTTTTAACTGACTTTTGGGGTTCTCCAAAGTAGATATCATCCAGTATATTTATTTTAGTTTCTTACCACTTTCCAGAAACCCTTTTGTTTCAGAATTTTTAAAGTACATTTTGCACATTCAAAGAGCTGTTACCATCCCACCTCGAATCTCCTCCCCTCTTTCCAAGCATCTAAATCTTACCCATTGTATGCGACCCATCATCCATGAAGCTTTTCAAAATGTAGATTTTCAGTCTTTATTGATGTCTCCTTTCTCTAACCTCCTACTACAGTTATATTCTGTCACTTAGCCCAATTATGTACAGTTTGTGTGCCTCGCTAATTGTTCCACGTGAACCAACTGGTCTACTCTCTTCAGTTACATTCTAATTTTCTTCAGAGAAGAGACCATACCTTCCCTTTTGTCTGTTTGTCTTACCCTCCTTCCTGTTGTTTTCATCTGCCCCGCAGCAGTGCTGTGCTCAGAAATAGTACTCCAAAAGTACCTATTACATGACCCTCCAAATAAGCAGTCTGCTTTTCACAAAAGATTAGATTAAAAAAAATAATCTGACCACTCTTTATGGCTTTGGATAGATAGATTAATATTTCAGAAGGTAGAGTTACTAGTGACATTAGTAAAGTAAAATGTATTTGGGGGTCACGCAGAGTTAATAGATGATTCTCTTTTGGAGAAGAATAAAAGTGATTTCATTTCGATGGAGCTTAAAGTATTATTAATTACATAGATGCTAACATGATATTGAGGAATAACATAGAAAGGTACTGGAATGCAGTTTCTCATCTGGCTTGCATAAAGGGTGATGCGATGTCTAACATAAGATTTCTCTACTTTGGTACAGTGAACATATTAAAAATTGCAGGCAAAATCCAAAAGCAGAAACAAAATTCTTAATCTGTCATTAGTAAATAATATTCACTAGTGTGGTCAAGAAAAATCAGAAAGGAACCTGTTGACTGTGACTCACCGGCACAGTGATGTTTTGGTGGTGTGCGCTTCAGGCAAGGGAGGCTTTAGAAACCCAGGAAAGACGCTGGAGGACCCCAGCATGGCTATCATCCTATTCCCCACGTAATAGTCAGCTGAGAGGCAAAGCAAAACTGTGCCATAAAATGGCACTTCTGAACCACAGCATAGTGGCTTAATTGATTTATACTTTAGTCTTTTCAAAAGACAGCTGAATGCCAAAGGTCTTTCTTCTGTGTAATACTGGAAAACTGGTTGTCAGACAACCTCCACTCATTTAATAATTTATCCCATTTTGTAAAAGAAAGGCAGCTGACATGCAGTAAATCTACTCCATATTTAAATTACTACACTGAACAATAATAAGGAGAATGAAAAACCTAGTCCATTATTTAAAATTAAACATATATGAAACTGTTTTTTCCAAATGATCACCAAAGGCTATAGTTTAAAGGCAGCACTGAAGCCCTGAGTGAAATAAAAATGCCTAACAGTACTTTGCAAATGGCAGCAGAATTATTTATTCTGTTTTTTCTATACATAAGGAATTGAGCTAAATGAACAATGTTTAAGCATGTCAGAATTTCATCAATTTTGCATGAGCATTCTCAAATATCCTGGTGGGGGTAATTGCTTGCAAATACATTTAAACTAATGATATGTTATATCCTTACTTGATATAACACTATTAAAAGATACGTTATTGCATTTGACAATGCCATGCAGCTGGGTCAGATCTTAATGACAGATTTCTGCATTTGTGAATTAAGATACACTCTGCTGGAAGCAAATATTTTGTAAAAATAAAAGCTATATACTATGTAAGTTTGATCATTTATCTTAAATTTCCATTTCTGTTTGTTGGAAGCTTCAAGACTTAGGAGAAAGGAAGGATTTGTCCCTTTCCTAAAATTGGGAAATGAATCCAGAACTATAATTGAATCCTACTCATACCCCATTCCCCTCAGCAGGAGCGAACAGAACTTGTAAAATCCACCATGTGGTTTTAAAGGTCCACTTAAAGTGTGGTTTTGCATCCCTTGCAGGCTGAAGTGACTGACGTGCCTCAAACCAATTAGAGAAAGTGGCCCTTTCCTCCCATGAAAAAGGGATGTTTATTTTTAAGGGGAATTAAACTAGGCTGAAAGGAAACATCAGATGGGAAAAATAATTCAAGGGAAAAAAATGAAACAAAAATCCACTTGCAGAAATAGTTTTATTAAAAGGAAAGTGTAACAATTTTCTGCAAGGATTCTTTGGTCCTTTCAGAGGATAGTAGTGGCTTTTTTATTTTTTAGTCTCTTTTTGGTTTTGCCTGAGGTCAGTATGCACAGGGTCCAGTTTGTATCATCTTGGGTTTTACTTGCATGGATCTCACCCTCTGCTCTGTGATCAAAACCCCTGTGTGATTTCCTTTCTTGACAGTGGGCTAAAATGCATATTAATTTGTCTCCAGTGCCAGGATGTGAGACTCCAAGATAGACTGTGAAGCAGGCATTAATGCTTATACGTGATTATGGAACTTGGGGAGCTAGCTGGGCATCCCACTGGAAATCAGATGATGTTATGATTACCAGGGAAGTATTGATATACTTCCCTAATTGTTTCTTAGGACTTTGGGTTCTATTTATGATGTCATTACGCAGGCATGCATTATCTGCGTAATCATCAAGTAAAAGACTCTCATGAAGGAAAACACGTCCCACTGAGATAATGCCGCAAGCTACTGCTATACATCCAATGGCATATGTACGGTGTTGAAATAATAAGACAGCGTGGAATAGTGATGAATTCTTGTTCCCATCATTACAGAAAGCTTTCCTGAAATTATCATTATTACTGGCTTAATTGATCCATGCTCAGTGAAAGGATTTCAGCAAACGGATGGCTTTGGGACTCAATCCCCACTCTGCAGTACAATTTCTGACGGTATCAGCCTAAGAAAGGCCAGTTATTCTTTGCAGGAGCTGTGATTGCCCTGCATAGAATGTACAGGGCATCTGCAGAAGAGAGAGAGAAAGAAAGGGGGGCGGAAATGTGTGTGTGTGTGTGTGTGTGTGTGTGTATCTTTACACAAACATGCACACACACAATTTGGCTGATAGCTTAGGGTTGAAAAATGAAGGCAAGATAAACTTGCCTCTGGAATAAGAGGAAGATAATTTTTCTCAGTGAACAGACTATTCACAGAGTGAAAAAATTACACATTATTGTCGCTTGGTGTTATATATATGACGCTCTCGCCTTGACTCGGCAGCCTAGCAGGACTGGATCTTTTATGTGGCAAAGAACAGTACAATATACCTTTACTGCAAGGTTTTCAGTTACACGATAATTCTGACACACATTCTCTCCCTCTCCTTAAAAGGCACGTATGCTCTGATTTTCAACTTCATTGAAGATTATTACAACTTCACTTCATAATATACTGTAAGTTTTATTATAAAGCACCAATTCCTTAGCTCCTAAGAACAATCTTAGGGAAAGAGTGCACTATACTTCTTCCTCTTTCAGTAATGTGAGAGGAGACCTAATGAAGCTTTTTATGCAAATTTTCCAGTTATCAGGTAAAATCTTCACATCTAAATCTGTCACATGTTGTAAAATTTCTTTATGTTATCAAATGCTAATGATGACTCAGAACACAGCCCACAGAGCATCTTTGAAATCCTTCATAAAAACAGTATTCCACCCCAATATCAGAGGCCTTGGAAATTCCACCACTCTGAAGACGCAGGTTTGTAATTAGCATGGTGCAGGCTTCTCTGCCCTCTGAAACCATAATGTTAATTACAAAAATTACACTGTGTTTAAAAGTGCAATTAAGAGACTCCACCGCACAAAGGGAATCTTGGAACCTCTTTTCACACTTTGAAGCCGGGTCATAATGTAGCCCATAAAAAGGAGGCCAAGGCTCATTCCCTTTTAAAGGCTTCAGAAGATCAGAGAGGCGATCTCAGCAAGAATGAGCTCTACTGAGCTCTGTAGAGCTCTTAATGAACAATGTACTACCTGGAGCCAGGGAGGAGGAAAAGGAGAAAAGCAGCTGAAAAATGATGGCTGTTCTACACCCAGCTTGGCTATTGCCAACATCAATGCCCAGCTTGGGTCTACTTTGGGCCATTTCTGGAGTCACTTGCTTGGTCCTGGTGTCTTTGTGGCTTCCAAAGTGGGACCCATATATCTGTAAGTAAAACTATAAGACAGAGTTTTGTGGATTCAGGCCTGTTTTTATTTTAATTTTTTGTACTTCATTCAAGATGGAACACTGTCAGATTAATTTGAACAAAAATTATACCAGGAAATAAGTCTCCCCTCCCCCAACTTTTTTTTTTTCTTTTTTCTTTTTTTGCGATACGCGGGCCTCTCACTGTTGTGGCCTCTCCCGTTGCGGAGCACGGGCTCCGCACGCGCAGGCTCAGCGGCCGTGGCTCACGGGCCCAGCCGCTCCGCGGCACGCGGGACCCTCCCGGACCGGGGCACGAACCCGTGTCCTCTGAATTGGCAGGCGGACTGTCAACCACTGTGCCACCAGGGAAGCCCCCCTCCCCCAACTTTTTGGAGGAACTAGGAAGAGAAATAGTAGAATTAAGCTGGGCACTTCTCTGGTGACTTAATGGTGGGACTCAAGCTACACTGTTGGTGGTGAAATGTGTTAATGGTTAGTAGTACAATGTAAGCAGTGTAGACTAGTGGGCAGAACATGAGATAAGAAGCAGAAGCCTGGAATTAGAGCCTCAGGTCTGTAGCTGTGTGACATTTAGTGACAGTTTTATTTCTCAAAGCCTCAGTTTTCCCATCAGGAGAGTAGGAAAAATGCAGATCTTGAGGAAGATCAAGATAGAATTATCTGGAATAAATAATTGGAAGCAAAAATACTCAGCAGTCTATAGAGAGTCAAGCATATACAAATCAGCGTTACTTTAGATATGCCTTGGTTAGACATCATGAGAATTTTGGTTTACTCTTGAGGAAGTTCTTTATCTCATCCTGTGTTAAATTGGTCCCCCTCCACCCCCGCAATGTATATGTTGAAGTCCTAACCCCCAGGACCTCAGAATGTGACCTTACTTGGAAATAGGCTAATTGCAGATTTAATTAGTTAAGATAAAGTTATTGGGGGTGGGGGTGGTCTCTAATCCTGTATGACTAGTAACCCTTATAAAAGGGGAAATTGGGGCACAGAGACATAGACACACACAGGGAAAACCAGGTGAAGAGACGGGGAAAAGACTGCCACCTATAAGCCAAGGAGAGAGGCCTGGGACAGATCCTTCCCTCTCAGCCCTCAGAAGAACCAACCCTGCCGACACCTTGACCCCGGACCTCTAGCCTTCAGTACTGTGTGAGACGATAAATCTCCATTATTCATGCCACCCAGTTTGTGGTACTTTGGTATGGCAATCCTAGGAAACTAAGACATCTTGGGATTGAATATGTCCTCCTTGAGGTTATTTTTTTTGAAAACTTTGAAATATTTTAACTGTCTTTCAGACAAATATATGTGAGATCACACAGCCCTTTATGTCATTTGTCCTTCACTCACAGCTAGTCTTTAAGTCACTATTCTCCACTACTGGTCCTTTGTGTACATTTTTGGATTCCAGAAGCCTACCCTAGTTTCTTTCCCTCCCTTTTCCCTTTCTTAAGGAACACCCTGCTACAGAATTGTTGCTATCTGAGGAGCTCTACTGGGATAAGAATCAAGAAGTAGCCTTCAGCCCTATGTCTGTGAGGCAGCAAAAAGCTTCCCCAAATTTATTTACACCCCCAAGGTTTTTATTTTTGCACAAAGAGCAATGAAAGATAGAGAATGAATAAATTGACATTAGCTAGAGATTTTTTTTAAGAGTTGTGGAATGGGTCCAGAATGTTACAAAGAAGTTGGAGAGAAGGTTCTTCTCTAACCAGAAGTTAGAGAAAAGGTCCTAGGAAGAGCACAGACTGGGAGATAGGCAGTTCAGCTTTGGTATTCTGGAGAGGATAAGGCAGAAAGGTATTTTCATGTTCTATTAGGCCGATCGTGTGGTTTCAGGTCAGGAACTGTTCTGGCATCTCAGATGACAGTGATAATTGCTCTAGAAAGAGATGTATATATGGCTGATAAAATGACTTTTAAAACTCAGGAAGGCATTTATTAATCACCTTTTTTTTTAATGCTTGTCCCCATTCTTTCTCTCTCTGACACACATAAACACACACACACACACACACACACACACACACAGGCATGCATGCTAAATCCCACATGGAGGATTTTGCTTTTTCTTTGGTAGACTTGCAAAATCTACAAAAATGCACTTCTCAGGTGTCTAGAACATCAAGATAAGTGCTGCCTAAGTAATTTCCATCAGGGGAATTTTTGATTCTCTGTGCCCTGAAGACCTGGGACTTGCTAAACACACCGGTTCGTACTCATGAGCCCCTTTGTGGTCTCTGAGCTAGTGCACTTTGCTTAATCCTTTCTTCCATTTACAAATAAGTTTCTTGTGAAGTCTAATGTGAAAACTCCCAACACTGCTCAGTAAACCATCACCCTTACCTTTTGTAGAAACACTGAAGGTTGGTGGTGTAACCGATTTAAAGATTGGAGGGAAATTCCTTGTCCCCCTAGGCCCCTACGGCCCCCAAAGTCCTGCATAGTATGCTGCCCATTGGCCTGAGCTGTTTGGCCTGTGTGTCTGGAAAAATTCGCTTCCTCCTCCTTCATCTTCTACCTGCCCGACTCGTTACAGAACCAGACAGTTTACATATGTGATCCTCCCTATTTAGAAAATTAATGGTGTTTTCTGGCTCCAAATCACAGCTTGTGGTGCTCTGCAGGCGATGAAGAACTTGGCCAGCTTTAGCAGCAAGGCAGCCATTAGAAAATTAACCCTTGGTGACCAAGGAGCAAAGGTAGGTGAGTGGGGTCCTGGCGACGTTGCAGGCTGTAGCTTTCAGGTGTCGATACATATGTTAGCCATGTAGGAACAGCACACATGGGGCCCCGTGAGAGCTTCTAGCTAGCATGTTTGTGGTTGGCCACTGTGGAGAGGGCACGGACATAGTACTTGGCAGCCAGTGCAACCAATATGCCACGCTTTTTATTAGAGCTCAGGAGAAAGCACAAATCCCAGCTTTGGAATCCCAGCCATACTGTCTTGGCTGTACCTGATTAAAAGATGAGCCATCCATCGCCTTCCCTGCGTGCCTTCATTTCACACCCCTGTGCTATACTCTGCCTGCCTGCCTCAGGAAATGGGTGACCTCAGAAAGACAGAATCATAAAAGCCAGGGTGGGAGAAAACTTTAAAGTGGCTAATTCCACTTTCATACATTAACGTATTCAATAATTTAATACATTAACTTAAGTCTCCCGTGTTTGCTTTCTTTTAGGGTTTTTTTTTTTTTTTTTTTGGTTTGCTTATCTGTTTTGTTTTGTTGTTGTACATGGCAGCCAAAAGGGGCTATTTCCTTGGCAGCTTTGAAACTTACGTGTGTGTGTGTGTAGAGGGGCAAGGATCATAGTATATGGCTTGGAAGCGACAAATCTAACTTCGGGAATTTGGTTTCTTGAGCGCAATTTTCTTGGACCATTGTTACAGTTTTCTCTCTTCACGGTAATGACTGAACCAGTGTGTTTTCAAGCTTCAGCTCTGGTCCTCGATTTATCCCTGATGAATATAAAATCATTCTTTACCCTGTCCCAAAGGAACTGGCATCAGTGGCCCCCAGGATCAAGTGCATTGAGACATGCTTTTCTATATTTATTTCTTAAACTGATGTGATACAAGGACTCTAGGTTCAGAGCAGTAATGGATCCCTGAGCCCACCGCTGAGGTGAGAAAAAGGGCCGCGTGGAGTGTAGCAGCACAGGGGAATCACGGACTGGAGACTTCCTGTCTCCATCCCCTGCACACCTATCCTGCAATTCTGAAGTTGGTTTTATTTTTAGGTTCCTTGTACAGGAAAACACAGCTGCTTATTTTACTGCTTCTTAATGCTGTGCTCTGTGGCATTCAGTGAAATCAGGCTATATTCATCTCTAACATTGTGTAACACCAGCTTTAATACAAACAGGGGTAAATAACGCTGGCACGTTAATTACTCCTTTCTAGTTTACTCTGACAAAAATGTACTAAAATGAAGACTAATATAATTATAGATGATGCATTTTCAATTAGCCTTTGTTAATACTATTAATAAGATTAATAATACATACTAAAAATGTCAATATGCTTATCTAAATAAATTTTTTAAATCATCCTTTCAAGTCCCAGCATCAAACATTAAGGCACAGTGTCTTAATTACATGTGCTCATCAACAAAGTTAAATGGATAACATCCCTCAAGTGTGGCAGAGACAGACAGAGGCGAGCTCCACAGCTGCCTACGTGCTCACCTTTCTCAGCCCCATTTGACTTTCCTGTGAACCATCAGCATTTGCGGAGAGAGCGTATCCAAATCAGCACATGGCTTTGCCAAGCTCTTATATAGTGAGAGCTGCACAAGGAGCGGCTTTCTCTCTAACACACACACACACACACACACACACACACACACACACACACCTGACCCCTTTCTGAACTGAATGATAAAATGGGGGGGGTTGCCTTTATAATTTTAATAATATACAGCGTAACTGTGACTGGTGTTAATGTATAGAATTAATTGCCCCGGTGAGACAGTTCTTCCAAAAAAGCAATAATAGCTGGATTCTCCTTGAGAATGTGAAAACCCTCTGGTATACTAATAAAATGAAAAAGGTTCACAAAATAATATCCTAAATAATTGGGTTCCCTGT
This sequence comes from Phocoena phocoena, assembly GCF_963924675.1. Lineage (NCBI taxonomy): Eukaryota > Metazoa > Chordata > Mammalia > Artiodactyla > Phocoenidae > Phocoena > Phocoena phocoena. Next base: position 40,459,852 of record NC_089232.1, read on the forward strand.
ACCAGAGGACCCTATGTAGTTTCTCTTAAGTGATCTAAAAAAATTGTGATTATTCCTTTGGACTTAATAAAACATAATTGAAAAAATATCAGTGAGGATAGCGTAGAGCAATCACATCCACGTCCCCTTAATATTTTTAAAGGTGAAATTCTTAACACTTTCTCATTATTAAGGAGAAAAGATGTTTTGCAAGTAAATAATGATGTTTACTCGGCTGATAACATATTGGTAACATGCCCAGTTCCCCCACACACCCCACTCAGTGTGTGCATGTGTGTGTGTGCATGTGTGTGCGCGTGTGTGTGACTCTGTGTGTGTGTGTGTGTGTGTGTGTGATGTATACTTGTTCATTAAAACTTTTCAACAGCTCCAGTTTGTAAACCCACTAGCCCTTTCATCCCCAGAAACTGGGAAACTGCATACTCCTACTGTGTTGTATTCATAAACAAATTAGTGTCCTCTGAATAGATTTTCTCTCTGTGTGTGTGTGTGTGTGTGTTTGTGTGTGTGTGTGTGTGTAGGGAGGTTGGGAGCACAAAACTGTTCTCCTGCCTGGATGGGTGTTTTCATCCTAGTAGCTTTTCTTTTTTTCCCTTCAGACATAAAGGCTTACTCAGACTGAAAATCCCACCCTTCATTCTTTTTTCCTCCTCTTCTTAACCTGTTTATTCACTTGTTCTTACGCTAGAACAACCAGAAAAAATAAAATAAAAACAGTGGCTGGAAATGAACATAATTTCCATGAAGAAAGAGGAGCTATGGAGAATGTTGGGGGCCTGGAGGGAAATGCAAAGAGGACTTGGGACAGAGCTGGGGATGCTAGAGTGACAGAATGCTGAAGGTAGTTGTCCCAGCTACGAGATAAAAGCTACATTACATGAAATTAATGGAGGCTGTCTGCGACATACATGAATCACTGTTTCAACACTAAGAAACCAGCACAAAAGAATAAAGAAATCTGAGTACTAACTACATCTTCAAAGGTCTCCTATTTACCCAGCTATACTGGGTACTGACACAAGTGGGGGGAAATATAAGAAAAAAGCACTGCTGTGATCGAATGAATGCGACCATATGAGCTATATTGGAGCCGTATGCATCCTATTTAGCTGATATCAAACACAGTTTAATGAAAGTTAAATAGTTTCTGAGGAGTGCATGAGCTGGAACAGATTAGATTCCACCGAGGGGTCTCTCAGCATATTGTTGCTCACATGTATTCCCTGCTCAGGGCTGTTACAATTCCAGCACTCCATTAGCAATACACAAAAGACTTATGCAGATAGCGGGCATAAGCTCCTACCGCCATGTTGGGAAATAAAAACACACACACAGACACACGCACACACGGATGAAGGTTTTGTTCAATGTGTTCATCTCAAAATAGATCTCTGTAATTCAAAGCCGATAAGAGCATTTGTAAGAAGAAGGAAGTAGCTGCCTATATTTTAAAATAGAGAAATATGTAAACTGCGTCAAACAGAAGGTATTGCATCAGGCATAGAATGAGAGTTTGTTCTTTCAGAGGACAGCGACGTGGGTGAATGTCATGCCCTTTTGATCGATAAGCTCCATCTGGTCTAAAGGTACAGCAGCTTCCCTGTTATCACCCCATGAAGTTATAGGGGTATACGCTTCTGCAAATCCTCACACACACAGTATCCCTCCAGCAATCCCTCATTTTTAAAATGTACAATTCCTTCCAGAAATACTGCTGAACAGCCTGTCCATCTATTCACGTGGCTGTCGCAAAAACTGACATGAATTGCAATTAATAATTTCATTACTTGGCAAAGATTTTTTTAAACTTCTCTACAATTAAATTGTCTATGTGCTTTTTTCCCTTCCTTCTGTCCAAGCACCTCCTGCTCTGTCTTTATCAAGCTGACTTTTCATGGACGGTGACAGTGGTGTTTTAATCTAAATAAACAGGAGAGCTCTTTCATATTGGTCTTTTTATAAAAGTGGTCAGAACAGTTGGATAAAATTGCCTCATTTTCTCCTTTTAGATGAAGAATAAAGGTCACTTCCAACCTTAGCTGTGTTTCCTTTTTCACTCTTACATAATTGCAGTCAAACTTCATTGGACATTTACTCTTAGGTCCAGCATTTTCTCTGTGCTAGGCTGCATTATAAAGATGGATCAGATATGCTCCCTATACTTAAAAGAGTTTACAGTTTAGATTTTGTCAGCTGGGGGGGGGTGTTATTTTTGACCCCCCTTACCCATAGAGGATATCTAGCGATGTCTGCAAACATTTATCTTTGGTTGTCCTAACTGGGGGAACGCTACTGGCAGCTGGTGGGTAGAGGCTGGGGTACCGTTAACCATCCTACAGCACAGAACAGCCCCCACAAGAAAGACTTCTCCAGTCCGAAATGTCAGTAGTGCCAGGATCTAGAGAGGTGATTGTTTCCTAGGAAGGAGCAAGGTGAAACTCCCAGTAAACACTGAACTTGCTGGTGTATCTACACTTCCTTCCTATTCACAGTAAAGTCTGAACACTTCGGTGTATTGTCACCTGGTGGCACTCAGGCTGAACGATTCTCCCACGGCATTTTGCTTACATTTGGGAGTAAATTTCTAAAAGCTTTTTGCAGCCAGGGACAATCCTCCAAGTTTTTGGAAACCCTTTTCAATTTCTTAAATAACTGCCTGGGATTAGGGATAGGACTCAGCCAAGGAAATGGAAAACAGCAAACACCATGCATCTGTTCTATATATTCTTTCTCAGCTATGGGGAGACTTTCCTATTAATATTATTCAAGCCCTTCTAGAAGGGATGGAACTTTCTCAGTCAGCTCTTCTCTGCCCTCTTAATATTATTCCTCAGGATAAGAATGGCCTCACGTTAGGGCTCTGAGTGCCTGTTTCGGGTGGCCTGTCAGTTGCTCTGTAGTAATCGTCTCTATTTCTTCATCTCTGTGCTCAGGTATAATAATTTCATTAAGAAGCAGAGTAGGTATTAAAGTTGTCACCAGCTGCCTGTTCTGGTCAAGAAGGATTTTCTCACATTGTTCCTGCTGTCCCCACCCTCACATTACATCGTCACATTCCATGGGACATCACGTCAGAAGTTTGTACGCACATTGAAAGTTGCCTCCATCTGGTGGTGGCAAAATGGGGGGGGGGGGCTATGTCCATTTGGCAGCATCAACTAACCTAGAATGTCTGTGAAAATATTGATGGTTACGTCCTTCACTTCCTCGTAGATTTGTGCTCTTCAGATAATTGGGAATACAACATCACTGTGGCTAGAAGCTGAAGCATAATTTATAATGAACTGATAGCAAAGTTTATCTACTATGACTAATAATCATAATGTAGTAATGGTAATGTCAGTCATAATAAGAAGGAACTAATTAGAGTGGAAAACAATATCTCTCCTTAAGAAACCTTACCTAGCTGAGAAAATAAGACATGTAGATGGCACAACGTGTGCTAATTCATTTAGCACAGTGAACCCAAGTAACAGCACTTGCATGGAATGATTGATTGACCTAGGAAATAATTCATGTGGGAACGAATTGATTGAGGATAACTCTCATACCACCTTTACCTGTGACATGCGACACTTCACAATGGCACTGGGATGCTATTGCATGAAGTAGCCCAAAGCAATTATTTCCTAGGAAATGACTCCTTACAAATTCTTAGATGTAAGTGTCAGCTGGACTGAGTGTCGAGTAAAGAGGGGAGGCTGGCTACAGTGGTGACTGCAAAGGCACATTTTTGATAAAGAACACTGTCAGTGTAATGAGACTACATTCCTGCTGACTGGCAAAGATTTGGGGAATATTTTGGAGGGTCTTATTATAGTGTGCTATGAGGATTTCAAGAATCTTGCAACAGTTTCTCTTTAACCTGCAGGTGGCATTAGTAGTAAAAATGTATTTCCTATGTTTCTTGAAAAAATATTCAGCAGTGAAGTGAGGGAAACAGTAAAGGGCTTCACAGCATGAGTCAATTAGAGGAGCAGGCCCGATTCATCGCAGATGGCTTTTTGCTATGTTTAATAATCCAGGGAACTCAATGATCCAAATCCAGAAATAGTAAACTACAATCCTTATAGGAATTGAAAAATCAGGGGGAGTTTTTTCTTTCTCTTGAGTTTGGAATACAAGCCTACGTATATATGCGCACACACACACACACACACACACACACACACGTCATTGTGATTCTGTTTCCATGTGGGAGGCCAAGAATCTGAGCACTGGGAGCAAACTTGGTTCTTTACTTACAGAGCGAGGATGGAAACTCAACAAAGTGTGATCGAAACTCTGTTTCTGAAACCAGTTCTCTAAGGTTCTCTTTCATTGATGCTGGCCCTATGTCTAGTCCCGGAGAAACCATGCATTGCTAGCATAGCAGTTCTTATGGCCACGGTACGTATTTTTCACTTCTTCACGGCACAGCAGCAGTTTACTAACTTCACTGGCCAAGCAAATCCTCGGACATGATGAAATACCTGGGGTAGAGCCAATGTAGTGAAGTCTTGCCTCCCAACCTCTGCAAATAGCTGCCAATCCAAGTATTTGTACCAGTAATGGGAATGGGAAACTAAGACAGTATTGCTTTAGAAACTCCACAGCATCAAAGAGATTACAAACTCAAGAAAACGAAGAGCAGTTGTAAAACCTGTTGGGATTGGGGTCTGTAATCTTATTCTGAATTAGATAGAGCAGGGTAACTGTTGGGGAGAAGATGTTAAATAGGGTGGCCCAGCATATGGAAGGCAAGCAGTCCCTAAGCATCCTTCAATGAAAACATGGCCTTCTAGCAGGGAGAGGAAATGATAAGCACTGATTGGAGTTCGTGTAAACACAAAACTCGGATTGATGGATAAAGATTCTCCAAGAACAGGCTGCTAACCACTAACTAGTAAAGTTATAGGTTGTTCAGAAGTGAACATTTTCTTCACTGATGTTTCTCACATTTAAATGCTTCACTGTTCGTGTCTCTGCTTCCCTTCCAATAGACATTTGAGTATTTTGTTGTTTTCTCACCGTCCTGATCAAAATGCCGGCAGTAGATCTCTAGTCATGGAATCTATTTCTCAAAGTTCTTTTTAGATGAACTAATCTGAAGGCCAATATCTTATCCAATATTTAGCACTGATATGTGAAGCAGTCTATCAATGAATCAGTTAAATCACTAACTTTTATTGAACCTGCAAGTTACCATCTGAATTTCCATTTTCTCATTAGCCTCTGTCTGGCATTGCTATTTCTCTGGCTCCATTACACAGGCTCTGCCTCCCAGGAAGCACGGGTCTTCCTACCACCAGTATTGGTGGGAGTTTCCATCAAGAAGTCCATTTCTACTGAGGTTACCACTGCCTACATCTCTCACTGCAACCTGGGCTTTGACCTGATACTGCTGTGCCTTTGAGCCCTGCTGTTCCCTGCAGTCAGTGAGATCCTGGAGCCCAGAGAGCCCCCTAGGCTACACAGCTGACCCGTGGAGAAGTGGCAAAGATGGCCTTCCTCTCCTTCGGTGTTGTCTGCTATTAGAGGGGCTTCAAGCTGTGTTATCTGTGCCCAGAGACTTAAAGAGTATTTAGGAAAAGAGCTTCTCCAATAATAACTTTTAACTTCTAACCTTTCCACAGAACTCAGAAACAGGTTTCCTGAAGGCTGGGCTGGGACACAGAGCCACCATACGTACCCAAGACACAAACAACCCAGTCCCTGTCTGGGACTTCCTACCTTAGACATGCTGTGTGTCAGAACCTGTGCTCCCCAATCTAATGTAGCACACTATACTCAGCTTAGACTTCATACACTCGAAGTAGTCTTATTCCAGTACCTCATTTTCCTTTCCTCCTACTGAATCTGGCTGGGGACATGAATGCCCTGATTTCTTCTGTCTGGTCTCCTTAACTCCAGATCTTGGACATTTAAAAAAGAGATCCACTAGTCTCCTTATTTAGATTAAAATATCTGAGCTAAAATTTAGGACATGTGGTCTGATAAAGGATTTTTCTTTATAATTTGAAAAGTTATTATTTATATTGTGCTATAGATTGAATATTTATATTCCTTTCAAATTCATATGTGGAAATTCTCATCCACAAAGTAACGATATTTGGAGATGGAGGATTTTGGGAGACAATGAGGTCATGAGGGTGTAGCCCTCATGATGGGATTAGTGCCCTTATGAGAGGAGACCTGAGAGCTTGCTTCTTTTATCTCTCTCTTTCTGCCATGTGAGGACAAAACAAGAAGATGGCCATCTGCAAAACAGGAAGAAGGTTCTCACCAGAACCCAATCCTGCTGGCACCCTGATCTTGGAATTCTCAGCCTCCAGAACTTGTGGGAAATAAACTTCTGTTTTTTTAAGCCATCTAGTCTACAGTATTTTGTTACAGCAGACTAGATACATGGTTTTTAAATCTTTCACAATTGGCTTTATATTTAACAAATAACTTTTTAAAAATCACATGAAACCAAGACAGTCTTAGAAAATCTGGACATGAGATTGTATCAGCTTCAGTGTAAGCAATAGTAGTGAACCTCAGCAGCTGAGAAAACATTGTGCTCAGTCACCTCTACTTGGAGTTCTCTTATTAATCAGTTCATTCTGTCAGGGTTTTAGCTCCTATATGTTATAGACTATATGGTATCTATGTGGCAATTTATGAGACCCCCTGCAACTTAATTATGTTACATAATTATAATCTCTCTCTTGATTCTGTTTTCTATTCCTGGCCTGCTCCTTGAGTGGGCAATGGGCCCTCAGTTTTCACTGATACCACTGTTGTAGTGCTTCAACTCATTTGCATTTCAGCAGCCTTGGTGAAACATTAGTTCACTTTCATCAAAGTCCCTTCAAAGATCCTTTATAGATAAGATGGGCCTTGGTTTTATGATGACTCCAATATATGCCTCCCACCTCTGACCAGGTGGAAGATGAAAATTACCTGTCCTTGTAAATCTACTAATATGTGTTCGACTTTTGCTTCCCTTGCACTTGTTTTCATTTCTATTCTAAAGATATACACTGGACTAGCTCCAAGTTGCCCCCAACCCTATGCTCCATAATTCCTCCAAGACACACGTGCACACACATGAAAACAGACACTCCTTCAAGTATATGCAGTTGAAAGGGTACAACTTCCAGCTATAAGATGAATAAGTCTTGAAGAACATGGTGATTATAGTTAATAATATTGTATTTATATACATGAAATTCACTAACAGAGTAAAACTTAAATGTTCTCATTACAGAAAAGAAATTGTAATTATGTGATATGATGGAGGTGTTAGCTAATGTGATGGTGGTGATCATTTTGCAATATATAAGTGTATCAAATCAACACATTGAACACCTTAAACTTATGCAATGTTGTATTGCAATTATAATCCAGTAAAGCTGGAAAAAAAGTATATGCAATTGAATCCAATTATTCATTTGTACATCCTACTCTATGCGCAATTCTGAAGAGATTTCATGATTACAAAACAATGGGCACTTCAGATTTTTAGAGCCGAGGGGTTGAACTACTGGTGAAGGCAGGATATAGAAAGTATGAAGGTAGGATATGGGAGATAGGAAATCTAGGGCTTGAGTACTGCCTTTATGACTTAACCACTCTCTGTCTCAACTTACTCATCTTGGAAGCAGGAATATCTTGCTCTATGTATTTTGTACTGATATCAAAGCAAATAGAATGAAAGAAATACTTTGAAGACCATAAAATGGTTGCAAACATAAGGATGGCTGCTGTTAGATTTATTACTGCTAAAAACATCTATATTACCTGTAGGGTACTCAGCAGTGCCCAGGAGTCTCACCCAACATGGAGCTGTACTTGCTAAGGCAAACTTGTATCCCTATAAGGCACGTAACCATGGATTTGGGCCTTATGGGCAGTGGTATATTAGGTTTTATCTCACCCTTTATGAAAATTCTCCTTCATCCATTCATTTGACAGAGAAAATCAAAACGTGAGAAGGAATGGTTGTCTCGAAAGTTTGGGTGTGTAGAATTGGTAAAGCATAGGGAGATGCCTCTGTCAGGAGTGAATACAGAGGGAAATATGGAAAGTGCTTTGGACTTTGCAGCTGGAAGATGCAGTGAAAGGAGCTAAGGAAGAAGCTTTTTTTTTTTTTTAAAGAGTGCTAGCCCTTTAAAGAAGGGAACGCTGACCCAGTAAATCTCAGGCATTTTTATAAAGGACTTTAAGACCCATTTGTTTTGACTTAGGTATGCATATTTCTAAATTTCTGCCCCTTTACAAACACATTTGTTCTCACCATATTGCAACAGATCTGCATTCCTAGCCAGTTCCCTTGAATTCTTAATTCTTGTTAACAACTCTGGCAATTAACCAATTACTCCTTTCACTGAAGGGCTTGGGGAGGAAGGGACTGATGATTTATAGCAGCACAGCATCCCTGATTGTTGAATTGAACTCAATTGCTGAAGTACTTCATTTAGAGAATAGGTAGGCAGATGAATAGCCAACAGGCTGAAGCCTATCAAAAGACTAAAACTGCCAACAGGTGACAGGTTGGAAGTGCGGCTTCCTCTGTTTTGTGCTCTTCGTTTCTTACCTCCTCTCCCTGTTCCCAGAACTCTGTCGAAAACCTGATGCTGTCCCGGTGGGTCAGCCAGCTAATCCAGTGCTGACGGTTTTACAGAATGGTGGAATCACAGTATTTAAGGAGTCTTAGAAGTTGTCTAGCCTGTGAGTATAGGAAGCTGTTCTAAGATGTCCTAGTGAATGGCCGTTTAGACCCTTTACAGATAGTATCAGTAATGATTTTGGAAGGCAGTTCATTCCATTGCTGGACAACCCTGTTGTTTGGAAAGTCTCCCTTAAGATGAGAAAAAAAAATCTTCCTCTTTGTAGTTTATACTCACCACTGATCCTACTTTCATCCTGTGAAGCAATCCAGAATAACTCTGCTCTCCCTCCTAGATAATGTGCCTCCAAAACTAGAGAACAGGTTTCATGTTTCCATCTTCTTCCTTCACGGCAGTTCTTCTAATACTCATGGAATATGGTTTTCTTATCTTTCCAGCATCATCTAAAGACACCCTTTCCTTTTTCAAGGCTCTTCTTAAATTGCAGTACCAAAATTTTAATGTAGTTGCCAATATCGCACTTTTTCTCATCCCTGTTCCTGGTATTTAACATTCCCATATTATCTTTGGTTCCAGTAAACCATAGATTCTGAGGGAACTATTCAATTAAAGCCAATAAAGTGACCAGGAACATTCTGATGACATTTACTATTTCTTACCTGAAATAACTTTTGGAATCATCATTTCTGTTTCAAGAGCTGTTTCTAGGGCTGTGTGGCATGGCTTGAACTTTTGATGTGCTCTTTAAGAGAATCTAAATTTACTGAGTTAATAAAAGTATAGACACTGTTAAAGGCAATAATAGAACAAGGGGAGGTGAGCAATGGTATCAGCCAGAGGGAGAAAAGGGAAGGTCAGTCGAGGGAGAGTCACGCAAATGGTTCTTGCAAAACAGAGAGCTCTTTGGTGGTAGATATGGAATCAGCCCAAAGGGCAGGACTGACCAGGTGCGCAGACATGCCATTGTGTACATGATGTGGATCCACGGGTGCTAAAGCACTACCAGTTCCCACATATTCGTTTCATTCCTCCTGCCACCAGAAATCCCCATGTGGTTAACACCTTTTGCTTAAGGCCACCATAAAAATGTAAATGTTCTCTGGGAGATTAAAATATTAATCCATTATCAGCCAGTAACATCTTAGCTATACATGACCAAATTAGTACTAGCTGGTCACTGAGTGGATCCCTAAGGGAATAGGCTACATAACTGATAGGTTTTAATTGGAGGAAAATGAAGAAGGATATCAAAAGATAAAGTTTCAAGACTTTGTGGTGCAAGGGGGTGAATAGGAGGAATAGAGATAAAGATTTCGTGGGTAGTAAGCTGCCTGAAACAAGTGGGGGACCTCTGTGGAGGCCTGTGGCACCCCCAGCAGTTGCGTGGATACTGGGAACTGGATGAAGAGAGGGAGGATGCTAAAAAGCAGCTCTAAAGGAATATTAATAAATCTCTTAGGCTGAAATGCTATGGAGGGAGGCACTGAGGAAATATCTATAGAGCTTGAGCTCAGGAACTCTGAATCGGCTGGGTAGGCATGATGCCCTGGTTCTTTGATTTTTAATTATCATTTCCCACTTCTGTATGGACTTAAATGACTTCAGAACTGTAAACTATAAGAGGAAATATCACTTGGTTCCCTGCTTTTTTTTTCCTTTTTATTTTATTCTCTTTGATTTTCCCCATTTTATTCCTGCTATTTTCCTGGCCAAGCCCCAAAGAGTGGTGAATTAGCAAATGGTTGGGAGGAGAGGTCAGAAAGCAGATCATAAATGGGAAAAAAAGATAAAGATGAATAATTTTCATACTCTTTATAATAATGAACTAGAAGGACTCTTTGACTTCCAGTGGCAGAGAAACAACTCGAAGTAGTTTAGGCAAAAGAAGAGTCTATTTATTACCATAAATAAAGAGTGGAAAAGGGAAGGTAATCTCAGGGATGCCTTGATTCTGGCACTTCAGTGCCAGCATCTCTCTCTCCTCCTGTCCTCCTATTTTTCTGTGTGCTGCTTTTTTCTGCCTACCATGGAGGGGTATATTTCTCCATATTGAAGGCTTATATCTTCACAACCTCATGACCATATGAGATATAGTCCTTTTTCTTTAAGTTTAGTGTAAGGAAAAATATAAAACAGAGAAGGCTCCGATTTGTTCAGTGTGGGTCGTGTGCATATTCCCAGGATGATCACCAGCCAAAGTGTAGGGTGCTGTAATTGACTTATTCTGGATCCCATGTTGCTGCCATGGCCAGGAGGCTGATATCTGTTACCAGACAAGAAAGAAGGGGTGTTGAACAAACAAGTTTAGAATCATAATAGAGAGGAATATTGGGGGAGGCATTTGATAGCAGTGTCCCTACATTCCAAGTGAGAATGAAGATCTTGGTGGGGTTTCTTACAACCTCCAATCTACTTAACAAAATTTTGAAATGGACTGTACTAGTCTGCTGAGGCTGCCATAACAAAACATCACAGACTAGGTGGCTGAATAGCGGAAATTTACTCTCACGGTTCTAGAAGCTAGAAGTCCAAGATCAAAGTGAGGCAGTGTTGTTTTCTCCTGAGGCCTCTCTTCGTGCCTTACAAATAGCCTCCTTCTCACGGTGTGTTCAGTCTATTTCCATTGTGCACACACCCCTAGTGTATCTCTCTTCTCATAAGGACACCAGTCATTTGGGATTTGGGTTTCACTTTTATGACCTCATTTAACCTTAATTACCTCCTTAAATTCCCTGTCTCCATTTACAGTCACATTGTGGGTTACGGCTTCAACATAAGGATTTTGAGAGGATACAGTTCAGTCCGTAACATGCACTAATCTAGGTTTCACTAAGGAAATGGGCCCAGCTGAAGGATGCTGTTTGAGTTTAATTTTTTCCCCTAAATCTTAAGAGGTAGGTATAGATTAGGGAGGATGAACCCGCTTAAAAAAATACATAGAATATCTGCAGCATAGTATTTGACGAGATTAAGATCATGTGGTATAACTAATAAGGCCACTGAAGACCAGTTCTAGCAAACAGGTAAAAAATTATTAGACTAGTGTGAGCTGGGAATTCTGCCTAACAGAAAGACTTATGTTAAGTTCTTGGTAGGGTCACCCCAAAGAGGAGAGCCCTAGTTTTGACAGAGGTGAGTACTTCTGTGCCAAGTTAAGGAATAATCTATCTCTGATTTTGTCTGATGTAGAAGTTGGCCATATTTTTTGGCAGTGCCATCATCTGAGAGCTAACTTTTTCAAAATGTCTAGGAAAACGTAATACTTATCTGCAAATGTGAATGCTGATGGAACCCTATTGCTGGCTAATTCCCATCGGAGGAAATAGCTACATAGTTTAAAGATCTATGATTAGACCTTTAAAATTATCATTTCTATTAAAAGGGAGTTTATACCAGAGCTCTTGTTTGAACTAAAGGGAAAATCCAGTCTCTATACTGAGAGACTAATAATCTGGTAGACCTCCTTATTTAATGGGAAGAATGAGGTTTGGGAAAACAGAAATAAAAGCACTTTTGGAAATCAGTTAGGTCTTGGAAATAATTTCCATTGTGATCCATTGAATGGAAGTTGTGTGTTTGTTCACTTGGTGGGTAGTTCATTTGTAATCCTCCTACCTCTGTACACAGACTACATTTGGAGTGTGTGTATGTAAATTTATATCTGTGTATGTGTGAAAGAGAGAGAGAAAGAGAGAGGAGAAGGGAGAGAGAGAGACAGGGGCAAAAGAGAGAGAAGAAGTGAAAGAGAAGGAAATCAACGTATGAGTAGCATAATTTAGAAATTATCCTCTTTTAATAATATAGTTTGAAAAATAAGATAAACCTGGCAATGAGTTTTCTTTCTTATAGCCAGGTTTGTGTAAAAAAAAGGAAAAACTCGGGGCTTCCCTGGTGGTGCAGTGGTTGAGAGTCTGCCTGCCGATGCAGGGGACATGGGTTCGTGTCCCAGTCCGGGAAGATCCCACATGCCGCGGAGCGACTGGGCCCGTGAGCCATGGCCGCTGAGCCTGTGCGTCTGGATCCTGTGCTCCGCAACGGGAAAAAAAAAGGAATAACTTTCTCATATACAAATGGAAATTCATGTATCATGCCCTCTGCAAATATAAGCAAGGTTGTGCACATATGTCCCAAATTAATTCTGAAGCAATTTCAGACCCAGATTTGTGTTAATGTATTTAGCAAATAATTAGTTGTCCATTCATTCATTAACAGCATATTTTAAAACTTCTTGCAAAACCCCACCTCCCCCCTTAACAAAGTGGCACTTGTAAGAAGCAGAAGGGATATAAAATGTGTCGGGTAAGATGGGAAAACAAATCAAAAGAAGAAGATTACATGTTAGTTGTAGAAGAACATTAGTCATAGAAATGGGATTTACAAAGAAACACTTTGCTTCCCTTTACCTTTTCACACAAAAAAGGTGAAGTTGTGAATTGGAGCTGCATCAGTGGGTACTTTAGCATTTTATGATTCCAGTTTAGTATAATGCTTTTCTCTCTTGGACATTATAATTTTTCTTCCATTTGTAAAGTGCTTTATAGTTTTCTAAGCAGTTTCACATAGCATAGTTCATTTGTGGAACTAATAGCATTTACGTGGGATAACAGTATTCTAATAGAATTGTGCAATTCGCATAATGAGTTTAACTTGTTATTAAAATGAATGTCACTCGGATAAGATTGAAGGAGGAACCAGACTGGTCAAGTCTTGAGGTAAGTGCCAACTATTCCAGATTTGTAAGAGGCAGGGGTCCATGTGTCCTTCTTCAGGCTGCTTGATTCTTTTCCTTTATTTGTACACCACCTTTCCTTTGTCTCCATTTTCAGTTAGCAGAGAGGGTCTTGGGGCAGGGAAAGTGGGAATCAAAGGGCTTAATATCCTGCTCTGTACCTACTAAGGGTACGAGAAATATATATGTTTATTTTTTATTCATTTTCATACATTTCATCAAAAATATTAAAATTGGGATCCAAATGAGTATAGCTGGCCACTTTTTAGTAGCTGGCATGAAGATTTGAAAATAGTCTATGCAGAGGTTAACAGAAACCCAAAGCAGTGTTTAGAATGAGCTAATAGCATTTTACCCAATTAAAATGCACCACTAGTCTTAGCATAGAGAGACTAGACAATACCTAGTGCAGAATCACCCTGTCTATTCTTTCTTCATCTCTTCTCTGCTCAAACATTGATGGAGGCCTGGTTTTCCACCTTCAGAGCTTCATACCTCCTTAAAATCTTATTTTTGGTAAAAATGCAAAATCATCTAAGATGGGATAATTGGATAGCTATCAATTTAAAGATATTCTTGGAAAAAGGAATTGGAGGGTCTGGGACAATAAAGAGGAAATGGGGGAGTGGAATGTGAGAAATAAAATTACTTTGGATGAATATGACCATGGGTAAAACATTTTAACTTTAAAACAGGAAGGCTAAAGGCACAGATAGCTGTCCCCACTTCATATTTTCCTTAAGAGTTGTGACGGAGATTGCTGGGTTCCATTCTCATTTTTCCCTCTAACAAACATGTCACCCACATTATTTTATGTGGAAATGTGCCCAGCTGAAAATCTGCATGGCCCAGCCACCCTTTCTCCTTCTTGTTTATATCAGCCTACAGTTTTTGCAATGTAGTTAGACTTTCTGACCACAAGGACTTGTAGAGAATGGAAGCTACATGCTAAGGATAGAGGGAAAAAACATGAAAGGAATCTGAGATACTTATGCTGTTGAGCACCTCTTGTGTTTGCCTTTTATTCCAGCCACTGCTAGGTGACCAGCTTAGAATCTCTAATCACTGCCTTCACATGGGACGCTAGTAGGAACGTCTTTGATATATGATGAAATACTAATCTAGAAATGTGAGTGGTAGTGTATACGGAGAGTTAACACATCTTGGAACTACCAAGTACCCTTAACAAAGGGAGGTGGGGGACAGGGAATCCATTGTCCTCTTTCCGTCAGAAGATCCTGAAATGTATTTCATAAAGCTTCTCCAACAGCCCATGGAACAGTGAAATAAGTCATCCATAGTGGTGATGGCTCGGTAAAACAACCCTGTATTGGCATTCTTTTCTCCTCCTGTATACACTCCCTCTATACTCCACTCCTGCCCATAAATAAATGACTTAACTTTTGCCTCAGACTCCTCTTTCCAGAGATTCCAGGTAGCCACAGATAAAATCATTTAGTAATAAAACAGTCCTGAACTGCCTAACTCTGAAATTTTTTCTTCTCTGACAAGAGAGTTTTCAGCTCAAGAATTTCTATTTGTTCTTTTTTTGTAAAATACTTTATTTTAGAGTAGTTTTAGGATCACAGTAAAATTGAGAAGGTACAGAGATTTTTCATATATGCCCTGCCCTCCTCAACGTGTACAGCCTCCCCCATTAAACATCCTCTACCAGAATGGTACATTTGTTACCACTGATGAACCTATCCTGGCACATCTAATCACCCATGGTTCATAGTTTACCTTAGAGTTCACTCCTGGTGTTGTGCATTCTCTGGGTCTGGACAAATGTATGATGACATGTATTCATCATTACAGTATCATGAAGAGTATTTTCACTGTCTTACAAATTCCCCACTCTCTACCTGCTCATTCCCTCCCAAACCCTGGTAACCACTGATGGTTTTAGTGTCTCTGTTGTTTTGCCTTTTCTAGAATGTCATATAGTTCGGATCATAGAGTGTGTAGCCTTCTTAATTGGCCTCTTTCACTTGGTAATATGCATTTAAGGTTGCTCCGTGTCTTTTCATAGCTTGATAGCTCATTTCTTTTTAGTGTTGAATAATATTCCATGGTCTGAATGTACTAGTTTATTTATCCATTCACCTGCTGAAGGACGTCTTGATTGCTTCCAGGGTTTGGAAATTATGAATAAATCTGCTATAGACATCTGTGTTCTTGTGGAGACATTAGTTCTTTTTTATGATTTCTGTTTCTAATTTATATTCTCTATTTAAT
The DNA here is from genome assembly GCF_963924675.1 of Phocoena phocoena. Classification (NCBI taxonomy): domain Eukaryota; kingdom Metazoa; phylum Chordata; class Mammalia; order Artiodactyla; family Phocoenidae; genus Phocoena; species Phocoena phocoena. The sequence continues at coordinate 40,475,416 of NC_089232.1, forward strand.
GAGACATTATTCTTGTACTTTCCTTTAGTTCTTTAGTCATGTTTTTTTTTTAGTTCTTTGGACGTATCTTATATAAAGTTTTTCTACTAAGTACAATTTCTAGTTTTCATGAGGACAGTTTCTGTTGACTGATTTTTTTTACTGTGCATGGACCATACGTTCTTTTTTTAATTAATTTTTATTGGAGTATAGTTGATTTACAATGTTGTGTTTATGCTGTATAGCAAAGTGAATCAGCTATATGTTCACTCTTTTGGATTCTTTTCCCATTTAGGTCATTACAGGGTATTGAGTAGAGTTCCCTGTGCTATACAATAGGTCCTTATTAGTTATCTATTTTATATATAGTAGTATGTATATGTCAATCCCAATCTCCCAATTTATCCCCACCCCCTTTCCCCAGGCCATATGTTCATGTTTCTCTGTATCTCTTGCAGTTTTGTTTGTTGAAAATTAAGAAGAAAAAATCTTTTCCAAATTTAAGTAATAGCCACTTGGCAAATCAGATTTCCCCCTACCATCTTCAGAGTTTGTTGTTACTGCTATTTGTTATTTTTATAGCTGTTTGTTTAATTACTTTCCTTGACTAATTCTTTAGTATTCATTTTTTTTTTTCATGTGTGGCCACTGAAACACCTGCATGGCTAGCTGATTGGCTGGCCTATTAGACAAATTACACTGAAATATCCTTAACTATCTTGAACCAATAATTTTCTGGGGGGAAGCTGTTTTTAGAAGATGAACTTGAGAATAGTGAAATAAAGATAAGCCATGCAAGTTGGGGTTTCTCGGGAACTTTCAGACAAGTAACATATGACAATTATGTGGGTATGGAACTTTTGAGGAGGTCCAACCATTTTGTGTCCATGTCGGTGGCCCCTAGACTGTTAGGTTTTATAACTACTCTGATTGTGAGGACTTTTGCTTTCAAGGATTCTGTAGATCTGAAGAGAGAGTTCTGGGGAAATGACAAGTTAAAATGCCATAAAGTTTCCTGTTCTTACCATGGTCCAGCTATTTTTCCTAAATAGACACTTCTTAGATTGTTGCAAGGCTTTGGTAAAGTTCCAAAATTCTGAAAATATTTATTTTACTATTTCCCCAGTATTCTCATTGCTTTCATAGAAGAATGGAATTTTGCAGGTCCTTACTCTGCCATTCAGGACAATGTTACCCCCAGAATACTGTCTTAATTCAAGAATGAAGGGAAACCTAAAATATTCTCAGATGAAGGAAAACTAAGATAATTTATCACCAAATGGGCATTAGACATTTTTTCTCCTCTTGAGTTTTCTAAATTATTTTTTAAAATATGGTCCTCAGTGTATGTAGAGGAAACATTAAAGACAATTATACAGTAAATGTGGGAAGGTAAAGAGATGTAAAGGGAGGTTACATTTCTACACTTCACCCTAACTGATAAAATGATGACACAAGTAGACTCTGATAAGGTGTCTATATTTTGTAATACCTAGGACCATCACTAAAAAGTACAAAGAGATAATAAGCTCAAAGCTACTGTATATAAATCAAAATAGATTTATAAAAATGTGTAATTATTCCATAAATAGATAAGAAAAACAAATTAAACAAAAAGAGAGGTAACAAATAGGGGGAAAAAACGCATGCTTAAGCCCTAACATATCAATAATTACATTAAATATAAAAGGTTTAAATACACCAATTAAAAGACAACGAGGGCAAGGTTGACTAAAAAATAACCTAGCTGTTGTTTATAAGAAATTTACTTCAGGGACTTCCCTGGTAGTGCAGTGGTTAAGAATCCACCTGCCAATGCAGGGAACACAGGTTCAATCCCTGGTCCAGGAAGATCCCACATGCTGCAGAGCAGCTAAGCCCATGTGCCACAACTACTGAGCCTGTGCTCTAGAGCCGGTACACCGCAACAAGAGAAGCCACTGCAGTGAGAAGCCCACACACCGCAATGAAAGAGTAGCCCCCACTTGCCACAACTAGAGAGAAAGACCATGCAGAGCAACAAAGACCCAGCACAGCCATAAAAAAAAAAAAAAAAGAAGAAATTATTTACTTCAAATACAGTGATATAGGTATATTGAAAATAAAAGGGTATAAAAAGATACATCATCCAAATATTAATAAAAAGAAGGCAGGGGTAGCTATAATAACATTATATAAAGTAGCCTTCAGAACAAAGAAAATTGCCAGGGACATTACGTACTAGTTAATTGATTAGTGTATCAAGAAGATATATCAATTCTAAGTGTGTATGCCCCAGACAAAAGAACTGAAAATATGTGAAGCAAAAACTGATAGAGCTGAAAGGAAAAGTAGACAAACCCACAGTTATAGTTGAAAATTTCAATATCCCTCTTTCAACCATTGATAATATGACTAGACAGAAAATCAGTAAGATTATAGATGATCTCAGTAAGATATATCAATTCTAAGTGTGTATGTCCCAGACAAAAGAACTGAAAATATGTGAAGTAAAAACTGATAGAGCTGAAAGGAAAAGTAGACAAGCCCACAGTTATAGTTGAAAATTTCAATATCTCTTTCAACCATTGATAATATGACTAGACAGAAAATCAGTAAGATTATAGATGATCTCACGGGATCTATTTGACATTTATAGAACATTTCAACCAAAACAACAGAATACACTTTCTTTTCAAATGTTAATGGAACATCTACTAAGGTAGATCATATCCTGGGCCATAAAACAATCGTAACACATTTAAAAGAATTGAAATCATACCAATTGTGTTCTCTGACCATAGTACAATCAAATGAATAGTCAATAGCAGAATTATAACATGCAAGTCACCAAACTACTTGGAAGCTAAACAACACACTTCTAAATTACTCAGGAGCCAAAGAGGAAGTCCTAAGGAGTATTAAAGAATTACATTGAACTAAATGAAGATGAAAACACAGCATATCAAATTTTATGATACGTTGATGAAGTAGTGCTGAAAGGCAAATTTATAGCAGTAAATTATTACATTAGAAAAAAGGAAAACTTTCAAATCAATAATCTAAGCTTCTGGCTCAAGAAAGTAGAAAAAAGAGCAAAAAGAAGCAAAAAGAAGGAAGGAAATAATAAAGAGCAGAGATCAGATAAATTTAAAATACTAAAACATTGGACAAAGCCAATAAAACAAATAGCTGGGTTATTGGGGAAAAATTGATAAAATTGACAATCCTTTAGCAATACTGACAAAAAAAGAATAACACAATTTACCAGTATCAAGAATGAAACAGGATGCATTATAACAGACACTTCAGACTTTACAATGATAATAAGGAAATAATACGAACAATTTTACACATATAAATTTGAAAACTTTGGTGAATGTAGATGATCAATTTCTCAAAAGTACAAACTATTACAACTCATTCAACATGTGACAGATAATTTGAATAGTCCTACAACTATTGAGAAAATTAAATTTGTAAGTTAAAGTCTTCTGAAAAACGATTCTTGAGGCGTAAATGGTTTCATTGAAGAGGTCTAAGCTTTACAGAAGAATTAGCACAAGTTCTACACAATATCTTCCAGGAGATAGAAGAGGAGAAAACATTTCTCAACTTGTTTTGTGAAGCCACTCTTAGCTTGATAACAAAACCAGAGAGGGAGAGTACAAAAAAATTAACAGAATTTATCAATGATATTAATACTGTTTTTTAAAAATACGTGTATATCTATTACAATTTGGCAAGTCTGATTAAGAAGAGAGTGACACTACATAAACATTTGATTTATGAAATGGGTTGTAATTACAGATGTGAATGATATTTAAATAATAGCAAGAGCATACCATGAGCATATTTAAAGCATATTTAAGGCAACAATTATTCTTTTCATATGGATATTGTACACACACATATAACTGATGCAAGAAAAAGTGGAAACTTTGACTAAATTAATAACAAAGAAGGACACTGAAGGTCAGTCAACTCTGGATTTCCAATTCTGGTAATGATGAATAGGTAGTGTAATCGACTATCCTGCTGAAAAAAAACCTGAAAAGTGTAGATGAAATGTGTGTGTGTGTGTGTGTGTGTGTGTGTGTATGCCTGAAGGCACTGGAGAACTAGTAAGCCACTGACAACTTAACAGACCAAAACAAGAGAAGTCCGAAATACAGAGGTGAGCCCAGCACCTAGGGTCCCTTTTAGTCCAGTGTATTTGCTGATACCTTATTCAGTGATCTGGAATGAGAACAAAGAATGGCAAATAACTAGAAGCTAAAAATAATTATTTAAAACTTTTATTCAAGTGCCAGAATTAAACAATATAATCACCACAACTGAGAACTAATGCACAGATTTAATAGCATATTAGGTAGAGTTTAAAAGAGAAATAGGAAGCTAGTACATAGATGAAAACTAGTACATAGTTAGATGGAAAAAGTCATAAATGCAGCAAAGAGAAACAAACTGAAGGAAAATACAAAAGAGAGAAAAGAGATACAAAAAGGGAGGCTTTAACATACATGCTAAGACATGTCCAGAAGAAAAATAGAGAAACTTTAGAGAGAGTAATATCTGAAGAGGCAATACCTGAAATATAAATACAAATTATACATAGAGCTCTGTGAGTCTCAAGTAAAAGAAATTAAGAGAAAATTAGACCTATCATGTTAAAACTAGTGAAAACTAAGGACGAAGAATAAGATCTTAAAAGCAGCTGAGCAAAAGGACAGTTACTCTCAAAGGACCCACAACTTGACTAACAGAAGACCTCACTACAGAAACAATGGAAGCCAGAAAGCATTGAAATGATATCTTTGACATGCTGAAAGACAAAAATGATTAACCTAGAATTTTATAACTAGTGAAATTATCCTTCTGAAATAGATATTTTAAGAAAAATAGTAAAAAAATATCTATAACAATAACACATTAAAAGAAATTTCAAAAGGTTAGGATAAGGGCTACAAAGAAATTAAATGATCTACTGTATGAAGAAAAGAGAGAAAAGTACAAAAAAGGTAAACATGTGGGTACATCTAAATATTGACTGAAAAATAAAATGAACTACATGTTTTTAGGGTTTAACACACACATGGAGAATCAAAATAGACCACAATAGCAGCTTATTAAATATAAAAATGGGAAATGGAGTTAAGGTGTTCTGAGGTCCTTGAAATGCCTGGGAACAGATGGAAGTCTCATCTTGTATCAGTGTTTTATATGTCAAGAATTTATGCTCTAATCTCTAGTGTTATTATTAAAAATAAATATTAAAAGTAAACAATGTTAAGGTAATAGAGGAAAGAAATAAAAAAGTTTCTAAAAAAACTGTAAACCAAAATTAGGCAAAAAAGGACAAAAATTCAAATAAGTGGGATGTACTTACAGCAAATAGTAAATTTGATTTTATATTTGAAAACAACTTACATTAACTATTCCTTTTCTCTAAAAGAGACAAAATTGTCAGCCTAAGTAAAACACAAAAACCACTTAAATGCAAATTAAAAGAGACCTTAAGGACACAGAAAAGTGAAAATTAAAAGGTTAGAAAGTACACACCAAGCAAACATTAACCAAAAGGCAGGTTGTGTAACTATATTATTATCAGACAAAGACTTCAAGGAAAAAATCATTAGTAGATATAAATAAGGACACTTTACAATGGCGAAAGTTTTAATTCAATCAGGAAAGAATAGTAATCCTAAATTTGTATATTCACCCAAAAAATAAATTCAAATGTATGAAACAAAAGTAACTGACAAACTACTACCAAAAGTCCTAATAAATCTACGACCATAATGATACATTTTAACACATTTCTCTAAGATAACTGATAAAGCTATTCAGAGAATAAAACAGTAAGAAGAAAGAATATAGAATATTTGAATAACACAATTAACAAACATCATATGACTGATATAGAATACTGCAGATCCAACATCTGCAGAATATAAATTCATATGAGTTACACATGGAGCATTAACCAAAATAGATTATCTGTTGATTCGTATAGAAAGTCTGAACAAATTTCAAAGGATTGTAGTCGTGTTCTGTATATTCTTTGATCACAGAGTAAGTTAAGCAGGGAAGAAAAACCAAAAAGATAACTCATAAATGTCCGTATATTTGGAAATTAAGACGTATACTTACAAATATATTTTGAATCAAAAAAGAAATTAGAGAAAATTATAAATTTATGAGTGATAATGAAAATACAACTTGCAGATCACAGCTAAGGAAATTTAGAGAGATAGGTATAGATTTAGATGTATATACAAGAAGATAATAAAGATTAAAAATAACGTGAGCATCCATCTAAAGAAATTAGGCACAAAAGAACAGTGTGAAATCCAAAGAAAGTAGAAGGAATTAAATTATAAATATAGCAGAAATTAATGAAATAGAAGACAAACATGCAATGAAGCCAAATGTTAACTCTGAAATGTTTTGAAATGTCTCTAAAATTTGTAGATTTCAGTTTTTAAATAAAACTGATAAGAGAGAGAGAGGGAGAGAATCAAAATCAGGAATGAGAAAAGGACATTGCTACAAATCTTACAAATACTGTCATGCTTATATTATGAACAACTTTATAAAAATACAATATTAAATGCACAAATTCTTAGGGAAAATTGTTCTTACAAAACTGAGAATAAGTAGAAATAGAAGATTTAAATGTAAATAACTGTTAGACTACAAAAAATAAAATACACTCCATGGGCAGATGGTTTCATGAGTGAATTCTACCAGTTATTTAGGGAGAAAAATCATGGCAGTCTTACACATCTTCTTCCAGAGAATAGAAAACAAAAACAAAATTAGGGAATTCTTCCAACTCAATTTATTTGGTGAGCATAACCTCAATAACGAAAATGACAAAGAATTACAAAAGGGACTCTAATAGGTCAATTTCTCTTATAAACATAGATGAAAATTTTTAAACAAAAAGCTAACTGAATGCAGCAATAAATAAAAATGGTCATATTTCATGATCAAGTTGGTTTTATTCCAAAAATGCAAAGTTTAACATTAGAAAATTAATTACTATAGTTCACCACATCAACACAGTAGAGGAAAATAAAAACATTTTCAATAAATACAGAAAAGGCAATTTTAGAAACATTTGCTATTTATGATTAAAACAAACACATAAGCAAAACATCTTAGCAAAATAGCAGTAGAAAGGAACTTCTTTCTTCTGATAAAATATAACTAAATAAACTTGTAGCAAATATCCTACTTAATGGTGAAATATTGAAAGGTTTCAAGATTGGGAATGATTCAAAGATGGCTCTACGAGTACTAGTCAGAATTTTACTGGAAGTCCTTTTCAGGAAAGTAAGATTTAAGAAGATACTGAAGAAATAAGAAGTAAGTGAAAGAATTATAATTTTCATTGTTAAAGATATTATAATCATAAAAATCTGAAAGAATCAGATGAATTATTAGAATTAGTAAATGGGCATAGCAAAAGTAAAAAATCAATTATATTCCTGTGTACTAGTCTAAAAAAGTTAGAAGAAAATGAAATACATCAGAAGAAACTATTTCAATGTATAAAAATATTTATTTAGAGCAAATGTAATGGAAGGTGTATATAACTTCCACACAGAAAACTATAAAACAGTTTTGAGAGAAAATGAAGAAGTTCTAAACAAGTGAAAGAATGTTCATTGATTGGAAGACTCATTGTGAAAATACCATGTCTCCCAAAATTGATATTTAGATAGAACACAATCCCAAACAAATTCTCCAATAGATAGTATTATAAAAATTAACAGGCTAATTTTTTAATTTGTGTGGAAAAGGGCCAAGAATATTTTCTAGGACTTGTTCTATTAGATATCAAACTTACAATGAAGGTACAGTAATTAAAACAGTATGGTATTGAAAAGTATACTTATGGAATAGAACAGATTTAGAAATAGACACACACATATATGGAGATGCAATTAATGATGGTAATCTTTATAAAAAAGTAGGAATGAACAGTTTTTTCACTAAATTTTGGAGGTCAACTGGCTATTACTATAGGAAAAATAATACTATGAGGATTTGACCCTTATCACACACCAATAACAAAATTAACTTCAGGTGGGTTGTAGATTATAAAAATTCTAAAAAACATACAACCTTCTAACTCCCAAGTGGGATGGAGGCTTGTATGGGCACTTCAGAAAGAGAATATATAAATTACCAATAAACATATGCTCAAAAAATGAAGATGCAAATTGAAATAACTGTGAGATATGTATTCGTATGTATTCTCTAGACTAATAAAAATTTAAAACACACAGTGGAGATCTGTAGCAAAAATAGAGAATGTGGAGCACTGCTGCTGATCACTGTTCCTGGGAGTGTCAATATCACTGCTTGGCATTATCTACTAAAGCATTTCTACTCCTTGAGATACCCTATAGAAATACATGCACATATGTACCAAGAAATATCAAAGGATGCCAATAGAAGCATGGTTTATAATAACCAAAATGTGAAACAGCATATTAGATACATAAAGAGTAATATATCTGTATAATGACATATTATAAAGAAATGAAATGGATAGAGTATTGGTACATGTTAAAACATGAATATTCACAAGCATATAATGTTGAGAAAAGGAGGCTGTACATGAAATGGGATACATACTATATGATTCCACTTATATTCAGTTCAAAATCAAGGAAAACCAGATTATAATGTTCAAAATTAAGATACTGATTGCACTGGTCACTCCCATCAGGAAACTTGCAAAACCCTCTTAGAGGGCCTCATCCACCAGAGGGCAGACAGCAGAAGCAAGAAGAACTACAGTCCTGCAGCCTGTGGCACAAAAACCACATTCACAGAAAGATAGACAAAATGAAAAGGTAGAGGGCTATGTACCAGATGAAGGAACACGATAAGATCCTAGAAAAACAACTAAATGAAGTAGAGATAGGAAACCTTCAAGAAAAAAAATTCAGAACAATGATAGTGAAGATGATCCAGGACCTCGGGAAAAAAATGGAGGCAAAGATTGAGAAGATGAAAGAAATGTTTAACAGAGACCTGGAAGAATTAAAGAACAAACAAACAGAGATGAACAACACAATAACTGAAACGAAAAATATACACAAGAAGGAATCAATGGCAGAGTAACTGAGGCAGAAGAATGGACAAGTGACCTGGAAGACAGAATGGTGGAATTCACTGCTGTGGAACAGAATAAAGAAAAAAGAATGAAAAGGAATGAAGACAGCCTAAGAGACCTCTGAGACAACATTAAATGCAGAAACATCCATATTATAGGGGTCCCAGAAGGAGGGGAGAGAGAGAAAGACCCAAGAAAATATTTGAAGAGATTATAGTCAAAAACTTCCCTAACATGGGAAAGGAAATAGCAACCCAAGTCCAGGAAGTGCAGACAGTCCCATACAGGATAAACCCAAGGAGAAACACGCCGAGACACATAGTAATCAAACTGGCAAAATTAAAGAAAAAGAAAAATTATTGAAAGCAGCAAGGGAAAAACGATAAATAACATACAAGGGACTCCCATAAGGTTAGCAGCTGATTTCTCAGCAGAAACTCTATAAGCCAGAAGGGAGTGGCATGATATGCTTAAAGTGATGAAAGGGAAGAAACTACAACCAAGATTACTCTACCCAGCAAGGATCTCATTTAGGTTCAATGGAGAAATCAAAAGCTTTAAAGACAAGCAAAAGCTAAGAGAATCCAGCACCACCAAACCTGCTCTACAACAAATGCTAAAGGAGCTTCTCTAAGTGGGAAGCATAAGAGAAGAAAAGGACCTACAGAAACAAACCCGTAACAATTAATGGTCATAGGAACATACATATCGATAATTACCTTAAATGTGAATGGATTAGATGCTCCAACCAAAAGGCACAGGCTTGCTGAATGGATACAAAAATAAGACCTATATATATGCTGTCTACAAGAGATGCACTTCAGACCTAGGGACACATACAGACTGAAAGTAAGGGGATGGAAAGAGATATTCCATGCAAATGGAAATCAAAAGAAAGCTGTAGTAGCAATACTTACATCAGATAAAATCGACTTTAAAATAATGTTGCAAGAGACAAGGACACTACATAATGATCAAGGCATCAATCCAAGAAGATGATATAACAATTATAAGTATATATGCACCCAACATAGGAGCACCTCAATACATAAGGCAACTGCTAACAGCTATAAAAGAGGAAATCGACAGTAACACAATAATAGTGGGGGACTTTAACACCTCACTTACACCAATGGACAGATCATCCAAACAGAAAATTAATAAGGAAACTCAAGCTTTAAATGACACAGTAGACCAGATTGATTTAATTGATATTTATAGGACATTCCATCCAAAGATAGCAGATTACATTTTCTTCTCAAGTGCGCATGGAACATTCTCCAGGATAGATCACATCTTGGGTCACAAGTCAAGCCTCAGTAAATTTAAGAAAATTGAAATCATATCAAGCATCTTTTCTGACCACAACACTATGCGATTAGAAGTCAATTACACGGAAAAAAATGTAAAAAACACAAACACATGGAAGCTAAACAATACATTACTAAACATTACTAAATAACCAAGAGATCACTGAAGAAATCAGAGGAAATAAAAAAATACCTAGAGACAAATGATATGAAAACACGATGATCCAGAACCTATGGGCTGCAGCAAAGCAGTTCTAAGAGGGAATTTTATAGCTATACAAGCCTACCTCAAGAAACAAGAAAAATTTGAAATAAACAATATAACCTTACATGTAAAGGAACTACAGAAAGAAGAACAAACAAAACCAAGTTAGCAGAAGGAAAGAAATCATAAAGATCAGAGCAGAAATAAATGAAATGGAAACAAAGAAAACAGTGGCAAAGATCAGTAATACTAAAAGCTGGTTCTTTGAGAAGATAAACAAATTGATAAGCCATTAGCCAGACTCATCAAGAAAAAGAGAGAGAGGAGTCAAATCAATAAAATTAGAAATGAATAAGGAGAAGTTACAATAGATACCACAGAAATACAAAGCATCCTAAGAGACTACTACAAGCAACTCTATGCCAGTAAAATGGACAGCCTGGAGAAAACGGACAAATTCTTAAAAAGGTATACCTTCCAAGCCTGAACCAGGAAGAAATAGAAAATATGAACAGACCAATCAGAAGTAATGAAATTGAAGCTGTGATTTAAAATCTTCCAACAAACAAAAGTCCAGGACCAGATGGCTTCACAGGTGAATTCTATCAGACATTTAGAGAAGAGCTAACACCCATCCTTCTCAAACTCTTCCAAAAAATTTCAGAGGAGGGAACACTCCCAAACTCATTCTATGAGGCCACCATCACCCTGATACCGAAACCAGACAAAGATACTACAAAAAAAGAAAATTAGAGCCCAATATCACTGGTGAATATAGATGCAAAAATCCTCAACAAAATACTAGGAAACAGAATCCAACAACACATTAAAAGGATCACACACCATGATCAAGTCGGATTTATCACAAGGATGCAAGGATTCTTCAGTATATGCAAATCAACCAATGTGATACACCATATTAAACTGAAGAAGAAAAACCATATGATCATCTCAATAGATGCAGAAAAAGCTATTGACAAAATTCAACACCCATTTATGATAAAAACTCTTCAGAAAATGGGCATACAGGGAAACTACCTCAACATAATAAAGGCCTATATGACAGACCCACAGCAAACATCATTCTCAATGGTGATAAACTGAAAGCATTTCCTCTAAGATCAGGAGCAAGACAAGGTTGTCCACTCTCACCACTATTATTCAACATAGTTTTGGAAGTCCTAGCCATGGCAATCAGAGAAGAAAAAGAAAAGGAATAAAAAGTGGAAAAGAAGAAGTAAAGCTGTCACTGCTTGCAGATGACATGATACTATACATAGAGAATCCTAAATATGCCATCAGAAAACTACTAGAGCTAATCAATGAATTTGGTAAAGTTGCAGGATACAAAATTAATGCACAGAAAGAAATCTTTTGCATTCCTATACACTAAAGATGAAATATCTGAAAGAGAAGTTAAGGAAAACTCCCATTTACCATTGCAACAAAAAGAATAAAATGCCTAGGAATAAACCTCCCTAGGGAGACAAAAAAACATATGCAGGAAACTGTAAGACACTTATGAAAGAAATTAAAGATGATACAAACAGATGGGGAGATATACCATGTTCTTGGATTGGAAGAATCAATATTGTCAAAATGACTATACTACCAAAAGCAATCTACAGATTGAATGCAATCCCTATCAAATTACCAATGGCATTTTTTACAGAACTAGAAGAAAAATCTTAAAGTTTGTATGGAGACACAAAAGACCCCGAGTAGCCAAAGCAGTCTTGAGGGAAAAAAACAGAGCTGGAGGAATCAGACTCCCCGACTTCAGACTATACTACAAAGCTACAGTAATTAAGACAATATGGTACTGGCACAAAAACAGAAATATAGATCAATGGAACAGGATTGAAAGCCCAGAGATAAACCCACACACCTGTGGTCAACTAATCTATGATAAAGGATGCAAGGATATACAATGGAGAAAAGACAGTCTCTTCAATAAGTGATGCTGGGAAAACTGGACAGCTACACGTAAAAGAATGAAATTAGAACATTCCCTAACACCATACACAAAAATAAGCTCCAAATGGATTAGAGACCTAAATGTAAAGCCAGACACTATAAAACTCTTAGAGGAAAACATAGGAAGAACATTCTGTGACATAAATCACAGCAAGATCTTTTTTGATCCACCTCCTTGAGTAATGGAAATAAAAACAAAACTAAACAAATGGGACCTAATGAAACTTAAAAGGTTTTGCAAAGCAAAGGAAACTACAAGCAAGACGAGAAGACAACCCTCAGTTTGGGAGAAAACATTTGCAAACAATTCAGTCGACCAAGGATTAATCTCCAAACTATATAAACAGCTCATGCAGCTCAACATTAAAAAAACAACCCAATGCAAAAATGGGCTGAAGACCTAAACAGACATTTCTCCAAAGAAGACATACAGATGGCCAAGAAGCACATGAAAAGCTGCTCAACATCACTAATTATTAGAGAAATTCAAATCAAAACTACAATGAGGTATCACCTCACACCAGTTAGAACGGGCATCATCAGAAAATCTACAAACAACAAATGCTGGAGAGAGAGTGGAGAAAAGGGAACCCTGTTGCACTGTTGGTGGGAATGTACACTGATACAACCACTATGGAGAACAGTATGGAAGTTCCTTAAAAACCTAAGAATAGAATTACCATATGACCCAGCAATCCCACTACTGGGCATGTACCCAGAGAAAACCATAATTCAGAGAGACACATGCACCCCAATGTTCATTGCTGTACTATTTATAATAGCCAGGTCACGGAAGCAACCTAAATGCCCATCGACAGATGAATGGAAAAAGAATATGTGGTACATATATACAATGGAATATTAGCCATAAAAAGGAATGAAATTGAATCATTTGTAGAGACGTGGATGAATTTTGAGACTGTCATACAGAGTGAAGTAAGTCAGAAAGAGAAAAATATCGCATATTAACGCATATGTGTGGAACCTAGAAAAATGGTACAGATGAACCGTTTTGCAGGGCAGAAATTGAGACAGAGTTATAGAGAACAAACCTATGGACATCAAGGGAGGAAAGCTGTGGCAGGTGGGGGTGGTGATGTGATGAATTGGGAGTTTGGGTTTGACATGTATACACTGATGTGTATAAAATGGATGACTAATGAGAACCTGCTGTATTAAAAAATAAATAAAATTCAAAGAGTAAATAAATAAAATTAAAAAGAGTGGAAGAAAAGGAAAAAGACATTGATTACAGTTGAAGAGTAAGAATAGTACAGTGATTGGAAAAAGGCATGGAAGGAGGTCATCTGGGATCCTGGTAATAGTCTAACTCACTATCTAGATGGACATTACGTGGAAGTTCACTTTGTGATAGTCATTGAGCTATAAACTATATTTTTGTACATTTCTCTATATTTTCTAATATCTGAAGTATTTTAAAAGTGTTTAAATAGTTATATTCCCCAAAGTCTCAAGGAAATCATACATTATAAAGGTATTCCAGAACCTAGAAAAAAATAAATAAATGGAACTTCTCAATCTGTTCTATAATATTAGTACATTTAATTCCCAAACAAGATAAAAACAATATAAAAAGCATACAAGGAACAAAACTAAAAAATAATCTTATTATTAAGCATAGATGCAAATGTAAGTGAATATATCCAAGATAACAAATGTATTCAATACAAGTACATTTTATCTAGTAATGGGTAATACTAAATCCTGAACAAGTAAGATACATCTCAGAAACGCAAGTATAATTTGATGTGAGAAAATCTATTCATATAATTAAAAAGTAATCAATTAAAAGAGAAACAATATATGATCATCTCAATAGAGAATAAAAGTTTCATAAAAATACCCATTCTCAATAAATATTTGAAATAATAAAAGCACAATTTTTTTAAAGCAAATAAAAAGAAAGGCAATAAAGTTTTTGTAGAAGAAAATTTAGTACATTTTTTTAAAGTTTGGAGTTGAGAAGGTTTTTCTGAGCCATAGAAAGGGAAAAAAACTCAGAATCTATAAAGGAAAGATTGATAGATTTTATAACACAAAAATTGAATCTTCTGTATAACAAAGATTCCAAAGGCTAAGTGAAAAAGACAAATCACAGGCTGAGAAAAAAATAACTGAAGCATATTAAAAAGAGGAAGCAGGCTTCCCTGGTGGTGCAGTGGTTAAGAATCTGCCTGCCAATGCAAGGGGCATGGGTTCGAGCCCTGGTCTGGGAAGATCCCACATGCTGCAGAGCAACTAGGCCCGTGTGCCACAACTGCTGAGCCTGCGCTCTAGAGCCTGCAAGCCACAAGTACTGAGCCCACGTGCCACAACTACTGAAGCCCACGCGCCTAGAGCCAGTGCTCCATAGGAGAAGCCACCACAATGAGAAGCCTGCGAACCGCAAAGAAGAGTAGCCCCCGTTTGCCGCAACGAGAGAAAGCTGGTGTGCAGCAGTGAAGACCCTACACAGCCAAAAAAAATAAAGTAATTAAATAAGGGGGAAAAAAAAGAGCAAGCATTTTCTTTCTCCCTTCCTCCCTTCCTTCCTGTTGTGTGTAGGCGGCGGCGCGGGGGTGGGGGTGCGGGTAGACAAAGAATGACTCAACAGAGAAAGCAGGTCTCTCAATACATTGTCCAGAAAATGAATAGTCCAACATAAGAACAATATGTTCAGATAAGCAAAATGACACATAAATTGAAATAGACTCTACACCTTAAAAAAAATCAGGAACATTCAAATGAAAAAAAAAGACACTTTAAAGGATTAAAAACACATTTAGTATTTGAGCTTATATAAAGAAATACAAACCATCATACACTATTGGTAGTAATGTAAATTTATATAGTCTTTCTAGGGGGGCAATTTGTCAGTTTCCATCAAAATTCCCATAGACTTTTCAGTATTTACTCTGAATGAGCAATGTTTGTGAAGAACACAAAGAAGCAGGTAAAAGGATGTTCATTGTGGCAAATTTTTTTGGTAATAGAAAAACTGGGAGTAAAAGACCCTAATAAGTTTCAGTAATCAAATATTCATATGAATTAATTTATGTCATGGAAAACTATTCAGAAATCTAAAAGGATACGGTAGATTTACAAATACTGAAATAGATCTTTATAAGAATTAAGTCGAAAACAAATTATATAACAGTATTGAGTTCTATCCTATTTATGTAAAAGTAAACCATTAATTTGTATATTAAACACACATATGTGAATACATATTTTTTGTAAATGAATAGTGAAATGTCAGCAAGATACACTTCATTGATAACAGTTATAGCAATTGGTTCTATGGAGAGGAGTAATGTTGGGGTTATGTGAAGTGAGATTTTTACTCTTATTCTATCTAGCTACATATTGTTTCAATTTATAAAACAAATTTGTGTTTGTGCATTGTTTGTTTGATTAAAATATACTGTAACACTCACTTGTGTCAAGGTATGTGGGTCTGTGGTTTTATCAGCCCCTCTGTGAGATTTATTTTTCAGGAATGCAAATGCATGCTTTTATGTTTCCCAACAAACCCTCTCTGGCATCAAATGATGAAATTCCAATCTGAAATATCAATTATAAGAAAAGGGTCTTAAAGAAAACAGTAGTACTAAAAAGTAGTAAAGAGTTGTAGTAACATAGGAAAAATGATTCACAATAGGTTATACCTTTCAGCTGAATTTAGTATTTGAGAACACTTAGAATATTGAGATTTTTTAATAGATTACTCTCTGAAAGATCTCTACCTAATATTTTGATGCAAAAACGACTCTATATTCTATGTGATATTTACTGCAGAACTGGGGGCTTGCACAGGAACATTCCATCCTCCACCTCTTCATTCTCCACTTCCCTTATTATTATGGTTAGATGGAGAGTATTGACTTCTTTTCCAAGCATATGTCTTTCTTAGTGGGACTCCCCTTCTGGGCCCTGGGGACCTTGAACAACTAGTTTGTGTGCCAGCAGTTCTGTATTTTTGGAGGTTGAAAATTGATTTTCCTGCTTTTAGCAGGTGCAGTCTCCAAGTGAGCCTCTCCCCTCATGACCTGTGCAGATTATGCCATCAACAGAGGGAGAGGGGACCAAGAGGAACATTTGGAGCACTCAGCACACAACACCGAAGGGCCCCAGGAAGGCTTGCAGCAATGAGGGTGCACTAGGAAAACGATAATAATAAACTTAGTTGAGAACTGTTTCCTTCTTGATACTTCTGGACAAGTTCAGTGTCTATACGCACTTTCTGGGATTATCTAAATGGATAGACTTTCATGCAGGGCTTTTTATGGTCTGCACAGTTCTAAATGGATCATTCTTGTTAAACTTGAACAATGAGGAGACTCCTTTAAAGGAAAAGAATAAAAATTATAAAGGATCACAGTGTGACTTAAATTATGTTTATTACAATGTACCTATATTTTTTCAAACATAAATTTTTTGTGCTTACAGATGTTTTACAACTATGATGGTCTAGCACGAAGATGAGACTTTATTTGGTACACATTGGAAAAACTCAGAGATTTTGAGTTGGAAAATAAATATAAAAGTTCGTTTTGTGCTTGCATATAGGATAGATTTGGGGCTTTGAGTCTAGGTACAGGATGACCAATTAGAAAGTTATTGCAGGTTCCTACGTCTAAGTTGTTAAGTGTCTGAACGAGTATATGATGGCTGTAAGAGCAGGGGTTGTGGGTGAATGCAGGTAGGAAAACAAGAGTCTTTCTACAAAGGATGAGAAAATGCAAGAGCAAAGCCTCCCAATGTTCTTGGTATTTTTAGGTATTTGTTTAAAAAAGGTAAGACTGGCATCTAGCATTATAAGTTAGTGTCAATGTATAGCTGACTCACTTTGTTATAAAGCAGAAACTAACACACCATTGTAAAGCAATTATACTCCAATAGAGATGTTAATGGTAAAATTCCCAAAAAAAGATGTTAAAAAAAAACACAAGTTAGTGTCGATTCTTAAGACCTTTGGAGATTGAGAAAGAAAAGGTGTGGTTGGATGGTAGGTTTGCCAGCTGGTTTATATGAAAATCAAGTCATTCTGGAGTGAATACACAAGACCAGCAGACAATCTGCTGTGACAATTTATGAGACAGTTTCTAGGAAAAGCCACACAAAACTGTAGTTGATCTGGACATCCAGAAAGTTTGGACACTACAGGAATCATCCTAATGCCCTGTGGTACTCTAGGTTAATTTTCCTCCTTCAAGTATTCAGTTTTTGCATGTACTATAAATAGTAGTTTGTCTCCTTGCCAGAGGAGAAGGTACATGAGGAAGAGGTAAAGGAGGAATACTTCTTAATGCTTCAGATAATTGTATGATGTGGAGGAATTCTAGAGAGGATGAAAGAAAACCTGCAGAATTAAAGCCCAAGAAAAATACTTGGAATAGTCACAAGAAAGCAAAATCAGGATCATATAACAGGAGACAACATGAAGAGGATGCAAAAAGCAATTCAGAGATGTCCAATTTTAATTCATATGGGACAGATGTAACCATGAGTAGATATCAGGATTAATTTCAAATGACTGAATTTGAAAGGATAAGTGAGGCTCCAAACCAAAGAGCAGGACTTATTTTGCTGGAAAAGTGTTTATCCCATTAAAACTAAGCAAAGGGTGATATCTTACTGATTTGACCAAGAGCTCTGAAAATAACGTTGAAAGAGAGAAAAAAATCACCAAGCAAAACCCTAAGGAAAAAAAAATAAGGGTAAGTACAGCAAATGATGTGCCCACAAGAATAGTGTATAAGGTCCCCAGTATTTTTCTCTAAGAATATTATAGGTTTTCATATGTTAATATAATGGGTGGCCAAGTGTGGGTAGCAAACAAATTAACAATTTGATATAATGGCTTAAAACATACACCTGGCATGTGACTTGTGATTGGAATACAGAAACACAAGAGCACATCTTTTTTTTTTTAACATCTTTATTGGAATATAATTGCTTTACAATGGTGTGTTAGTTAGTGCTTTACAACAAATTGAATCAGTTATATATATACATATGTTCCCGTATCTCTTCCCTCTTGCGTCTCCCTCCCTCCCACCCTACCTATCCAACAAAGCACCAAGCTGATCTCCCCGTGCTATGCGGCTGCTTCCCACTAGCTATCTACCTTACGTTTGGTAGTGTATACATGTCCATGCCTCTCTCTCGCTTTGTCACACCTTCCCCTTCCCCCTCCCCATATCCTCAAGTCCATTCTCTAGTAGGTCTGTGTCTTTATTCCTGTCTTACCCCTAGGTTCTTCATGACTTTTTTTTCTTAAATTCCATATATATGTGTTAGCATACGATATTTGTCTCTCTGTTTCTGACTTACTTCACTCTGTATGACGGACTCTAGGTCTATCCACCTCATTACAAATAGCTCAATTTCGTTTCCTTTATGGCTGAGTAATATTCCATTGTATATATGTGCCACATCTTCTTTATCCATTCATCCGATGATGGACACGTAGGTTGTTTCCATCTCCGGGCTATTGTAAATAGAGCTGCAATGAACATTTGGTACATGACTCTTTTTGAATTATGGTTTTCTCAGGGTATATGCCCAGTAGTTGGATTGCTGGGTCATATGGTAGTTCTATTTATAGTTTTTTAAGGAACCTCCATACTGTTCTCCACAGTGGCTGTATCAATTCACATTCCCACCAACAGTGCAAGAGGGTTGCCTTTTCTCCACACCCTCTCCAGCATTTATTGTTTCTAGATTTTTTGATGATGGTCATTCTGACTGGTGTGAGATGATATCTCACTGTAGTTTTGATTTGCATTTCTCTAATGATTAGAGATGTTGAGCATTCTTTCATGTGTTTGTTGGCAGTCTGTATATCTTCTTTGGAGAAATGTCTGTTTAGGTCTTCTGCCCATTTTTGGATTGGGTTGTTTGTTTTTTTGTTATTAAGCTGCATGAGCTGCTTATAAATTTTCGAGATTAATCCTTTGTGAGTTGCTTCATTTGCAAATATTTTCTCCCATTCTGAGGGTTGTCTTTTGGTCTTGTTTATGGTTTCCTTTGCTGTGCAAAAGCTTTGAAGTTTCCTTAGGTCCCCTTTGTTTATTTTTGTTTTTATTTCCATTTCTCTAGGAGGTGGGTCAAAAGGGATCTTGCTGTGATTTATGTCATAGTGTGTCCTGCCTATGTTTTGCTCTAAGAGTTTGATAGTTTCTGGCCTTACATTTAGGTCTTTAGTCCATTTTGAGCTTATTTTTGTGTATGGTGTTAGGGAGTGATCTAATCTCATACTTTTACATGTACCTGTCCAGTTTTCCCAGCACCACTTATTGAAGAGGCTGTCCTTTCTCCACTGTACATTCCTGCCTCCTTTATCAAAGATAAGGTGACCGTATGTGCGTGGGTTTATCTCTGGGCTTTCTATCCTGTTCCATTGATCTGTCTTTCTGTTTTTGTGCCAGTATCATACTGTCTTGATTACTGTAGCTTTGTAGTGTAGTCTGAAGTCAGGGAGCCTGATTCCTCCAGCTCCGTTTTTCATTCTCAAGATTGCTTTGGCTATTCGGGGTCTTTTGTGTTTCCATACAAATTGTGAAATTTTTTGTTCTAGTTCTGTGAAAAATGCCAGTGGTAGTTTGATAGGGATTGCATTGAATCTGTAGATTGCCTTGGGTAGTAGAGTCATTTTCACAATGTTGATTCTTCCAATCCAAGAACATGGTATATCTCTCCATCTATTTGTATCATCTTTAATTTCTTTCATCAGTGTCTTATAATTTTCTGCATACAGGTCTTTTGTCTCCTTAGGTAGGTTTATTCTTAGATATTTTATTCTTTTTGTTGCAGTGGTAAATGGGAGTGTTTTCTTGATTTCGCTTTCAGATTTTTCATCATTAGTGTATAGGAATGGCAGAGATTTCTGTGCATTAATTTTGTATCCTGCTACTTAACCAAATTCATTGATTAGCTCTAGTAGTTTTCTGGTAGCATCTTTAGGATTCTCTATGTATAGTATCATGTCATCTGCAAGCAGTGACAGCTTTACTTCTTCTTTTCTGATTTGGATTCCTTTTATTTCTTTTTCTTTGATTGCTGTTGCTAAAACTTCGAAAACTATGTTGAATAAGACTGGTGAGAGTGGGCAACCTTGTCTTGTTCCTGATCTTAGTGGAAATGCTTTCAGTTTTTCACCATTGATGACAATGTTGGCTGTGGGTTTTTCATATATGGCCTTTATTATGTTGAGGAAAGTTCCCTCTATGCCTACTTTCTGCAGGGTTTTTATCATAAATGGGTGTTCAGTTTTGTCGAAAGCTTTCTCTGCATCTACTGAGATGATCATATGGTTTTTCTCCTTCAGTTTGTTAACATGGTGTATCACGTTGATTGATTTGCATATATTGAAGAATCCTTGCATTCCTAGAACAAACCCCACTTGATCATGGTGTATGATCTGTTTAATGATTCTGTTTGCTAGTATTTTGTTGAGTATTTTTGCATCTATGTTCATCAGTGATATTGGCCTGTAGTTTTATTTGTGACATCCTTGTCTGGTTTTGGTATCAGGGTGATGGTGGCCTCGTAGAATGCGTTTGGGAGTGTTCCTCCCCCTGCTATATTTTGGAACAGTTTGAGAAGGATAGGTGTTAGCTCTTCTCTAAATGTTTGATAGCATTCGCCTGTGAAGCCATCTGGTCCTGGGCTTTTGTTTGTTGGAAGATTTTAATCACAGTTTCAATTTCAGTGCTTGTGATTGGTCTGTTCATATTTTCTATTTCTTCCTGATTCAGTCTTGGCAGGTTGTGCCTTTCTAAGAATTTGTCCATTTCTTCCAGGTTGTCCATTTTATTGGCATAGAGTTGCTTATAGTAATCTCTCATGATCTTTTGTATTTCTGCAGTGTCAGTTGTTACTTCTCCTTTTTCATTTCTAATTCTATTGATATGGGTCTTCTCCCTTTTTTTCTTGATGAGTCTGGCTAATGGTTTATCAATTTGGTTTATCTTCTCAAAGAACCAGCTTTTAGTTTTATTGATATTTGCTATCATTTCCTTTATTTATTTTTCATTTATTTCTGATCTGATTTTTATGATTTCTTTCCTTCTGCTAACTTTGGGGGTTTTCTTCTTTCTCTAATTGCTTTAGGTGTAAGGTTATGTTGTTTATTCAAGATGTTTCCTGTTTCTTACGGTAGGATTGTATTGCTGTAAAATTTCCTCTTAGAACTGCTTTTGCTGCATCCCATAAGTTTTGGGTCATGGTGTCTCCACTGTCATTTGTTTCTAGGTATTTTTAGATTTCCTCTTTGATTTCTTCAGTGATCACTTCGTTATTAAGTAGTGTATTGTTTAGCCTCCATGTGTTTGTATTTTTTACAGATCTTTTCCTGTAATTGATATGTAGTCTCATAGCATTGTGGTCGGAAAAGATACATGATACAATTTCAATTTTCTTAAATTTACCAAGGCTTGATTTGTGACCCAAGATATGGTCTATCCTGGAGAATATTTCATGAGCACTTGAGAAAAATGTGTATTCTGTTGTTTCTGGATGGAGTGTCCTATAAATATCAATTAGTCCATCTTATTTAATGTATCATTTAAAGCTTGTGTTTCCTTATTTATTTTCATTTTGGATGATCTGTCCATTGGTGAAAGTGGGGCGTTAAATTCCCTGACTATGAATGTGTTACTGTCGATTTCCCCTTTTATGGCTGTTAGTATTTGCCTTATGTATCGAGGTGCTCCTGTGTTGGGTGCATAAATATTTACAATTGTTATATCTTCTTCTTGGAGCGATCCCTTGATCATTATGTAGTGTCCTTCTTTGTCTCTTCTAATAGTCTTTATTTTAAAGTCTATTTTGTCTGATATGAGAATTGCTACTCCAGCTTTCTTTTGGTTTCCATTTGCACGGAATATCTTTTTTCATCCCCTTACTTTCAGTCTGTATGAGTCTCTAGGTCTGAAGTGGGTCTCTTGTAGACAGCATGTATATGGGTCTTCTTTTTGTATCCATTCAGCCAATCTGTGTCTTTTGGTGGGAGCATTTAGTCCATTTACATTTAAGGTAATTATCGATATGTATGTTCCTATTTGCATTTTCTTAATTGCTTTGGGTTCGTTATTGTAGGTCCTTTCTTTCTCTTGTGTTTCTTGCGGAGAGAAGTTCCTTTAGCAGTTGTTGTAGAGCTGGTTTGGTGGTGCTGAACTCTCTCAGCTTTTGCCTGTTTGTAAAGGTTTTAATTTCTCCATCAAATCTGAATGAGATCCTTGTTGGGTAGAGTAATCTTGGTTGCAGGTTTTTCTCCTTCATCACTTTAAGTATGTCCTGCCAGTCCCTTCTGGCTTGCAGAGTTTCTGCTGAAAGATCAGCTGTTAACCTTAAGGGGAATCCCTTGTGTGTTATTTGTTGTTTTTCCCTTGCTGCTTTTAATACGTTTTCTTTGTATTTAATTTTTGACAGTTTGATTAATATGTGTCTTGGCGTATTTCTCCTTGGATTTATCCTGTATGGGACTCTCTATGCTTCCTGGACTTGATTAACTATTTCCTTTCCCATATTAGGGAAGTTTTCAACTATAATCTCTTCAAATATTTTCTCAGTCCCTTTCTTTTTCTCTTCTTCTTCTGGAACCCCTATAATTCGAATGTTGGTGCATTTAATGTTGTCCCAGAGGTCTCTGAGACTGTCCTCAGTTCTTTTCATTCCTTTTTCTTTATTCTGCTCTGCAGTAGTTATTTCCAGTATTTTATCTTCCAGGTCACTTATCCATTCTTCTGCCACAGATATTCTGCTATTGATCCCATCTAGAGTATTTTTCATTTCATTTATTGTGTTGTTCATCGTTGTTTGTTTCATCTTTAGTTCTTCTAGGTCCTTGTTAAATGTTTCTTGCATTTTGTCTATTCTGTTTCCAAGATTTTGGATCATCTTTACTTTCAGTATTCTGAATTCTTTTTCAGGTAGACTGCCTATTTCCTCTTCATTTGTTAGGTCTGGTGTGTTTTTATCTTGCTCCTTCTTCTGCTGTGTGTTTTTCTGTCTTCTCATTTTGCTTATCTTACTGTGTTTGGGGTCTCCTTTTTGCAGGCTGCAGGTTCGTAGTTCCCGTTGTTTTTGCTGTTTGTCCCCAGTGGCTACGGTTGGTTCAGTTGGTTGTGTAGGCTTCTGGTGGAGGGGACTAGTGCCTGTGTTCTGATGGATGAGGCTGGATCTTGTCTTTCTGGTGGGCAGGTCCACATCTGGTGGTGTGTTTTGGGGTGTCTTTGGACTTACTATGATTTTAGGCAGCCTCTCTGCTAATGGGTGGGGTTGTGTTCCTGTCTTGCTTGTTGTTTGGCATAGGTTGTCCAGCACTGTAGCTTGCTGGTAGTTGAGTGAAGCTGGGTGCTGGTGTTGAGATGGAGATCTCTGGGAGATTTTCGCCATTTGATATTATGTGGAGCTGGGAGGTCTCTTGTGGACCAGTGTCCTAAAGTTGGCTCTCCCACCTCAGAGGCACAGCACTGACTCCTGGCTGCAGCACCAAGAGCCTTTCATCCACATGGCTCAGAATAAAAGTGAGAAAAAGTAGAAAGAAAGAAAGAAAGAAAGGAAGAAAGGGAGGGAGGGAGGAAGGAAGGAGGGAAGGAAGGAAAAAGAAAGAAAGAATATAAAGGAAAATAAAATAAAGATAAAATATAATAAAGTTATTAAAATAAAATAAGAATAAAAAAAAAGTAAACAGACAAAAAAAACTGACGGATAGAACCCTAGGACAAATGGTGGAAGCAAAGCTATACAGACAAAATCTCACACAGAAGCATACACATACACACTTACAAAACGAGGGAAAGGGGAAAAAATCATAAATCTTGCTCTCAAAGTTCACCTCCTTAATTTGGGATTATTCATTGTCTATTCATGTATTCCACGGATGCAGGGTACATCACGTTGATTGTGGAGCTTTAATCCGCTGCTTCTGAGGCTGCTGGGAGAGATTTCCCTTTCTCATCTTTGTTCTCACAGCTCCCAGGGGCTCAGCTTTGGATTTGGCCCCACCTCTGCATGTAGGTCACTGGATGGCGTCTGTTCGTTGTTCGGACAGGACGGGGTTAAAGGAACCGCTGATTCGGGGGCTCTGGCTCACTCAGGCCTGGGGGAGGGAGGGGCACGGAGTGCGGGGCGAGCCTGCAGCGGCAGAGGCCAGCGTGACGTTGCACCAGCCTGAGGCGCACCGTGCGTTCTCCCGGGGAAGTTGTCCCTGGATCCCGGGACCCTGGCAATGGTGGGCTGCATAGGCTCCCGGAAGTGGGGTGTGGATAGTGACCTGTGCTTGCACACAGGCTTCTTGATGGCGGCAGCAACAGCCTTAGCGTCTCATGCTCGTCTCTGGGGTCCGCGCTTTTAGCCGCGGCTGGTGCCTGTCTCTGGAGCTCCTTTAAGCAGTGTTCTTAATCGCCTCTCCTTGCGTACCAGGAAGCAAAGAGGGAAGAAAAAGTCTCTTGCCTCTTCGGCAGCTCCAGACATTTTTCTGGACTCCCTCCCGGCTGGCCGTGGCGCACTAACCCCCTTCAGGCTGTGTTCACGCCGCCAACACCAGTCCTCTCCCTGCGCTCCGACCGAAGCGCGAGCCTCAACTCCCAGCCCCGCCCGCCCCCGCGGGTGAGCAGACAAGCCTCTCAGGCTGGTGAGTGCCGGTCGGCCCTGATCCTCTGTGTGGGAATCTCTCCGCTTTGCCCTCCGCACCCCTGTGGCTGCGCTCTCCTCCGCGTCTCCGAAGCTTCCCCCCTCCGCCACCCGCAGTCTCCTCCCATGAAGGGGCTTGTAGTGTGTGGAAACGTTTACTCCTTCACAGCTCCCTCACACTGGTGCAGGCCCCGTCCCTATTCTTTTGTCTCTGTTTATTCTTTTTTCTTTTGCCCTACCCAGGTACGTGGGGAGTTTCTTGCCTTTTGGGAGGTCTGAGGTCTTCTGCCAGCATTCAGTAGGTGTTCTGTAGGAGTTGTTCCGCGTGTGGATGTATTTCTGGTGTATCTGTGGGGAGGAAGGTGATCTCCGCGTCTTACTTTTCCAACATCTTCCCGGAATCCTGATTGTTTCTTATATAAAAAGTCTTTTTGGTATTAATTGATTCCTCAGTGAATCAACATAGGAATTGACGCATTGGAAGAATTTTAAATATGTATTATATAACATATAAAAATACATTATATATTATACATAAACATATATGAAGTTTACAGTCCAACATCTGAAATATGGTGCACGTTTCTGGATTCCACACTGTAAGGACACATTGCAAAAACTAATGCTCATTCAGAGGATCCCAAATGGAAAAATGCCTTGTCTGATTGTCATTTCATGGAAGAAGTGGGACAGAAAGCCAAGAAAAAAAAAATACCTCCATGTTGCATGGTTACTTTTCCAAATATTCCAAATACCCTTCCAAGTATTTGGAGAGCTGTTGCGTTGAGGAAGGACTGGCCCTCTCTATCATACTAGAGGGCAAAACTTGGACCAACAGGTTAAAATTCCAAGATGTATTTCAGGAAGTATAAGGCAAAGGTTTCTTTGTAACACTAAAAACTTCCCCACCTCAGAACAGCTTTCCTGTGAGGCAGGGCTGTTTTGTCACTAGGAGTGACCAACCTGAGTTTGGGTGACAAGTGCCAAAATTGCTGCGGAAGATTTATTTGTTGGATGGAAGGTTGGACTAGGTTAAAGCTTCCTTCCAACTTCAAAATTTTATTATTCTATGAAAATAAATTAAGATCTGGCTTTTCAGACTGTGGAAGCTCTGCATATGTGGTTTTCACCTTGTCTATAAAAATAAACTGAGGAGAGGGATTCCAAAAAAAAATCAGCCAGAGCAATGCTAGGATAATGGGAAATACTTCCAAACCGGACACTTTGAAAATTAAAACACTTGTTTAAACAAACAAGATCATGGACAGGTGAATATGGATAGTATAGCTGTAGATATAGATAGTTATTCATTACTTTATAAACATATCTCATATGCTCGAAAATATCCAGATATTGTAAGGGATCTTCCAGTAAACACTTCTTGAAGTGGCAAGGGAAGAGTTAACCTTTTGTCCTCAAAGCCCACAGGAATGTTTATCAACTCTGCAGCAGGCCTCCTTTCTTCCTCTTGGTGAGTTAAGTCTGTCTCTGCTTTGTTTGACGCTGCCCATTTGAGGAAAGCTTATCCCTGACCTTCTGCCAGAGAGACTGATGACAAGGATAGTTTGCACTAACCTTGACATTCACCAGGGTAAATGGCTTTTTCCACAAGTAGTTGGCAAACAAGGAGAGCCAGTCAAGAGCTAATGAATCTGCACCTGATAGAAACTGAACACCAATTGTGCTTTTAAAGAAGAAAAGAGTCCTTGGAAGGTGCGGGCCCATCTGGTGCTTAGGGGAAATTAACTCTTTTAGCCAATGCAGTTTGAAAATAAATAAATAAAAACAACCCCTGGTCTTAAAATCTACCAAGAGAGGTCCTTTTTAAGTTTGACTTTCTGGTCTTTCCTGCCTTGAATGAACTTGCAGTGCCATTCGGTGGAACCCGGGGAAGGTAGACTAATGTTACAGTGACCAGGATGGCAAGGCACATTTTTCTCAGCTGCCACTTACCCCACCCAGCCCAAATCCTTCTCCACCGAGTTCAAGGGAAATAAATTGTGAATCTTATTCTTTTTAAAGAGTGGCTTAATTTATCTACCGTATATGTTATTAAAAAGACCAGAGAAACAATGCAAATCAGACTTCCCTATCACAGACAATCAGACAAACTAATACTCTGTAAGGGATCCTTGAAGCCAGATATAAATCTCAATGGTCTTTTTTTGTTTTGTTTTGTTTGTTTGTTTTCAATTTTCTAATTGAATTTTATTTTTTTATACAGCAGGTTCTTATTAGTTATCAATTTTACACACATCAGTGTATACATGTCAATCCCAATCGCCCAATTCAGCACACCACCATCCGCACCCCACCGCGGTTTTCCCCCCTTGCTGTCCATACGTTTGTTCTCTCCATCTGTGTCTCAACTTCTGCCCTACAAACTGGTTCATCTGTACCATTTTTCTAGGTTCCACATACATGCATTAAAAAAAACAAAACCCAAAAAACTAATACTAAACTTTCTTTGGGTTATTTGTATGGAAATATGTTAATATAAATGTTTCAGACATTACATGAAATTCCTAAAAATCTTGTATGTTCTGGTATAATGTTATGTCATAATTCTAGTTATTACTTTAAAATGTATATCTCAGAAATAACTAAATTTCCACATCAGTTGCATTATCATGAACTTTCATCAAATCTTTAACCGTGGTCATTTTTAAGTCTTCTGTCATTATAGACAGTTCTGGGTGTACTCTGATGCTTTTGCAAAAATGTTTGTATAAAAGGGTTTCATCTTCAAGGAATTCATGGAAAAGACTCTGACAAGTACAGGTTTCTGGTAACTGACTATAATGCTGAACTGAATGCATAAGCGTTTTCAGAACTCTAATGGAAAACTGATGAATTCATAAAAATGCTAACAAAAGATAAAGATGAAAAAAAATTAATTACATGGAACTGAGTGAACTGATGGGGATGATTATAATTTGGGACTTTCTGTTTGAATAAAAAAAAATGTTAAAAAAAAAAACCTCAATGGTCAAGCTAAAGATTGTAGCCCTATGATATTTTGCATCCAGAGCCCCACTCAATGGCCTATGAATTCTACCCTTATTCCTTCAGTATTGATTACTCTATTTTCATCGTATCTATATATTACAATCTCTTCTATATGATTTTGTGCTGAGGCAAACTTACTAAGACTATTCTTTATTTTGGATGTGTATACCTTGGCTCTTCACTAGATTTGTCAAAAAATTATTTAGGTTATAAGACATTTTTTATCCACCACAATGTGTTAGTCAATTCTGGGATACTTAAGAGTTTATCTTGGAAATGTATGCTGGTGCCTTATAAAAGTTGACCAGCTGTATTTTCCCAAGCTTCCATTATTTTTTTTGCTCATCATCATGTAATGTCAGTGCTGGTGTTCTCACCCAGATGACTTAATCCACCACAGCAAAAGTGTTTCTACATTTCCATTACTCTCCGTTCTTCTTTATTTTTAACTATTACATTTTAACATACATAGGTAAAGTGCATAAATTTTAAGTGTACAATGCAAGACATTTTTACAGAGTGACACATCCATGCAGCTACCACCCAAATGAAAAAATAGCATATTATCATTGCCCCAGAAGTTTCCCTAATGCCTTGTCGCAGTCACCTCTTTTCTAAGTGTCCTGTGGCTAAATTTTTTTCTCTAGTGTTATGTTTGTGGTTGAGTGTGGCTGTAGATTCTTCATATTCAATGCTATGTAAAATTTCATTGTATGAATATACTATTTATTCAACCTCCTGTTGACAAACATTTGGGTTGCTTCCATTTCTTAATTAGAGTTGTTATTAGGAGTAATGCTGCTGTTTATATTTTTATACATATACCATTTTGTTGGGAATGGAATTGCTGAGTCATAAGCAATGTATATGTCAGCTTTCAAAGATATTATCAAATATATTATCAAATAATATTCTTTTTTTTTTTTTTTTTTTTTTTCTGCGGTACGCGGGCCTCTCACTGCTGTGGCCTCTCCCTTTGCGGAGCACAGGCTCCGGACGCGCAGGCTCAGCGGCCATGGCTCACGGGCCCAGCCGCTCTGCGGCATGTGGGATCTTCCCGGATCAGGGCACGAACCCGTGTCCCCTGCATCAGCAGGAGGACTCTCAACCACTGCGCCACCAGGGAAGCCCCTCAAATAATATTCTTAAAGTATTAGAATTTATCTTGCTCCAAATCCTCTCAGTACTTGATATTACAATATTTTCTTTCTTCCTTTCCCTTCCTGCCTTTATTTATTTATTTATTTTTTCTATTTTAGCTTCTCAGGGGGAAGGGAAGCATGGTTAATTTCCATTTCCTTTTTCAAAAAAAAAATCTTTATTTATTTGGCTGTGCCGCTTCTTAGTGGTGGCACGTGGGATATTCATTGCCGTGTGTGGGACCTTTAGTTGTGGCATGCGGGATCTTTATTTGTGGCATGTGCTATCTTTTAGTTGCAGCATGCAGGATATTTTAGTTGTGGCATGCAGGGTCTTTTTTTAGTTGTGGCATACAGGATCTTTAGTTACAGCATTTGAACTCTTAGTTGTGGCATGTGGGATCTTGTTCCCTGACCAGGGATCAAACCCGGGCCCCCTGCACTGGGAGCACAGAGTCTTAGCCACTGAACCACCAGGGAAGTCCCTCCATTTCCTTAATACTAATGGTATCAAACATCTTTTCAGTTTTTTTTTTTTTTTTTTTTGATTTTTGGACATCCTCTTTTGAATATGACTTTTAAAGTCTTTTGCTCATTTTCTTACTGAGTTTTTTGTCTTTTCATTATATGTTCTGGATACAAATCCTTTTTCAGATTAATGTATTGTGAATATATTCCCCCACTACATGGATTGTCTTTTCATTAAACTTGTAATAGTGTCTTTTGATAATATAAAGTTCTTGATTTTAATCATATTCAATTTACTGATATTTCTCTTTATGTTTTACTTAAAAATTTTTGCCTCCACCAAGATCATGAAGAAATTGTCCTTTGTGGTCTTCTATAAGCTTTATTGTTCTACCTTTACGATAAAGCTAGAATCCAGCTGAAATTGATTTTTCTATATATGTGAGGGAATCAAGATTTATTTTTATATGATTATTCAGTTGGCCCAGAAATTAACCTTTACATTAAAGCAATCATACATGCCTGAGTTTCTTTGTGGATTCTCCATTCTGTCCCATTCAAAGTCTGCATATGCTTTGGCAGTTTTTTTTTTGTTTTTGCTGTATGCGGGCCTCTCACTGCTGTGGCCTCTCCCTTTGTGGAGCACAGGCTCCGGACGCGCAGGCTCAGCGGCCATGGCTCACGGGCCCAGCCGCTCTGCGGCATGTGGGATCTTCCTGGACCGGGGCACGAACCCGTGTCCCCTGCATCAGCAGGAGGACTCTCAACCACTGTGCCACCAGAGAAGCTCTGCTTTGGCAATATTACACAGTATTCTTTACTGTAATAAATGAAAGATAATGGTACAAACTTTGTTTTCCTTCAAGATTGTCATAATATTCTTGGTCTTTGAATTTCTGTATGAATTTTAGAATCAGCTTGTCACTTTCTATAGGTACATACATATATGCACAATCTGCTAGTATTTTGACTGGGATTATACTGATTACATAAATAAATATATAAAGAATGACTATATATTAATGAAGTGAATTGCTTGGCTTATAAACATTTGGGCATTTTCTAGTTATTGCTTTAGATTGTTATCATAATTTTACTATTTTCAGGGAACAAACTCAATATAATTTCAGTATTTAAAATTTGTGAGACTTGGTTTTGCTCTATAATTTAAATATTGCATTTATTTTTAAAGAGAATTTTATTCTGTAGTTTTGCAGTTTCACATTTTATATAAGTCAGTTAGGTTAAGTTGGTCATTTATGTTGTTTAAATCTATATCTTTGCTGATTTTTTTGTCATACAATCAGTTGCTGAAAGTGTTTCTAAAAGTCCAATATGATTGTGTATTATATGCTTCTACTTTTAGTTTTGCCAGGTTTTGTCTTATATATTTTAAGACTATGTTATTAGTTACATACACATTTAGAATTCTTATATCCTAGTCAATTGACCTTTTTGTCATTATGAAGCATTTCTTGTTATCTTCAATAATGTTTCTTAACTCAAAGCCTATTTAATCTGATATTAGAATAGCTAAATAGGCTTTCTTTTGGTTATTGTTTATATTCTACTCTTTTTCTCTCAATCTTTTCACATCTTAATATTTAAAGCAAAGTAATGTTGGATTTTGTTATTTTATCCAGCAAGATAATTTTTATTTCTTATTTGGAGTAATGAATCCATTTATGTTTAATGCAACTACCTTGGGGGCTTAAATCTACCATTTTGCCATGAATTATCTATTTCATCATCTGTTCTATTTTTCCTCAATGTTTGCCTTCTTTTTGGTTAATCTGGTAATTATTTTAGTATTTCATTCTTTTATGTTTCAGTTATATATTCCTTTGTTACTCTTTTAGTTGACCCTACATACTACAATATGCATCTTTGACTTATTGTAGTTTATTATAAGTTAGTATTTTTCCTACTTTTCTGACAATGCAAGGGATAATTTAACCCATTTACTCCCCTCCCCAAATTTCTGCTACTGTTGAGTTTAATTCTCTGCACATGCCAAACTACATACAACTAATTTTAATGTTTTGTTCATTCAGTATTCATGTAGGTTTTCCCACATATACCATTGTGCATTTCTTCATTCTTGGACCTCCAGCTTTCTCTCTGGGATTATTTTCCTTCCATTTGTAGAACATCATTTGATAGTTCTTTTGCTGCAGGTGTAATGATGATTATTTCTTGCAATTTTTGTTTGTCTGAAAATGTCCTTTTTCACTGATATTTTGGAATAAATATTTACCAATTTAGAATTACAGTTTGAGTTATTTTCTCTCAGCACTTTCAGATTGCATTCTGTTGTCTTCAGGCTTCATTGTTTCTCTTGAGAAGTCAGTGGTACATTTTGATATCTCTCCTTGAAAGATAATTATCTGTAAACCATAATGTCTATTTCTGTCTTTTTAATACTTTACCTTTGTCTTTGGTTATAAGCAGTTTTTCCATGTTTTCACTAGGTATATTTTTCTTTGAATTTATCCTGCATGTGATTCACACTGTTATTTATTTCTGTGCCTTGATAACTTTTCTTAATTTTGGACAATTTTTTTTTCTTTTTTGCTATTTTTCCTTAACATCTTGCTTATGTCCCCTCTGTGACTTTATATGGTGTTCTTTATGCCTTTTTCTAACTTGCCTCCATCTGGATATTTTCCTCTCTGTTGCTGTGTCTAATGTGTGATAAATCAATTTACTGAGTTCTTCATTTAGTTATTGTATTTTTAAATCTATAATTTCCATTTTATTTTCTAATAGATTCATCTCATTATCTATTTTCATAAATATATTAGGTCTGTTTACCTTTGTAGCACTAACATCCAAATTTCAACACCTAAACTAATGTTACCACTGAAAGCTTTAAGCTACCATTTTCTTCTTGGGTTTCCTTGACCTTGGGCTGCTTATTTGTGGTAAGATGCCTCAAGAAGAAAGTAGAAGATGATGCCAGATCACCTGAATGTCTTTTCTTTCTCCAAAAATTATTGTCCCTCAAGTCCTAGATGCCTTTGTTGCTCTCTGCTGCCTTCAGATAACTATATTTTATAACTTGTCTGTTTTTTGTAGTTCTCTGCAAAAGGCTTGGTCTGATACAATGTACTCCTCATAGCCAGGTGATTACAAGAATTAGCACATTCAGATGCTATTCCAGGAGAGGGTAGTAATGGAAACTCGGCATACTTCTTACATTGAAAGGACCAAGAAAAGGAGTGAATAACAATTTGCAAAGTTTGCCTAACACAGACAGTAATGGATAGATTGGGCAGGTAGAATTTCTCTGACCTAAAATTTTTGTATGTATTAAAATAATTTTTAAAATTTGATCTAGAGATTATTAAGCTCATTTTATTCATTAATAAACGGAGGAAACCACATCCCAGAGAATCTTGGCATCCGACTCTAGGACCAACTTATAAGAATCAGAGTTGAAAGTACCTCCCACATTTACAAACTTCCCATAAGGTATTCCCACAAAGATCATATGCTGAAGCCCTCACTAAATGAAATGACTTCACTTGGAGAAAGGGCCTTTAAATAGGTTTTTAAGCTTAAATGAGGTCACAAGTGTAGGACCCCAATCTGATAGGACTCATGGCATTATAAGAAGAGGAAGAGAGACCAAAGCTCTCTCTCCCTATAGGCACACACAGAGAAAAAGCCATGTGAGGACACAGTGAGAAGGCTCATCAGCAAGCCAGGAAGTGAGGCCTCACCAAATGCCAACCCCTGTGGCACACTGATCTTAGGCTTCCAGCCTCAGAACCATGAGAAAATAAATTTGTTTTTAAGCCGCCTGGCCTGAGGAATTTTGTTATGGAAGCCTGAGCAGAATAAGAGTGGCCTTTCCACTAAACCAGCTTCACCTTGTTCTTCAGAGCTCTGTTGAACCATAAGGATGTCTAAAGGGAGTCACTTTATGTCCACTCACACTTCAGTCAAAGGAAGGTCGGGATTCTTTATAAGATTTTGTTTGAAGAAAGGCTCTGCTAAAAATAATTCGGAAGTCAATGATCCCATGATGTATCAAGATTAGGAGCGTTTCATCAAATGTGGATATGTAAAAAAGAGCAATATTTTCTTCCAGTTATTGTATTAGAAAGAGAGCTGAGATTGCTCTGTTGGACACTGTGACATGAGGCAATTGATTTTAATTTCTCCAAGTTTCATTTTACCCACCTGTGTACCAGATAGTAATTCCAGTCCTTGCACAAAGTTGCCTGTGCAGGAAATACAAGTTTTGTCTTCTGTAATTCAACTTAATTTTTATTTTGTCAAGATGGTAGAAATGTAATGTCATTCATTTTGAGATGCCTCTCTTTTCCATGGCTGTTTCTAAGTTCTGGGAAGCTTAGTGTTACGGCCTCATTGTGAGGAGGAGAGGATTAGAGGGTATCTAACTGTTGATGATATGTATTCATGATGGCAAACACTCAGACATCCTTTTTCCCATGTGTTTGACTGTGGACACTCTACACAGGTTGCTGTTTGCTTCTTTCTGCAAGTCTCTTCAGCTTCAGTGGCTTTCTCTGCTGCTTTCATGTTGTAATGTTCACTGGAAGTGTTGAACTCTCGAAGGGGTGACCTCGGCTTTGCCATTTTATATACAGCATGCACACATTTCCTTTTGGTGATTTTTGTATTCGTTTAGCCCATTCTGCATAATGGGAAACAAGTCACCAATGATTTCAGCTGCTGAGAATCTAGGGGTTTTACTAATTCTCTGGGGCTTAACCCAGGGAGCTGCACATGGGACTCTACTTTCTTTGGGAGTTACCAATTTCTGTGCATACATTGTTTCTTGAACCCAATTTAAGGGAAGTGGATTGCCTTAGGGTATGAGAAGTTTTGTTCTTTTATCATTACCTTTATTTCCAAATTGATAGTCTTTACTGAGGCATTTCTGTTGCTTCGAGGGTCTTGGCTTTTGAAACACAAAGCCATAAATACACCTTCTATCTTTCTTTTCTACTGTCATATTTCTTCCCCGAGGCAGAAGCACAGAATGCTCTAGCTGCCACTTGAATAATGGAGAAAGTAGGGAAAATTATAGGGAGGGAGGGAGGGAGGGAGGGATGGATGGATGGATAGAGAGATTGGTAGGTAGATAGATAGATTTCTCTTAAAATGTATTGCTTCAACTAGATATCTAGATTTACTTCTAGTTTTACAATTCTGGATTATAATAAAAATAATTATTTCATAGTTCCTTTTGCTGAGTGCTCACACTACCAGGTTACCATGATGAGCACTTTACATACAATAATCATTTTTAACCTTCCCAGCAATCCTATAAGACAGTCTTATCTTTAATTCACAAATAAGAAAACTGAGACTTGGAAATGGTAAACTAAGATCATGGAGTTCATAAGTGGCAGAGCCGGTACTCTAGTCCAGGTCTATCTTACCTTAACACCTGTTCTCTTAAACACTTTGAACTACTTCTCTTTAGGTGACTGAAGTCTTGCCATTCTATAACTTGTGTCAGAATATATTTAATTGTGTTTAGCAGATGGAAAGCTATGAAAGCATTAAGGCATTGACATTAGGTGTGAACCAAGCCATAACTTAGCCTGTGATAAGTAACTTGTTTATGCACATGTCTATTTAATCTTCACAGGAAAATTAAAAGATTGTCCTGTTATTATATTCATTTTATAGATAAGAAACTGATGCACAGAAAGGATTTGAACCCATGTAGTTGGGCTCTAGAGGCTATGTTCTTAACCACCCTGTTTGGCTGCCTCGTCCATAAAAGAGATAGGAGAGTGATGTGTACCCTTAGGAAGAGCCAGCCAAGTGATAGACAAATTTATAGCTTCTGCAACTCTTCATGAGATCCTCATATCTATGACTTCAACCTGCATGAAGGCTTACTAAGCAAAATTATATACAGTGGGGAAGGTAATATTTCATCTCCCTTCAGGTCAGTTGGTTCTTAGCAGCATGCTTTCTGGCTTGAGATTTGAGGATCTCCAGACAGACAAACTCCACAGTCCCTCAAAGGTCAGTCTAAATATCAGTCATATAAACAGAACCTTAATCATAAGCACATGGCTGATTTATAGTTCTCAATTCATTCTTGCTTTTTCATGACAGGGCATAACATGGATAACAGAGAAGGCAAAGAGTCAAGGAGCTTCCTGACTCCCTTTGAACTTATCCCAAAGTTATTTCCCTGGCTATTTGCACTTGTAACCCTGTACAACCTGAACATTTCTTTCTAACTTTGCCACCTGTTGAGTCTTGTGTCTTCCTTTATTTTTACCCAGTTCCTTTGTAATAATAGTAGTAGTAGTTGTTTTGTGTGTGTGTGTGTGTGTGTGTGTGTGTATGAGAGAGAGAGAGAGAGAAAGGGAATATGTATTTATAAAAATATGATACCTTTGCTGCAATTTGTAAAATTAAGACATAATGAATGGAAACATATTTTGATTCTCAATGCATTGGTTTCAGCTTAATAAATGTATGTTGTTCATGATAAGTAGGTCATTACTTGGAGCTCCATCCCGGCAAACTTCTTTTCTTCCCCACAGGCAGCACCTGCATGTTGAAGTCCTCCTCAGAAGCCCACGGGAGATGAGCAGACATCACTGAGCCCTTTCTCAGGTGAGCATCTGTGATTGGACTCGGTCATAAACTGTCTTCACTGTGTTTTTGACTGTTTACTCCCTCTGACAATAGCAGTGAGGAAATAATCTTCTAGTTCTGCTAGTAGATATCAGCTGGGCTAGCTTATTGCATTTAATGGATTTCAACAGACCTTTGACAAACTTTGTAATTAAATTGACTTACTTGCTCCCAGCTTTCTTTTGTTACTAAATGAACACTAATGCTACTGAGTTGCCATGGGTGTACCAGCATAGAAAATGACCCTGGATGCTTAGCTATGGTAATTTTACACTTTAGTCAGTCAGTGGGCATTACTTTAGGGAATCTAATTCTTTCTGCCATCACCTTTTAGGGGGAGTCCAGTTCATCATGGGCCCGTGGTGATTACAAATCCAAACAACTCTTAGTTATCTGAGTAGGGTTTACTCGTGTGGTTTTGTCCCTGAGGCTAATATCTTTTCTCAGATTGGCATCATCTGTTCTTGGTCCCTGGTATAGAGGGACTGCTAGAGAATTCAGATGTTATCCTAAAGTAATCTGACCTTGTCCCCAGATCACTATCGCCATAATATTCTCTGTTTCAAAGAAATAATAGAAGGCTTGTTTGTTTGCTGATACGCTTGTCAACGTACCTCTGCTGTGCATCACCTGTATTACTTATGTGAGGAGAGTATTTGCCCAAAAGCCAAGACCACTTTCCACCCTGGGTTCTGACACTCACTGATGATGGTTTTGAGCAAGACATTTGATCTTTGTGGATCTCAATTTCTTCATCTGTACAGTGACAGAGTTGTTGTACTTCTAAGGACCTTTCCATCTCTGAAACTTCCCTTATTACACTCTGGAAGCCTCATAAACCTTCCTTTCCACATTTTCTATAATATGCCTTTAAAACTTTGCCTGATTAGCATATCATGTAATAGCTCATGAGAGGGGTTGAGGAAGCAGTTGTATGGTTTAGATGCCTAGCATGTGCTAAGAGCACTGTGGGGTGTTCTGTACTCTCCTGCCAAATTGATACTGAGATGAATCAGGGAAATTGCCTAGTAAGCCTCCGTCTTTCTTCTCTCCATATAGTCAGCCTTGAATGTTGATTACATTCAGATCACAGTAAAAATTTTCATCCATTTAAAGAAATATATGTTTTCCATTATAGAACTTGATTTTTTTTCCCACTTGAACTCATTTGCCTTTTCCCAACAGACACTATATTTAGTCAGATTGTGGAAACTAATTTTTGGTGTCACTGCACATTTGCTCAAGGTATTTATTTATTTTTAAAGCGTAATAAGCTAATATTTGCCAGCAAAGGATCCTGTTTGAGGTTCACTGATGCAACTGGAGATGCTGGCGAGGGAATTCTAGTTCTGTTAGCCAGCTCCCTGACGATGGCTCAGGATTCTAAGCTGCGCTCTGAAGTCTTAATACAAATAACTTCTCAATAATTAGTAAGGTTTGTCACACGCGTAAAGACACTGTGAAGTTATGAAAAACACTAATGTTGTTTTAATTGTCTTTAAGTTCCCTATGGGAGTTATATTTTCATAAGGATACCCCTTATAATACAGTTGGGAGGACACATCTGAGTACAGAGAGGAGTACCTTTTAATTTGCTTAACTCTTTCAAGCCCTTCCTTTATTTTGTATCCCAAATACTGTTTGACTTTTATGTATAAAAATTCTTATTTGAGGACTGCATTCAATTTTTAAAAGATGGTAAATGGGAGAATTCAAGTGCATACATAGGGGAGTAGCTAGGAATAGCTAGGCAAGAGAAAGGGAAAGGCCAGCAGTGAGATATTACCTTTGATCAACAGACCTAGGTATTAGGCATGTGGCATGCATGCTTCAAGAATGCAAGTGCGATTTATACTTTAATAAGAAACATGTAATTAAAATTTAATTCTCAAGATCATTTTCTTTAAAAGCAACAGAGATTTCTTAGAGCTCTTGGCCCCCTGCCTGGCCACTTTGGATACAATGCATTGGGAATGCATAGTTGAATTGTCAAGCAAGCCTTGGGCATCTCTTTAGGTCTGATATGGAAGGACTCAACAACTTCCAGTTGGACCTTACATACAAAACCCCTACCACCAACCAGGGAAGACCAATCAAGAATCATTGCTGCAGAAGTTTGTCATGCTCCTGCCATGCTGGAGTCCCCATCATCTTTCCCTTTTCCAGAGAATCTGCACTGTCCACTCCTAAAATTCATCCCCAAGTTCCCACTTCTCACTTCACCTCACTGTTGGTAAGTCAGCAAGAGTAAGAAATGAACAAAGGAAAGCTCTCCTCATCCTTGGTTCTACTTTTCTGAATTCCAAATGGTATTCTTCAGTGCAGTATTCTTGCTTTTAGAATATAAAACCATACAGCCATTGTTAAATGGTTATAAGAGACTGACCTTGACTAAGAAACATTCCCTTTGGTCTATATCAAAGTCTAGTGCAAAGCTCCTCATTCACTCAGATCCAACTTGTTATAGATACTATGACCAATGGCTTAGAGCTTCCACTGCCCAACAGGTGGGATGATGGGTGGAGAGGAATATTAAGTCCTTCTGATGAATATTTTGCCAGAGAAGGAGGAGGCATGTGTGCTAATATAATTTCTAACTCTTAACATGTTTCATTGTCATTTGTTTCTAGGTATTTTTTGATTTCCTCTTTGATTTCTTCAGTGATCACTTCGTTATTAAGTAGTGTATTGTTTAGCCTCCATGTGTTTGTATTTTTTACAGATCTTTTCCTGTAATTGATATCTAGTCTCATAGCATTGTGGTCGGAAAAGATACTTGATACAATTTCAGTTTTCTTAAATTTACCAAGGCTTGATTTGTGACCCAAGATATGATCTATCCTGGAGAATGTTTCATGAGCACTTGAGAAAAATGTGTATTCTGTTGTTTTTGGATGGAGTGTCCTATAAATATCAATTAGTCCATCTTGTTTAATGTATCATTTAAAGCTTATGTTTCCTTATTTATTTTCATTTTGGATGATCTGTCCATTGGTGAAAGTGGGGCATTAAATTCCCTGACTATGAATGTGTTACTGTCGATTTCCCCTTTTACGGCTGTTAGTATTTGCCTTATGTATCGAGGTGCTCCTGTGTTGGGTGCATAAATATTTACAATTGTTATATCTTCTTCTTGGAGCGATCCCTTGATCATTATGTAGTGTCCTTCTTTGTCTCTTCTAATAGTCTTTATTTTAAAGTCTATTTTGTCTGATATGAGAATTGCTACTCCAGCTTTCTTTTGGTTTCCATTTGCACGGAATATCTTTTTTCATCCCCTTACTTTCAGTCTGTATGAGTCTCTAGGTCTGAAGTGGGTCTCTTGTAGACAGCATATATATGGGTCTTCTTTTTGTATCCATTCAGCCAATCTGTGTCTTTTGGTGGGAGCATTTAGTCCATTTACATTTAAGGTAATTATCGATATGTATGTTCCTATTCGCATTTTCTTAATTGCTTTGGGTTCGTTACTGTAGGTCCTTTCCTTCTCTTGTGTTTCTTGCCGAGAGAAGTTCCTTTGGAGTTGTTGTAGAGCTGGTTTGGTGGTGCTGAACTCTCTCAGCTTTTGCCTGTTTGTAAAGGTTTTAATTTCTCCATCAAATCTGAATGAGATCCTTGTTGGGTAGAGTAATCTTGGTTGCAGGTTTTTCTCCTTCATCACTTTAAGTATGTCCTGCCAGTCCCTTCTGGCTTGCAGAGTTTCTGCTGAAAGATCAGCTGTTAACCTTAAGGGGATTCCCTTGTGTGTTATTTGTTGTTTTTCCCTTGCGGTTTTTAATATGTTTTCTTTGTATTTAATTTTTGACAGTTTGATTAATATG
Organism: Phocoena phocoena; assembly: GCF_963924675.1. NCBI lineage: Eukaryota > Metazoa > Chordata > Mammalia > Artiodactyla > Phocoenidae > Phocoena > Phocoena phocoena. The sequence continues at coordinate 40,515,720 of NC_089232.1, forward strand.
TGTCTTGGTGTATTTCTCCTTGGATTTATCCTGTATGGGACTCTCTGTGCTTCCTGGACTTGAATAACTGTTTCCTTTCCCACATTGCAGCTTCTTATTAGTTATCCATTTTATGCATATTAGTGTATATATTTCAGTCCCAATCTCTCAATTTATCACACCCTGCCCACCACCACCACTGTCCCCCCTTGGTGTCCATATGTTTGTTCTCTACATCTGTGTCTCTCTTTCTGCTGTGCAAACTGGTTCATCTGTACCGTTTTTCTAGGTTTCACATACATGCATTAATATACGATATTTGTTTTTCTCTTTCTGACGAACTTCAGTTTGTATGACAGTCTCTAGATCCATCCACGTCTCTACAAGTGACCCAGTTTTGTTCCTTTTTACGGATGAGTAATATTCCGTTGTATATATGTACCACATCTTATTTATCCATTTGTATGTTCATGGGCCTTTAGGTTGCTTCCATGACCTGGCTATTGTAAATAGTGCTGCAATGAACATTGGGGAGCATGTTTCTTTTCGAATTATGGTTTTCTCTGGGTATATCCCCAGGAGTGGGATTGCTGGGTCATATGGTAATTCTATTTTTAGTTTTTAAAGGAACCTCCATACTGTTCTCCATAGTGGTAAAAGCTGGTTCTTTGAGAAGATAAACAAAATTGATAAACCATGAGCCAGACTCATCAAGAAAAAAAGGGAGGTGACTCAAATCAACAGAATTAGAATTGAAAAAGGAGAAGTAACAAGTGACATGGCAGAAATACAAAGGATCATGAGAGATTACTACAAGCAACTCTATGCCAATAAAATGGACAACCTGGAAGAAATGGACAAATTCTTAGAAAAGCACAATCTTCCGAGACTAAACCAGGAAGAAATAGAAAATATGAACAGACCAATCACAAGCACTGAAATTGAAACTGTGATTAAGAATCTTCCAACAGGGGCTTCCCCGGTGGCGCAGTGGTTGAGAGTCTGCCTGCCAATGCAGGGGACACGGGTTCGTGCCCCGGTCCGGGAAGATCCCACATGCTGTGGAGCGGCTAGGCCTGTGAGCCATGGCCACTGAGCCTGCGCTCCGCAACAGGAGAGCCCACAACAGTGAGAGGCCCACGTACCGAAAAAAAAAAAAAAAAGAAAAATCTTCCAACAAACAAAAGCCCAGGACCAGATTGCTTCACAGGCAAATTCTATCAAACATTTAGAGAAGAGCTAACACCTATCTTTCTCAAACTCTTCCAGAATATAGCAGAGAGAGGAACACTCCCAAATTCATTCTACAAGGTCACCAACACCCTGATACCAAAACCAGACAAAGATGTCACAAAGAAAGAAAACTACAGGCCAATATCACTGATGAACATAGATGCAAAAATCCTCAACACAATACTAGCAGACAGACTCCAACAGCATATTAAAAGGATCATACACCATGATCAAGTGGGGTTTGTCCCAGGAATGCAAGGATTCTTCAATATACGCAAATCAATCAATCTGATACACCATATTAACAAATTGAAAGACAAAAATCATATGATGATGTCAATAGGTGCAGAAAAAGCTTTTGAAAAAATTCAACACCCATTTATGATAAACACCCTCCAGAAAGTGGGCATAGAGGGAACTTTCCTTAACATAATAAAGGCCATATATGACAAACCCACAGCCAATATCGTTCTCAGTGGTGAAAAACTGAAATCATTTCTGCTAAGATCAGGAAGAAGACAAGGTTGTACACTCTCACCACTCTTATTCAACATAGTTTTGGAAGTTTTAGCCACAGCAATCAGAGAAGAAAAAGAAATAAAAGGAATCCAAATTAGAAAATAAGAAGTAAAGCTGTCATTGTTTGCAGATGACATGATACTATGCATAGAGAATCCTAAAGATGCTACCAGAAAACTACTAGAACTAATAAATGAATTTGGTAAAGTAGCAGGATACAAAATTAATGCACAGAAATCTCTTACATTTCTTTACACTAATGATGAAGAATCTGAAAGAGAACTTAAGGAAACAGTCCCATTTACCATTTCAACAAAAAGAATAAAATATCTAGGAATAAACCTCCCTAGGGAGACAAAATCCCTCTATGCAGAAAGCTATAAGACACTGATGAAAGTAATTAAATATGATACAAACAGATGGAGAGATATACCATGTACTTAGAGTGGAAGAATCAATATTGTATAAATGACTCCACTACCCACAGCAATCTACAGATTTCAGTGCAATCCCTATCAAACTACCAATGGCATTTTTCACAGAACTAGAATAAAAAATTTCACAATTTGTATGGAAACACAGAAGACCCCAAATAGCCAAAGCAATCATAAGAAAGAAAAACAGAGCCGGAGGAATCAGGCTTCCTCACTTCAGACTATACTACAAAGCTACAGTAACCAAGACAATATGGTATCAGTGCAAAAACAGAAATATAGATCAATGGAACAGGATAGAAAGCCCAGAGAAAAGTCCACGCACATATGGTCACCTTATTTTTGACAAAGGAGGCAAGAATATACAATGGAGAAAAGACATCCTCTTCAATAAGTGGTGCTGCGAAAACTGGACAGCTACATGTAAAAGAATGAAATTAGAACACTCCCTAACATACACAATAAACTCAAAATGAGTTAAAGACCTATATGTAAGGCTAGACACTATAAAACTCTTAGAGCAAAACATAGGCAGAACACTCTATGACATAAATCACATCAAGATCCTTTTTGACCCACCTCCTAGAGAAATAGAAATAAAAGCAAAAATAAACAAATGAGACATAATGAAACTTAAAAGCTTTTGCACAGCAACGGAAACCATAAACAAGATGACAAGACAACCATCAGAATGGAGGAAAATATTTGCAAACAGAGCAAGTGACAAAGGATTAATCTCTAAAATTTACAAGCAGCTCGTGCAGCTCAATATCAAAAAAAAACCAACAACCCCATCCAAAAATGGGCAGGAGACCTAAATAGACATCTCTCCAAAGAAGATATGCAGACTGCCAACAAACACATGAAAGGATGCTCAACATCACTAATCATTGGAGAAATGCAAATCAAAACTACAGTGAGGTATCACCTCACACTGGTCAGCATGGCCATCTTCAAAAAATCTACAAACAAATGCTGGAGAGGGTGTGGAGAAAAGGGAACCCTGTTGCCCTGTTGGTGGGAATGTAAAGCAATACAGCCACTGTGGAGAACAGTATGGAGGTTCCTTAAAAAAACTAAAAATAGAACTACCATATGGTCCCGCAATCCCACTACTGGGCGTATACCCTGAAAATGCCATAATTCAAAAGGAATCGTGTACCACAATATTCATTGCAGCACCATTTACAATAGCCAGGACATGGAAGCAACCTAAGTGTCCACTGACAGATGAATGGGTAAAGAAGATGTGGCACATATATACAACGGAATATTACAAAAAGAAACAAAATTGAGTTATTTGTAGTGAGGTGGATGGACCTAGAGTCTATCATACAGAGTGAAGTAAGTTAGAAAGAGAAAAACAAATACCATATGCTCACACATATATATGGAATCTTCAAAACATTTTTTTTTTTAAGAACCTAGGGTCAGGACAGGAATAAAGACACAGATGTAGAGAATGGACTTGAGGTCAGAGGGAGGGGGAAGGGTAAGCTAGGACGAAGTGAGAGAGTGGCATGGACATATATACACTACCAAATGTAAAATACCTAGCTAGTGGGAAGCAGCCGCATAGCACAGGGAGATCAGGTCTGTGCTTTGTGACCACCTAGAGGGCTGAGAGGGAGACGCAAGAGTGAGGGGATTTGGGGATATATGTATACATATAGCTGATTCACTTTGTTATACAGCAGAAACTAACACAACATTGTAAAGCCATTATACTCCAATAAAGATGTTTAAAAATAAAAAGTACTTTTCCTGAAATAAATAAATAACAATTAGGAAAAAAAAAGCTCCAGATAATACCCTGGTTTTCTTTTCTGCTCCTTAATTTTTGGAATTGATAAATGAATGGTCAATTTTTTGAAGCAGAATTATGAAACAGTAGTTTCCTTCTGAAATCATGCTAAATTATGTTTTCCACTTAGAGGTACAGCAGTGCGATCAGACAAAATTTTCAATCTAATGGCACCATGGAGGCATATTCAATGAGTACTTTTCTGTATCTTATTTTCATCCACTTTAAATGGGAGTAGTGGTCGTACTGAACTCACAGCTATATTGTGAGAATTTTATAAGGTAATACATGTCAATCATGCCACACGTAGTTACGGCTTCTACTTTTCCCATCTTACTCTTCAATGTTAATATTATTATTACCTGTTTAAAAATGTACACACTATTCAAAAATATTTCGTCTATCTCAAAAACACATAGTACAGTTTGTAATCATACACTCATTTATGTGGTTAATTGAGTAATGTCATCTCTCCCATTAGGCTGTATGCTCCCTGGCTCTGTTTCCTTCCATTTGTTCACCTCTGCACCCCCACATCTTCCATGGTACCAGCACATAGGATTAGAATCAGATAGACACTATTTGGCCATTTTTTGAACTGCCAAAATGACACTTTCAAGTGGCTCTACCCAAGTCATCACTATATGACTTTTCCTTTTGAAATTATGCTAAAATCTGCTTTTTATTTTAAATTCTCGCAAAACCCATTTTCCAATAGGTAGAGAACTGCAAAGCAACAACTAAAGGCTATATATCCAACTGAGTTAGGGACACACACACACACACACACACACACACACATACAAACTCACCAACAACCAAACAATAACTCCTTTCTTCTCTTGCCACACCCCCATATCTGCACCCACCATCATCCATCTGCTTCAAGAGTAGAAGCAGAAAAGGAAATAGGTCTGTGGAATATTCTGGGGTTAGAGGGGTCTTGCTATACCTGGCTGTAGAGGGTCATTGCTGTAGAAAGCTGTACTTTTCTGTGAGCTTTATTTTGTCCGTATCTCTTTCTTACTGTTACAGGGGTCAGGCGTGTGAGAAAGCCAGGGAGCATGGAGATTGTTATGCACCAAATTCTGTTTAATATATATTTCATAGGGGCATATTTCTTGCATATACAAAAAGTCAAATGCTATTACAATCATTTTAACATCGACATTTCCTTTTTGTGGACTGTATTCGTTGTTTCCATCTTCACAAATACTTCCTGACTCTGCATATCGTTTCTCTCCCAACCACCACTTGCTCCTCTCTCCCCTTTTCTCCCCTCCGTTGGAAGAGAGAGTCTTTGGCCTGTAGAACGTATCCTAAACTTTAACCTACCAACACTGTTCACAACAATACGGATCTTTTTCTCACCCTTCATCTATACCATGGGATCAACTCATTGCCCTCTTGACCTCTTCTGGGAGTAGAATTCATACTACACACATATTCCCTATGATGCTTTATCTTGGGGTTGGATCAGTGGTATATTTCCAGTCTTCTTTGTTGTGTCTGATTCAGTGTCAGTGCAGTTTGAACCATGGGGTATGTCCCCACCTGCCGCTATTTGTCAGGATCTGCTTGGAACTAAGAGTCCAGGAAGAAAGGCTTTAAATGAGCAAAATGAATGAAGGAGGAAAGAAGGCAGTACATAAACAACAGAGATTTTGCTGCAATTAAATGGGGGAGTATGATCAGATGGACGCTGGTTAATACTTTCAATATTTATCAACGATGATTTGTGATGGGATAGTCATCACAAATAGTCATGGATAAGTATCTTCAGCCTAGAATCCTGGCAGGCCTCTCCAGACAAGAAATATTCAATATGTTTACCAGATTAATAAAATATATTCCATGAAAACCACTGCAGGTCTTATGCAGTGATTTAACACTGGCAGAAAAGCAAACAAGACAGTAATTTGACTGATAAAAGGGATGGATTTACATTTGCCCTGTCCTGAGTTGTAATTGCTTTATTCATTTGAATGTTCTCAGGACTATATAATTTTAGGATTGGAACTTGGAGAGGGCCATTTTCTAAAACTAACCTGTGAAACTACTCAAAGTGAGCTCCAGTCCCACATTATTAGAAGATGATGTAAATTTTGGGAGACAGGAAGGCATGGGGAATAACTTACTTAGTAAACACTTCATTCATTTTGGCCTCCTAGCATCTGAGGCCATTTCCTTGTTTTAGAGAATACCCATCTTATTTAACAGAGCCTGCCTCTTAATATGCAGTCTCAGAATTCCAGATATTTGCTTTCTTAAGCATCCTTGCAACTAAGTGGGGGACCTCTACCTTAGGCTCATGACCTGGGCACTACAGCCCAGACATGCTGACTCCAGACATTGATTTTGAAGCTAGTAACATATTATTGGAAAAACAGGGATCCTCTTGTGGCTGGCAGTGGTCAGCAGCTACATGTGCTTTCCAAAAGCAGCAGTAGCTTTAACAGTAGACTCTCATGTCTAGCTTGGGTGGTGCTGATTGTGTGAACTGGAGTCAATGCAGTCCCGTGGCTGCAGCCATGGTATCTTCTTGGGGCCACTCCCACTGTGTGATCTGGAGAATTGTTTCTAACTGCATAGGCTGCAAGCCTGGTTTCCCCAAACCTTTTGGAGATTATGTGAGCTATGATATAACCTCTGGTTAATAAGTTAACCAGAATTGACTTCTGTTGCTTATAACTAACACCTTAACTAATACAAAGCCAAAGCTAGACCCAGAAGTGATTTGGCTATTGTATTAGTTTTTAATTGCTGTTTAACAAATTAACAAAAACTTAGTGGCTTAAAACAACAAACATTTATCATCTCACACTTTCCATGGGTCAGGCATCAAGGCATGGTATATCTGTATCCTCTGCTCAGGATCTCAAAAAGATGTAATCAAGATGTTGGCTGAGTTGCATTCTCATCAGAGACTCGATTGAAGAAGGATTTGTTTCCAAGCTCCCTCAGCTTGTTAGCAGAATTCATTTTTTTGCAGCTGTAGAATTTGTGGTGGCTTGTTTGATTAAGTCCAGTAGGATGGAGTTGCAAACCTTTAGACATTCTTTGAAATAGCTCACCTGATTTGGCCAGGACTGCCCAAGATAATCTCCCTTTTGATTTAACAAAGTCTATCTATTTGGTGCTTTAATGACAGCAGTAAAATCCTTCCACCTTTGCCATATAAGGTAATTTAATCAGAAGAGTAACATCCCATCACCTTAGCCATAATCTAGTGGTTAGAATCAAGTGGCATGTCCTGCCTGCTCTCAAAAACCCATACAAGAGTGTGGGTCATTAGGGGTCATCTTAGAATTCTGCCTTCCACAATTGTGTTCACACACATGCATCTTTATGCAACTGAACTTACCATTTCAAATTGAGCTTTTTTTTTTTGGCCTGATTCTTTTTTTATTATTATTTATTTATTGGGGTATAGTTGTTTTACAATGTGTTAGTTCCTACTGTACAGCAAAGTGGAGTTTCCCTGTGCTATACAGCAGGTTCTTATTAGTTATCTATTTTATACATATTAGTGTATATACATCAATCCCAATCTCCCAATTCATCCCACCACCACCACTCCACCCCACGCTTTCCCCCCTTGGTGTCCATACATCTGTTCTCTACATAATGGTTCCTAGTAAAAATCCTCCTAGTGGTATTAGGGCCCTCCATAAAATCCTACCTTGAAGAAAGGATTTCCTTTTGAGTTTATAAGCTGTACTCTGAATTAGATGATGATTTTGCTCCCAAGTTTATAAAAAGATGATACAGTTTTGTTACATAGCTATAGATTGACTAAGCCTGTACTTGTTTGGATTACCAGAGAGTAATTAAGGTTAATAAGTTCAGAGAATCTGTGGGTAATTAGTACATGGGGAGCTTAGCCTGTGTTTGCCTGGCTGTTCTCAATAAAAGGTCCTCCTCCACCCAGTTAAATCCCCCCAAAAGGTGAAGCCCTCTTGGTTGAGCAGCCTGTCAGTGTCTGTTCTGTGCAGTTACTGTTCCATACACTGGGACCTGCTCACAGAATTGCCATCCTGATTGGCTAGGGCTGAGGCAATGCTGCTTAGAGAGGGACCTCATGGGCTGCTCAGATGTTAACTCCCCTTCCTTGCCCCCTGCACCATCTTGGCATCTTGCCCATGAGACTTCAGTGTAAGACCCGGAGTGTGCAGCCCTTGCTCTCTTCCGCACTGAGAACCTTCATTTTCTCCATGAGATGTAGAGGTGGTAGGAGTTGGCCATAAGCTTGCTTTTGTTTTTACTTCTTTCTGGTGAATTCATGTTCCCTAAGGGCCCACACAATTTAATTAAAATAACTTGCTCTTAGTTTTGCCTTCAGAAATAGAAGATTATTTTTGTAAACAGGCTAAAAAATGGTGGGAGATAGGAGTCAAAGTTGTTTTCTGGAGTGTGATAGGAAGCACAAAATTAACTTAGACTGCCACAATCTTCTGGACTTTCAAGACTGTTATTTATTGCGTGTGTGATGTCTGGCATTCGTTTAAAAGGCAAATGTGTATCATTCTAATCTAATTCGTTCATTAAAATTTTAACTATGCTTAACTGGAGAAGGAATTCATTTTTATGTTTTGATGAGGCTTTCTCCCTCGTATATTTTCACTTCTCTTCTCCACTGATTTTTCTTGTCATTAAATGCAAGTTCAAGGCTCTCTTAATCTTAAAGCCAGCAAGCAAATGAACAAACAAAGTCTCTATGGTCCGAAGTTCCCTGCTAGCTACTGCCCTGGCTTGCCTCTTATCTTCACAGTCACGTTCTTCAGAATCTACAGAACTTGGTCTCTTCTTTCTTACCTCTCATTTACTCTGCAGCCCACACTGATCAGACTCTGCCCTTGCTAGTTCGTTGAAATGGCCCTAACATTTGCCCCCGTGACTTCCTGATTACTTAATTAATGAGCATCACCCTGTTGTCATCTTTTGGCGTCCTTGGCCATTCGATTCATGCTTCTTGCCTCTAAAAGACAACACACTCCCCTGGTTTTCCTACCTTTTAATGTCTTTTTCTCAGTGCCCTTTGTCTTCTATCCTCCTCCTCTTATACCTGCCACCAGCGACTGCCTCCCCCCACTCCACCAGCCTCATATTGTTGTTCTGTGGAGTCAGGACTTCATACTTCTCTTGGCATGCTGCATGATCTTTGGGGGTTTTTCATATTCTGTGTTTTATCAATCACATGTTTACTAGTGTCTCCCCCTTCCCCACCAACAGATAATTGCTACTTAAATTTTGTATAATTGTTTTCTTGCTCTTTATAGTTTTCCTATCTTTGTTTACATCTGTGTATTTTACAAAATACTGCAGACTGAGTGGTGTAAACCGCAGAAATGTATTTTCCCCCAGTTCTGGAAGCTGGAAGTCCAAGATCAAGGTGTCAGCAGGTTTGATTTCTCCCCAGGCTTCTTTCCTTGGCTTGCAAATGGCTGACTTTTTGCTGTGTCCTCACATGGTCTTTCCTCTCTGCACACATACCCCTGAAGTCCGTGTGTGTCCAAATTTCCTCTTCTCATAAGGACACCAGTCACGTTGGCGTAGGGCCCATCTTACTGACCTTTGAACTTATCACCTCCATAAAGGTGCTATATTCAAATACAGCCACATTTTGAGGTGCTAGGGACTTGGGTTTCAACATATAAATTTTGGCCTTTTTGAGATTTTTTTCCTCTACTCTGTTATCAATCACCTTTTACCAATGACCCGTTTCCACATCACAAGATAACAGCTACTTAAATTTTTATGTAAATATTTTCTTTTCTTTATAGTAGTCCCATATTTGTTAATCCCTAAATAATGTTTTGTTTATTTTTGAAATTCATACATATGGAATCATATTGTACATATGCTTTGGTGACTTGTTTCTTTCATCTACTGTTAGTTTTTAAAGATTCGTACACAATGATGCTTGTAGCTGCGTTTCATTCATTTTCACCATTATTTAGTACTTCATTGTATAAGTATACAACACTAAATTTATTCACTTTATGGCCTATAGGTATTTATTTTCTAGTATTTTTGACTGTTATGAACAATACTGCTATAAATAATTCTAGCACATATCTCTTAGTGCCCAAGTCTTTCTCTGTTTAAGAGTGGACACTTGAAGGATATACACAAAATTAACTTCATCAGGTAGTGCCAACCTTTCCAAATACATTGAGTACATTTAGTCTCCTTCTATCAGAGGATTAATTTATTTTGTTCTGTGCTATTACAGCCTTGCCCATCTACAGTTTAATATATTTTGAATCAAGTCATAAACCTTTGTATAGGAAAAGAATGGTGCCTGTAGACATTGATTTTGCCACTGAACCTAGGACTCATGGGGATCCTAAGGATTCCAATTCCTTATGTGACGATTTATGAAATATGAAGTTAGGCCTACTATCCAGGTGATTTAATTTAATTTTTTTTCCTGAGATATCCATATTAGTGGGATTGGAATACAGTTGAAGTCCTAGCGACTATATTGAGCTAGTTGCTTAAATTCTCCAAAACACTTTTCATGAGAGTAGTTTTTGATAATTTCACTTCAAACAAATTCTTTTTTAGGTTAAACTTAAAGACACATATATGTTGACCAAGTTATAAAGGATAGCTAACATTTTTGTTTATTGTTTCCTATTCCTTTCTCAGAGGTCTTTGGAATAGCTTACTAAAGTAAACCCAAACATTACTTTGGAAATAATTATCATAAGAATGTATATCAATTGGATAAGTTGACAGTTGTAAAACAAAACTTTTGGCCTAGGCCCTAATCCAGATAGGAAAGTGTCCAAATGACTTAAAAGTTCCAAGTAGCATAAAATGATTCAGCAGAATATACTACCAGTGGGCTGATTATTTTTTCAGAAATGTAAACCAGAATAGGCCACAATAATATTTTATTTTCTAAAAATTTTGTGTGTGTGTGTGTTACTTTCTGCTTTATAAGAAAGTGAATCAGTTATACATATACATTTATCTCCATATCTCCTCCCTCTTGCATCTCCCTCCCACCCTCCCTATCCCACCCCTCAAGGTGGACACAAAGCACCGAGCTGATCTCCCTGTGCTGTGCAGCTTCTTCCCACTAGCTATCTATTTTACATTTGGTAGTGCATATATGTCCATGCCACTCTCTCACTTCGTCCCAGCTTACCCTTCCCCATCCCTGTGTCCTCAAGTCCATTCTCTACATCTGCATCTTTATTCCTGTCCTGCCCCTAGTTTCTTCAGAACCTTTTTTTTGGTTTAAATTCCATATATATGTGTTAGCATACGGTATTTGTTTCTCACTTTCTGACTTACTTCACTCTGTATGACAGACTCTAGGTCCATCCACCTCTCTACAAGTAACTCAATTTCGTTTCTATTTATAGCTGAGTAATATCCCATTGTGTATATGTGCAACATCTTCTTTATCCATTTGTCTATTGATGGGCACTTAGGTTGCTTCCATGTCCTGGCTTTTGTAAACAGTGCTGCAATGAACATTGTGGTACATGACTCTTTTTGAATTATGGTTTTCTCAGGGTATATGCCCAGTAGTGGGATTGCTGGGTCATACGGTAGCTCTATTTTTAGTTTTTTAAGGAACCTCCATACTGTTCTCCAGAGTGGCTGTATCAATGTACATTCCCACCAACAGTTCAAGAGGGTTCCCTTTTCTCCACATCCTCTCAGGCATTTGTTGTTTGTAGATTTTCTGATGATGCCCATTCTAACTGGTGTGAGGTGATACCTCATTGTAGTCTTGATTTGAATTTCTCTAATAATTAGTGATGTTGAGCAGCTTTTCATGTGCTTCTTGGCCATCTGTATGTCTTCTTTGGAGAAATGTCTGTTTAGTTCTTTGGCCCATTTTTGCATTGGGTTGTTTGTTTTTTTAATATTGAGCTGCATGAGCTGTTTATATATTTTGGAGATTAATCCTTTGTTGATTCGTTTGCAAATATTTTTTCCCATTTAGAGGGTTGTCTCTCTGTCTTGTTTATAGTTTCCTTTGCTTTGCAAAAGCTTTTAAGTTTCATTAGGTCCCATTTGTTTATTTTTGTTTTTATTTCCATTACTCTAGGAGGTGGATCAAAAAAGATCTTGCTGTGATTTATGTTAAAGGGTGTTCTTCCTATGTTTTCCTCTAACAGAATTATAGTGTCCAATCTTATATTTAGGTCTCTAATCCGTTTGAGTTTCTTTTTGTTTATGGCGTTAGGGAGTGTTCTAATTTCATTCTTTTACATGTAGCTGTGCAGATTTCCCAGCACCACTTTTTTGTTTGTTTGTTTGTTTGTTCTTTAGTGATACACGGGCCTCTCACTGCTGTGGCCTCTCCCATTGCGGAGCACAGGCTCCGTAAGCGCAGGCTCAGCAGCCATGGCTCACGGGCCTAGCCGCTCCACGGCACGTGGGATCTTCCTGGACCAGGGCACGAACCCGTGTCCCCTGCATTGGCAGGCAGACTCCCAACCACTGCACCACCAGGGAAGCCCAAGCACCACTTATTGAAGAGACTGTCTTTTCTCCATTGTATGTACTTGGCTCCTTTGTCATTGATTAGTTGACCATAGGTGGATGGGTTTATCTCTGGGCTTTCTATCTTGTTCCATTGATCTATATTTCTGTTTTTGGGCCAGTACCATATTGTCTTGATTACTGTAGCTTTGTAGTATAGTCTGAAGTCAGGGAGTCTGATTCCTCCAGCTCCGTTTCTTTCCCTCAAGACTGCTTTGGCTATTCAGGGTTTTTTGTGTCTCCATACAAATTTTAAGATTTTTTTTTCTAGTTCTGTAAAAAATGCCATTAGTAATTTGATAGGGATTGCATTGAATCTGTAGATTGCTTTTGGTAGTATAGTCATTTTTACAGTATTGATTCTTCCAGTGCAAGAACATGGTATATCTCTCCATCTGTATCCTCTTTAATTTCTTTCATCAGTGTCTTATAGTCTTCTGCATACAGGTCTTTTGTCTCCCTAGGTAGGTTTATTCCTAGATATTTTATTCTTTTTGTTGCAGTGGTAAATGGGAGTGTTCTCTTAATTTCTCTTTCAGATTTTTCATCATTGGTGTATAGGAATGCAAGAGATTTCTGTCCATTAATTATGTATCCTGCTACTTTACCAAATGCATTGATTAGCTCTAGTAGTTTTCTGGTAGCATCTTTAGGATTCTCGATGTATAGTTTCATGTCATCTGCAAACAGTGACAGCTTTACTTCTTTTCCGACTTGGATTCCTTTTATTTCTTTTTCTTCTCTGATTGCTGTGGCTAAAACTTCCAAAACTATGTTGAATAATAGTGGTTTGAGTGGACAGCCTTGTCTTGTTCCTGATCTTAGTGGAAATGGTTTCAGTTTTTCGCCGTTGAGAACCATGTTGCTCGTGGGTTTGTCGTATATGGCCTTTATTATGTTGAGGTAACTTCCCTACTTGCCTACCTTCTGGAGAGTTTTTATCATAAATGAGTGTTGAATTTTTTCAAAAGCTTTTTCTGCACATATTCAGATTATCATATGGTTTTTCTCCTTCAGTTTTATAATATGGTGTATCACATTGGTTGATTTGTGTATTTTGAAGAATCCTTGCATTCCTGGGGTAAACCCCACTTGATCATGGTGTATGATCCTTTTAATGTGCTGTTGGATTCTGTTTCCTAGTATTTTGTTGAGGATTTTTGCATCTATGTTCATCAGTGATATTGGCGTGTAGTTTTCTTTTTTTGTGACATCTTTGTCTGGTTATGGTATCAGGGTAATGGTGGTCTTGTAGAATGAGTTTGGGAGTGTTCCTCTCTCTGCTATAATCTGGAAGAATTTGAGAAGGATGGGTGTTAGCTCTTCTCTAAATGTTTGATAGAATTTGCCTGTGAAGCTACCTGGTCCTGGGCTTTTGTTTATTGGAAGATTTTAAATCACAGTTTCAATTTCAGTGCTTGTGATTGGTCTGTTTATATTTTCTATTTCTTCCTGGTTCCGTCTCGGAAGATTGTGCTTTTCTCAGAATTTGTCCGTTTCTTCCAGGTTGTCCATTTTATTGGTATATAGTTGCTTGCAGTGATCTCTCATGATCCTTTGTATTTCTGCTGGTTACTTCTCCTTTTTCATTTCTAATTCTATTGATTTGAGTCTTCTCCATTTTTTCTTGATGAGTCTGGCTAATGGTTTATCAAGTTAGTTTATCTTCTCAAAGAACCAGCTTTTACTTTTTTTAATGTTTGCTGTTGTTTCCTTCATTTCCTTTCATTTCTTTCTGACCTGATCATTATGATTTTATTTCTTCTGCCAACTTTGGGGGTTTTTGTTCTTCTTTCTGTAATTTCTTTTGGTGTAAAGTTAGGTTTTTTATTTGAGATGTTTCTTGTTTCTTGAGGTAGGATTGTATTGCTATAAACTTCCCTCTTAGAACCGCATTTGCTGCATCCCATAGGTTTTGAGTTGTGTTCTCATTGTCATTTGTTTCTAGGTATTTTTGATTTCCTCTTTGATTTCCTCAGTGGTCTCTTGGTTATTTAGTAGTGTATGGTTTAGCCTCCATGTATTTGTATTTTTTTCAGGTATTTTCCTGTAATTGATATCTAGTCTCATAGCATTGTGGTCAGAAAAAATGCTTGATACAATTTCAATTTTCTTAAATTTACCAAGGCTTCATTTGTGACCCAATATATGATATATCCTGGAGAATGCTCCATGAGCACTTGAGAGGAAAGTGTATTCTGTTGTTTTTGTATCGAATGTCCTATAAATATCATTTAAATCCATCTTATTTAATGTATCATTTAAAGCTTCTGTTTCCTTATTTATTTGAATTTTGGATGATCTCTCCATCGGTGAACATTGGGTGTTAAAGTCCCGTACTATGATTGTGTTACTGTCAGTTTCCCCTTTTATGGCTTTTAGCATTTGCCTTATGTATTGAGGTGCTCCTATGTTGGGTGCATAAATATTTACAACTGTTATATCTTCTTCTAGGTTTGATCCCTTGATCATTATATAGTGTCCTTCCTTGTCTCTTGCAATAGTCTTTATTTTAAAGTCTATTTTGTCTCATATGAGAATTGCTACTCCAGCTTTCCTTTGATTTCCATTTACATGGAATATCTTTTTCCACCCCCTCACTTTCAGTCTGTATGTGTCCCTAGGTCTGAAGTGGGTTTCTTGTAGGCAGCATATATATGGGTCTTGTTTTTGTATCCATTCAGCCAGTCTGTGTCTTTTGGTTGGATCATTTAATCCGTTTAAGGTAATTATCGCTATGTATGTGCCAATTACCATTTTCTTAATTGTTTTGGGTTTCTTATTGTAGGTCTTTTCCTTCTCTTGTGTTTCATGCCTAGAGAAGCTCCTTTAGCATTTGTTGCTAAGCTGGTTTGGTTTTGCTGAATTCCCTTAGGTTTTGCTTGTCTGTAAGGTTTTAATTTCTCTGTCGAATCTGAATGAGATCCTTTCTGGGTAGAGTAATCTTGGTTGTTGGTTTTTCCCTTTCCTCACTTTAAATAAGTCCTGCCACTCCCTTCTGGCTTGCAGAATTTCTGCTGAAAGATCAGCTACTAACCTTATGGGGATTCCCTTGTATTTTATTTTTCCCTTGCTGCTTTTAATATTTTTTCTTTGCAGTTAATTTTTGATTGTTTGCTTAATATGTGTCTTGGCATGTTTCTCCTTGGATTTATCCTGTATGGGACTCTCTGCGCTTCCTGGACTTGATTGACTATTTCCTTTCCCATATTAGGGAAGTTTTCAACTATAATCTCTTCAAATATTTTCTCAGTCCCTTTCTTTTTCTCTTCTTCTTCTGGGACCCCTATAATTCAAATGTTGGTGGGTTTAATGTTGTCCCAGAGGTCTCTGAGATTGTCCTCAATTATTTTTATTCTTTTTTCTTTATTCTGCTCTGTGGTAATTATTTCCACTATTTTATCTTCTAGGTCACTTATCCATTCTTCTGCCTCAGTTATTCTGCTATTGATTCCTTCTAGAGAATTTTAAATTTCATTTATTGTGTTGTTCCTCATTGTTTCCTCTTTAGTTCTTCTAGTTCCATATTAAACATTTCTTGTATTTTCTCCATTCTATTTCCAAGATTTTGGATATCTTTACTGTCATTGCTCTGAATTCTTTTTCAGGTAGACTGCCTATTTCCTCTTCATTTGTTTGGTCTGGTGGGTTTTTACCTTGCTCCTTCATCTGCTGTGTGTTTCTCTGTCTTCTCATTTTGCTTAATTTACTGTGTTTGGGGTCTCCTTTTTGCAGGCTGCAGGTTCATAGTTCCCGTTGTTTTTGGTGTCTGCCCCCAGTGGTTAAGATTGGTTCAGTGTGTTGTGTAGGCTTCCTGGTGGAAGGAACTGGTGCCTGTGTTGTAGTGGATGAGGCTGGATCTCGTCTTTCTGGTGGGCAGGACCATGTCCGGTGGTGCATTTTGGAGTGTTTGTGATGTTATTATGATTTTAGGCAGTTTCTCTGCTAATGGGTGGGGTTGTGTTCCTGTCTTGCTAGTTGTTTGGCATAGGGTGTCCAGCACTGTAGCTTGCTGGTCATTGAGTGGAGTTTGGTCTTGGCATTGAGATGGAGATCTCTGGGAGAGCTTTCGCCATTTGATGTTACGTGTAGTCGGGATATCTTTGATGGACCAGTGTCCTGATCGTGGCTCTCCCACCTCAGAGGCACAGGTGTGACACCCGGCTGGAGCACAAAGACTCTGTCAGCCACACGGCTCAGAAGCAAAGGTAGAAAAAAGAATGAAAGAAAGAAAAAATAAAATAAAGTTATTAAAATTTTAAAAATTCTTAAATTATTATAAATTGTAAAAAGTAATTTAAAAAAGGAAAGAAAGAGAGAAAGAATGAAGAGAGCAATCAAACCAAAAAACAAATCCACCAATGATTACAAGCGCTAAAAGCTATACTAAATAAAAAAAAAAAAAAAAGGACAGACAGAGCCCTAGGACAAATGGTAAAGCAAAGCTGTACAGACAAAATTACACAAAGAAGCATACACATACACAGTCACAAAAGAGAAAAAGGAAAAAAAAAATATATATATATATATAAAAAAGGAAGAGCAAGCATATCAATAAACAACTCTACCAATGATACTAAACTCTAGATACTAAGCTAAGATAAACATAAGACCAAAAACAAATTAGATAAAGAACGCAAACCCGAAGTCTACAGTTGCTCCCAAAACTCACTGTCTCAATTTTGTGATGATTTGTTGTCTATTCAGGTATTCCACAGATGCAGCGTACATGAAGTTGATTGTGGAGATTTAATCCTCTGCTCCTGAGGCTGCTGGGAGAGATTTCCCCTTCTCTTCTTTGTTCTCACAGCTCCCGGGGTCCAGACAGGACAGGGTTAAAGGAGCAGCTGACTAGGGGGCTCTGGCTCACTCAGGCGGGGGGAGGGAGGGGTACGGATGTGGGTCGAGTCTGCGGCAGCAGAGGCCAGTGTGACGTTGCCCCAGCCTGAGGCGCGCCGTGCGTTCTCTCGGGGAAATTGTCCCTGGATCACGGGACCCTGGCAGTGACGAGCTGCACAGGCTCCCGGGAGGGGAGGTGTGGATAGTGACCTGTGCTTGCACACAGGCTTCTTGGTGGCGGCAGCAGCAGCCTTAGCGTCTCATGCCCGTCTCTGGGGTCCGCGCTGATAGCCACAGCTCACGCCCGTCTCTGGAGCTCATTTAAGCGGCGCTCTTAATCCCCTCTCCTCGTGCATCAGGAAACAGAGAGGCAAGAAAAAGTCTCGTCTTCAGCAGCTCCAGACTTTTTCCCGGACTCCCTCCCAGCTAGCTGTGGCGCACTAGCCCCCTTCAGGCTGTGTTCACGCAGCCAACCCCAGTCCTCTCCCTGAGATCAGACCTCCAAAGCCCGAGCCTCAGCTCCCAGCCCCCGCCCGCCCCGGTGGGTGAGCAGACAAGCCTCTCAGGTTGGTGAGTGCCGGTTGGCACTGATACTCTGTTCGGGAATCTCTCTGCTTTGCCCTCTGCACCCCTGTTGCTGCGCTCTCCTCTGTGGCTCTGATGCTTCCCCCCTGCCACCCCCTGCCTCTGCCAGTGAAGGGGCTTCCTAGTGTGTGGAAACTTTTCCTCCTTCACAGCTGCCTCCTTGAGGTGCAGGTCCTGTTGCTATTCTTTTGTCTCTGTTTTTTCTTTTGCCCTGCCCATGTACGTGGGGAGTTTCTTGCCTTTTGGGAAGTCTGAGGTCTTCTGCCAGTGTTCCGTAGGTGTTCTGTAGTTGTTCCACGTGTAGATGTATTTCTTATGTATTTGTGGGGAGGAAGGTGATCTCCACGTCTCACTCTTCCGCCATTTTGAAGGTCTTCTCCTAAAAAAGTTTTGAAAAATGTAGCTGAGTTTATGACTCCCTCTATCAATTCTGAATGATTTCTTTGGGAAAAAAACCCATTAATTAACTCTGGTTTTGAACTTGATGTTTCCTATTCTTATTGCCTTGGGATATTTATATATTTATTTGTCTATTTCTAGAACTACTATTAATGGGAATATCTCCCTATTTAAATGTTGTGACTAGATAGTCATAAAATCAGTCATGTTTTTCTTTTTATTTATTTGTATTTTGCAGCCATGTAAATGTCAACCTGGTACCTGAGTGGTCTACGAGGGTAGTTATGGTGATGAACTGTTTTGATGGCTATTACCACGCATTTAATACGGTATTTTACCATTTTTAAAGCACTTCCATATACAAGTGAGGAGACTGAGGTCAAGAGAGTATAAGTGACCTGTCCAGCTACAAATCGGCTATTTCTATTTGATAAAAAGTTAGAGATCAGAGAGATATTAGGAAGTGCCAAGGCTAGAATAACAGTCTTGTTCTTCTGAATCCTTCACTGGTACATTTTTTCCTGACATTCCAGGCCATTCTCGTGAAGCAAATCAACAGCATATTGGCTTGTTCTATTTGATAAATATTATTACCCACTAGCTAAAGATTTCACAGTGAAGTGAACTCTTTGGAAAAAGAAAAACTTTACCAATACCATATACGACCATATACTTTTAGGTAAAAGTGTGTTTTTCAGCTTTGTAAATTCTGTTTTATTTTGCGGGGGTGGAAGTGACCTGCGTCTACCCATGACACGGAAATGGATTCATTCATTCAACAATAGATAAATATAAACAGTTCTAGTTTAAGAGAAATGCAGTGTCCAACCTTTACATGGTCCCAGATACTGCTGGGTCATGGGAGACCTAAGAATAAAACCTCGAGGTTGCAATACAATGAATGGAATATATTCTAAAATGTAAGGAAATACAAAGAAATAATTGTGTTTGGAGGGGGAACTGGGTATTCACATTTATTGCTGTGATATCATGTAATAATAGCCATACTTTGAAACTGCTACAGAAATTGGTGTTTTTTAATTAAACTATTAATTTGAGCAGGGTGCCACATGTATCATATACTTGTATATGACATAATATATTTGTGATGGGTGGGGTAGACATGGGTAAGGCAGTAAAGCTGGAGGAGAAAAGGTAAGCAACTAAGAGGAAATAAAAGTAGGGTTGCTTTATCTGGCACTATTATCTTCCTCTTCCTCCCTTTCTTCTTCCTCTTTCTTCTCTTTTCCACTCTCCCCTTCTAGGGCACAGAGTTTACAATTTGATCCACAGTCCTTTGCCAGCCATTGTTGTGCCAGATATGCTTCATTCATCCCTGCTTCTGCTGGCCTTTGAAAACAAGCACCATGGCCCTGCTCTGTTTGTTGTCAAGAATGAGTGGCTCAGAGCAGGAATGTTTCCCAGACGGGAGGTGAAGGGGTCAGTCTGGACCTCTGGACATTTGCAGTGCTTAACTTGCAGGCATGTCATGTGAAAGGAAGGGTGGCTCCCAGTGCTTCTGATGGCAGTTAGTATATATGCTGCAAAGCACTGCTCAGACCATGAGATTGCCTGTCAGGTCATCTGCTGTGAAATCCATTATGAAAAGCACCCGGAAACTGATGCCTGACTTGAAATCCTTAGTTTACTAAATTGCAGAAATTATCTTTGGAAGGTTTTGTCACTTTTATATTTTTTTTTATAAAAAAAATAATGTTTGCTGTAATGCTTCATGCAAAGTGCTAGTTGAATGAATCTGTCACTGAAACTTCAATTCCAGATTACCACACTGCAAGATCTGCTATTATAAATGAAAACACATCTTTAGAAAGTTCACAACAGTTTGAAGTAGATGAGCTATTGAAATGCAATAGAAAAATCTACCCTTTACAGATTAGCCAAATAGTGATTGTAGTCCAATATGTAAACACAGTCTCACTTTATTGTCAGGGTAAAATGGTCCTTAATGTGCTACTCCAAGAGCAGGGTAACATTACCTAAGCCTACAAATAATGATATAAATTATCTTTAAGAATTCTTTGCTTGTGAGTACGGCACAGAATTCAAAAGCAAATGGAAAATTGTTGCATTATCAAACTACTAGACTCTTGATAAGTTTTTTTTCTAATCTCTACAAGCTCCAAACTACAATTTACTAGAAGAATGTTAATGAGCAGTTCTTAGGAAACCTATAAAAGTAGGTTTTATCCAAAGAGGCCTAAAAGAGCCACATCCTTGAAGGGACAAGATCAAATGTGAATAAGTTGGTCTCACATCCAGTGCACTGTGCTGTTTATAGGGGGGTATATAGGTAGGGTCTCCTTTTGGTTTTTGTATTGTCCCTTCAGAAGATTATTATTTATTCAATGGTATTTTACTACTAATGTGAGCTATGCTTTTTATAATAAAGATTGTATTTACTTAGTTTGCCAAACGACAAGAAATTGTGCTAAGGAAAAAGAAGTGGGACTTACAAGGTGGGAAGACTGAAGAAGAGAACCTTGAGAATCTTGGACAAATACATCAGAATCTTATCAGACTTGCAATTTTTACTTCAAGACAAGCTCTCTACAAAATTTTATATTGCATGTACTTATAATCAAAACCTTGAAGTGGTGATTCAACTTCTGAAATTAGTAGAGTTTGGCAAGGAAGGAGACAAAGAAGAAAAGCACTGAGCATGAGAAAAGAACTAAAAGTTCTTTTGTATTTTCCCAGTCCTGAAACAAATGTCCTCAGAAGGGACATGATCACAGCTATCCATTTAGATTTCAGGGCTGGCCATGGCACGTATCTCTACTACACCTTTTTTATTTGCATAAAGCAATTACCCCCGTGGTCAGTGGCTTCAGAGTTGTCTAGACAACATGCTTCAGATGGTATCGGTGACCTCAGATACACTACGCTAGCTCTAAATTAGTGATGAGCCGAGCTGGAGGGATGTATTATAGTAGTTACAAACCATAAGAAGGTATTTAAATAGTAGATAAGACACATGCAAATCTTTTCATTGCCATGACAACCATCTTGATATAGGTTTTCCATATGTAGCAAGAAGGGCAGAGCAAAAGGCATTGGGAAAATAGCAGGAACCTTTAATGAAAATTAACCCTGGCAGGGGATTAGTCCAGATCTTGGTCATTTATTAACTCTTAATAGAATACAAACTTCTGCAGTAATACACTACTCACTGGGTCAGAGAACCATTATTTTCAAACCTCAGCTGTAAAGTTCTCAGCTATATGGTTACATCTCAGCTGTAAAGTTCTCAGCTGTACAGTTACGTCCCAGGTCCCAAGTCTTCACAATGGCTCTGACTGATGCCAGAAAGGAGGGAAGGAGGAATACTGGTGTGCTACTAAATGCAGATTCTTTGGTGCCCCCCAGAGAGCTTTTCAGAGCAGGGTTCATCTAGTACTCAAACGCATAACTGGTACACATGTCTTTAGTTGTTTGTTTGTGTTGATCAGAGAATCTAATGAACACCTAAATAATCACAGCATGCAGTAGTACATTTCAAAGGAGGATGGGGTTTGTTCTTGTGCAACTACCATGAGGGAGAAGGAGTGAAATGCTGCCTGCCTGTCTCCCTCTTTCCCATTTTGCTTCCCTCCCTTCTTCTCTTGAGCTCTCATCTCTCTCATCTGTCTGTTTTTCCTCCTAGA
Source organism: Phocoena phocoena (assembly GCF_963924675.1). Taxonomy (NCBI): domain Eukaryota; kingdom Metazoa; phylum Chordata; class Mammalia; order Artiodactyla; family Phocoenidae; genus Phocoena; species Phocoena phocoena. Next base: position 40,537,688 of record NC_089232.1, read on the forward strand.
GTTCTTCATTTCTTCTGAGTGCCAAAATCGTTTCAGGGCTAGCTCTAGGCACTGGTGGTTTTCCTGTGGCCTGGGAAGCTCCCTCCAGCCATGCTTCTTTCTGCCACAGGTCTGCGGAGAGAATCCAACCCTGCCAACTATCATCCCAGCCTGCTTCACCCTGACCATCTGCTCAGAGGTGAATGATGGGGGCGGGAGAACACAGGGTACCTCCAACTCGGTGTAACATTTTCCTCTGCAGATCACAGACCTTCACACGGTCTTGGAATCTTTTGAAATATAAATGGCAATTCTACTTGCTACTTTTAAGGCCAAGACTGGTACCGTGGGCACCAACGGAGTCATTAACATTCTTCATTCAGATCTTTGTATGTACAATCGATGTATGGATTCCTTTTGACACAAACTGGAATTTCAACACACAAGGGAACATTGGTGAAGACAAGCTGGTTTATTAATTAAAATGATAATAAATAAGACCCCTAAACTTCAATATTTTTAATGCAAGTCTTGGCTCAGTCATCCGTGTTCTGAGGCTATTTTAAAATGTGGACGTCCTTTGTGCTCTTTCTAGCATGAAACTGAATCAAAGCCAGAAAGACCCTTTCCTATCACACAGTAACTTAAATACTAATTGGTAGTAGTTCTTATAAACCGAACTGTATAGGGTATTATTTAAATATGGTTTGTTTAAAAATTAAATGACAACTTACTATAGTAAGTTGGAGGCTTACTATAGTAGGAGGCAGAGACAAGAAGTGGTTAAACAAGAAGCACCCTTCAGCAAAGCACAATTTAAAATCTCATTCATCAGATTCCACCTGTCCTTCGGAAAACATTCTAACTTTATAGAAATTGAAGACTAACCGTAGCCTCGAAAACTGTTGGTGTTAATACTGTAGGGCATCCTGTGTACTGATGTCTCAGCTCCTTATCCAGAATACGTGTTCTGTCTGACAAATTTGGGGGGTGTTGTTTGCCTTCAAGATACTCAGATGTTCCTTTTTTGACATCTGGGGTTTTAATTAACAGTCTTCCCATGTCTTTAAAGCAAAATGAACTTGGTCTGGTCTGGACAATGCTGTGAAGCATTTTTATTTATGAACGCCACCCCTGTCATGTTAATTTGTACCACGTTTCTGATTTATCCTAAAAGAACACATTACCCAGTAGATTTGGAGGAGTTAAAGGGAATCTACAGGGTGACTTTAATCTTTATGTCTTTATATACTGGAGGGCATTTTATGGCCCCTCTGCACTGTTCTCGCCACGCAATCGTTTTCTGCTTTAGAAATGTAGCCATTTGGATCAATAGTTACAGTACAATATATTGTACTTCTGATGGGGGCCTCCTAGGACAGTTAAGAAGCACAGGCCACGGTGATTTCACCAAATGCTGGCTTATATTCTGAAATCTATTTTTAAAAAGAGTTAGCACAACATACGTAGAGTCAAATTTATAGGCATTCTAATGAAATTTTACTTACTCTACTTATGTATATTAAAATAAAATTAGGAAGAATGGAGTGCAAAAGAACAGTTTGCAGCTTGAAAAATAGAGATTTTTTAATGGGACACCAGAGCAGCAGCAGCTAGAAGTAGCTGTCTTTTGGAATTTGTAGCTGCTGCCACCAAACACTGAGATTTTGGATTTGGCGTCTATTTCTAGATGTTGTGATGACTGTACACTTCTAATGTTGGAAAGAAAGGGGAGAAAAAGCCCTGAGATGGCCACAGATGTTTGCAGAGTGCGATGATGGAGCTAGCAAACATGTAAAGAAGTTATATGTCTCTTAAAGTGTTAAATGCAGGCTGCAACTTGTGGATTTTACTGTAAATTCTTTATCTATAAACAAACTGGGTTATCACAGCTGTTTATTGTACTGCTAGCCCTGATTCTAACCTTTATGTCTTTATTGCTTACATACCATTCCCTTGTTTATGCGTCTGTACCATTCAGTGCCCTTGAACTTGGTCCCTCAGAGCCCCGACCCCTGCATGCTTGCTCTCTCACTCCACTCACGTCTGCAATCAGTAAATCTGAGACGCCCTGGCTGATAGCCGAGCTGCAGTAGGGCAATTAACACAGAACTAAAGTGTCATTCCTGGCAGGGTGGGGAGAGTGGCAGACCACAGATGACAGTTCTCAGTTCTGAAGCTGTGACATCCAGGCCAGACCTGGGATTATAGGGAACAAGGGGAAAAAAGGAAAGAGGGAGTGAGGAGGGGTACGTTTGTGGGGAGAGAGTTCCTCAAAGGAAAGCACCGAGTAGCTTCTCTTTGAAGAATTGTTTATTCCCTGTATCAGATTCCAGCTGTCTGACCAGTTAATTGGATGAATACCTAGAGGAAAACATTCTGTGCACTAACTGAATTGAGGAAAATGGGTATCTCTCTTTCTCTTTAGAAGGAGAAAGTGCTTTTCCTTTAAAAAAAAAAAAAATCACCAACTCTCAATCACCTTTTAATGGTGTTCCTGTCAGACTTAGATTAAAAAAAGGAGAAGAAATATCTTTTATTAAGTGCTTGCCTCCCCCCACCTTTTTGCCCACTCACGGTTTCCCCTGCAGCCACCTACCTGCTATGGCTCTGATATCTTAATAAAGTTAGTGTTGAATAGAAGCAGGGCACCCAGGCAGCTGCCTGCTGAGAGGCAGCTTCCCTTTTAGCCCCTTCCTCTAAGGGGCTCTGGAGACCCACCTATACAATAAGATAAAGCTGTTCTTAATCCCGAGGTCCAGAGGAGCCCCCCCCCCCAGGCCACCAGGGGGCATCATGGATCCTGAGCTTGGACATCCAGCTGTCAGCTTCTTGGGAGCTGTGCAAATCAATTTTGAGAGCAAAGTCAGCTTTTCCTCGGATTGAATGCTCTCTCCTCCCTCCTTCTTCCCACTCTAGGCTTTGCCTACTACTCTCCTCAAACATTATAACTTTTCATGGGATGGCTTCCGATTGTTAGGTAACCATAGTAATAGCAGCTATCATTTACCGAGTATTTAATTGATGTCACATGTTCTATAGACTATATCTTATTTATTTCTCACTAAGAACAAACTAAGATACAAACCCCGTAAAGCCTGGGTTATTCTCTCCACATTCCAGATGGAAAAGCTGAAATTCAGAACAATCAAATATCTTGCCCAAGGTCAAAGGGCTATAAAAGGTAGAACCAAATTAAAATCTATACCGATGCCAGAAAATATGTCTGTGTCTGTCAGAACGTGAGCCTCTGTCTCAGGTCTTTTCCATATTGGCTGTGAGAGCTTCGGACAGTCCCTAAATCACTTTATCTCAGGTTCCTTAACTGTAAACATGGGATGATAAACCTAGTAAGATTGTTGCGGGGATTCAGTGAGTTGATGCTGCATATGCAAAGTACATGGAGTACTGTCTAGCACATCTTAAGAGTCCTATAGATACAGTTGCTTTTGTTGTTTCTGTTAGCATCATCACTATCATTACCTTGCCTCTCTGATGGTTTATAGTGAGGAGCTGAAGGACTGACAGGTTGAGGAAGCCAGTGTGGTAATTTGAACAAAAGAGTTTGCAATCTACAGAAGTAAGGAAGAGGAAAAAGAAAGAAAAGACTTGGATTTTAGACACAAGAGGATTTATTTGTGAAGCGTCACGCAATTCCATCCCGATAAATACAGGTGATCCAGCTAGGCACTGAGGTCACACAAACAATGGATTGTCCGAAAGGAGTTCCTACACTACCTTTCTCGCGTGAATGATTTGTTAGTAATGTAGCTGATAAGGCTTTGGCATTACTGTGTCTAATACTGTACAGTCTACTATGTGGTTGTGAAATGAAGGCAGTTTTTTTCAAACTCTGCCTTATGAGCGTGATATACTGGAATTAGCATCTTGTCCAGGAAGATAAGATTCAAGTTCTGAATATACATTTGATAGTGTGATGCTCCATATTAGCACTAAGTGGATTGTAGAACCCGTTTTCAGGATGTGGTGATGGAATAGTTAACTGCAATGGTGGTTCCCATATGTGCCGGGGTGAAGTCCAGCTACCCAGTCTCCTGTTTCATCACTTTTCCCAGCACGCCACACTACACCATGCACCTCTGTACCTTCTAACAATATGTAGAACACAGGAAGTGACAGGTGTGCCCAGGAATTATTACAACATCAAGATTGGTGTCATGTAGCACTCAGAATGAAAATAAAAGAATTGTTAGCTATTATTCTGTCGAAAAACTAGGTGAGAAATCTTAATTCTGATTTCAGCATTGAAATCACTAAAGACTACTCCTTCAAAATTGGCACTTGCTAGGAATCTACCCTTAATGCATGTATTTGTGTTTGTATTTGTTATTGCCTTTGAAGCATTCTGAATGTGACCCATAGTTTAACTGAAGGGCATTAGAGCGAACATCCCTCTACCTCATTCCTATGCCTCTGCTAATTCCACTCTTACTCTGAGCTCTATTTCCCTGACAGATGATAGGTGTTTTTCAGAAAAGAAAAAAACAAAAAAGACAAACATTTCTGTGACAAAATAAGTTTGGAGAATTCTGAATGGTTTAGTGTCTTCTTAGAGGCTCATGACAACCATTATTATATTTGAATTTTAAAATTATACAAAGGAAGAAAACTCTTTCATTTTGCTTGGCCTAGCCTTGCCTAATCTTATTTAACCATAGAATTATTTTCTTGAATAACAGCGTATAACTGTAGCAGGATTGTCTGCTGGATCATCTGTATCCAAGTGCAGTCAAGGGAAGGAAAAGTGTGGATCCTGTAGGACACAGAAGAGGCAAATCCCTTCTGCCCACACGCCACTGGCCACACCCAACCACAAGGGAAGCCAGAAAATATAATTTAGCTGGTGCCCAGAAGGAAAAGGAACTATGACTTGGGAATAGCTAGTTCGTTTTCACCCACATCTATCAATTGATAACATCTTTCAGAATGAGGGTTCCATAATCCAGAGACTGAGTTCTATGCCACGTTCTTTTACCTCCTTAATGTGTGACTAGATGCTCTCTAAAGTTTTCCAAAAAAAAAAAGACCTAAGATCTACAAGTTTGTCTTTAAGGTATGCTTGTTAATGGAGCAGACAGCATTTCTGCTATAATTTGATTTAGTAAAAGAAACGTTCTGATGGATCTTATTTCTCTTAATTACAACAGTGAAGAATCAATATAAATCTTAATTCAGAAGTAGAAGGGAGGGAAGATGGCCTTATGTGGCTCAGACACAGATCTCTCTGCTGTTCTGGGTTGACACAGAGATAGTTTAGAGACTGGGAAGGAATGGTTGTTCATGACTCATTTGGCAGTATTTCTTACATATCGGATGTCTCAAACCAGCTTTAGACCAGTAATGGCTCACACTCATTCATGGTTGAATTGTCTGATGAATATTTGAAATGTTGATACGCTGTGCTTTGAGTTGAAAAAAAGGATACATAGGGTTTAGAGTTTAGGCAGACGGGAAGCAGACTGGCATGCTGGTGTGAAAGTTCTGAAACCAGCTTGTTTTTCTGTAAGGCACATGTTCAACTATTAGCCTATGGGAGTAGATCACAGGACTGCTTGAGGGTGAGACCAGGAGGTTTCTGGAAAAGAAGTAATGAGTCGACTCTAGCTCTGTGACGTCCACAGAGGTGATGTCACTAGAGCTCTGAATCCTTCATTTGGATCTGGGAAGTATAGTAAAGATAGTTTTACTAATAGTTGCACTGACCATAATTGAACATCAATGCATAGGAAATAAATGATTTTACAAAGAAAAATCATGTCCCTAATGGGGCCTCTAGGTTAGGTCAATTCAAAACCCATCTTGAAAAGTTTAACTCGGATCAACTCATAATCATACCATGTATTGAGTTAGAACATATCTTAGAAATAATGTAATTTCCTGATTTTATAAGAGAGAAACTTAAAGTCCAAAAAGCTGAAATGGCCTGGCCAAAAATGCATGTTATTTGTGGCAGAAATGATCAGAAACTTCATGTGTTTAATGGCATTGCCCAATCTCTAGGTGATCAGTTATTTCAAATTATTTAAATAATCCATTTATATACCGATTTACTTAGCGAAGATAAACTTACAGAACACTGTGAATTTAGCATTTTTTTTCAAAGCTATTTACTGAGTGCTGTGATAGGTGCTGGATTTATAGCCAGTAATAACAGAAAGAAGTCAGAGGTTGTTGTGAGGAATAAATGAGCGAATAAGGTGTGCACTTAGAACAGAGTGTGGCAAATAGTAAATGATCGATGAATGTTCACTGTTGTTGCTGTTGTCACTGTCATCCTTGTTATTCTTGCCTTTATGAAGCTTTAGTAAAATAAGAAGACACCTCCCCATTTGGTTTCTTCCCTGTAAAATCTCAGGCCCTGTGCTTGTGACTTCAGGAAGTTCAGCTTCTTCTATTAGACCCCCTGACACAAGCCCCTTATTCTTCATGGACTTCATTCGTTTGTGATTCCAAGTCAGACCTTGTTTGGCAAGAGGTTTCCTGGGGATATTTATAGTTAGCAGCTGATTTGGAGCAGACAAATGATTTAAGCTTTATAAGCAGCTTGTATTAATACTTTTTACTATTTTTTTTTTCCTGAATTGACTGTTTGCAGTTGTAGCAGCTACTAAGCTTTCCAGCAAAAGATAAGAAAGGAGAGAGGGAAGGAGGGAGAGAGACAGACAGACAGACAGAGATATCAAGGGATGATTACACAAGTTTTAAAATTTATCAGTGCTAAGGAAGCGCTACTGTTGGTGTTGCAGGGACAACAGTATGGGTGAGGTCCATCTTTGTGCTTAGAGGACTTTACAGTCTACTCATGGACATAAAGAAAGTGCACAAACAGGAAAACACAAAGTAGAACAGACCCGTGGAGCTCTGTAAAGGAAACAGAAACAAACTCTGAAGGGAAATCAGAGGAGACAGAGGGCTCTTGCCTTTCAAATCATCAAGAGCAATGACCATTGGGCCAAGGAAGGAAGTTGTTGAACTCAAGATGAAACAGCACTTTCTCCAGTGTTCTAATAGCACAGGTTGTTGACTCGTTTGTTTGCTATAAAAATATATGTTCCAAATTGCCTAGTGTTATGTTAGTATTTATTTTTGCACTGCAAGTGCACCCGTGCCTGAGAGAATTTCTCTTCAAGTGTTTCAGGTAAGACATTTCAGGTATAACAAAGGTGAGAAGGGGTGTAAACTCAGAGGCAACATTGTTAGGAAATGTAAAGCCTCAATGCTGAGCAACCGTACAGGATTCAAAGGCATTGAGACTGAAGAAGACAGAAATGTAGATTGAAAGAAGGGGCTTATTTTCTGGGTAGAGAGAAGTCCTAGTGTTTCAAGCTTTGGAAATTTTTACAAATAAACTTATATTCTCAAACTTGGTGAATAAAACTGTTAAAAATACTCCACTAAAATAGGAAGCAACCTAGATACATTTCATTTAAAATATATCATCAACTTCATCAATCAGCACTTGAGAGTTACAGAGTTTTCCTCCATGCAGTAATCATTTCAAACCAATGATTCACTCCAAATTATTATAACGTTAAGTCACATGAAGAAATGGAATAAGGAGGTGCTCCGTTAATAGCAAATAGCTATTTTAAAGAACTAAGTCAAATGACTTTGATCTTCAGCCAGATTTTTGTTTGTTTGTTTGTTTTCTGTTCCATTTGTACATCTAGATTCTTGATAGTTGCTAATCGTTTATTTCAACTATATTAAATGCCTCCCTTGGAGAAAGAAACGCTATTTCATACCCCTACTAATTTCCTCCTATTGTAAGGACAGTGTTGATATCATGAAAAATATAGTGTCCACACATTTCCAATTATCAGGATATTCTGCACTGTTATACAACTTAGTGCTTTTATCTTTTATTCATTCAATCATTGAAGTGTCATTGATTATCTACTATATGTCAGATACTCTTAAATCTTGGAGATAAAAAGATTGACAAAGACATGTGCTGGTCATCTTTGCTGTCCTTCCAGAGTCACCCTCTACTTTTCTTCTCCTTGTTCTATATCATGGAAGACTGATTTTGTTTTGTTTTGTTTTGTTTTGCGGTACGCGGGCCTCTCACTGTTGTGGCCTCTCCCGTCGCGGAGCACAGGCTCCGGACGCGCAGGCTCAGCGGCCATGGCTCACGGGCCTAGCCGCTCCGCGGCATGTGGGATCTTCCCGGACTGGGGCACCAACCGTGTCCCCTGCATCGGCAGGCGGACTCTCAACCACTGCGCCACCAGGGAAGCCCATGGAAGCCTGACTTTTATAAACATTGTAAATGGGTTCTTTTGAGCTCTGAGCCAGTGGGATGCACTGGAAGAAGAGAAAGGTTGGGGTACTTTTTACCCCCAGTCCCCTCTCTCCGCCAGGTTGCTCTGTGTGGCTGTGTTCCACTGATGTAGAACTGCCTGCTATCAGGGGTTGCTTTCCACAGTGCTACCCTTTCTAGGTTCTGACATCAGCTCCTTCCCCTAGTCCCTTTGGGCCAAGGGGTAGGAGAGAAACTGCTGTTACCAGGCCCATGATACTACCCTATTCTTCTTGGTTTCCTTAACACAAATTTCAAATAACTCCTTTCAAAAACTCTACTGAAATTCTAAGTTTGAGAGTGGACTCTTTCTTTCCATGGCTCTAATCTGATACACCATGTTTCTTCCCTTCAATCCTGAATGAACACCTATTAATGTTAATAGTTACAAATTTTCTAGGCCTTACTGGATTCAGATAGTTGCAGTGGCAGCCCAACTGATAAAAAATAACCTTATGACACTAACTCTACTTCTGTTGCAAATTGCTCATAGATTTTTTTCATCATTTCTAGATGCAAAAATATTTCCTGTCAAGCATTCCAGTAGGATCTTAATGGTTATAAATATTCTGTAACTAAAACTGCCCTTCCTTTTCAGAACACATAACAAAGACATTACAGTGGTTTACAAAGCTTGAATCAGGAGTGTCATGTAAGGCTATGTGTGTGTTCTGATCTCTACCTCAGCTTCCAGTCTGTCTAAATAAGACCCATTGTAAAAATCCATTCACCATGTCACATCTTTTCATGCCAGCATACTTGCACATCCACATATACTTAGAAAACAATGAAAATTCCACACTGGCTTTCTTCTTCCCATTCACAATCTTTTCTCACTTACTGTTTAGTTTCCTTTGCTGAAGACATTAAATCTCTTGTGTTTTCAGTATGGCATTCTAACAATTTTTTGGATGGTTTTACTGTTCTTAGATTTCCCCCCATGTTTCCCTTTTATCTTTTGAAAAACATGAAGTCTTCCTAACTAGAGGCAACATTAAAGGTGACTTTTTAATTCTGTATTTCCTGAATGGCTATTAAGATGTTTTAATATATAACAAAGATGTATTATTTTTCACATTGTCCTCAATTTCCTTCTTAGTAAAACCCAACATCCTATTTATTTTTTTAATCTTCTCCTGTACATCAAGTCAACATATTTTTGAGGTATTGATAGTGGCGTCTCAATTTCTTTCTTGAGAGGCAGTGGGTAATTCAGAAGCCATTAGTGTACTGTGTATGAGTAGTTTGAATTGCTTCCTCCACTGGGTCTTACCTTGAACTTGCTACACTCAATTCCATTCGCCGTTGTGAAGCTTGATTACTTAACTGCCTTTGGTCTTTCTGAAGTTCTTCTCACTCCTTATTCTTGAATATATCTATGCTTAGTGTATGAATAATTATGTGGTTTTTTTTTTTTTTTTTGCCGTACACGGGCCTCTCACTGTTGTGGCCTCTCCCGTTGCGGAGCACAGGCTCCGGACGCGCAGGCTCGGCGGCCATGGCTCACGGGCCCAGCCGCTCTGCGGCATGTGGGATCTTCCCGGACCGGGGCACGAACCCGTGTACCCTGCATCAACAGGCGGACTCTCAACCACTGCGCCACCAGGGAAGCCCAGTTACGTGGTTTTGATAAATTTGCCTCCCTGCTATTCCCCCCAGCTTTCATGCTGTTAATAAACTTATGGAACGCCAGTGTCGCTTTGATCCAGAGGCCATCAACTAATTTCTGAGCTGATAACTAGTGATTTCTCTCAGCATTCTTTGTTTTAACTAGTTTCCAATCTGACGCTCCTAGAATTCAATGGGTTTTTTTTTTTTAAAGATACCAGAAAGAATCAAACTCTTATTATTCGGTGAAAATAAAAATAGTTAAAGCTATTATGAAGATGCAACCTACATATTATCCTGACTTAATATTCTAGAGCCTCTTTTTGAATCTCAGCCCATGGCCACCATTTTTCAAAAGTGCAAATAAATTATTTCCCAAAGATTTCTCCTTTTTTTTTTTTTAAAAAAAAAAAAGACTTTTAGGGCTTCCCTGGTGGCGCAGTGGTTGGGAGTCCGCCTGCCGATGCAGGGGACATGGATTCGTGCCCCGGTCCGGGAAGATCCCACATGCCGTGGAGTGGTTGAGCCCATGAGACATGGCCGCTGAGCCTGCGCGTCCGGAGCCTGTGCTCCGCAACGGGAGAGGCCACAACAGTGAGAGGCCCGCGTACCACAAATAAATAAATAAATAAAAGACTTTTAAATATTATTAACAGGCAAGGCATTATGGGATATAACTTAATATTAAATGCAATTTGCCAACCTGGTGAGATTTATCAAACTACCCATTTATTGGCTATTTACATGTGGAATATACTGTTCTAGGTACTCTAGGGCAGACACAGAAGTTCAAGGCTTTTTTCTTACTTCCTTTCGGGAAAGTAAAACATAAGCAAGGATTTAACACGTGAGCCTACAAAGAGTTATGTAAGAATACATGCAGCAATATGACAGGATTCCAAAAGATGAATTGTAAGCACTTTTATGTTTAATTGTCAAATTAATATCGGAAGCAATAAGTGTTCTCAGAAGGTCTTATTTTACTGGCTTCATAGTGGAGTGAAAAGAGCATGGACTTTAGAGTTAGGCTTTGGCTTGAATTTTCCGAGTGAGCTCTGGGCTCACTCACCCAGCTTGCTAAGATCACAGCTTAGGTGGCTCACAGTTGACACAACAATGACTTGTTCAAAATTAAACTTTGGATTCAGTCTGTTGTTTCCCTCACCTACTTCCTCTCAGCCTTCCACATGTCAACAAATGCAAGTATGCTTTCAGTGGTTCAAGTTACAAATTTAGAAATTATCTTTGATTCCTCTATTTTCCTCAAAATCCTCACATTTCACCCTTCAGCAAATTTATCAAGTCTACCTCTAACAGTAGAATCACTTTTCTGTCTTTTCCATGCCATCACATTAGCCTGGCCACCATCATCTCTCATCTGGAATATAGCAGTAGCCTCCAACACACCTTCCAACTTCTGCCCTTGCCCCACTCACCCACCTTCCATGAGGCAGCCACTGTAATTTTCTTAACATTCAAACTGTAAAGTTTGTCTCTTGATTAAAATCCTTCAATGACTGTCACTACATGTGGAAAAGAAAATCTAAACTCATTCCCACAGCTGCCAAGGACCTACAAGGGTCTGGTCCTCCTGACCCTTCATTTCACTTGTGCCACTCTGCTCTCCCTACCCTACAGCCACCCAGGTCTCACCTCAGTTCCACGAATCTGGCAGTCTCTTTTCTGCTCATGGTCTTTAAACAAATTGCCCCTGTGTAGAATATTCTTTATATGGGTTGCTCCATTTCCTTTAGGTCTTAGACTTCCTTAGGGAAGAATTTTTAATGACACTATTTATATTCCTTTTATTTTCTACTTTATATGATTTTCCAATTGTTCTGTTATTTCTTTTTGTCGTTTTTGGTAATTTCTTTGTCTTTCTCCTTCATTCGGGACATAATCTCCAGGAGGATGGGGACTTATTCTGTCTTGTGCACTGTTGTATCCCTAGTATGTGATATGTGGTTGGTACTCAGTATGTTAACTAAATAACTACAGAATAATAAAATAAAATTCTTATGGCTCCTATTCTAATTTGTTTGGATAGTTGTCACTGTTTGCAGCTTATGTTAGCATTCCTCTTAACCTTTCTAACTTAAAGTTCATTTTCTATGACCTCAAATTCTCCTGATATCTTAGTTAGAAGATCTTTGCTTATGGACAACAATGACCAGGGAGGTCAGACTGACAAAGCACAAAATCTTCTAAAGCTTTGTGAAATGGGAAGTTTAGGTACAACATAAAGTAAGTGGTATTAGATTAAAGACATTAAATAAAATCAGAGACACGGAAGAGAAAATTGCATTGTAGGAATATGAGTCCCAACCATTTCTTTCAGGTAAGATCCCAATTCAATATTTATACTAAAATTGTTCTACTTGTGAGCTGGAATGATTTCATAGTATCTTGATACAGAATATGAGAAAGTTCTAAGAATAGTTTCTGATGGGTTTCCACAGTCCTCTCCTGAAGAAGGGAGAGTATGGAGTGTCACTACAATAAAAGAGAGAAGCCCTGGTGGGAAATAGCTCCTCTGGTTCAGTGAAACTGTGTACTAGTAGCTGAACTGCTAACATTTGATCCAATGTGTTATCTGCCCACACACTGTTTAAATTATTGACCATGGCTCTGTATTCTTCTATAGAGTTTCACCTAGAAATGGAAGAAATCACTGAATTTCCTTTCTGTAAATTAAAAGGGACGTGTATATCCCAGCTCAATCTCTGAAATCTGGAATCTGCACTAAGACCCCATTCTTTTCCCTTTGGCATTATCCTGCCTATTGCCTCTTTCAGAGGTTGGTCGTCTTCCGTTAGTTTTGCCAGAGTCTCAGCAGCCTCACGTTGCAAAGAGATGCCATACAAGGATACCAAGGTAGAGTTAGAGTGTGACCATAAAAACCGTAAGGTGCAAACAAACACTGCAGGCTGGCTGTTTATTAGCAACACCCAGAGAGCGTAACACACAATCTAATTAGCTAATCACCTAAATACAAGTTGTCCCATTGGCCATCTCAGGTGAAAATGAAACAGCTGTTTAATTTAGCTTGTATGAAAGAAACTCATGTCTGAAACTTTGATATCTTTATTACTATTGCAATTTATTTATTTATATTGTTTTGATCTTCCTTGGGGTCATTATGTTGTTCTATAACTGTGTTTCTCCAAGTATATGACATGCATGGTCCATGGTAGTATGGATAATGATTTTAAGGGCGTACTCTGACGAATTTAAAATAATGTAATAGTGGTCTGTTTATGTTTAGGTATATTGGAAAACATATGTATAGCCCTCAAATCCCTGATTTATTCCTTAGAACAAAATGAAGCAATGAAATGGGAGTTGATTTGATGTATTTTTATGATAGAGTAAATAATAATACAAAAAATACTCAGATCTCCACAAAAATTATGAACGTGGTAAACGACTACCTAAATTTTGGGAAGCGTGGTAATATTCTCTGGTCATAATCTATCTTGGTATCTGACAGGGATAAAAGAGGCCAAGTAACTTCCTCATTTGGCGACTTGGCAAAAAAGAAAGTTTTGTCTGAATGGAGCCCTGTTAAAAGTCCTTGCTGTGAAAAATGCTAAAGGTGAAAGTGGAGGGAAAAAAAGAGAGTAGGGATGGGAGAGAAAAAAGGAGGGACAGGAATGAAATGGGCATTCTGGTTGTAACAGCATACTTGTGTGCCAGGCTGGTAAGTGGAGGAAATACACTTTGGGAACCTGAACTACTCAAACTCTTAAAACCTCCCAAGAAAAGAGCTTTGGTGGGTCTGAGGCTATGCAATTGTCAGCCACAACTGAATGCTTTATTGCCGTCTGGAAGTGTTTATTTTCCGAACATAAATTCAGAGGACAGATTCAAGGCATGTCTAGAAATAAAGCATATCATCATGTGAGCTGAGCTGACAAGGACAATTTACTGTACCCTGCATTTGTTCGGGGCCAATCGGAGGAGAGCCGGTGATTAACATTCTAAAATCCCTGCTGTTCAGTTCTGATTGTCCCTTCACTGAACTTTGGGATGGCATGGATTAACTCCTGAGAGACTCCAGTGCAGAGCCCAGAGCCAAGAAGGGACTCTTGTTCTACCCTAGAAGATATATGCAGCATCGGGATGTCCCTGTATCAGCTAGCAGGGCTGATCTGTGCTTTTGAGGGCCCTGGGAAGAAAGGGACAGCCAAGAGCTGAACTGTTTTTCCTAAAGGCTTTTGCTAGGAAAGCTGAGGTTTGGGATTTACTGGTTAAATTCCCATTTGATTCGGCAGTAAAGATGGGGCAAGTGTTCATGCTGATTGTTTGAACACGGACTGCAAGCCTATTCATTGGGAGAGGCAGGAGAAGATAGTGTTTAAGAGCATGAATTCCAGAGTCTGGTAGAGCTGGATCTGAATGACAACCCCATTATTTATAGCTATGTGCAAATTATTCATGCATCTGACATTTTGTTTCTTATTTACAAAGCACAGTAACACCAATCTCATAAGGAAGCTCTGAGAATTAAATGAGATAATGTGTGTGAAGTGCCTGGCTCAATAAATACTGTGTCCCATAATTGTTGTTATTTACTAAATATTATTGTTTTGTTCACATATTGACCAATAAGAATCTGCAGGGGAAATTTTTGCTATTTTTTCCAAGAGGTAGAGTGTTATTTTACACACGATTTTTAGAAAACCTAATCTCAGCTATAGGTGGCAATGTTTAAGCCATTACTAGAGTGTATAATTTTTAAATCTTTCTCAAACCTTAAGGACTTTAGATTGAAAAAAAAACCCTTCAGTTTCAAAACACCTCAATAGAATAAATTTTAGAATAGTCTATGGAGGCAAATTCACAGTCAAATAACTTGCAATCGCTTTGATGTGCAGGATATTAGAAAAATGAGCCTAGAATTAAGTTGAAGTTGGACAAAGAAATTGGCTAGGGTAGTTTGATATATTTGAGATTGAGATTTCGGTTTGTGTTCCTTTCCATCATACAAATGACTAAGCACTTAAAGTTTGAATGTTTTCACGATAGGAAGGCATTTTCTACCATTTTTGTTTTGGGTTCTTTTCCCCAGCTCCCTCCCTTCTGTTTCTGGCTCTTTGCTCTAACATCAGCAGTCAGAGGTCAGACAGTTGGGGGGTGGCGGTGGTGGGGAAGAAGAATGACAAGGAAACATTTATCTGAAAGGACATAACTTACACTCTTGCATAATTTTTCCTGAGAGACTTCTGACCATCCTACTGAGTTACTGGGTAGACACGGATTTTAGAAGTACGGGTTTTATCTTACTTAACATTAATAATTGGTACTTAAACATTCATCTGCGAGGCAAAGAACAATATCATTTTTGGGGAAAAAACCTACAAGTTCTTATTGTCTATCTTGATGGTTCTATAAGAGACATTTTCATGGCAAGTTGATTTGTCAGTTGAGAGTATGGAACAGGGTCTTCCTCCCTTCTTCTCCCTTCCTTCCTTCTTTCCTTCGTCTTCCTACCTTCCTACCTTCCTTCCATGTATTGTTTGATTCTATGTGTCTACAAAGATGAGCCCACATTTTAAAATATACTATTGATTATTATTTATTTCCAATTGTGCCTCATCTTGACTCATGTAAAATAAGGATTAAGGTAACCCAAGTAGGATTCTAATTCCTAGTTTTGCAGGCTTATTGTCAATTATGTTTATTTATGATATCCAAGTTAGTGATAAATTTCTCAACTATATAACTTAATAAGGCTATTTTTAGAAATATACAAATTGAGGAATTAAAAAGCTGGCTAAATGGCATATTCCGTTTCTCTCATAGATAACTCTATATATTACTACTTCTGTTTAATAATTAATGTTCTTGTTTTTAAGATATTAACAATTTAGTCTTTGTTCTACTTAATCCGCTTTTATAATGAAAAGCTCAGTGTGTTCTGTGGGCCTTGTATCGATTCCACACTAATTGTGATGAAACGTTCAGTATAATGCACTGATAAATATTTGAAAATTGGGCAGAAGGAATGCGGAGAAAGCACTTTGTGTTTTTAATTGATATGCTGAACAACATTGGTTTAAATGGAACTAATGCATTTGGTCTTTTTTCTTTTCTGGATGTGATTTTAAAATTGTGGTGCCTGAAATCACCTAAGTTGGTTATTCAAGCTCTAGTTACAGTGTCTATGTCTATGTCAGTCGTCCTTGCTTCCTTTTTCTTTTATTCTGTAAGAAACAATTTACTAGCAATATATTCAACTTAGTGACCAAGTTCATTTAAACTGATATAAAGTTTTTACTAAAATCTGGTTCACCGTGACCTCTTACTGACCCCACTCTCTGCCCATTTTTGTTTCTTACTTTTCTGAAGTCTCCTTTCTCATTTTGCCTGATTCAGTCATGTTTTCCTGAATTAATCTCAGAACTGAGAGCCACTGTGCATCTTTCACTTTTATGGAGTGTCAAAATTATGGGCTTAGTTTTGAGTCTTGGAACTGTGCTACATTTTAGTCACTTAACATTTATTTAGTTAGTTCCCTCTCTTGCTCTCTCTCTCTCTATATATATATATATATACACATATTTATGCCTTTTTCAGGTTAAAAAAGGATCTTTTGATGTCTTCCATATCTTTTCCATTAAAGTTTTCCTATTTGGAATTTAGTGGCAGCCTCACAGCTATTGAAGTCTTTCCCCACAGGTCAAAGTATTCTGGATGCCCCAGGCTCTTCAGGATTTAACCACTTGCTTCTTTGGCCTCATCTGCTACATCACTCCATCCCTACCCCACTCCACACACACACACACACACACACACACACACACACCAACTTTTGCACCTTGTGACCACATTAAAGTACTCACGTGTTCTCTCAAGCCTCTGTCCTTGAGCTCAGAAGATGTCACCTCCCAGTATCCTTCCTGATACTCCAGGGCAGAGTTAGGTTTTCTTGCTCATTGAGATCGTGGAGCCCTGTGTGCTCCCTATCACACTGCACTGTGATGTCTGCCTTTTGTCTGCCTTTTGCATTGGACTGGATGACCTTTGAGGGAAAGAGCCTATCCTGAACTTCCATTCCTCAGCACTCAGCAGAGTGCTTGAAAGCGGTAGGACATATTTTTGGTTGAGTGAATGTATGAATGAACATACTGTAATTGAATGAATGAATTCTCCTGAACAAATGCTACAACCTCCAAAATACTACTAGATTATAGAGTCCACAGAATTGCCTATCCTGGAAATTATTACTTTCTCTTTTCCTTTGTCTAGGAGCAAGAAAAAAATTAAGGTAATGACAGTTTTCTGGTACCCACTAGTGTTTTCAGCACTCTTTAGATATAAAAAAGAGATGAAAGACAAGAACCTTTCTTTAGGGAGGCTGAAATTCCAAAATAGATCAGTGACTTGACACTGCTATTGTTACTGTTAAAAATAGTACTGTTGGCCGAGTGTTTGGTGATTGCTCAGCCGTTGTTTAAGAATTGACTGCGTGGCTAAGACAGAGTGGGAGTTTTCTGATTAGAGGCAAGAAGAAGACCAGAAGAGATCTGAGATGGTACCATTTCTACAGCCACTTAGATACCCTTAATTTAGGAAGATTGACCACAAATGTAGTATTGGCTCGGGCCCCTCCCTGAAATTTGTAAGCCCTTGCCCTCTTTTCTCCTCTCTTTATATATGGACACTTTGTGTTTTTCTCTTGCCTGTTAGGAAGTTCTACACATGGAATTTTGGGAATTTTTTTAATGTTATAGTAATGTAGCATGGCTATCCCAGCTTTCCATCAGAAGTGGCAGGCAGCCAAAAACTAGAATCATTGTTTGCAAACTCTAAATATAGAGTCAAGATTTATATGAAGAAAACAGATATGTCTTGTTATAAAATCATGAATAAGCATTGGCACAAACATAATAGTTTATTCTTCCTTGATACTGCTTATTTTAAATAGCTATCTATCTTTTACTAAGATACTGTAGAAAGATACATTACTGAAACATTTGCTTCAGCTCAAAGTACCGGAGGGTTGGTTGCTCTTTTCTTCATGCAGTTAAGACTTCATTATTTCTAGGAAGTAATGAGGGAAATAAGAGCCTAAAGGTAATTTGGCCTTTCTGTGCTTCAGGTAGCCCGTGGGGATGTTATTATTAATAAAGCATCATATTCATGTTTAGGTCACTGTTGATGTGGTTTGCGTTTTCATTCTGGATTTGTTCTAACTTTGCACAAAGGTTGCCTTGATCCTGAGACTTCTTTGCTCTTTGGTTTATAGGATGTCATGTTCAGCAAAGAAAGAAGTCTCTCCCATACCCCACCTGTGCTTCTTTCTGCTTCCTTCCCAACCTGCCCCCTCTCTTCTGATTTCCATCCCCTTTAATCATTTCTGCCTGGTCCACAACAAACGGGCAGCAGAGGGAAAAAAGACTTTCAGAAAGAGTTAAAAAGGATGGATGAAATTCATACAATGTACACCATATGGCCTGACATTTTCCAGATTAGGTAAACATTTCTATTGGGGATAAATAGTCCTGTACACTGATGTAAAGAAATTGCATGAGACAAGGGCATATTCAGCATAGCTATGCTGTGGAGTAATGTTTGCTCAGTGAGAAAAATATGAAAATTCAAGGGCAAGTGGCAGGGGGCAGGGAGAGGGGCCTTGGTACAGCCCAATTTTCCGAAGAAGGGGTTAAAAATCATGAGTTTGTGGCCAAAGTAAATACTATCTCCTCTAAGTTGAACATTCGTAATTGTTTTCAAATGCATGCTCACATACACACAGACACACACACACAAAATTCCCCACAGTCTATCATCAGACCTCTCTGAAAAAAACTGAAGGATTAAATTTTGTCAAAATCCATTTCTGAGTGGCCCATACCTTTAGAGAGATGCTTGCAATGGCTGGCAGACTGATTCTAGGTGGATCGTCGCCAGTGTGTGTGCTTGCATTGGGCGTAGACCGAGCTGCTCCTTGGTGAACAGCCCCAGAATCATAGATTTCATTTGCTCTTTGCAAAGGCTAACATCTGTCTGCTGTCATTTTAGTAAGATTGATGACAGGCAAGAGAGAGGAGAGGGGAGAGGGTCAAGGGAATGAAGACCTGGAGGGGGAGCTCTGGGCAGCCCCAGTGGCGGTGGTCGAGGCTGCCAGGGGTCACTGCTGCAAGCTCTCTGGCCGATGAGGGCCTTGGTGGGAAGCAGCCAGACCCCACCCTGGCAGTGATTGCACTGGCTTGTTACAGCTGATAGCTGGAACTCCAAGACACAAAGGCGGCATTCTGCACCTTATATATCTTAATAGATTACTCACATTGCAGGCAGCACCAAGCTAAATGTTATGACAGCCGTAAGAATGTAGTTTACTGTTATCCTAATATAGCTGGGCAGCGCAGGGTAAAGCCATCAAAAAATATTATATTTTTTAAAAGTTTCCAAGAGAAACTAACTGATATAGACATGGAGCTATTTTTACACGAAGTCCTGAATTTTGGCAAACTCCTTTCAAACCATAATTTTAAATATATACACACATATTTCACATATGCATATGCATATGCATCTATGCACATTTGTATATGCATTTCCTCCACTTGCTAAATAGCACTTTTCTTTCACTGCTTCCCTTAAATGGTTGTGTGAACACCATATAGGGAAAAGTCACTTTAGATATTTTTAAGAGGTGATCTCATATTTGGAGTTTGTCTAGCAAATAGTAAACATTGTTTCTGAAGATATAAATGGCCCACTTGGGAGATTTGGCATGAATGAATGAACAAACGAACAAATGAATGATGACTTAGACCTTCCGTTAACAACATGGTTTAAATATACTACCTGCATTCGGTTTCTCTAGGTATACACACCTGGCAGGAAGACTCCTGTACTAACCTGTGAGGCAAATGAAATTTGATAGGGTTAAACACCCCATAGAACAGGGGGAGTCCAAGGATAGCAATAAGACCTATTTCTGTGCATTTGCTAGTTTCTGTACTGGTGTGGTCAGGTGTTTGAGTCATACTTGCTGAAGCAGTGGCTGCAAGGAGTTTTAGACTAGTTTTGGCCTTTATCAGCAGGAGGCAGATTTCATGAATAGAATTTAATCCAGACACATAGAACACTTTCCAAATTTAGTTGGAAAGTTAAACAACTTTGCTTTATTCAGTGGGCACCCTCAGGGCCTTAGGATTCCTTGTGGCATCACGGTGATGACATGATATAGTGGCTGAGTTCCACAGCCCAAGTTATGCAAATTCCAGGACACTCCAGAAAGCAGCCTTAAAGGTCAGACCATCTCATGCAACACAGTTATTCTACAAATGAGAAAATGGGTATTTAAAAGAATTAATCTCAAAGAGAAAAACAAATACTGTATGCTAACACATATATATGGAATTTAAAAAGAAAAAAGGTTCTGAAGAACCTAGGGGCAGGACAGGAATAAAGACACAGACATAGAGAATGGACTTGAAGACACAGGGAGGGGGAAGGGTAAGCTGGGACGAAGTGAGAGAGTGGCATTGACATATATCCACTACCAAATGTAAAATAGATAGCTAGTGGGAAGCAGCCGCATAGCACAGGGAGATCAGCTCCGTGCTTTGTGACCACCTAGAGGGGTGGGATAGGGAGGGTGGGAGGGAGACGCAAGAGGGAGGAGATATGGGGATGTATGTATATGTATAGCTGATTCACTTTGTTATAAAGCAGAAACTAACACACCATTATAAAGCAATTATACTCCAATAAAGTTGTTAAAAAATTAAAAAATAAATAAAAATTAAAAAGAATTAATCTCCAAATATCTTGACAGAATTCTCTTCAATTTGGCTTACAAAGTTGTGCTTTGAATGTGTTCATATACAGCTGGATCGGCAGTGAGAGAGAATAAATGTTTAAACATCAGAAAGGAGTGAACACACAAATGAGTGTAGGCTGCTATTTGTACCATATCAAAGAAATTGTTTAAAAATTGTCAAGGCCAGTAGGGTTGTAGTAAATTAGGTGATTGATTTACATGGTATCAATCAATTTTACTATAGTTTGTTTCACTGAATTGTTCTGTTATTTGGGGGAATTTTTGAAATGTGTGAATATGTTCATGGAAGTTCGTTATGTTTTAGTGGAGGGTAGGGAGAGCTTCATTATAGAGATTACTCGTCTCTTCCTACAGAGTTCCAAAATTAGAAAATATCTCTAGCTGTAGCATAGCAGAAACATGGAGAATTAGCTCTTCTGCCCCTGTGGCTTTTTTGCAAGTGTGTTCCCAAGTTTTCAGTGATGAATCTTGCTGAATGAATCAGGAAAGATTGATTCCACTGAGGGTGAGGGAGTCTGTGGCTGAGACTGGGAATTCATGTCGGAATCTTGGTTGATAAGGTTATATTTAGGTTTCTTATTAAAGCATCCTCAATGCTATAATATGTAATTTATATAACTATCTTAGGGTTCATGTACATTTAAAAGGATAATGGAAGCAAGTTTAATTGTAGCTTGGGCAGGGTTAAGAGGATCCCCAAGGGATGGTGAAGCCTGAAGGAGAATAGGACCAGGACTCCTCAGAGCTAGACTCACTTGTAGTGGGTTGAAAGACGGCCCCTCAACCGACATGCCCACCCAGAACCTACTACATGTGATCTCACTTAGAAAAGGTCTTTGCAGATGTAATTAAGGATTTCAAGATGAGATCATGCTGGATGGTCCAGCTGGGCCCCAGATCCAATGGTAAGTGTCCTTATAGAAGAGAAGACAGAGAGGGGGAGAACCAGAGAAGGCCATATGAAGACAGAGGCAGAGACTGAACTTATAGGCAGCCACAGACCAAGGAATGCCTGGAGTCACCAGAAGCTGGAAGAAGCAAAGAAGAATTCTCCCCTATAGCCATCAGAGGGAGCATGGCACTTCTGACGCCTTGATATTAGACTTCTGGCCTCCAGAGATGGGAGAGAATAAATGTCTGTTGTTGTAAACCTCCCAGTTTGAGGGGGTTTGTTATGGCAGCTCTAGGAAACTAACACACCTTTGGACAGGGGCTTCAGGACAAGAGCCACTGCCAACACAGCTGCCAACACAGCTGTCAACACGGCTCATGGGGAGGAAGCAGGGACGCCATAACACATAACCTGTCCTCCTCCCCCATCTCTGGTCTCTCACTGGTGCCCCCCATTGGCCAAAGTGCATCACAAAATGGGTATAAGAGAGCCACAGTGAGATGGTCCAAGGAGGCCAGGCTTTCGGGTATGGAACAGAGGAGAGAAGGATTTGGAGGGGAAACAGAGTCTATTCGGCACAACAGTGATACAATACGTATTCCATTATAACTCAGTCTCCAAAAGTCAAAACTTTATAATGTCTCATTACTCATAGAGAGCCTCAGGAAGTAAACTCAAACTCCAGTTATCACTGATTTGGGGGAGCATGCCCTCAAGAGGGGGTGATGGTAGTCATGAATGTTGGGGGCTGGGGTAAAGTTGGAATTAGTATGTTTAGGCACATCAAAAGGCATGTGTTTTAAAAGGCTGAGAAAAAGGTAGTCTCTGAAATATACAGGGAACTCCAAGCAAATATGGAATACAAGAAGATATTAACAAAATGAATTTTTCTAGTTGCTCCACTCCGTTCTTTCCATGCTCTATCATAATCTGCTTCTAGTCAATTACCTATGACTTCTTTTACATTCAGATTTCTAACTGTCCGATCAAGTTAGGATTTGAGCTTCTCCGTGGGAATCTCAAGCTTCTTATACTTGTAATTAGATAACTTCGGAGAGGTGAGAGGTTTCATAACTTTTATCATATAACTATGTATATTTCAGATCATATTTGAATTATATTTGAAAACTTCAACCAGTTTCCCAAACTGTGGGTTTTCAAATTATGCATGGAAACCTGGCATCCTAAAGTGGCATAGAGTAGATATTCATGGAGACACTACAGAAAAATAATACTCGACACATCACTTTCTCAATTTTAAGTTTTTCTTTTGCAAATGTTCATTAGAAACGGTGCTTGCTAGCTAGGACATGATGTGTAATGATGTCTAATTTAGCACAAAGTATACATTTTACACACTTATTTTACATTTTCTATATCAGTTTTTCATGGTAGCGTACAATGAAAATTCCTATTTCCAGGTGTTCTATCACATGAAACTTTTAAGAAATATAGTCCCAAAGTTTCCCCTGTTGGAAGTTTCACAAGACATATTAAAATTAGCAATATTTTTTTCCTGGACCTTCATCTCTGTGGGATTCTTCCCTAAAGCAATACATTGTTCCAGCACTGGCCTTTCTATTAAAATTAAAGTATTGATTTAAAAGTAATTCCCTCTTGCAGAAGTTAATGAGCCCCTCTCTAACTATTTTTACTCTATTGGAATAATGGAAAGAGCTTTGGAGCCAGGCAATCCTGGAATTGAATTCTGACTTTGCCACAAACTCGAGGTGGAACTTGTTTTTTTCTAAACCTCAGAATCCTTATGTGTAAAATAGCCCATCACACAGGATTGCTACAAAAATTAAAATTATGTAAGCAAAGTTCCTCATATAGTGCCTGGTCCATTGTAGGTGCTCAGTAAAAATGTAGTGATTAAATGATCTTTAGATTGCTATTAAATAAGGAGGACCAGGAGATGAGATGGAAAAAACTCACATGCCTTGAAAAGTTGTCTTCGATTTTATCACTTTGGGCTTTCTGGTACACCCCTAGCTCCTTCTTCCTTTTTTCCCCATCTGTTCTCTTGCAGCCTTGTCTATCTTCATAATTTATCTCCCATCCTTCTCATTGTGTTTTATTTCCACCCATTCTTACCCTCCTCTGGCTGTTTGGTGCCCAAGAGAGAGTAAAGCAGGAGGATTTGGCTGAGTGTAGGTGTCCCCATTTCCCTCCCCAAATTAAACGCAAGCTCTGCCTTGGCAGATCAAGTTCATTTTCTTCAGCTCCACAGGACCTGTGTGGGATAAGGAGCCGGTCTGTTGCTAATTAGAATCAGTGACCCCGACCCGATTCCAAGATTTAGCAAAAGACAGAGCTACCCATCCTAGAACTGCCTGATACTTGATAGCATTACGTTTCTTCTGGCTCCCTTTTCTTCCTGAACTGAATTAATTCATTTATCCGTGCCCTGGAAGTCCATCTAATCAACTGTCCACTAGGTGGGACAGAACGCACACTCTTGAACTTTGCTCATGTTACAACAATGCTAAAAGTGTGATGGATAAAAATGAGAATGATGTGTAGCTTAGAGTCAGGCATTGAGCAAAAGCCAGAAAAAAATATTTGTCTGCGTCCCCCCTTTTGGACAAGTGACGCAGTTTCTGTCTCTGTCAAGTGCTTTTCTCAGGTAAATTGCTCAATCTTATTAAAGAATCACTTGTGGTGAGGGCAAACTGTCCCATGCAGGACATTTATATTAACCTGGATATATTTGGCTGTTTATAATTCTGTCCTAACAATCACTTCCTGAAAGAAATGTCTCTTCTTGGGATCTTTACAAAATAGAGTAGTAGAAGAAACTGCTGATGAAAAATTTACTTTATAAAAGTAAAAAATTAGTTTAGAAAACAAAAGAACAGGACACATATATCTCAATGATATATGATATGGATGTTATGGGTTATCACAGTTTCAATCCTCTTTGGGGCAAAAGGTTATGTTCAAGTTACAGGTGCTATAAGCGTTACAAAGTGTGTTTCCTACTCTCTGTTACAGCCTAATTTAAGGAGAAAATCTTCCTTCAAGAAAATAACCTTCTTTACATGGTTTGGATATCATTAGATATTGCCAACAAGGGTGTTATCATAAAATTACTGAAACTTCTGCTCTTTCCCAATGGAAGGAGCCATTCACATGGTCTAGAGAACTTGAAAATAAAATTAAATAAATAAATAAAAGTGTGATCAGGGATGGATCATGTACCTACAGCCAGTTGACAAATGATGTTCCAGAATGCAGAGAGACTGGGCAGAATTAGAAGGAAGGCTACTTGCTTTTCTGTTGAGAGAAATGCTACAGATGCTTTGCAATAAGCAGTAACCCCTTTATATCTGCCAAGCTTTAGAGTTTGTTCTCCATGGGGACAAATTTGGGATTACACTAGAAGTAGGGGTTGGTGAGGACATGAAGAGATGAAGCTTTAGAATGTGCGTATGAGTAGAAATAGAAATATGGTTGTGTGTGTGTTGTGTGTGTCTCACCAGAAAAAGAAACGCATTTCAGTAGCAATACAAACAAAAGCTGCAGATTCAGTGATAGTGAAACTCACCTTGTAACAGAATGCTATGTAAAATCATAAGTAGTGTAATTTCCTCAGAGCTAACTCCTTTTCTTGCCTCCATATTCCTAGTATATAGATCAGTCCTAGGACATGGTAGGAAACTCTTAAACACTAATTCTGAAGGAAAATGAAGAGTATTCTGTTTAAATTATAGACCTACATGTGTTTTTAAAGTATGGTATCCTCTCTTGTGAAACACAAACCAGAACTGAGATCCAAGCAATATGCTAAAAGCTGCAGTATTAAAAAAAAAAAAATCACACACACACACACACACACACACACACCCCTAACACAGGCCCTACAAAATCCTAACTATCTAGTCATAATTTATGGTAATGGAAAGTCTGTTAATTTTTTATTTGCACCAGTTTTTCTCTTACCCTCCCTCTCCTACTCCATTTTTTAAAATATATTAATTTTATTTATTTATTTATATTTTTGGCTGTGTCAGGTCTTCGTTGAGGCACGTGGGATCTTTCTCTTGTAGCGCACAGGCTCTTTGTTGTGGCGCGTGGGCTTCTCTCTAGTTGTGGCCTGCGAGTTTTCTCTTCTCTAGTTGTGGTGCATGGGCTCCAGAGTGCATGGGCTCTGTAGTTTGCGGCACGCCGGGCTCTCTAGTTGAGGAACGCGGGCACAGTAGCTGTGGCGCGTGGGCTTAGTTGCCCCGCAGCGGATGGGAACTTAGTTCCCCAACCAGGGATCAAACCCGCATCCCCTGCACTGAAAGGCAGATTCTTTACCACTGGACCACCAGGGAGGTCCCTATTTTTTATTTTTTGAAAAGCAGAATCTTTACTGGAGTTTTGATAGGAAGTCTTATTGGGGAGAGGAGAAAGTTTTAAATCTAAATTCTAATGCGTATGTGTAATAGCTAGGATATTTTATCTTTCATCCAATATTCATTACCACTCACCATGTGCCTGGCATGGCGCTAGGTAATGGGCTCTGTGGGTGAACAAGATAGAAACCAGTTCAGATTTTGGTGAGGGAGGCTATTGAGGAATCAGAAAGCTTAAAAATAGTGAGAGAATAATAATGACTAATATATCTTGCATTTGATATGCTACATACTAGTCTAAGTGTTTACGATGTGCTAATTTATTTAATTCTCATAAAGAAAGGTAAGACATACTTGGAATGGTCAGTATAGGCTGAGATGGGGGTGCATGGTTGGGGAGCAACTAACCCAGACGCTGGGAGCACTGAAGGTGCCACACTAAAGGTTAAATCCAAAGTAGCACTTAATCAGTTCCCAAAATGTTGAGAAGCACTTCCCAGGCAGAGAATCCTGTATACCTGTATTGCAGCGACCGAGAGCATGATATAGTTGGCCCTCCATACCCATGGGTTCCACGTGCTTAGGTTCAACTAACCATGAATCATATAGTTCTTTGTTTATGATCCTTGATTGGTTGAATCTGAGGTGGGACCCTTGGTTACAGTGGGCAGACTAAGGAACTTGAGCATCCCTGGATCTTGGTAGCCATGGGGATCCTTAAACCAATCCCCCATGGATACTGAGGAGTGACTGCATATATTTGAGACTGGGATTACTTCGGTTTCACTGGAGCCAGATGACAAGGGGGTCAGGGATGAGACATGAAGCTAGAGAGGTAAGCAGAGGTTGTTTGGTTCTCAAAAGATAATGAAACCCTTTGACTAAAGGGGATATGAAAGAGAGATGGCTTTTTTCCTTTCCCTCTTCACAAGTGCTTAGGTGATCCCCCTCTATGTGCAGTGAACAGTAGAATCCAGGAGATCCTGAAGGCTGAAGGAGGAGTTTCATGAGCACCCTCTCCCTGTTCTTGGCATCACTGGTCTTGCTGTTGCCATTGGTTTGTCTACAGGGAAAAAAACAAATGATTCAGCAGCTTCTAGCCTGACTCTATCTAGTTTCATTGATGGTCTAAGCAGTGGTCTCCAACCTTTTTGGCACCAGGGACTGGTTTCGTGGAAAACAATTTTTCCATGGACGGGGGCAAGGGGGAATGGTTCAGGCAGTAATGCGAGCAATGGGGAGCAGCATATGAAGCTTCACCCACTCGCTGCTCACCTCCTGCTGTGTGGCCAGGTTCCTGACAGGCCGTGGACTGCTACCGGTCCGTGGCCCAGGGATTGGGGACCCCTGGTCTAATGCACCCTCTTAAACCTCTGCTGGCTTGTCCTCTCCTCTCTACACCTTTGCTCTTCTCTCTTCAAATTTATCATAAGATACACAAGATTAAAAATTAAATTATAGACTTTATTTGTAAGTCAACATATTGTAGGTTCTCAAAAAATACCCATTAGTTTGTTGGCCATCATGCTCCTGGACAAATTGGTTATAAATTGCATGTTGCTTTCTAATATATTTTAGCATTTAACTATTCTGAAAACCTACTGGCCTTAAAATATGAGCATTGTGCTGAACACATAGAAGGCGCTCAAAAATTGCATTCTAAATTGAGAAATAAAATTTGGAATTTAGAGAATAGGTAATGAGCCATGTTATTTCTGAATTATCTATAACACACATAAATATATATATATATGAAAGTTCTTTGAATGATAGACATTAAATGAACTATGTTATTTATTTTACTGTTATTAATATTAGTTTGTGGAGATTAACGGTTGCATGAATCACTTCCTGGCTAACAATTCTTAAACCTTTTCAGTCTCAAAGACAATCTTTATAAAATGGTAATGAGATGCAAATGTTTCATGTTCTCCTTTGCGTTTCAAATAACACATGACTTTGGATATCTGTTACTTCACCTAAAGACCATCAGATCTAGAAAAGGGATTGGGGGCAGTTGAAGTCATTTTGGGTGCCACCTTGTGTAAGTGAGCTTCAGGTTCACATGAAAGAGCTTATCAGAAAACCTAAGGTGCCCCAAACTGGAGAATGTAGGATTTTTACCTTATGGATCTGGTGTTTTTTATCTTAGTATTCCAGGATGGGGAGATGTAATAAAAGGGGGAAAAAAATGGAAAAAAGAAGCAAATGGCTTCAGATCTTCCCATATCTCAAATGGGAAACGGGAGGAGGATGCATGGTCTTCTAGGCTAAGTTTTCTGACTTCCAAATAACAACTATGAATTTCCTAAAATCTTAGTTTCATCTTTCTGAAGAAAAAGTTTAAGAAAACATTGTTATGATGAGTAACAGTGATAGCATGAAAGGTTTCCTCTGACTGAATTGCTCTTGTTGAATTGCATATTGGGCATTTACAGATGTTTCTAGTAGATAAACATTGGGTTGGCCAAAAGGTTCATTAGGTTTTTTTCCGTAAGATGGCTCTAGTAGCACTTAGTTGTCTTTAACCTCATTTGAAACAATTTTGTTAGATTGTATCATGACAGCTGTCGTATCAGCATGCATTTAAAAAAAATTTATCTGGAGATTGGTTCAAGATGGCAGAGTAGAAGGATGTGTGGTCACTCCCTCTTGCGAGAGCACAGGAATCACAACTAACTGCTGAACAATCATCAAAAGGAAGACACTGGAACTCACCAAAAAAGATAACCCACATCCAAAGACAAAGGAGAAGCCACAATGAGACAGTAGGAGGGGCACAATCACAATAAAATCAAATCCCATAACTGCTGGGTGGGTGACTCACAAATGGGAGAACAATTATACCACAGAAGCCCACTCACTTGGACTTGGAGTAAAGATTCTGAGCCCCACGTTAGGCTTCCCAACCTGGGGGTACAGCAATGGGAGGAGGAATTCCCAGAGACTCGGACTTTGAAGGCCAGTGGGATTTAATTGCAGGACTTCAACAAGACTGGGGGAAACAGAGACTCCACTCTTGGAGGGTACACACAAAGTAGTGTGCACATCAGGACCCAGGGGGAAGGAGCAGTGACCCCATAGGAGACTGAACCACACCTACCTGCTAGTGTTGGAGGGTCTCCTGCAGAGGCAGGAGGTGGCTGTGCCTCACCGTGGGGACAAGGACACTGGCAGCAGAAGTTCTGGAATATACTCCATGGCATGAGCCCTTCCAGAGTCTGCCAATAGCCCCACCAAAGACCCTGTAGCCTCCATTGCTGGGTCACCTCAGGCCAAACAACCAACAGGGAGGGAACTCATGCCCACACATCAGCAGACAAGCATGTTAAAGTTTTACTGAGCTCTGCTCACCAGAGCAATGCCCAGCTCTACCCACCACTGGTCCCTCCCATCAGGAACTTTGCACAAGCCTCTTAGATAGCTTCATCACCAGATGGCAGATAGCAGAAGGAAGAAGAACCACAATCCTGCAGCCTGTGGCACGAAAACCACATTGAAAGAAAGATAGACAAGATGAAAAGGCACATGACTATGTACCAGATGAAGGAACAAGATAAAAGCCCAGAAAAACAATTAAATGAAGTGGAGACAGGCAACGTTCCAGAAGAAAATTTCAGAATAATGATCATGAAGATGATCCAGGACCTTGGAAGAAGAATGGAGGCAAAGATTGAGAAGATGAAAGAAATGTTTAACAAAGACCTAGAAGAATTAAAGAACAAACAAACAGAGATGAATGATACAATAACTGAAATGAAAAATATACTAGAAGGAATCAATAGCAGAATAACTGAGGCAGAAGAATGGATAAGTGACCTGGAAGACAGAATGGTGGAATGCACTGCCATGGAACAGAATAAAGCAAAAAGAATTAAAATAAATGAAGACAGCCTAAGAGATTTCTGGGACAACATTAAACGCACCAACATTCACATTAGAGGGGTCCCAGAAGGAGAGGAGAGAAAGGACCTGAGAAAATATTTGAAGAGATTATAGTCAAAAACATCCCTAACATGGGAAAGGAAATAGCCACCCAAGTCCAGGAAGTGCAAAGAGTCCCAGGGAGGATAAACCCAAGGAGAAAAACGCCAAGACACATAGTAATCAAATTGACAAAAATTAAAGACAAAGATAAATTATTAAAAGCAACAAGGGAAAAATGACAAATAATATACAAGGGAACTCCCATAACGTTAACAGCTGTGTTCTCAGCAGAAACTCTAAAAGCCAGAAGGGAGTGGCACAATATATTTCAAGTGATGAAAGGAAAGAACCTACAACCAAGATTACTCTACCCAGCAAGGATCTCATTCAGATTCGATAGAGAAATCAAAAGCTTTACAGACAAGCAAAAGCTAAGAGAATTCAGCATCACCAAACCAACTCTACAACAAATGCTAAAGGAACTTCTCTAAGTGAGAAACACAGGAGAGAAGAAAAAGACCTACAAAAACAAACCCAAAACAATTAACAAAAGGGTAATGGTAACATACATATCGATAATCACCTTAAATGTGAATGGATTAAATGCTCCCACCAAAAGACACAGGCTCACTGAATGAATATAAAAACAAGACCCATCTTTATGCTGTCTACAAGAGACCCACTTCAGACCTAGGGACACATACAGACTGAAAGTGAGGGGAAAGAAAAAGACATTTCATGCAAATGGAAATCAGAAGAAAGCTGGAATAGCAATACTCATATCAAATAAAATAGACTTTAAAATAAAGAATGTTACAAGAGACAAGGAAGGACACTACAAAATGATCAAGGGATCAATCCAAGAAGAAGATATAACAATTATAAATATAGATGCACCCAACATAGGAGCACCTCAATACATAAGGCAAATGCTAACAGCTATAAAAGTGGAAATCAACAGTAACACAGTAATAGTGGGGGACTTTATAACACCTCACTTACACCAATGGACAGATCATCCAGACAGAAAATTAATAAGGAACTACAAGCTTTAAATGACACAATAGACCAGATAGATTTAATTGATATTTATAGAACATTCCATCCAAAAACAGCATATTACACTTTCTTCTCAGGTGCACCCAGAACATTCTCTAGGATAGATCACATCTCGGGTCACAAATCAAGCCTAGGTGAATTTAAGAAAATCGAAAGCATATCACGCATCTTTTCTGACCACAACGTTATGAGATTAGAAATAAATTATAGGGAAAACAAATTGTAAAAGAAAAAAAACACAGGATAAACAATACGTTACGAAATAACCAAGACATTATTGACGAAATCAAAGAGGAAATCAAAAAACACCTAGAGACAATTGACAATGAAGGCACTATGATCCAAAACCTATGGGATGCAGCAAAAGCAGTTCTAAGAGGGAAGTTTATAGCAATACAATCCTACCTCGAGAAACAAGAAAAACCTCAAATAAACAATCTAACCTTACACCTAAAGGAACTAGAGAAAGAAGAACAAGCAAAACCCAAAGTTAGTAGAAAGAAAGAAATCTTAAAATCAGAGCAGAAATAAATGAAATGGAAACAAAGAAAACAGTAGCAAAGATTAATAAAACTAAAAGCGGGTACTTTGAGAAGATAAACAAAATTGATAAACCTTTAGCCAGACTCATCAAGAAAAAGAGGGAGAGGACTCAAATCAATAAAATTAGAAATGAAAAAGGAGAAGTTACAATAGACACCACAGAAATACAAAGCATCCTAAGAGACTACCACAAGCAACTCTATGCCAATAAAATGGACAACCTGGAAGAAATAGACAAATTCTTAGAAAGGTATAACCTTCCAAGTCTGAACCAGGAAGAAATAGAAAATATGAACAGACCAATCACAAGTAATGAAATTGAAACTGTGATTAAAATCATCCAACAAACAAAAGTCCAGGACCAGATGGCTTTACAGGTGAATTCTATCAAACATTTAGAGAAGAGCTAACACCCATCCTTCTCAAACTCTTCCAAAAAATTTCATAGGAAGGAAAACTCCCAAACTCATTCTACGAGGTCACCATCACCGTGATACAAAAACTAGACAAAGATATCACAAAAAAATAATATTACAGACCAATATCACTGATGCATATAGATGCAAAAATCCTCAACAAAATACTAGCAAACAGAATCCACAACACATTAAAAGCATCAGACACTATGATCAAGTGGGATTTATCCCAGGAGTGCAAGGATTCTTCAATATACACAGATCAATCAATGTAATATACCATATTAACCAATTGAAGAATAAAACCATATGATCATCTCAATAGATGCA
Organism: Phocoena phocoena; assembly: GCF_963924675.1. Taxonomy (NCBI): domain Eukaryota; kingdom Metazoa; phylum Chordata; class Mammalia; order Artiodactyla; family Phocoenidae; genus Phocoena; species Phocoena phocoena. The sequence continues at coordinate 40,569,906 of NC_089232.1, forward strand.
GAAAAATCTTTTGACAAAATTCATCACCTATTTATGATAATAACTCTCCAGAAAGTGGGCACAGAGGGAACCTACCTCATCATAATAAAGGCCATATACAACAAACCCACAGCAAACATCATTCTCAGTGGTGAAAATCTGAAAGCATTTCCTCTAAGATCAGGATCAACACGAGAATGTCAGCTCTCGCCACTCCTATTTAACAGAGTTTTGGAAGTTTTAGCCACAGCAAACAGAGAAGAAAAAGAAATAAAAGGAACACAAATTGGAAAAGAAGAAGTAAAGCTGTCACTGTTTGCAGATGACATGATACTATACATAGAGAATCCTAAAGATGCGACCAGAAAACTACTAGAGCTAATCAATGAATTTGGTAAAGTAGCAGGATACAAAATTAATGCACAGAAATCTATACTTTCCTATACACTAACAATGATAGATCAGAAAGAGAAATTAAGGAAACAATCCCATTCACCACTGTAAAACAAAAAGAATAAAATACCTAGGAATAAACCTACCTAAGGAGGTAAAAGACCTGTACTCAGAAAACTATAAGACACCAATGAAAGAAATCAAAGATGACACAAAGATATGGAGAGATAAACCATGTTCTTTGGATTGGAAGAATCAATATTGTAAAAATGACTGTACTACCCAAGGCAATCTACACATTCAATGCAATCCCTGTCAAATAACCAATGGCATATTTTACTGAACTAGAACAAAAAATCTTAAAATTTGTATGGAGCCACAAAAGACCTCGAATAGCCAAAGCAATATTGAGGGGGAAAAAATGGAGCTGGAGGAATCAGACTCCCTGACTTCAGACTATGCTACAAAGCTACAGTAATCAAGACAATATGGTACTGGCATAAAAACAGAGATATAGATCAATGGAACAGGATAGAGAGCCCAGAGATAAACCCACACACCTATGGTCTACTAATCTATGACAAAGGAGGCAAGGATATACAATGCAGAAAAGACAGTGTCTTCAATAAGTGGTGCTGGGAAAACTGGACAGCTACATGTAGAAGAATGAAATTAGAACACTCCCTAACACCATACACAAAAATAAACTCAAAATGGATTAAAGACCTTAATGTAAGACTGGACACTATAAAACTCTAAGAGGAAAACATAGGAAGAACACTCTTTGACATAAATCACAGCAAGATCTTTTCTGACACACCTCCTAGAGTAATGGAAATAAAAACAAAAATAAACAAATGGGACCTAATGAAACTTAAAAGCTTTTGTACAGTAAAGGAAACCATAAACAAGATGAAAAGACAACCCTCAGAATGGGAGAAAATATTTGCAGATGAATCAACGGACAAAGGATTAATCTCCAAAATATATAAACAGCTCATGCAGCTCAGTATTAAAAAACAACCCAATCAAAAATGGGCAGAAGACCTAAACAGACATTTCTCCAAAGAAGACATACAGATGGCCAAAGGCACATGAAAAGCTGCTCAATGTCACTAATTATTAGAGAAATGCAAATCAAAACTACAATGAGGTATCACCTCATACCGGTTAGAATGGGTATCATCAGAAAATCTACAAACAGCAAATGCTGGAGAGGGTGTGGAGAAAAGGGAACCCTCCTGCACTGTTGGTGGGAATGTAAATTGATACAGCCACTATGGAGAACAGTATGGAGGTTCCTTAGAAAACTACAAATAGAACTACCGTATGACCCAGCTATCCCACTACTGGGCATATACCCAGAGAAAACCATAATTCAAAAAGGCACATGCACCCCAACGTTCATTACAGTAGTATTTACAATAGCCAGGTTACAGAAGCACCTGAATACCCATCGACAGACAAATGGATAAAGAAGATGTGGTACATATATACAGTGGAATATTACTCAGCCATAAAAATGAATGAAATTGGGTCATTTGTAGAGATGTGGATGGACCTAGACACTGTCATACAGAGTGAAGTAAGAAAGAGAAAAACAAATATTGTATATTAATGCATATATGTGGAATCTAGAAAAATGGTACAGATTTCTGCAAGGCAGAAATAGAGACACAGATGTAAAGAACAAACATATGGACACCAAGGGGAGAATGGGGGGGTGGTGGTGGGATGAATTGGGAAATTGGTATTGACATATATAACTAACATGTATAAAATAGATAACTAATAAGAACCTACTGTATAAAAAATAAAATTAATTAAAATTTAAAAAAAATTTTAAAAATCGGTGAATTTTTGTGTAGCCATTTTAATAATGAAGATGGAAGAAATTAAGGAACATTTTTGCCATATTATGCTTTATTATTTCCAGAAAGGTAAAAACGCAACTGAAACACACAAGAAAAGATTTGTGCAGTATATGGAGATGGTGCTGTGACTGATTGAATGTGTCAAAAGTGGTTTTTGAAGTTTCCTCCTGGAGATTTCTCACTGGACAATGCTTCACGGTCGGGTAGACAAGCTGAAGTTGATAGTGATCAAATCGAGACATTAATTGAGAACAATAAATGTTATACCCTGCAGGTGATAGCCAGCATACTCAAAATATCCAAATCAAGTGTTGAAAATCTTTTGCACCAGCTTGGTTATGTTAATTGCTTTGATGTTTGGGTTCCATGTAAGTTAAGCAAAAAAAAAAAACCTTCCTGACCGTATTTCTGCATGCGATTCTCTACTTAAACCCAACGAAAACGTTCCGTTTTTAAAACAAATTGTGACGGGAGATGAAAAGTGGATACTGTACAATAATGTGGAATGGAAGAGATCGTGGGGCAAGCAAAATGAACCACCACCAGCCATACGAAAGACCAGTCTTCATCCAAAGAAGGTGATGTTGTGTATATGGTGAGATTGGAAGGGAGTCCTCTATTGTGAGCTCCTTCTGGAAAACGAAACAATTAATTCCAACAAGTACTGCTCCCAGTTAGACCAACTGAAAGCAGCACTCAGCGAAGAGCGTCTGGAATCTGATTCATCCACCGTACTCACCAGACATTGCACCTTCAGATTTCCATTTATTTAGGTCTTTACAAAATTCTCTTAACGGAAAAAAAATTTCCATTCCCTGGAAAACTGTAAAAGGCACCTGGTATGGTTCTTTGCTCAAAAAGATATAAAGTTTTGGGAAGATGGAATTGTGAAGTTGCCTGAAAAATGGCAGATGGTAGTGGAACAAAAGGGTGAATACGTTGTTCAGTGAAGTTCTTGGTGAAAATGAACAATGTGCCTTTTATGTTTACCTAAAAGCCAAAGGCACTTTTCGGCCAACCCAATAGTAGTTATAAAGCTTGCAACATCAGGCTCTAGAATTTTGGTCCCATCAGCCCCAAGCCAGCCTAGAAGAGAATGAAAGTAGCTAGTTTTAATGTGATGATGTGTTTTAAAAGTATCTGTGTGTATGGCATGTATAGAAAATCCACAAGTGCCATCTGCATCGGACAGGCTGAAGCATACAATTCGTACAATTCGGGTCAGGAGATTGTGACTTACTTTTTAACTATTAGGACCACTGAAATGTTTTATGAGGACCATAGGAATGAAACAGGGCCCATGAAAGAGGAAATGAGTGGCCAGAATTGGCTCAGCACCACTCACCAAGTGCATGTCCTCAGATGGAGCCCCACAGTCGGCTCTTTTAGATGCTATTTTGAAAATCTTCACAAAGGACCGTGCAGTGATTATATGTATTCATGATGTGCATATCGTGTGCTCAGCTCAAAGGATATTTGAATGATGCTTTGAGAATTACTCCTAAAAAAGGATTCAGCATCTGTAAACTGCTTCATCTTTGAGAATGGGAAGAAAAAAAATATGGCTTGATTTTCTTAAAAAACAAGTCCCAACTCATAAAGCAGAGCAGCTTCTGTGAGATGGTGTTGATGCCCTATTACCCACATACACACTGAGGCATAATCACATGCATTCATGTGCACACAATCACAAGCACACATAAACAACCGTGTGGCATCGGTGCTTTAAATTTTCTTTATTTTCTAGCATATTCTAAGCACTGAAGGATTGTCACCCAAAAGCACTATCATGGAGTCTAAGAGAACTTTTGCTGTCTGACAACTTCATACTTATAAATAAATGTTAATTTAATATTTTACTTAATTGCAAGGTATTAATATTTTAACTATATACTCCGACTATGGTACAAGGTCTTACACTATGTTAAACCAGTTTATTCTCATTGTTGATCAGAGAGAGGAGCTATGGCCGTGTGATAGAAAGAGTAAGAGTAGCAGATGGGCACTCGGATGGCACAACCTCAAAGGCTTCTAACCTTGAGACATGATAACAAATATTTCCTCTGTCTAATGGTAAATAAGGTTGTGTTCTCAATCCTTAACAACTACATAGACGTGGACCTGTTCATGAAATTATTTATATTTGTTCAAGCTCAAAGAATGTACTAAAATTCTAAGTTGCTTTAAAATTTCAGACTTAAAATAACTGATCAGTAAGATGCCTAACTCGTATGCCTGTTGATTGCACCAATTTGTATACGAGTGAATACTCTCAAGACTCAAGAGAATGTGTAAAGACAGCAGAAGTGCAGTGAGAAGACTTTATTAGCAAATATATAATAAACAGAATGTTAAAATATGAAGACAACTTGTAGAAAGAAGCCAAAACTTCATCTTGTGAGTGGGGGATTATCTGGCACAACAGGAGAGAAACAAGTGAAAGAAAGTAACAAGTGAGAGAAAAACTACTTGTTTCATAATCTAGAAAGTCTTCCCAGATGAGCTGGAAATGTCTAAGCTTCGAAAGTCAGGATTGCAGCCCCTAGCCAAAGAGTGGCGCTATGGGGTTGTAAAGAGTTTTGCTCATCTGTGTTTTCTTAACCCAGAAAACTGCTGCAGCTCTTCAAGAATTACAGATCTTACAATGGCAATTCATACTGAACGAATCTTTGCACTGTTTTAATTTCATGCCATCAACATCAGCAGTCATTTAGCATCAGAGGTGATGTGGGTTTTACAGAGTAGAGAAGACAAGGTTACTGTCCACAAAGAAGTTGGGCTGTGGGAGTCCATTTATTCACTTAGTTCAATCACTTAATCAATCAACCAATCTGTCCAGCAAGTGTGAAACATCAGAACCCTGCAGTTCATTCGGCTTCTCTGGACCTTAGGCTGTGGCCTAGTGCTTTCATGTAGTAGGTCCTGAACAGATATTTGTTGAATTGGTACAAGTGTTCCATATATTTTGATTGACTGATGGACAGTGTCCTGGGAGTGCTGCCAAGAAATCAGGAAGGAGAAGGCTTCTGGAAAAGGATTTTCTCTTCCTGTGGTATCTGGACCTCTGTTTAGAACTGACTCTTCAGCTAAGAATAACGACAGGAGTTGAGAGCTCCTTTTAGGTTGCATGATTTGGGCTTTCATCCAAAAGCAAGATACAGCATAGCCCATGTGTTTCTCAATTTTTCTGTCTTTATCCTTGTGGTGTTTAATGTGCATGTCTAGGTCCCAGCAAAAGCAGTTTAGAGAAGGGTTTTAGTCACTGGCTTCATTAGGTCTAAATGTTCATAAGCCTCAGTTTTGTCTGTTATATTCCTTGCTTCTCATAAACATATTTAATTATTAGATCTTCTGTCCCAGTTTATTTTCATTTGACAAACATTTCCAGTAGGTTTACCCAAATCAGGTACCCAGCCAAATCAAATATGTGATGTAGAGAATTAATGAGCTCTCCCATAGAGCATATATTGCTTCTGTCCCTCACTGTTGCACCCACTCTGTGGCTCCCAGAGGGCAAGGGTGATGCTCTGAGGTGCTCTACACCAAGAACAGATCTTAGGGATTAAATTGGGTAACAACAGGTAAATACGATCACTTTATTTATTTTAATATCTTTATTGGAGTATAATTGCTTTATATTGTTGTGTTAGTTTCTGCTGTATAACAAAGTGAATCAGCTATACGTATACATATATCCCCATATCCCCTCCCTCGTGCGTCTCCCTCCCTCCCACCCTCCCTATCCCGCCCCTCTAGGTGGTCACAAAGCACTGAGCTGATCTCCCTGTGCTATGCTGCTGCTTCCCACCAACTATATATTTTACATTTGGTAGCATATATATGTCAACGCTGCTCTCTCACTTTGTCCCAGCTTACCCTTCCCCCTCCCTGTGTCAAGTCCATTCTCTACGTCTGCATCTTTATTCCTGTCCTGCCCCTAGGTTCATCAGAACCTTTTTTTTGATAGTTTTAGATTCCATATATATGTGTTAGCATACGGTATTTTTCTCTTTCTGACGTACTTCACTCTGTATGACAGACTCTAGGTCCATCCACCTCACTACAAATAACTCAATTAATATGATCACTTGTACATGCAAGTTATAATGAGTGAACCATGTGGATTGGACTAGATGAAGAAAGGCCCACAGCAAAACTTGGTATTCTCAGACACAGTTAATTTTGGGTCAACTTTTATAGCAAACACTCAGTATCCCACCCATATCCTCTCAGTACGCACCATTCTGTGCATGCTGAGGGCTTTCTGCTATAAACACCCCCACTCTCCTGGAGAGCTTTCTTTGGCTGTTGGAGCATATCCAGCCTTCTTATGGGGTAGGCAAGAGGGATGTGGAGCCAATATCTGAGGGACTGTTGGCCAGTGACCAATAGGAGTTGGTGGATAAATGCAGCTGCTTTTATAGCCCTCAAGTGGGACAGCCCTGCATGTTCCACAGGCATCCAGCGGTCTCCAGCAGGATTGAGCTGCAGCTGACCACAGTGGAAATCTACCCATGAACACACCGTGTTGGCTTCCTTCCCTTTCCTGTCTGCTTCTTCACTCCACTGCTATATCTTTGTGGAATCACATATTGAATGAATCCTTATCTCAAGCTTTAGTTCCAGGGAAATCTAACCTACACAAATCTTAGTATGAATTCTGAATTTAGAGAGAGAGTGTCTTAAGCAAAGCCTGGAACAATTAAAAAGTATCATGATGGTGATTGTTGCTTCCCTTTCTGATTCGTTTATTCCATATGTGAATTATAGAAGAGCTACTACAAAACTTGAAAAATATACTATTTAAATCTAAACATTAAATTTAAAAAGTTATTTTGAAATATCAGGTTCCCTCCCTCCCTCCCTTCCTTCTTTATATTTAGTTTCTTACTTATAGCCACTAGAATGAATGTCTTATATCCCTGAGATGAACTCAGTACCATCCTCACTGACCTAGCAAGCCATTTTTTTCCATGATGACAAGCGAGGATCACACCTCTTAATGACGGCTGCAAGATTGTCTTGTTAGGAGAAGGGATCGTCTTTAGTGACAGTGAAAGCACCTCATAAAATCTGACTCCTCAGTTTTACAGGCATGAGTCTGGAATTTTAGCAGATGTAGACTTACTAAATCAGTCAGTCAAAAATTATATCAGTTGAAGTGCAATGTTCCTGGCAGTCCAGAAATCCTGAACATGTAGGTGATCTGGAGGGCATTTCGTTAACTCTTTAATTGGTCACTTCAGTGCTAGAGGCAATAGCTAATTGCCTGTAGGTCACTGTAGTCCTGGAGCTTAGGTAAACGTATATTGTCATAAGTCACATTTTTATATGGTTCCTTTGCACAGGTTGGTAAGAATGATTGCTGCGTAATTAAAATTAAGACAAGGTGGGAAAATGATTCAATTAAAGCCCTGGAGCCATTGCACAAATTATCTGATGTGCCAAAAACTAATGAATAGTTATAACTACTTTTATATTTTGCCTCCTTGTTCTTTAATCCTATGTGTCTCATAGAATACCAGGAACTCTTCAAATTCTCTGTGGCTGGATATTGGGTGGGCAACTGGTGGCAGGAACAAGGGTGTGAGAAGCTCAAGATTTAAAAATACACATATACAGAAACTCTGTGGTTGGGGATTTAGACTAAAACTAATCAGATGAGAAATTCAAGAGATCTTTCCATAGCTTAACATTATTTTGAAAACATCTGCAATATTGCAGTATTCATGGAACAGGTATTATATACCAGGTGAGTGATGACAGGGAAAATAAACGAGATTTGTCATACCCCAAATATCCCATATTTTACATCATTTATTTTACAAATCTCCAAATATTCTCAGGAAGCATTAAGTTGGAGGCAAGGATGAGAATTTTGTGATGCCACGTTTAGCAACAATTTTAATTACTTCATGTTGGCATAACAACTGAATGCATATCTTGCTTATGTAAAATTAAGCGAGAAGGTTGTTAAAAAAATACAGCTTTCACTGCACAGAGGCATTTATCTTCTGAATTCTGTGTGTGGAGTGAAAGCTGTTCCCCTTCAGCCCTGACTTTATCCACATTCAGGGAAGAAGTAGCCTTTAGTCAGATATGAGTAGCAACTTGAGTTGAGACTCATGGTCTCAGGATCCTGATTTGAAGTTAAAATCTTCCTGGGAGTGTGTCAGAAAATTAACAGCATCTAACCACTTATAATTGCTACCATTTTTTTTTTTTTTTTTCGGTACGTGGCCTCTCGTTGTGGCCTCTCCCGTTGCGGAGCACAGGCTCCGGACGCGCAGGCTCAGCGGCCATGGCTCACGGGCCCAGCCGCTCCGCGGCATGTGGGATCCTCCCAGACCGGGGCACGAACCCGTGTCCCCTGCATCGGCAGGCGGACTTTCAACCACTGCGCCACCAGGGAAGCCCTTGCTACCTTTTATTAATACCAATTGCCAGGAATTTTACATATATTGTATCTGACACAACATCTCTGTGAAGTATTACTGTTGTCCCATTTTAGAGTTGAGAAATCTGAGCCTCGTAAAAGTTAAATTTCTCTATAAATGGCAGAGAAAATGTTCTCACATGGTTAGTCTTTCTAACAAACTATCCTGAAACTCTATGGCTTAAATGAAGAAAACATTTTATTGCCTGTCATGATTCTGTGGGTTGCCTGGGTTCAGTTGATATTGGGTGAGTCTGCAGACAGCTGAACTGGAATATTCTGGACCCCCCACTCACTTGTCTTAGGTCTGGGTGGGGTTGGCTGGAAGGCTGAGCTCAATTGGGATGTGAGGATGACGGGGATTCCTTCCCTCTGTGTAATTGCAGAACCTCTTCCTCTCCACATCGCCTTTCCATGGGATGTCTCTAGCAGGATAGCTGGATTACTTATGTGGTAGCCCAAGGATCCCCAAAAGCACAAAAGGAGGACTTGTGAGGCCTTTGGGAGGCTCAGACCTGAAACTGGCATTGTGTTACTTCCACCATATTCTGTTGGTTAAAACATGGCCACCCCTAGATCCAGTACGGCGGGGTGGGGTGACTGCACAGGGCCATGAATACCTGAAGGCATATTTGGTTGGGAATAATCTTTGGAGATTCACTACTATACTATGTGATTCCAAAGCAGACAACGTTTTCACTAAGCATCTACACTGATGCTTGCTTCTTCATGAGAATAGGGATCGTGACTGCATTTTCTTTTTTTCCTCATCTTTATATCTCTAGCACCTGATACAGTATTTGGAACATAGTAGGTGATCAGTCAGTGCTTTCTGAATGAACTGTTTTGAATGAACTGGGATCATCATGTTATGAACTGTCATAGGTGCATGTTTGCAAGATAATTTCCCTGAGAATGAGTTCAGGTAGACCTGAATTAAATATGATAAAATATGATCAATTATTCCACTGAAGGCTAAAGATGAGCCAGGAATGAACAGGAATCAATTCTGTGCTTTGGAGTGTCAATTAACAACAACAAGATTCTAAGCCTTTTCTAACTACCCACTTGAATTAATTCATTTAATTCTTTTAAAAATGCTATGAAGTAGGTACTATATATATATATATATATATATATATATATATATATATATATATATATATATATATATATATATATAAAATAGGAAACTGAGACACAGAAGGATAAAGTAATACACCCAAGGTCGCACAGCCAATGCATGACATGGCTAGGAACTGCATCATTGCATTATCCTGTGTCTCTGTATTAATTGGTCAAGACTGTCCTACATTTCAAAGGTGATTTTTTTCATACTGGAAACTGGAAAAGTGGTATGTAACATTCTGTTCAGGAGGATTGAATCAGGACAATGTTCCATTTTGAAGTGTTTAAACAGACTCACCCTAAAAGATCAGAAAACAAATCAGAACTTACAGACAATTGGCCCAGGAGTCTGGGAGGGAAGAAAAAGCCATCACTGGAATTACACCAGCAATTCCCAGACGAAGTATTTTTATCTAAGGAGGAGTCCCTTATACTCAGCTAGTAAGGCCCTGCTCTCCTTTTATTGGAATCCTGGAAATAAAAAACTTACATGTTGAAAATGTGACTATTTTTTAAGTTATCTGTATTTTCTGTCATTATTTTCTTTTATGTTTTACAATTTACATTTTGGTAAAGTTTTGTGGAGAGCCTGAGGCTGCCTCTATCCTAAGAATATCCAAGAATCTTTATCTATGCTTGAGTCAGGGAGAAGAGGCAGCAAGGAACCCTGGTGAGGGAAGAGAGGTGGGACCATTAGGAATAAGTGTGACAAACTCTTAGAGGGGAAATGAAAAGTGTAAGAAAACCTGAGAGATTTTTTTCTTAATTGTATTTTCAGAGACAATTTGGACAGGTCAAACTTATGTTGTGTTTTTATTTTATTTTTTAAATGCTGAATATGCACTTTATTTTTTTTTAATAATTCTTTTTTAATTATTGGCTGTGTTGGGTCTTCGTTGCTGCGTGCAGGCTTTCTCTAGTCGTGGCGAGCGGGGGCTACTCTTCGTTGCGGTGTGTGGGCTTCTCATTGCGGTGGCTTCTCTTGTTGTGGAGCATGGGCTCTAGGTGTGTGGGCTTCAGTAATTGTGGCACGTGGGCTCAGTAGTTGTGGTGCGCAGGCTCAGTTGCTCCGCGGCATGTGGGATCTTCCCAGACCAGGGCTCGAACCCGTGTCCCCTGCATTGGCAGGTGGATTCTTAACCACTGCGCCACCAGGGAAGCCCTATGTTGTGTTTTTAAAATGGAGGCAGCTTAGAAGTGGATAACACAGTGACTAACATAATAATGTCCTTTATATAAATAGACTATGTCTGTGAAGACGGGAGGGGCTAGGGTCTCATCATTTTCAGGCCACTTCTAAAGTAAAAACAACACCAAATTTTACACATAGGGCACACAACAGTTTGAACATTGGGAAGGCTAAATGTGAGTGAGATGCTTCATATTCCTCGAATTGAAACTATTCTTTGAGGTGATCTCAGAGAGAGAAGGGTAGGTATCTTGGGCTTGGTAAGTGAGCTGAGGAGAGAGCTCTTTCTTTGCCCTTTAAGGGAAAAATAGCCATGAAAGTAAAGATTTGGACAACTGGAAAAAGTGGACCACTAAAATGCTGAAAATTATAGAAAATATATATTTAGAATACATAGAAAATATAGAAAAATTATAGTAAATATTTATGGATTGGCTTCTCAGTTCTTTCTGCCAAGAGCTGGAGGTCACCATAAGCCAACCTGGAAGAGCCCAGTCATGTAAGATCTGCAGGCAGTATTCCCAGGGGAGGAAGGTAGGTCATTAGTATACCTTTATGTCCTTCCACCACCGCCAGGAATACAAGTTAATCCCTAACATGTCCTCTGAAGCCATCCTTACCTGAGCTTTGCCTCACTGATTTCAGTAGGATAGAAGTTGGATACTCACACTCTTTCTTTAAAAGAGCTGTAGCAAGCATGACCAACCATTCATGGGCAATTATGTAAGCTGAGGGTTATAGAAATATACAGGATTAGGGATGGAAACTGAAATTTTGGTCCACACAAAATACCCTCAAGGATGCTAATTTCACATCATTGAGAGGATGTCATAGTATTTTGAACAATGGTTTGATTTTAAAAGCAGCCAATAGTATAGGCAATCATAAATCTTTGTTCTTAAAAAGTACTAAGACACTCTCACCAAGAACAAATATTATGAATTTCTACTAAAGTCAGAAACATTTATTGAGAAGCTGCTATGGGCCAAACCAAGTTTCAGAGTCAGGCACCCAAACCCTTGTAAAAAACTTGTACTTTTCAAGTTCCTCCCAACCCGAAGTCTTTCTTTTTCCTTTCCTGCCTCAAAAAATCAGAGCTAGAAGATCTGATTAAAGAATGTTGATTCTTTTATTGCTGATAACAGCAACAGGAAAACAATCTACCTAGCTACAGGTGTCTTTTTTTAAAATGAGTCTCCCTAGAACACTGAGAATACCCCCAAAAGTATTAAAAGTATATGGACAAGGGACAATGTAATTCTTCCTCACAGCTTTGGCACTGAAGCTAAAATGATGGAAAGGGATTAGGAGTTACCCTGCTGAGGGAATTTCAGGTATTTCAATTCTCATTGGGTAAAGGTCTCTAGAGAACACATCCAATATATTAAAAACACACAAAGACTTTTTTTGGCTACCCTTTCCTGAGATGTCTAAAATTCAGATGTGGGAATCTGTCTAAGTTCAGTGAGGTTTGGATGGTGGAGGGGTGAGGTATGCAGCAGTGGGACACCTAGAAACAAGCAGCTCTACATCCTACAATAGAATGCGTGGTGCGAAAGAGAGCTAAGCAACTAATCCAACAATGAAGAGGAAAATCTTCATGGAGAACATTCTGTCGTCCCAGGACCATTTTACATGCTACTGTAGGAAAGACAGTGCAAATGTGTCTAGTACTGGAGACAAAACAGAAAAGCATGAGTGTTAAATAACAGAAAACTTTGATAATAATAAATAGTACAAGGGACCACATAAACATTTACTAAATTTGGAGGGAGGCAAGGACACTTGAAGGAGGAGACATACAAATTGAGCTTTAGTCTTATTGATCTTAGAAGATAGGAAAAGAGAGGGTAATAACTCTCCAGAAGCAGATGGCCCTTTAAGTCCTAAGTATCTCTCTAAGTGGCTTTCTCCTCCTTTCCTTCCTTTCTCCTCCCCCTCCTTCTTTCTCTTCCTCTTCACAGGAAATGACTGTATGGATTACTCTAAGTTTCTCTCTCTTCTGTTAGTGCTTTGTTATTTTTAAGAGAACCCTAGAGTAAATGGAAAAGAAATTCCTGAAATTCTAATGCACGCCTGATGATTGCAGTTGAAAATCAGGGTTTCCATGGCTATTGTGGGAATTCTGTGATATAGATTAAGTGTGGAAAAGGGGCTACGCTCAAGAGAGCTGCATTTCTCCGTTGGGGAAATTGGAGAGAGTATACATCTGATAAAACTTCCTGGTGACCCTTATAATGAGGTAGTTGAGTAAGGTCTTACTAGGCCCTGCCACACCTGACGTATTAACAGTTAAAAACTTCCTGGGGATCACTAGGTGCTCTTAGGACCATATTTTCAGAATCAAGAATCTTTATCTGGAGGTTAGAGGTGACATGACACTCTAATGGCAGTGCTTGTTAGGCACTCAGCTTGAAATCTATTGATACTACATTTTGGCAGTGCCACACCCATTCTTCCTCTTGATTAAGCTGGTAACTTATCCCTACTGCAGTCTGATAAACTGAGGAGAGAAGCTGAGAGCCTTGCAGTTGCCTAGCACTCTCAGCCTCTAAGCTCCCAACACTGCTTAGACTGGAAGGTGATTATCCTCGATTATAATGTCATTTCATAATTATAGTTTTTGAAATCAGATTTTCTGTTTTCATACTTAAGGAGAATAAAAAAGTTAACTTCATGGAAAAAAACTAATGATCATGATCTCAAAATGATTTCCATCCTGGTTAGATACTTTGATTGCCAGTTTGCTCAATTAGACGGTATAGCCCCATTAGACCTGATGCTCTATATGTAGGGAGTTACATAAATTTTTTATCAAAGGTTTAATATGGCTCTTGGAGTCATTCCACATTTCTTGAATATCTGTACTTAGGAATATACACATTTCTCTATGAACCAAGATGTTATCAAATTCTGAGAAATGTTGAATCCGGTTTTCTGACTCCCTCAGGCAGATTTTAGAGGTGAATACTGTAGCTCTAGATTCTAATTGCTCTTTGACTCTGAATGTTTATCACCAGACTTCAGGTCAGAAAAACCTTTGAACTCACGTTACTCATCATTTATCTGGAGGAAAGTGAAAATACTCATAACATAAATATTGCTATTGGTTTATTTACTCACGTGTCTTGAGAATTTGACTTTTTGAGACTATCAGAAGGCTTAAGACTATTTTAAGTCCTGAGGCCCAAGGAAGAAAAGGATTCTCACCTATCAGTGTTACACTGTAATGGGGAAAACAGAAAATAAATAATTTCAGATATAAATGTTTTCCTACAAAGGAAACAAATCAGCTAATTGGATCAAGCGTAGCATATGTGTTGGTGGGAAAGCTATTCTAGAGAGGATGGCAAAGAAAGCCTTTTACGTCTGAGCTGAGAGGAAGTCAGCTCGATGAAATTCTGGAAAAGATAATTTCAGGAAGAGGTAACAGAAAGGGCTGATATAAGTCATTACTGAGAAATAGTTTTATGACATTATTTAACAAAAGTTCTTGAAGTGGACATTGGAGATGGGGGTATTCAGAGCAGAGTCTCTCAAGAAACTTATGGTTGAATTTGGATGAATCTGCAGAGAATTACACTGAGTGAAAAGACAATCCCAAGATTATAAACTGTATGACTTCATTTATATATCATTCTTGAAATGACACAGTTGTAGAAATGGAGAACCGATTAATGGTTTCCAGGGGCTAAGGGTGTTGGGTGGAAGTGTCTCTCTAAAAGGGATCCTGTGATAATGGAAATGTTCTGAATCTTGACTGTATCAGTGTCAGTATCCTGGTTGTGATATTGTAGTACATCTTTCCAAGATATTACCATTAGGGGAAATATGGCAAAGGATACGTGGGATCTCTATTATTTCCTAAGTGAGTCTACAGTTATGTAAAACTATAGTTATCTCAAAATAAAATCTTAAATATAGGAAAGAAGCCATCACAAGAAATATGGTAGAACAACAACACATAGAAGGATATAAATAGAACCTAGACCCTTATCTCATCCATACACAAGAGATTAAATTGAGATATATAGTTCTAAATGTAAAAGTTAAGATTATAAAGCCTCAAAAAGCCAATAGGAGGATATGTTCATGATGTTGGGTTAGCCAAATAATATTAAGCATGACACAACAAACAATAATCATAAAGATTATAGGTTGAACATTATTAAAATTAAAACCTTTCTGTATATCAATATATAGACCATAAACAAATGAAACACAAGCCACAAACCTGGAACAGTTTCCCCAATACATATATCTCAAAGAGGACCTTATGCAGAATATATAAAACTCCTATAATTAAACAGTAAAAATACAAATCACCTAGTTTTTAAAAATGGGTAAACAACTTGAACAGACACTTTACAAAAGAAAGTACAGAAGTTATTAACATATAGAACTCAATATCATTAGTTGCTCAATATCATTAGTCATCAGAGAAATAGAAATTAAAGCTATAGTAACATACTTTTATATCTTTGGGGATAGATTTTTTTGGAATAAGAAATAC
Organism: Phocoena phocoena; assembly: GCF_963924675.1. Taxonomy (NCBI): domain Eukaryota; kingdom Metazoa; phylum Chordata; class Mammalia; order Artiodactyla; family Phocoenidae; genus Phocoena; species Phocoena phocoena. The sequence continues at coordinate 40,585,418 of NC_089232.1, forward strand.
TGGCTATACCAAAAGTTGATGAGGATGTGGAGAAACTGGAATGCTCATACATTGCTGATGGAAGCGTAAAATAATACCACTTTGAAAAATTGTTTGACAGTTTTTTTTAAAGTTAAGTATACACATTCCTTATGACTCACTAATTTTACTCCCAGGTATTTACGCAAAGAATTATAGACATGTGTTCACAGAAAAAGGCTTATGAAAGAATATTCATATCAGCCTCATTCATACCTGCCAAAACCTGAGCAAACCACCCTATCAACAGAAGAATTAGATAAACTATGGTGCGTTCCCACAATGGAATACTACTTGGTAAGGAAAATGAATATACTATTGATAACAGCAAAATGAATGGACCTCTAAAACGTTAGTTTGAACAAAAGACGCCAAATATAGAAGAATACCTGATATGTTACATTTTAATGAGATAAGGAACAGGTAAAGCTAATCTAAGTTGATAGAAATAAGAAAGTTCCTCTTAGGGATGGGGAAAATTGACTAGAAAGGGATGGGGAAAATTGACTAGGAAGGGATGGGGAAAATTGACTAGGAAGGGATTGGAAGGGCCCTTTTTGCGGTGATAGAAATGTTCTATATCTTGTTTTTGGTGATAATTTTATAGGTTTACAACATTGTCAGAATTCAGACCTTTGTCTTTTATTATACTTAGATTATACCTCAGTCAAAAAGCAAAGTTTAAAAATACATAAGCAGGGCTTCCCTGGTGGCACAGTGGTTGAGAGTCCACCTGCCGATGCAGGGGACACGGGTTCACGCCCTGGTCCGGGAAGATCCCACATGCCACGGAGCGGCTGGGCCCGTGAGCCATGGCCGCTGAGCCTGTGCGTCCGCGGCCTGTGCTCCACAACGGGAGAGGCCACAGCAGGGAGAGGCCCGCGTACCGCAAAAAAAAAAAAAAAAAAAAAAAAATAAGCATTTGATGAGATTTCTCTAACAGTGTAAAGATAATGTTAACTTATTCCTACAATTACTGACTTTTAAAAAATTGCATGCTGAAAAACACCTGTTGAGTGGGGTTCTACTTGGACCTTCAAGCGCAAGAATCTAAAATGTAAATAATTTCTCATTATTTCCCTTATTTAATTCCCCAAAGATTCAGTTAGTTGACACTAACATACAAGGTGGAAAGCTGCTAAGAGATAGAAACAACTGTAAAAGAGAAAAAAAATGCAAGAAAACCCAGAAGTTTTCCCCTTTCCCTTAAAAAATGTCCAAACAGATTTTCTCTTTCAATTTGTGAAAAGAAGGAAGTCTCTTTTCAACTGAGTCTTATTAAAGCACCAAAGTATTGAGCAGTCAGATGAGAAAGCTATGAATCAAAGGGTTCATAACACCTATGCTGACAACCCTCTCTCCAGGGCTCAAGGTGGAAAGAGAAAGGTGGTGGAGACCCGCCTCCGCATTGTCCCCCATCACCAGGCCTTACTCCTCCAGCCTCCAGCCCCACCCACAGCAGCTCAGATGTACCTTAGAACTAGGTAAAGGATGTGACTTGTGGGGGAGTCCAGTCCATCTCAATTCATCACCTTTAAGTGAAGATAAAATTAGGAACTAAGATGCCTTTTCAACTCTAGTGGGAGGTGGGTAGATTGAAAATCCCATTCACTTTATACTGTTAGCTGGCCAGTGTGATATCTTTATATTGATTGTATTCCAAGATAGAAAGGTATCATGTTATTTTGAACCTGGCTTTTCTCTTGCATTCGTGTTTATTTATTCCATACATATAATTAAGCATGTACTATCCACTGAGCTAGCAGCCAGCTTTACTCTAGAGGCTGAACCAGACACATGGAAAAGAGACTATGACTGAAGCACGTCAGAGGGCACATTTATGGATGGTGGGGCCTCCAATCTGAATCGTATAGGATAACAAGTGGTTGAGTGAAGTTTCGAACGCAATTAAAATATAAGTAGGAACTCCATGTTATGATGGCGTTTTGAGACCAGATGCATGATGTATAAGCAAACACCCTTACTGAGTGGTGCGCCTCCCACAGTGCCATGCGTTAATCCTGGGTGAATAACTGGACTGCTTAACATATCTGAAGGTAGTTGTAACAGTATTGTGGGGTGTTTTGCCACTTTCCTTGGATATGATGTGGGGTTGCTACATTTTAGGCTAAATGTACGTATCCTTGTACTGGATGCAGATGTGACCCATAACTGGCTTTGTATAGAAAGATTCCAATGGTGCCCTGAACTGTCATGCTACTGCAAATTCAGTTTTTTATAGACATGTTTTCAGGGATGGAATCGTACTTGCATAGCCCCTAATAGTCTCTAGAGAGAACAATAACAAAATGAAACAATTCCTCTTGGGACCAAGATGATGGGAACTTAGGGAATGACACCCCGCTCCCAGCTTCTCTCACAGCATAACTGATGATGAAAGAATCTACGTGAGGGAAAGACATCAGACTACCTGAACTTGCAAAAGGGAGAGTAGTTGGTTAGAAAACTGAATTTATTTTGATTCTGGTATTGTACAGTGTCACGTAAATCTTTTGTCTTTGAGCCCAAACTCCTAGGAACTTCATTACAATCTAGGGTAGTAGTGGTGATTAAGAGCCAGTCAAATACAAATTGTATCTGTAAGAATCTGAGACCTCCAGAACGTCTGCTTGTGGTCTAACAGAGTACGCTTAAGGAAGAGTGTATTTCCTCTCACTTCCTTGTGATGACGATCTGAGTGGAAAAGAAGAGTTCTCTGACATTAACCCAAATTAAAACTTGAGTAAAACGGGGGCATTGTGTATAGCCTTGCAAAGTGATGACAGCAAAGAAAACTGAACATCTTTTGGAGGAGCCTTTGAGGCAGGTACAAGACAAGGATTCTAAGAGATGAGCATGAGAGTGACCATTATTGAAGAGAACTCCTGAGAAACCTCCAGTGCTCCTTGATTCAAATGTGTGCATTTGGGTTCCAGAAATGTCACTAATTCTATTACTGTGATTGAGGTTGTGATGGTCTGGGAAATGAGAGCTGTACTCGCAGTTAAGATCCCCAGAGCCAGCATGTGCTCTGTATTGTGCCTGCTTGCTGTCCTCTCCCACTTTCCCTATTCTTTTTTTTTTTTTTTTGCGGTACGCGGGCCTCTCACTGTCGTGGCCTCTCCCGTTGCAGAGCACAGGCTCCGGATGTGCAGGCTCAGCGGCCATGGCTCACGGGCCCAGCCGCTCCACGGCATGTGGGATCTTCCCGGACCGGGGCATGAACCCGCGTCCCCTGCATCGGCAGGCGGACTCTCAACCACTGCGCCGCCAGGGAAGCCCCACTTTCCCTATTCTTAAACAGCAGCCGACACTAGAGGCTCTTCACACCAGCTTGGAAAAGTACTTAGAATCTCTGTGGATCTCTGTGCTTCTATTTCTTCACACCTGTAGAGTGGAAGATATCATTCCATGTACTTCCTATTATTGTTGTTGTTTTAATTTAGATTCTATAGAAAGAGAGAGAGAGAGAGAGAGAGAGAAGGAGGAGAAAAAGAGAGAAGACAGAGGGAAGGAAGGAATTCTGTAAAAAGGAGTTCCTGAAATCAGACAGTTGTGAGGACTAAAAACATGATAAATTTTATATCAGATATGTTATGTAAAATATTAATATTATTCAATTAGTTTTGGAAGTGGGCTATATTGTTGTTATCTACTGAATTGTGTTTCCCCCCAAATTCATATACTGAAGTCCTAAATCCTAGTACTTCAGAAGGTCACCATATTGAGATAGGGCCTTCAAAGCGGTGATTAAGTTAAAATGAGCCCAGTACCGTGGGACCCTAAACCAATAGGACTGGTGTTCTTAAAGAAAAGGATGAGACACCAGGGGTATGTGCATACAGAGAAAGGGCCATGTGAGGACACCAGTGAGAAGGTATCACTCCATGGTAGGATCACATGTGATTAATTTCCTTCTTTATGCATTTCTGTTTTTCACATAATAGTGTTCAGTGATCAAATTACACTGGTAATTATTTTTTTAAAAAACCACTAAAATGCAAATAAAATACCAAAGCAAACATACAAAACATTCATTTGCCACTTGGATCTTTTAATCCACCAAGAGAGCTAGTTTTACGTGTCGACTTCCTAAGGTATACTTCTACCTATTAAAGTTTTAGTAAGACAAAAAGTAATTTTCATATGAAATTTTAGCTACTTTTTGAAGGAAATTATTGTTTGTTGTAATCATTAAATAGAAAAGAAAATAAAGGGGAAGAAAAGAGGGAGAAAAGTAGATAATCTGTAAAGCAGAAAAAATTAACCTTCCTGTTCTAAGCTCGGAGAAATTAAACTTGCAGAACCTGTATCTTGGTTTCATTCTTCATATTTGGTCATTCCAAAATATTCTCGAAAGACCTAATACTAATCAGGGCAAGCTTTGCCTCAGTGGCATATTAGCTTCTACCTTAGACAAGTTACTCCATCTTCCTTGCTGACCTGCCAAAAGTGAAAAATAAACATTGTTGTTTTATGTCACTGCAGAATAAGCATGACCATCCTGACAGACTATACTTCTTAAGAATGGCCTGAATGTAGAGTTAAGGGACTTCCAAAAAAACTGAAGAAGTCTAACATCTGGGACTTGGGAGATGCTTCATGGCAGGGTGACACTTCAGATGGACACTGATGAATGGACAGGACTTAGATGAGGGGAGATGGGAACAAGGTCACTCCTGACGCAGGGAAAAAAGCAGAGCAAAGGCACACAGGTAGGAAAGTGCGGGGCATTGTGAAAAAGAATGAGTAATTTTGTATACCTGGAGCAGAAATATGTAACGGGATTAGCTAGTCATTAAGGTAGAATGATTCCTATGCCAACAATTTTCCCATTATCTCAAAGGTACCTGGATATGATAAGTTTGCTCTCGTTGAGGCATTGTAGAGTGTTCCCAGCTTCCTAACCTCTCCACAGCTACTGTATTCTGCAGAATGTAAACCGACATGTAGAAATTTAAATGACCCTCCTACGTCCGAGATTCTTTCATTGAGAGTGGCTATATTATTCGTGTTAATAATACTACCACGTGGCACCTTAGCTCAAAGTGCCAGAATGACATCACAAAACAATACCCAAATACACTTATGCCATCTTTCATCCGAGAATCTCGAAGTGCTTTACAAACATTAATTAATTAAGGTTCAAAATTAATTAGATGTATTAGTTTTTCACTGTATAGAATAGACTTTGCAGCTCCCTTGATTTTTATGTGCTAATAAGCTTTGCCTAAGTCTCTTTCTTTTTTCATTTTGTTTTTCCCTTCATGTGTAAATGGGTATAAAGAGGAGAGGGAAAAGACACATGGCATTTGGAAGAGTGGAACCTGATTTGAATCTGGACTTTTCAGCTGTCTGTGTGTTTTTTACATGCCGGCCCTGTCATAGTGAGGACTGACTCTGGGGTCACTGCTAACTTTGCCGACGTGACACTGGGGAGCTGTGCCAGGAGCTGAGTCTGAGCTCTGCTGCTTTTCCTTTTTTCCTGGCATGCCAGGTTTTTAACATTTTGCTATTGCCTTGACCTAGATTCATATGGAAATAGTGGTGCTGATGTCTGGACAAGGCAGGGACAGTTGGTGATTGTGTGGCTTAAGTGCCTATAAAATATGACCCAAATGTCTGAAAGGGGAAAAATGCTGACAAATCAGATCTTTTCACAGTAGAGTTTGGTTTGAATAAATATGCCTAAGGATGAGAATTTTTTCTCTGGAAAGTAGGTGAAAAAAAAAAATCTTTAAAAACCAAAAAAAACCCCAAATGAGTATTACATTATACATCGGGAGTGGAAACTGGAACACCCATCTTGAAGGTTCGAGTTTTTTCTTTTTCTTCTTTTGTTTTAATCATGCTAGCTTCCAGCAGCAGATCAGGATTTGGGGTTTGTTTGTATTTACAATTGGTGTCTTAAAAGATTCATTATGAAATGTGTTGCTGTTTCTAAAGAGGAAGCTGAGGCCCAAGCTGGTATGACCTGGCTGGACAAATGGAGACTCCCCCATCTGCATTCTGTTAGGGAGAACACTGACCCTGTGTGTCGAGGAGCAGGTTGGGGGTGGTATTGCTTACACATGTGTCTGGGAGCTGAGCGGGGCTTCAGCTTATGAAGGTTTCCTTCTTTCAGGGTCAGATACCGGCCAGCGCAGATTTAGCCATCTTGGTTGGCCCTGATGTACTCCACATGGCTCACATTCCCAGTCCGTTTACCCTCGCTGGGGCTTAGCTGCCAAGTCCCCGGTTAGCTCCTTCCTGTTCCCCAAGCTGTTCAGTCCCGCGATACAGAGAGTGCAGCACGTTTCCCAATGTTGACACTCCTCTGTTGGGGAGTTTTCTTTCATGGTTAGTTCCACAGAAACAACAGAAGCAAAATTTCTGGGATCTGGTAATTTGCCTGGGAGCTGCCACCAGTCACTGGCACTGGATTAAGCACTCCTTTGGGCAAGGTGAATTTAAAGGCAGGCAGGCAGAAAAGAGGTTCACATGAAACTGGCCTTTTCTTTGGCGGAGCCAAAGGGCATTTCCCATTTGGGAGAAAATGCTGAATTGTTTTCTGCAGACTTGAGCGTTCTTTGCTGTCACTTCTACTTGCCCAGCATCCTTCTCAGATCAAGATGATTGGGCTTCTGGGCTCTAAAATTCCCCTACCTGCTTTTGATCATGGGAGGCCTCCCAGTGGAGGAAGTCTCACTTCCTTCTCATTCCTGTCCGGCTGTGCCAACTCTAACCATTCTTCAAGCTCTAAGCCCCGGTCCTCATTCCTTATTGAAGTTTACCTGTCCACTCAGCTCTGGGCTCTCCTCGGCCTCTGAACCCAACAGTATTATTGTCTGAACTGTTTGGCAATGAATCATGTATACCATTGCCTTGTGGCATCTTCTGTATTACATCATTATTAAATTTATATGATTTAACTTTTCAGGTGTCAAACAGTTTCTAATACTTTTTTTGTGGCAGGGACCAAACGTTATACAATCTTTGAATTCTCCTTGGTACCTATCAGATTTTGTCTCAGTAAGTATTTATTGATTTAAAGTACTCAGGCAAGAAGAGTGAATTATATCACTTATTTATAAGAAAAATACGATGAATTCTCTGATATTATATTTTTATAATATATGTATAAATCATATGTGTGTATATATTTTTTGTTTGAACGTAGGTTTTAGAAAACAAATTAGTCAGAAAGAGAGAAGAGAAATTTGTTGGAAGAATATTAGATTACTGGGTTCTGGAGTATCTCTAGGAAATCAAAGGCATCTAGGCTTCTGGGGTATTTTAAGCAGAAACTGAACAGTCTTCAGAAATGTAGGCAGCCCTCTTTTTTCTTCAATGTCTCATTTTTGTTTCTCTCTGCGTATCTGACTTTCACTCTCTTGGTATATAAACTGACATTCTCTGTTGCTATTAGACAGGAACAGCCCCAAAGTTTGAGAATTTATGCTACCTCAATTCTATCCAGATCCAGAAACTGACTAGGTTTCAATCAGCTCCAATTCCAAATTCCAGGGAAAGAGAGTCTGACTGACTCAGACTAGGCTATGGCTAAGGGACCAAATTATATAAAAAATACAGTTACTAGGAGCCCATCCTGTAGAAGGGAGTCAATTCAAAGGAAAGGGAGATTATCATCATCTAGTCAGACTCCCTCAAATTTTATCAATTACAAATCTTAAATTTGGTTCCTTCCCTGATTTTCAAACGAAGTCAATACTATCATCATTCACTCAGGTCGTTGTGATTAGAAACCTGGACTTTATCCCTGCTCTTCTTCCATCTTGTCCCCACATCCTGTGGCTTCTACTTCCTATCTCTTCCCCTCCTCTTTGTGCCCATTGATCTTGCCTTAACTCAAGTCCTCCCAACTTGTTACCTGGATTAGTGAAAGAGACTTCACATCGTTCTCTAAGCCTCCCCCACCCATCACTTGCCAGTCACACTCCACACGATTATATTTTTAGACCAAAAATCAAATGAGGTCAGTCTCTTGTGTTGGAAAATATTTTCACCATCACCTACATTGATTCATTAAATATTATTTATCTAGTATTTGTTCATCACTTACTATAAGCCATAAACTGCTTGAGAAGATATAAACAGGAAGAAGATTAAGGCACAAAAGTTCTCAGGCCCCATGGAAACTTGAGAGAAGGCAGAGAAAATAGCTAATTTTAGATAGGAATAATCAAAATGAAGGAAATAAATAGGGTGATATGAGAAAGAGTATGGGGGTGGGGGGAATGAAGCTACTTTAGATGAGTCAGCAGGAAAGTCTTTCTGAGGTGATATTTGGGTTTTTTTTTTTTTAAAAAAAATGAGAATATGAGAAGCCGCCATTCTTATGAAGACATAGAGGTAGAGAATTCCAAGTAAAGGGAAGAGAAGATGCACATGCTCTGGGTCATTAACGAGGTGTTTTTACTTCAGAAGCAGAAAGGTGGTGGGCGTGGCTGAGCACAGTGAGCAAGGGGCAGAGGGTGACACAAGGTCAGATCAGAGAGGGCCAGGGGCCAGGACATGGAAGGCTTGGCCGTCCGTCCTTATGCTCTTCTCTTTTTTTTTAATTGTATAATTGGCATATATTATATTAGTTTCAGGTGTACAGTGTAGTGACTGAACATTTGTATATGTCGGTTAAAGGTCAACGATAAGTTTAGTTACCATCGGTCACCTTACAAAGTTAATACATTATTAATATATTATTGACTGTATTCTCCAGCTCACGCTCTTCTGTGTTCAGTGGGCATTGAGTACATGCGGAGAGGGGTCTTAAGAGAGGAGTCACATTGAAAAGTTTCAGATTTTGGACATATACTGTGGCTGTTGTGGAAACGGACTGAACAGTGGTGAGAATAGATCAAGGCCAGTGAGATGACTGAAATTGTCAAGACAAAAGGTGATGGAATAAACCACTGTGAGGGGGAGGCTGGAGGTAGACCTGATAGAACTTGTGAGGGAGAAAATGCAGGGGAAGTGAGGAGAGGGAAGAATAAGGAGACTCCTAAGTTTAGGCAGATGTCAGTACCTTTTCCTAAGAGGAGGAAGACTGGGGGAGGAACAGATGAAGGGTGTGTGTGGAGATATAGGGGTGCGAGTGTGGAATCAAGCATGTAAGTCCAGAGATGCCCAACACACATCCAAGAAGAGATATGAATCGGGAAGCTGGATGTTTGAGTCTAAGGAAAAATCGAACTACAGAATATTAATTTGGGACTAATCAGCCTAGAGACTGCATTTAAAGCTGTGGTACTAGATGACATCATCAGAACAAAGAGTGTAGACTGAGAGGAAATGGGGCCTGGAACCGAGGCTCAAGGTACTCTAGCATTTACATGTTAGCTAAAGGACCAACCAGCATGGAGATTGAACAGGTCAGCCCAATGTTCCTGTTAACCTAAAAATTCAGTGAGCTAATGGTCTGGAACAATGTGCATCGCCACAGCTTTCTGGTACCTTGAAAAGAGGAATCATCTTAGCTTCTTCCTCCTAAAGAATGTAGAATTTGCACAGAAAATGTGTTTGGAGAAAAAGGATAATATAAAGTCAGTATCCCCAGTGGTAAGCCTCCCAACCACCCCCCAGGGCAGTCTGAATGAAAAAATGATTATGTACTTAGTGTCCACTGAGCACCCTGGAGAGAAAAAGAGCATACTATAATTGCAAAGTAGTATTTTTACCATTATTAATACATGAATCATTCATTAGGAAAAAAGAACAAGGACTTGGAAAGTCGGGAGATAATAGGCTGTGTTTCTGATGTTGCACAGAAGGAATTGTCCACATAAATCCCCTCGCACTAGGATGGGTAGCCAGATTTATGCATGCTGAGTGTGTGCTTGTCGCAAAGTCAAACCCTGAGCAATAGCTCTTGGAGAGTTTGGTATTTGTAGCCAGGTGAACGTCTACCTTGTACCCCTTATTTTTTCGCTTGGTCTTTGCCTACTTTACAGAAGGACTTTTACATAAAAGATCCTAGATGAGAGGAAACTTCTTGAGTACAGTCTCTTAGGAAGATATCATCCTTCTTATATAGGCAATGTTTTCAAATGAAGTGTTTCAGTTTTTAAAAGGCTGAAGGAATTTATAGAAGGTTTGGAAGGACGTTGAAGAATACCAAGAATAATCACCAAAATCCTGGATTATCTGCCAGGATACCTGCCACCTAGAACCCAAAGATTTCATCATGAAGCAAAACGAACACACACACAAATATGAACATATGCATTTGGATGTATCTTTGGAAACCACAAAAGATTCTGAACTTGATTTGCGGGCTCTTACTGACTAAAATATTTAGAATAAACAAAACCAACTTGAATACGCGATTTCTATTTCCATATCTTGTAAAGGGAGATAACTTGCTTCCCCAAAGAGACGTTCTGGAATACAATGACCAAATGTAAAAATTGCTGTTTTAAAGAAAGGTCAACATTAAACATCTTCAAGTGGGAGATTACATTTAAGAGGCAAATTAACACTCAAAAGGGCAATAAGGAATAAAAGAAAACTAACTTTACATCTTTCTTCATGAGTAACAAGTAAAATACAAAAAAGACAGTTGGTAGAAATGTGTACATACCTGTGAGGTGTGTGTGTGTGTGTGTGAGAGAGAGAGACAGTTGGGGTGGGGAAGGGAGGGAGGGAGATACTCAAAGAGAGAGTGACATTCAGAGAGAGACAGAAAGAAAGTGATTAGGTCTTGAATTTCTGATAGAACATTGGAATGATAGATTCCTCTTCACAAACAGCACTGGGAGATTGGAAGTGGGAGATTCAGGTGATTTAAGTTCCATGATTTTATTCAAATACCACATAGCTGTAAGACCAGATTCATAAAACTCTTTAATACGTATAATTTCATAATAGACTACTAATGTTGCACAGCCCTTCCAGCTCCTGATTATGAAGGCATCTTTATTGCTGTGTCCTCTGATCCATCTGAGTGTTCTTCATCTCTCCACCGTAAATTATGAGTGGCAATTGGAAGGTCTAGGGTATCGGCAGTCATGATGGAGAGGTGGCTATTAAGCAATACCCTTTCCTTTAGAATCATTTTTTAAGCCACATGTAAAATCTGTCCCATTTTTTTACCAAAAATATTATTCCCAGCTTAACTAACCATCTTATTCACCAGATTTTTTACCAGATGATGTTTTGCTATATCCAGGAATCAAATTCACTCTAAAAAGGAAAAATGTATTACTGCTGAGAATGTTTAAATAGATATGCCCTGGGCTCTGACAGTAAATCTAAAGACATACTCCGAAAATGTGAAGTTCAAAGAGACTGTTATTATTGAAATAAGAGTAAAATTTACCCAAATTATAACTTTTGATAAGGTTTTTATTGTTGATTTTTTTGTTGCTTAGTTTTAATAAATTCAACTGTAATATTTTTGTGACATGAGATCTACACTTGTCATAGAACAGAAATGCTCTTAATCCAATGCAGATTTACTCAGTTAATGAAGAGACACCTGGTTATTTTTGTGTGTGTGTCTGTATGTTCCCAGATAAATTTATTCTTGACTTATGTTTTGATCAACTAGACAGCAGATCCTTTAGTCCTACCCTACCATATTGTTCTCGTCAATGTTGAAATTGGCTCTGGAATCTTGAGCTAGTTAAAATTCATGTTTCGAAAACTGACTTGTTAACTCTTTGAACACACAGATTTTAAAAATGCATGACTGTTGTTCTGTTTGCATCTGCTGATACACCCTCAGAAGTTCTGCATAGTGACACTCTATTCTTTAAGATGAAGTGGGGCACAGGTATTCCACTCTGAGCCACAGCACTCTCACTCACGTGGTGAACATCATACAGGAAAAGTGGCAGCTAGAGCTTGAAACATAATTTGGGTCAATCCTTACAGACTAGGGAAGTATTTTGGACCCTGTAGTTTATGCACAATATCTGGCACATGCCAGTTTGTTTAATGAATGAAAAAATAAGCAAGTAAATGCCAGTTGACTGGGTTCACAACTCAAAGTCTTGACCTCATTAATGGCACTACCTATTAATTAATTGAACTGAGGCCCCCAAATAACCCTTCCTCTGTGCAAGAAAGCTAACTTTAAAAGATTCCCTCTAAGTATTAACTGAGAACAAGTGCTGAAATCAGACACTTTAAGAATAGCTGCTTGCCCTGTAATAAGCTACCAATTTGCTCCTTCTTATAGACTCCAATCAAAATTTTGTTGGGGATAAAAATGGAAAAAAATTCTTACTGGAGCTCTTTTCTTTTGTCTGTCGGTGTTGTATATTCCCTATTGTAGGAGCTTTTGCGGTCTATCCGTTTCCATCTGCTAAATACCTTCCAGAGTTCCTAACTGATCATTCGTCTAGGACCCCCCAGTGGGCTTCCTAGAACTGATATAGATTTATTTTTATATTTCTTCTGTCATTTTGATGGGATTTGAGGAGGGAGGAGAAGAAAGTCGTTTGTTCAGTCAGCCATCTTGATTCAGGGTTGATAACCTTTTATCAGGGCAGCCACAGAGGGACAGAACTCATGCCCCAGATCCTTTAAAAAGTAATTTTGAGAGACATTTAGCACGTTCAGAAGACTAGAACCTGACCTACATTCTTTCAGTATATTGATTTGCAAAATCCAAGTCTTTCTTTACTTTTGTATTTTCTGTGCTTCAGTTCTGTAAAAAGAAAAAAATAGCAAATAGAGAAAAGAGGCTATTAATTGTATCAACATTCCCTCTTAACTCTCCAAGCATTATAAACATGGGGAGAGTATGAGATAAATTTTTTTTTCTAAATGTGTATAACAAGGGAATATATATCAGTCTTGGAATTCCCATCCATTAGATTTTTGTTGTTTGTTTTAATAAGGAGGAATATTTTTGAGAGGGACGTATTCTTCTCAGGAGGTATATATTTGATTGTGCTTCAATAATTACATATTCTTGGAAGGAGAAGATAAGACTGTACTAAAGTATATTTTTACTTATTCGTTCTTAGAGCATGCAGAATAAAAACGTATGCTTTCCTCTAATCAGGGATTTTTGTGCATTGCTATATTATTAAAAAGAGAGGTGATATGTCTTAGTGTCATAAAATCATTTAACAATTACAACTAATCAACAAAAGGTGGACATAGTGTCTACTCTGAAAGATGAAAACATGAGACAAGATATTACTCATTTTATTTTTAAATGAATTTTTATTGGAGTATAGTTGATTTACAGTGTTGTGTTAGTTTCTGCTGTACAGCAAAGTAAATCAGTTATACATAGACATATATCCACTCTTTTTTAGATTCTTTTCCCATAGATCATTACAGAACATTGAGTAGAGTTCCCTGTGCTATACAGTAGGTCCTTATTAGTTACCTATTTTATATATAGCAGTGTGTATATGTAAATCCCAATCTCCCAATTTATCCCTCCCCCTTGGCAACCATAAGTTTGTTTTCTACATCTGTGACTCTATTTGTGTTTTACAAATAAGTTAATTTGTACCATTTTTTTAAGACTCCACATATAAGCAATATCATATGATATTTGTCTTTGTCTGACTTGCTTCACTATGACAATCTCTAGGTCCATCCATTGTCACTGCGAATGGCATTATTTTGTTCTTTTTTATGGCTGAGTAATATTCCATTGTATATATGTACCACATATTCTTTATCCACTCATCATCGATGGACATTTAGGTTGCTTCCATGTCCTTGCTATTGTCAATAGTGCTGCAGTGAAGGTTGGGGTGCATGTATCTTTTTGAATTACGGTTTTCTCTGGATATACGCCCAGGGGTGGGATTACTGGATCATATGGTAGCTCTATTTTTAGTTTTTTAAGGAATCTCCATACTGTTCTCCATAGCGGCTGTACCAATTTACATTCCCGCCAACAGTGCAAGAGGGTTCCCTTTTCTCCACACCCTCTCCAGCATTTATTGTTTGTAGATTTTTTGATGATGGCCATTCTGACTGTTGTGAGGTGATACCTCATTGTAGTTTTGATTACTCATTTTAGTCCAGCAATTCATAGAAATTATGGTGGTTGTGGTGGTGATGGTGTGTGTGTGTGTGTATGTATACATACATGTGTTTAGCTGTCATGCAAGACTTTATTTGAAATCAAGTCTTGGTTAAGTATTTTCTCACTAAACCCAATATGAAGATGCATAGCAGGGAGGTGGCTTGTAGGAATGTGCAAGGGCTGCTGGAGTAGAAGAGAGAGAAGGGGAGAAAAGGATGGGGGAAGGGGAAAGGGAGGTACTGTCATAATGGAGTCTGGTTGTTCGTGTTTTAAGTGCCATGGACTGAGTTTTGTATGCCCTTTTAAGCGCATTACCTTGACCCCCTTTCTCAGTACCCAGCGCCCTTCTGTCGCAGAAATCTTACTCCAGTGCTTCCCCTGAGACACCCCTCAGCAGTGACTAATCCATGTTCTTGGACTTTTTTTCCTTCTCTGTCCTCATTAATCTGCTCACATCATTTTCGCTTTCTTCAAAACATACCTCTACTTTCTCCCCCTCCCCCATAGAGTATCCTCTGACTAATCCTTATGCTAATATCTCCCTTCTCTGATTTACTCCAGAGCTTAGAGTCTACTTTTCACAATAAAATTAAATATTTTTCTGGTAAAAGTAGTAGGGGCAAGAAGTAATGGTAATATCAGCCAACCTTTGTATAATGCTTTAAAACTTACATTGTGCTTTCATTTTTAATCTCGTTGAATTTGAGAGAGGTATTACAAGCTCATTTTAATGATAAGGACGTAGTGAAAAGTAATAAGAGACTGTCCAAGGTCAATCAACTATTTATTTAAGAACAGAGCTGGGAAAGGAAGGTGGTACCATACTAGGATTCACAGAAAACTCTAAAATTCATTCGAGGCAGGCTTTCAAGGCTATACAGGCCAAAGTGTTTTGCACCTTGGTCCATATCTGGGCTCTGAAACTTACCAGCTGTGTGACTTTGAACAAATCACTATTCCACTTTGACCTTCTGTTTTCTATCTCAAGTACTGCCAGTGCTTGTCATGAAACGAAATGAGATGCAAGGACAAAGTTATCTGTTAAAAGTACAGCTCTGTAAAAATATGAGACACGATAGGACTGTTGTGTTTCATGACTTCAGAAGGCACCATTCACATAGAATGAAATGCTCCAGGGCCAAATCACAATGTATTACATTTCAGTGGTATTCCAATGGAGTTGTGCAATTCCCGTGGTTCTGCAAATTGTTTGTTGTTTTTTAAATTTTCTAAAGGAAAAAAGATAATTGGAGATGTTCACAGAATAATTTGTTTGAAGTCCCCACCTGGACAGTAGGAAATGTCAGGGTTATCTATTGCTGTGTTATCTATTGTTTCGTGACTTAAAGCAACAACTTACTGTTACCTCATGGTTCTGGGGTTCTCACTTGGGGGCCCTCCATATGGTTTCAGTCAGAGAGCAGCTAAGGCTGGAGTAATCTAAAGGCTTCTTCACTCAGCACCAGGGCTGCTGAGGTGGCTGGAACAGTTTAAGGCTGATTTGTCATTGATCTCTCTAAGGAAACTCTCCAAATGGAGATCTGAGATCTTCTTACAGATTACAGTCTAAAGGTAGTTAGACTTCCTGCTTGGAGGAAGAGTATGAGTTCCAGAAAGCTGAAGGGGGAAACCGAGAAGCTTCTTATGACCTAGATTTGGAGTCCTAGAACCACGTATCTGCTGCATTCTGTTGGTCAGGCGAATTATAAATGCCAGCTCATATTCAAGTAGAAGGGAGGGGTACACTCCACTTCTCAATGAAAGAGTGGCGTGTATGTTCAGAGAGGGAAGGCAAACTGATGGCAGTCATTTTAGAGACAAGCTACCATGGTGAGTTGCCTCCTAACCTCTAGTCTGTTGTCTGACCAATGTCTCAAAGTGTGTGTTACCACACTGCCAATGTCACTCACCTCAACATCACACTCATCACTACCCTTTGCCCAGCTGTGTTACACACACACACACACACACACATTTATTTCTGCTACTAAATACCTACCTCATTCATACACCTATCCACCCACCGGAACTTTTGTGTTCAGATTGAGCTTATTGGTACTGAAGATACCAGTTTAGGTTTTAGCACTAAGTGCATATGTAGGCGACAAATTTGTTCCTTGGTTACACTTGCCCTCCTTAGGCTAGCAGCCATGACAAAATATGCATGTCTGATCACAAGAGAAACCAAGAGAAAGAGTTCAGGCAGCTGGGTCAACATGACCACATCTAAGAAGTTAGCAGGTTGATAAAGGTGTGTGTGTGTGTGTGTGTGTGTGTGTATGCACGCATGTGTATATATATAAAATATATATGTCCGTAGGTATATCATAATATGATATTATATGTATGCATATATATATGTATGTATGTGTGCATGTGTATGTGTATATATATAGCTATGGTATTTATATGTGTGTGTGTATATATATATTCCAGACTGTTCAAGGGTAGTGGTATACAAAAGAGCAGTAGTGTCTTTAGACAGAAAAGTAAATTCTAAAATTCTGAGACTATAATTCTCCCCCAGGTCAATATTAATTTTTAGTTGACTTTAGATTGGTAAAACAATTACCTTATGGTCTTTACCTCATAAGCTACATTTAAACTATTTTAAATTATTGCCTACTTGCTTTAGTGTACTTTTTCTACGTCTCATTTTTATAATGAAACAAGTGGGATGCACTTTTATTTTAAATACTAATGGTAATAACCCTAATGAATTCAGGCTGCTTCTGTATTATGTGTTGGTGAAAATGCAGTGACAGCTATGAAGCTGCCAGGCATATCCTGCCAAGAAAATGTACGTAAGGAAAGTATATGGAACGACTGTTAGAAAAGCTATAAGAACTCCCCGTATTGCCTTAATATGGTATTAAAATGATTTTAATTGTGCACACACACCCACAGACCTCCAAGGGTTAACTGCACACAATGTAAGGAATTCAATAATGACGAGTTTAAAAAGGTCTAATTAGCAAGTAACCACTTTATTATGAAAGAAAATGGTAATTTAATAGCTCAAAATCATTAGCAATATTTAGTTTGCTGGTACTTGTTCTCTATTATCCTCATTAATATGAACATTTAATATGTTTTAAAATGGATTTGTAATACTTTCTGTGCCATGAGGTTACACTGACAGAAAGAGTGTAATTATTCTGCTAATTGTTATCACTGTATGTTTGTGCTCTGAATAGAAGTATATTTAGGTGTTAATACCGAAAGAAAAAAAAGTAATTAAGAAAGGAAAGATTTAAAACCTAATTAAACAAAAACCAAAAAATAAAAAATCTTAGTCCACCATAAGAAAAGAATTTCTGAAGCAATAGCTTTGGAAACATTTTTTCTTCTCCATATTAATTCATTTTTCTATTGTGGATTTCTTGAAGGAGAAAATAAAATTATCAAAAAGAAAACTGGGATAAAAAGAAAGAAATAGAAGTTCGATCTTTTCAATGTGCCCAACTGCAATGAAATGCAAACTTTCTCTGTCAGGACACCCTTTGATGGCTGATAACAGCATCTCTCACATGGGACTGTTGGTAGCTTTGCTCCCTCACCTGAATTTGCCCTGGAAACCTCCTCTGTCTCTGCTGTCCCCTAAGAATTTCACATATTCTCTGGTTCATTTCCCACTGAGTCTTGTCTCTTCTGAGATTCAATCTAGTTTTTCTTCTTTGAGCATCCTTTAATCACCAGAGCCATTGAAAGTAAAAAGTTTCAGCCACAAATCCTCATAGATGGAAAAGGTAACAGCATAAAAGAGACAAATGTTGTTTAAATATCACCTAACATTGTCAAAGGCAAAAGAGAAGGATGGAAACAAGGAAGCAAACAAATGAGCAGATTCCTCCCAACAATGAATCTGAAATCCTTTGTTGTTGTTGTTGTTTTAAACATCTTTACTAGAGTACAATTGTTTTACAGTGGTGTGTCAGTTTCTGCTTTATAACAAAATGAATCAGTTATACATATACATATGTCCCCATATCTCTTCCCTCTTGCATCTCCCTCCCTCCCTCTCACACTCCCTATCCCACCCCTCTAGGTGGTCACAAAGCACCGAGCTGATCTCCCTGTGCTATGCGCTGCTTCCCACTAGCGTTCTATTTTATGTTTGGTAGTGTATATATGTCCATGCCACTCTCTCACTTTGTCCCAGCTTACCCATCCCCCTCCCCATATCCTAAAGTCCACTCTCTAGTAGGTCTGCATCTTAATTCCTGTCTTGCCCCTAGGTTCTTCGGACCTTTTTTTTCTTTTTTTTAGATTCCATATATATGTGTTAGCATACGGTATTTGTATTTCTCTTTCTGACTTAACTTTCACTCTCTGTGACAGTTTCTAGGTCCATCCACCTTACTACAAATAACTCTATTTGGTTCCTTTCTATGGCTGAGTAATATTCCATTGTATACGTGTGCCACATCTTCTTCATTCATCTGTTAATGGACACTTAGGTTGCTTCCATGTCCTGGCTATTGTAAATAGAGCTGCAATGAATTTTTTTTTTTTTTTCTGTACACGGGCCTCTCACCGTTGTGGCCTCTCCCGTTGCGGAGCACAGCCTCTGGACGCGCAGGCTCAGCGGCCATGGCTTACGGCCCCAGCCGCTTCATGGCATGTGGGATCCTCCCAGACCGGGGCACGAACCCGTGTCCCCTGCATCGGCAGGCGGACTCTCAACCACTGCGCCTCCAGGGAAGCCCCCAGCAATGAACATTTTGGTACATGACTCTTTTTGAATTATGGTTTTCTCAGGGTATATGCCCAGTAGTGGGATTGCTGGGTCGTATGGTAGTTCTATTTTCAGTTTCTGAAGGAACCTCCATACTGTTCTCCATAGTGGCTGTATCAGTTTACATTCCCACCAACAGTGCAAGAGGGTTCCCTTTTCTCCACACCCTCTCCAGCATTTATTGTTTGTAGATTTTTGATGATGTGCATTCTGACTGGTGTGAGATGATATCTCATTGTAGTATTGATTTGCATTTCTCTAATGATTAATGATGTTGAGAATTCTTTCATGTATCTCTTGGCAATCTGTATAACTTCTTTGGAGAAATGTCTATTTAGACCTTCTGCCCATTTTTGGATTGGGTTGTTTGTTTCTTTCATATTGAGCTGCATGAGTTGCTTGTATGTTTGGAGATTAATCCTTTGTCAGTCAGTTGCTTCATTTGTAAGTATTTTCTCCCATTCTGAGAGTTGTCTTTGAGTCTTATTTATGGTTTCCTTTACTGTGCAAAAGCTTTTAAGTTTCATTACGTCCATTTGTTTATTTTTCTTTTTATTTCCACTTCTCTAGGAGGTGGGTCAAAAGGATCTTGCTTTGATTTATGTCATAGAGTGTTCTGCCTGTGTTTTCCTCTAAGAGTTTGATGGTGTCTGGCCTTACATTTAGGTCTTTAATCCATTTTGAGTTTATTTTTGTGTATGGTGTTAGGGAGTATTCTAATTTCATTCTTTTACAGGTAGCTGTCCAGTTTTCCCAGCACCACTTATTGAAGAGGCTGTCTTTTCTCCACTGTATATTCTTGCCTCCTTTATCAAAGATAAGGTGACCATATGTGCATGGGTTCATCTCTGGGCTTTCTATCCTGTTCCGTTGATCTATATTTCTGTTTTTGTGCCAGTACCATACTGTCTTGATTACTGTAGCTTTGTAGTATACTCTGAAGTCAGGGAGCCTGATTCCTCCAGCTCCGTTTTGCTTTCTCAAGATTGCTTTGGCTATTCGGGGTATTTTGTGTTTCCATACAAATTGTGAAACGTTTTGTTCTAGTTTTGTGAAAAATGCCAGTGGTAGTTTGATAGGTATTGCATTGAATCTGTAGATTGCTTTGGGGAGAAGAGTCATTTTCACAATGTTCATTCTTCCAATCCAAGCACATGGTATATCTCTCCATCTGTTTGTATCATCTTTAATTTCTTTCATCAGTGTCTTAAAATTTTCTGCATACAGGTCTTTTGTCTCCTTAGGTAGGTTTATTCCTAGGTATGCTTTTTGTTGCAAAGATAAATGTGAGTGTTTCCTTAATTTCACTTTCAGATATTTCATCATTAGCGTATAGGAATGCAAGAGATTTCTGTGCATTAATTTTGTATCCTGCTACTTTACCAAATTCATTGATTAGCTCTAGAAGTTTTCTGGTAGCATCTTTAGGATTCTGTATGTATAGTATCATGTCATCTGCAAACAGTGACAGCTTTACTTCTTCTTTTCCTATTTGGATTCCCTTTATTTCTTTTTCTTCTCTGATTGCTGTGGCTAAAACTTCCAAAACTATGTTGAATAAGAGTGATGAGAGTGGACAACCTTGTCTTGTTCCTGAACTTAGTGGAAATGCTTTCAGTTTTTCACCATCGAGGGCAATGTTCGCTGTGGGTTTGTCACATATCGCCTTTATTATGTTGAGGAAAGTTCCCTCTGTGCCTACCTTCTGGAGGGTTTCTATCATAAATGGGTGTTGAATTTTGTCGAAAGCTTTCTCTGCATCTACTGAGATGATCATATGGTTTTTCTCCTTCAGTTTGTTAATATGGTGTATCACACGTTGATTGATTTGCGTGTATTGAAGAATCCTTGCATTCCTGGGATAAACCCCACTTGATCATGGTATATGATCCTTTTAATGTGCTGCTGGATTCTGTTTGCTAGTATTTTGTTGAGGATTTTTGCATCTATGTTCATCAGTGATATTGGCCTATAGTTTTCTTTCTTTGTGACATCCTTGTCTGGTTTTGGTATCAGGGTGATGGTGGCCTTGTAGAATGTGTTTGGGAGTGTTCCTTCCTCTGTTATATTTTGGAAGAGTTTGTCAAGGATAGGTGTTAGCTCTTCTCTAAATGTTTGATAAAATTCGCCTGTGAAGCCATCTGATCCTGGGCTTTTTTTTGTTGGAAGATTTTTAATCAGAGTCTCAATTTCAGTGCTTGTGATTGGTCTGTTCATATTTTCTATTTCTTCCTGGCTCAGTCTCAGAAGGTTGTGCATTTCTAAGAATTTGTCCATTTCTTCCAGGTTGTCCATTTTATTGGCATATGGTTGCTTGTAGTAATCTCTCATGATCATTTGTGTTTCTGCAGTGTCAGTTGTTACCTCTCCCTTTTCATTTCTAATTCTATTGATTTGAGTCTTCTCCCTTTTTTTCTTGATAGGTCTGGCTAATGGCTTATCAATTTTGTTTATCTTCTCAAAGGACCAGCTTTTAGTTTTATTGATCTTTGTTATCGTTTCTCTCATTTCTTTTTCATTTATTTCTGATTTGATCTTTATGATTTCTTTTCTTCTGCTAACTTTGGGGGAGTTTTTTGTTCTTCTTTGTCTAATTGCATTAGGTGTAAAGTTAGATTGTTTATTTGAGATGTTTCTTGTTTCTTAAGGTAGGTCTGTATAGCTATGAACTTCCCTTTTAGAACTGCTTTTGTTGCATCCCATAGGTTTGTGGTCGTTGTGTTTTCATTGTCATTTGCTCCTAGGTATTTTTTGATTTCCTCTTTGATTTCTTCAGTGATCTCTTGGTTATTAAGTAGTGTGTTGTTTAGCCTCCATGTGTTTGTATTTCTTACAGATTTTTTCCTGTAATTGATATCTGGTCTCATAGCATTGTGGTCGGAAAAGATACTTGATAAGATTTCACTTTTCTTAAATTTACCAAGGCTTGATTTGTGGCCCAAGATATGATCTATCCTGGAGAATGTTCCATGAGCACTTGAAAGTGTATTCTGTTGTTTTTGTATGGAATTTCCTATAAATATCAAGTCCATCTTGTTTAACGTATCATTTAAAGGTTGTGTTTCCTTATTTTCATTTTGGATGATCTGTCCATTGGTGAAAGTGAGGTGTTAAAGTCCCCTCCTATGATTGTTTTACTGTCGATTTCCCCTTTTATGGCTGTTAGTATTTGCCTTATGTATTGAGGTGCTCCTATGTTGGGTGCATAAATATTTACAATTGTTATATCTTCTTCTTGGATCGATCCCTTGATCATTATGTAGTGTCCTTCTTTGTCTCTTGTAATAGTCTTTGTTTTAAAGTCTATTTTGTCTGATACGAGAATTGCTACTCTAGCTTTCCTTTGATATCCATTTGCATGGAATATGTTTTTCCATCCCCTCACTTTCAGTATGCTCCTTTTACCATTTTCTTAATCGTTTTGGGTTTATTATTGTACGTCTTTCCCTTCGCTTGTGTTTCCTGCCTGGAAAAGTTCCTTTAGCATTTGTTGTAAAGCTGGTTTGGTGGTGCTGAATTCTCTTAGCTTTTGCTTGTCTATAAAGCTTTAATTTCTCCGTCAAATCTGAATGAGAGCCTCGCTGGGTAGAGTAATCTTGGTTGTAGGTTCTTCTCTTTCATCACTTTAAATATGTCCTGCCACCCCCTTCTGGCTTGCAGAGTTTCTTCTGAAAGATCAGCTGTTAACCTTATGGGGATTCCCTTATGTGTTACTTGTTGTTTTCCCCTTGCTACTTTTTATATTTGTTCTTTGTATTTAATTTTTGATAGTTTGATTCATATGTGTCTTGGCATGTTTCTCCTTGGATTTATCCTGTATGGGACTCTCTGTGCTTCCTGGACTTGATTAACTATTTCCTTTCCCATATTAGGGAAGTTTTCAACTATAATCTCTTCAAATATTTTCTCGGTCCCTTTTTCTCTTCTTCTTCTGGAACCCCCATAATTCGAATGTTGGTGTGTTTAATGTTGTCCCAGAGGTCTCTGAGACTGTCGTCAATTCTTTTCATTCTTTTATCTTTATTCTGCTCTGCAGTAGTTATTTCCACTATTTTATCTTCCAGGTCACTTATCCGTTCTTCTGCCTCAGTTATTCTGCTAATGATCCCTTCTAGAGAATTTTTAATTTCATTTATTGTGTTGTTCATGCTCTTTAATTCTTCTAGGTCCTTGTTAAACGTTTATTGTATTTTCTCCATCCTATTTCCAAGATTTTGGATCATCTTTATTATCCTTATTCTGAATTCTTTGTTGGGCAGACTGCCTATTTCCTCTTCATTTGTTAGGTCTGGTGGGTTTTTACCTTGATCCTTCATCTGCTGTGTGTTTTTCTGTCTTCTCATTTTGCTTATCTTACTGTGTTTTTGGTCTTCTTTTTTCAGGCTGCAGGTTCGTAGTTCCCGTTGTTTTTGGTGTCTGTCCCCAGTGGCTAAGGTTGGTTCAGTGGGCCTGTATAGGCTTCCTGGTGGAGGGGACTCGTGCCTGTGTTCTGGTGATGAGGCTGGATCTTGTCTTTCTGGTGGGCAGGTCGACGTCTGGTGGTGTGTTTTGGGGTGCCTGTGGACTTACTATGATTTTAAGCAGCCTCTCTGCTAATGGGTGGGGTTGTGTTCCTGTCTTGCTAGTTGTTTGGCATAGGGTGTCCAGCACTGTAGCTTGCTGGTCGTTGAGTGGAGCTGGGTCTTGGCGTTGAGATGGAGATCTCTGGGAGATTTTTGCTGTTTGATATTATGTGGAGCTGGGAGGTCTATTGTGGACCAGTGTCCTGAATTTGGCTCTCCCACCTCAGTGGCACAGCCCTGACACCTGGCTGGAGCACCAAGAGCCTGTCCTCTGCACAGCTCAGAATAAAAGGGAGAAAATAAAGAAAGAAAGAAAATAAAATGAAGTGAAATAAAATAAAGTTATAAAGATAAAAAATAATTAAGAAAAATAAATTTTAATAAAAAAATGGACCCTAGGACAAATGGTAAAAGCAAAGCTATACAGACAAAATCACACACAGAAGCATACACATACACACTCACAAAAAAAAGGGAAAAAGGGGAAAAAATATATATATCGTTGCTCCCAAAGTCCACCTCCTCCATTTGGGATGATTCGTTGTCTATTCATGTATTCCACAGATGCAGGTACATCAAGTTGATTGTGTAGCTTTAATCCGCTGCTCCTGAGGCTGCTGGGAGAGATTTCCCCTTCTCTTCTTTGTTCGCACAGCTCCTGGGATTCAGCTTTGGATTTGGACCCGCCTCTGTGTGTAGGTTGCCTGAGGGCGTCTGTTCTTCGCTCAGACAGGACAGGGTTAAAGGAGCAGCTGATTCAAGGGCTCTGGCTCACTCAAGACGGGGGGAGGGAGGGGTACAGATGTGGGGCGAGCCTGCAGCAGCAGAGGCCAGTGGGACGTTGTACCAGCTTGAGGCGTGCCGGTGTGTTCTCCCGGGGAAGTTGTCCGTGCATCACGGGACCCTGGCAGTGGCAGGCTTCACAGCCTCCCGGAAGGATAGTGCTTGCACACAGGCTTCTTGGTGGCTGCAACAGCAGCCTTAGCATCCCATGCCCGTGTCTGGGGTCCACGCTGATAGCCGCGGCTCGCGCCCGTCTCTGGAGCTCCTTTAAGCGGCACTCTTAATCCCCTCTCCTCGCACACCAGGAAACAAATAGGCAAGAAAAAGTCTCGCCTCTTCGACAGCTCCAGACCTTTTCCGGGACTCTCTCCTGGCTGGCTGTGGCACAGTAGCCCCCTTCAGGCTGTGTTCATGCAGTCAACCCCACTCCTCTCCCTGGGATCCGACCGAAGCCTGAGCCTCAACTCCCAGCCCCCGTCTGCCCTGGCGTGTGAGCAGACAAGCCTCTTGGGCTGGGGAGTGCTGGTAGGCACTGATACTCTGTGTGGGAATCTCTCCGCTTTGCCCTCCGCACCCCTGTTGCTGTGCTCTCCTCCGCGGCTCCGAAGCTTCCCCACTCCGCCACCTGCAGTCTCCGCCCGCAAAGGGGCTTCTAGTGTGTGTAAATGTTTACTCCTTCACAGCTCCCTCACACTGGTGCAGGTCCCGTCCCTATCCTTTTGTCTCTGCTTTTTCTTTTTTCTTTTACCCTACCCAGGTACATGGGGAGTTTCTTGCCTTTTGGGAGGTTTGAGGTCTTCTGCCAGTGTTCAGTAGGTATTCTGTAGGAGTTGTTCCACATGTAGATGTATTTCTGATGTATTTGTGGAGAGGAAGGTGATCTCCGCGTCTTACTCTTCCACCATCTTGAATTCCCTTGAAATCCTTTGTTAAGAGACCACCCCAATATGCCACTCACAATGAGTAGTCATATGCTCTTATTATGGTCTGCTTAAAAGCAGAAGTTTGATAGACCATGGTGATTTATAAATGGATACATACCACTGTACCTGATTCAACAACACTCCAATGCAACTTTTAGGATCAAACTATGTACATTTGAGGTTTCATTTTTCCATTTAAATACACATAATTTCAATTCTTCTTGCTATTCATTCTTTTGGCCAATATTCATTGAGAAGGTACTGTTCTGGTTTATTTTTTTGTGGTACGTGGGCCTCTCACTGCTGTGGCCTCTCCCGTTGCGGAGCACAGGCTCCAGACGCGCAGGCTCAGCGGCCATGGCTCATGGGTCCAGCCGCTCCGCAGCATGCGGGATCCTCCCGGACCTGGACACGAACCCGTGTCCCCTGCATCGGCAGGCAGACTCTCAACCACTGCGCCACCAGGGAAGCCCTGAAGGTACTGTTCTTGTGCTCTCAAAACTACTTAATTGTTTCAGGAGGCTTCTTTTGCCTTGACTTTTAAGTTGAGAGCCAGATTTTATCGCAATGCTATGGTGACCCTCTGACCAGCTGGGAAGCCAGGATTAGTATCTGTATACATGGCATTTACTTCAGTGTCTTGACAGTTTACATCTCCATCCACTTTTATACAGCCTTATGTTCACCTTGTTATCTTGGAGGCATCAACTAGTAACAGGATATCCAAAAATTGTCATTATTTCACAGGGTAGAATGTCTTAAAGTCTTAAAATATATAGTAGGTAGGAAGAATTTCATGTGTTTGGGACTACAAAGATAAGCCAAACCAAGAATAACCTCACAGAAGTCATTTCATTTCAGATGAAAGAAACAAAGAGGATTGAGAGGACTGTTAATAAAATGGTAACTTTCCTGACCTACAAACCTAGATGGTATTAATAATATTCATGACTGACTGAAGTAGGGTCTCTTACCTCAACAGTTTTACCCATGTTTTCTCTGTTTTGGGAAAATTTTCAGTGGTATTGACTGATTTTAACTGATTTCGGATGGCTAATAATTGCCCTCAGTTTGAGGATTCAACCACCATGTTGGTCAAAATAAACATATATAAAGAGAGAGAGAGACATTATATAGTTTAGTACAGGTGAAGATTATTATATAATCTTGGTTAATTTTTTTTTCATTATGTAATATCCTTTTTTATACCAATTAATGTGGGGTTTTGCCTTAATTTTTATTTTGTTGGGAATTCACCTTGTCTAAAATTGTCTGAATTTCTATATCAGCTTTTAAAATATATGATATACCTAATATTTCTTTTGATTGGTTATACTTGGTATATCGTCTTATATATTTTCATTTTTTGTCTTTCTGCACTATTTTGCTTTCAGTCACACTTAAAATAGCATACATGTTGACTTTTAAAAAATTCAATTTGATAGACTCTGCCTTTCAATAGTTGAGATTTATCTAGTCAAATGATTATTATAAATATATCTAAACTTATTTTTGCAATCTTATTTTATCTTTCCCTTTAACACTTTATATTCATTTATTTCTTTTTCTTTTTGAAGGCTTCCACTGGATCAGTTGATGTTCATTATTCCACCTATTTATTATTTGAAATTTATATATTCTATTTCTAGTCTTTTAGTAGCTACTCTTAAATTATATATATACACACATATATACACACAAGACATATGACATATGTATACATATACATCTTACAAAAGACATGTAATGTATATAAGGCATACATATATGTAATGTATATTTATCTCAAGCATCTTCTCCTACACTCGTTCCCCCATATATACTAAAAAGCTCATAATACAGTTATTATTTTTGCTTAGTGTTCTTTAAAGAAGTTACTATGTGTAAACTTTTATATATCCAAATATATTTTGTACATACAACATATACCTCTCTCTCTCTCTCTCTCTCTATATATATATATATGCATATTTTAAAAGGTCTTTTATATTAACTTAAATTTTGACCCTTTTTGTACTCTTGATTCCTCCCTGCAGTCTCAGTTTTCTTCTTGAATTATATCTCTTCAGCCTGAAGCTCTTATTACATTTCTTAAAGTGCAGATCAGTTGGAAACAATTCTCTCAGTTTTTATCTGAAAATGTCTTTAATTCACTCTCAGTTTTAAAGTATATCTTTACTGGGTTGAGAGAAATTTTCCTTTAGCACTTTAAAGATGTCATTCTATTTCTTCTGTCATCTGATGTTTCTGAAGAGAAGTTAATGATCATCCCTGGCATTGCTTCCCTACATATAGTGTGCCTTTTTTTATGACTGCTTTCAAGATTTTATCATCATTAATTTTTAGCATTTTGACTCTGATGTGCTAAGTTTTGTTTTTCTTTGTACATTTCCTGCTTGGTGTTTGCTGAAATGTTCGGCCCTGTAGAATGATGTCTTTCATTGGCTTTGTAAAAATACTGGGCTCCTGTCTCTTCAAATATTTCTTCTGTCTTATTATCTTCTCTATTTCTGGGACTCCAATTACATTTATGTTTGGCCTTTTAATATTGTCCTGCATATCTCAGATATTCTGTTCCATTGATTTCACCCTTTTTTATTACTTCTACTAACCTGTTTTCAGGTTTACCTATCTTTCACTTTATATATTCTCTTTTGTGACCTCTTCTCTGGCTGGACTGCAGTTAACTCTCAATAACAGCATATATATTCAGAGAGGGAAGAAATTGGATGGTAGTTATCTTGGAGACAGGTTATCATAGTGAGCTCTGACTTCTCACCTCTAGTCTGTTGGCTGAACAGTGTCTCAAGGTGTGTATGTTACCACACTGCCAATATCCTACCTGTCACTACCCCCAACACCACACTCATCACTACCCCTTATGCGTCTGTGTTATAGCTGTTTTCTGTTGGGCTTCTTACCTTCCTGACCTTGGCAACTTAAGAACAGGCAAGTGCCTTGAGGGGGAAATCTGGCACCAAACATTAGTCACACTTCTCTGCACCTGCCTTTTTTAAAAATAGGATCTTGACCGTTGAAG
This sequence comes from Phocoena phocoena, assembly GCF_963924675.1. Lineage (NCBI taxonomy): Eukaryota > Metazoa > Chordata > Mammalia > Artiodactyla > Phocoenidae > Phocoena > Phocoena phocoena. Next base: position 40,613,478 of record NC_089232.1, read on the forward strand.
TCCTGACTACCTTGACAACACTGACTTCCAACTTTTGTCTTCATAGCCCTGTAAGATTGCCAAAATCTCCACTGGATGTCTGCCATTTAATGGCACTGTAGGCAGAAGCTGAATTTCCCTGTTCCAATATTGACCTTTTTTCTCTATACATGCTACATAGCTTTTGTCTTGGAGCTTCTTTTCACTATCATCTCTCTTGTTCTGGATCCCCCTCTTTCCTGAATCCCATGCCTTCCTTTTTCTTAAGTTTCTTGGTTTGAGGAAGTACCGTCCACAATAATTCCCTGAGAAGGGTGCTTGTAACATGGTATGTTATTATATATATGTATATTATTATATATGTTTATATGCACGTTATATGTATAGTATAACATGTGTGTAATATAACTTATGTATGATATACAATATGATATAGTATTTGAAAAATATTTGAGGAGAGTGGTCTTCCAGGTATCTGGAAATGTCTTCATTTTACAGCTGTTTTGTGAATATAGATTTATAGGTGGGAAACATGTTTTCCTCTAGTTTCTTCATTGTTTCTAGCTTCTGGGTTTGCTTTTGAGGAGTCAGGTATCATTCTGATTCCTGATCTTCTTATGTCACACATTTTTCTTTCTGGAAGCTTTTAGGATCTTCTGTTATCTTTACTGATCTGTAATATCATGGTGATGGGTCCTTGTGTGATGAGATTTTAATTGATAACTTTTTTGGATGTTCTTTAGAGACCTTAAATCTGGAGCTTTCTGGTCATCAACTCTGAAATATTTTCTTCTTGATGTTTTCATAATTTCCTCTCCAACATTTCTCTTTTCTCTCTAAGACCTCTGTCATTTGGATATTGGCCCGCTTAGATTTGCTTACCTATTTTCTCATGTCTTAGCCTTTTTTTCTTTGTTTAATTTCTTCTAACAAGTTTGTTTTTCCTTCTAGCTGTTTTATGGATTTTTTTAAATTTTCAGCTAACATATATCCAGTTTCTAACAGTTCTTTCTTCTTCTCAGGATGTTTGTTCTCATAGCAGTTTATTATATCTTGGATTCCATATCTTCTGTCTCAGAGGAGGTTAATTACAGGTTTCTTTTTCAGGTTTTTCTCTAATATCTGTATTGTCTTTATGTTCTCTAAGTTTTTCTGTATTTTGTTTTGTTTATTTTTTAGCCTCTGTCATTCATGCTTAAAGTTTTCCTCAGACGTCTATGATTCATCTTAAGCTACCCATTCATTCTAAGAAAAGAATTCTAAAAAGTTGATAGAAAACCTGTGGATTTTACTCTAGATGAAAAAATGACAAACCAGTGATTTCATTCAGGGACCACAAGGTGTCATTATTTATAGATCTTTCCTCATAAGATTTTTAATGTAGTTTATACAGCATTTTTATGTTTGAAAGGGTTCTTTCACTTTATTTCTGTCTGTCATATTTCTTCAAATTTTTACTATTTATTTTAACTTGTATTTCTTGGATCAGTAAGGCAGTTGAACACCATTTCATGGTGTTTCATGGTTTATGTCTAATTTCTGAATAAACTTATTTTACCTATACATAATTTTCTCTTGTCATTTTGATCTTTAACACTTAAGAACACTCTGTGTCTTAAAGTTATTAACCTTGTGTATATATTGATACTTTCCATTTAATTTTCAACTTTGATTATGGTATATTTTAAAGTAAACAGATGTTTTAGTTTTGTCTTTACAGACTTTTCAATGTGATTCTTAGTAGTTTATGACCTTGTAATCATGTTAAAAATTGTATTATCCATATCATATAATGAAAATGACTTCCTGTATTTTCTCCTAGTGATTTTATTCTTTTATTTTTTGTATATACTTTTTTCTTTGTTGGGAGTTGCACATCTAATTTTATTTTTCCCCTCAAAATTAGCAGTTGTGGCAGTCAAATTAATTAAACAGTCCATCTATTCCCCAAGTGATTTGAAAAGCTACCTCATTTTGTCATAAATTGACATGGACTTCATTTCACTGTTTTCTTTCTCTGTTCATGGTCCAGATCACACTGTTTTAATTACTGTAGTTTTATAATACATTTTTATATTCTTTCTCTTTTTTAACATAGTTTTTCTTATTTATTTGTATGCAAGGTATACATAGAGAGCTGATATTTTAATAGGACCCATAATATAACATAGTTCCTTTTTATGTTTTCTGTTACCATGCTCTTATTATCTTTTATATACATACATATATATATATATATATATATATATATGTCATATAGTATCATGTCTTCTGCAAACAGTGACCATTTTACTTTTCCTTTTCAAATTTGGATTCATTTTATTTCTTTTTCTTCCCTGATTGCTGTAGCTAAGACTTTAAAAAAATGATGTTGAATAAAAGTGGCAAAAGTGGTGGTCTTGTTCCTGATCTTAGAGGAAATGCTTTTAGCTTTTCACTGTTGTGTATGATGTTAGCAGTTGGTTTATCATATATGCCCTTTATTATGTTCAGGTAGGTTCTCTCTATGCCCACTTTCTGGAGAGTTTTTATCAGAAATCAGTGTTGAATTTTGTCAAAAGCTTTTTCTGCATCTATTGAGATGATCATATGGTTTTTATTCTTCAATTTGTTGATGTGGTGTATCACACTGATTGATTTGTGGATATTGAAAAATCCTTACACCCCTGGCATAAATCCCAGTTGATCATGGTGTATGATCTTTTCAATGTATTGTTGGATTCAGTTTGCTGGTATTTTGTTGAAGATTTTTGCATCTATGTTCATCAGTGATATTTGTTTATAACTTTCTGTTTTTGTGATATCTTTTTCTGGTTTGGCTATCAGGGTGATGGTGGCCTCATGGAATCAGTTTGGAAGTGTTCCTTCCTTTGTAATTTTTTGGAATAGTTCCAGAAAGATAGGTTTTAACTCTTCTCCAAATGTTTGATAGAATTTGCCTGTGAAGCCATCTGGTTCTGGACTTTTGTTTTTTGGAAGTTTTTAAATCACAGCTTCAGTTTCATTACGAAAGATTGTACCTTTCTAAGAATGTGTCCATTTCTTCCAGGTTGTCCATTTTATTGGCATAGAGTTGCTTGTAGTAGTCTCTTAGGATGCTTTGTATTTCTGCGGTGTCTGTTGTAACTTCTCCTTTTTCATATCTAATTTTATTGATTTGAGTCCTCTCCTTTTTTTTCTTGATGAGTCTGGCTAAAGGTTTATCAATTTTGTTTGTCTTTTCAAAGAACCAGCTTTTAGTTTCAGATCTTTTCTAGTATTATATTCATCCCAGAAGTCTTTTAGACTGTCCTGGTTTCTTTTCTTTTTTCTTTATTCTGTTCTGCCATTGTGATTTCCACCAATCTGTCTTCCAGCTCACTTATCCATTCTTCTGCCTCATTTATTCTGCTATTGATTCCTTCTAGTGTATTTTTCATTTCAGTTATTGTATTGTTCATCTCTGTTTGTTAGTTCTTTAAGTCTTCTGGCTCTTTGTTAAACAGTTCTTATATCTTCTCAGTCTGTGCCTCCATTCTTTTTCTGAGATCTTGGATCATCTATCTTTACTGTCATTATTCTGAATTCTTTTTTCAGGCAGATTGCCTATCTCCACTTTCTTAGTTGCTGTTCTGGGGTTTTATCTTGTTCCTTCATCTGGAACATATTTCTCTGCCATCTCATTTTGTCTTTCTGTGTTTAGGGGCTCTGTTCCACAGGCTGCAGGACTGTAGTTTTTCTTGCTTCTGGTGTCTGCCTTCTGGTGGGTGAGGTTGGTGCAGGAGCTTGTGCAGGCTTCCTGATGGAAGGGGACTGGTGCCTGCCCACTGGTGGGTGGGGCTGGATCTTGTCCCTCTGGTGGGCAGGGCCAGGTCAAGTGGCATGTCTAGAAGTAGCTGTGAGCCCAGAAAGACTTCAGGCAGCCTGTCTGTTGATATGTGGGGCTGTGTTCCCACCCTGCTGGTTGTTCACCCTGAGGCCTCCCAGTACTGGAGTCTGCAGGCTGTTGGATGGGGCCAGGTCTTGGTGCCAAAATGGCAACCTCTGGGAGAGCTCACACCAAGGAATATTCCCTAGGACCTCCATCACCAGTGCCCTTACCCCCACAGTGAGCTACAGCCGACCCCCACCAAGACCCACAGGTAGGTCTGGCCCAGGCTCCTATGGAGTCACTGTTTTTCCCTGGGTCTCAGTGCACGTGAAAACTTGTGTGTGCCCTTCAAGAGTGAAGTCTCTGTTTCCCCCTGTCCTGTTGAGCTCCTGCACTCAAGCCCCACTGGCATTCAAAGCCAAATGCTCTGGGGGCTCCTCATCCTGATACCAGACCCCCAGGCTGGGGAGCCTGATGTGAGGCTCAGAACTGTCATTCCTGTGGGAGCCCTGTGCTATATAATTTTTTTCCAGTTTGTGGGTCGCCCAATCAATGGGTATGGGATGTAATTTATATTGTGAAAGCACCCGTCCTTACCATTTTGTTGTAGCTTCTTCTTTGTCTTTGGATGTAGAATATCTTTTTTGGTAGGTTCCAGTCTTTTTTTGTCAGTGGTTGTTCAGCAGTTAGTTGTGATTTTGGTGTTTTCATGAAAGAGCTCAAGTCCTTCTACTCCACCATCTTGTCTCCTATGGTATATTAAATAATGTATTGAAGACAGAGGACTATTTGGCTTGCAGAATGTTTGCATTAGCTTTACAAAATAAGCGGATATCATGGGAATAAAAGATGCCAAATATCAAACCCAACTTAAAAGACTAATTTTTCATAAATTTTACACAGTTATCCCTTGGTCTGTGGGGGACTGGTTCCAGGACCCCCTTGGATAAGAAAATCTACGGATGCTCAAGTCCCTTATGTAAAATGACTTAATACAATCCAGCCTTCCATATCCGTGGATGCAGAACGCTGTGGATAAGGAGAATGAACTATATATAGGCACAGGTATAAAACGTTACAGATCCTTAAATGGATATGTCCCTCTTCAGATGGCAACATCAAGAATCACAACCTCTGTTGGCTCATCCCTCTTCTCATCACCACAGCAACCCACAACTCATAATAAGCAGTGAAAAGTATTACTAGGGGAGATGGAGACCAGCAACATGTGCCCCTTATTTGCGGATGCTTTTCCTCAGGGGAATAATCTTTTGATTTTGGCTTACCCTAAAGAATCTTAGTATACTCTGATATGCAGATACATCTAGTCAGAACTTGAAAATTTTCATTTGGATCATAGGCAGAGTCAAAGTTGAGTATCAAGAATGCTACTCAGGACTTCTCTGGTGGCACAGTGGTTAAGAATCCTCCTGCCAATGCAGGGGACATGGGTTCAATCCCTGGTCTGGGAAGATCCCACATGCCATGGAGCAACTAAGCCTGTGTGCCACAACTACTGAGCCTGCGCTCTAGAGCCCGCGAGGCACAACTACTGAAGCCTGCGTGCTCTAGGGCCCGCATGCTAAAACTACTGAGCCTGTGTGCTTCAACTACTGAAGCCAGCACACCTAGAGCCTGTGCTCTGCAACAAGAGGAGCCACCACAGTGACAAGCCCACACACCGCAATGCAACTAGAGAAAGCCTGCACGTAGCAAAAGGACCCAACGCAGCCAAAAATAAATACATAAACAAAACAAGAATGCTACTCAGACTTCTAGGTATGATTTCCCTAGTAGACCCTCAATTAATAAAGGAAATACCAAGCTTACATAGACCTTTCTTTTTTTTTTTTAATAGACGCTATTTTTTAAGAGCAGTTTTATGTTCACAGCAAAATTGTGAGGAAGGTAGAGATTTCCCACATACCGCATCCCCAAACATGGATTGCCTCTCCCATTATCAGCATCACACCAGAGTGAAATTTTTGTTGCAATTGATGAACCTACAGTGACACATCATTATCAGTCATTGTTCATAGTTTACATTAGGATTCACTCTTGGTGTTGTATATCCCATGAGTTTTGAAAAATATGTAATGACATGGATCCATCATTATACTATCATATAGAGTAGTTTCATTGGCCCCCAAACTCTCTGTGCTGTGCATAGACCCTTCTTGATAAATACTGAGCAGATTTTAACTTCCAACTCTGATATATTCTAATCACACAGTAAGAAAATCAAATGTTTTGAACTAACAGGGAATATAAGTTATCAATCTGGAGCATATTAACTATAACAGATGGGTATCTATCCAAAGAGCAAAAGATACAACACAAGAAGCAAAGGGAGAGAGGAGTTCAGGGCAAACACGAAAAAGAGGAGGGATGTATGCTGTAAGAATCGGCCTCAGCACTGAGTACCAGGGTGCTCACCTCAATTCCTTCTGAGAATCCATCTTTTAAGCCTCTACAGACACTCCACAGAATACCTCCATCACTCTAATTATGGAATCTCACCCAGAATTCCTTAAAGTGAATATGAAACTGATCAGACCCCTTCTGCTGTCTACTTACAAGCAAACCCACAGCTGTATGTCTCAGGCTATGTATGCATAGCTCAGGGTTCTGGCTTGCAAAGGTTATTTCCGAGCTTTTATTTAAATTTCCTTTTCACCAACTTCTTTTAAAAGAAAGTATTTAGATGGAGTTTTTGTTGTTAGGTTTTGTTTTTTCTATTTTTGTTGTTGTTTTATTTTTCAGCAGAGCTGTTGCATAACACAATTGGTTTTTCATGCTTTATAGGAAAGCAGGCCACCTTCCTTCATAAAGGGTGAGGGCACTGATGTGCCTTCCAATCACTTGATTCTATTGTTCTAAGCAGTCCTTTCAATGTTTTTGGCAGGCTCAGGCTTCTGTGCTACTATGGCCTTATTTTATTATTGTTTGGAGGGGAGTGCAGTGTGATTATCCATTCTTCCTTCAGGCAGAGCAAGCCATCTGGAATGTTTATTAAGCCCGCCGGCTGATCAGGAGGCTAGAACTCTGGTGATACACATGAACGTGGGTTGTTCTACATCATCACAGCTTTGTTCCTCTGATGATGTAGCACACAGAGAGGGCCCCGCTAATGGATTTAGAGCACTTCACAGTGGAGGTGCCATGGGCTGAATGGGGAAAGATATATTTTTGGCCTCTGGGTAATTGACTGGAGGATGGTAGAAAAATGTTTAATGTAAAGCAAGAAGGCTTTAAAACTTTTAAATGTTTAATTTGGGGTGGTAGAAGGGCAGGTGATCAGCAAGAGGTTTGAGGAGCGGCCTTTGAAGCCCAAATCTTTGTGATGAGGTCATGCCCCCCTAAGCTCGTATGTCGCTCTGTGTAAAAAGATCAGTTGAGCTTGTCCAAAAATAAAATGCTACTATTCTAATTTTAAAATTTAGGCATTTCCTGGCCCGCACTAAGCAGTACTTATATTTCTTTCCTTTTAGTAGTGTCACTGCAAAGAAAGAGGAACATTTTTCCTTTTGCTATAAATTTTGGTCTGTAATTGTTGAACACATTTTTTGCAGGAAGGCAAAGTTTGTCTCTTCCTGCTTTCGCTGTTTGTAAAAATGAGTGTTTGTGGAGCTGCAACGAATAATTTATAATGAAGATTTGGGTTTCTTTTTCAGTTTAATTTGGGTTTTACACTGAGTCAACTTTTCAGTCAATTATAGAACTATGATTAGTTACCAGTCACTTAAATAAGCACCTTTTAAAAATAGACCTATAAAAATGATACAGGGACTAACCACCGATGTGAGAAATCTCATGCAGGGCCACCGGAACCATAATAAGAGGAAGAAAAGATGGTTGAGCATATAAAACCTGTGTTTGGGTAAATCACAAGATATGCTAGTTACCCAACCTCCTGCATAAATCTGCCCTGAGCCAGTTTATTTCAGTGCACAGGATATGCTACCAATAGATCCTTTAGTAAACCCTTGACAAGAGAAATGAGTAATTTACCTTTATATGAAGATGAATGTATCAGGTTGAGGAGCTCCATGTAAAACATCTTGTCTGATTTTATAGTTTGTGTCTATTAATCTAGATATAGGCAAATGTATGTTTAAAGTTGAGCATATCAACAGAGATGTGGTTATATATATTGCATGTATGTGTGAGTATATATTTATCTATCTATATATATATATATATACACTCAGAGAAAATAGATATATATATTTATATTCACATCCTTATGTTTTTCTCTACAGTCAAATTAGTGACATCTAATCCACTTCACCAAAAGTCGGAGCTAAACTAATATTACAGATGGAGCTAATCCTTTCAGACACATACATCTCTGTATCAGTGGTCTATTGTCACAACAATGATTCACAATAACTACTGCTCCTCAAATGATGTGGCTTCATATAGTAACCATTTACTATTGCTCATGAGGCTATGGGTTAGGCCACCGGGCCGTACTGGTCCGGCGCTGCTCACGCATGCATCTGAGTTAAGCTGCAAGTCAGCGAGGTAGCTTTGCAGTCTTAGCTGGTCCTGTCCCACAGCTGGAGCCTCACCTAGGAAAACTTGGCTAACTTGTTCTACTTCTCATGTTCTCTCCTCCTCCAGGCTAGACTGGGCTTTTTTAACAGCGACAGAGAGAGAGACCACAAGGCTTCCTGAGGCCTAGGTTCTGAATTGGCATGTTGTCACTCCTTCCACATTCTATTGGTCAAATCAAGTCACAAGGCCAGTCCAGGTTCCCAGTGGTAGGTAGACCCCACTTCATTATAGGTAGAGCTGCAAAGTCACCTTACAAATGATGTGGAGATCAGAAGGGTGAAGCTAGCTCCTACCTCCCTGCAGCTCAGTTTGTGGAATGTCAGGACACATTCCTGTCAGGCGAATGCTTGCATTCTTTTCTATCACCGTTTCTCACATACTTAACTCTGTGCCTTCTAAAATTAAACAATGCTGTACAAATGTTTGCCCCTGAGCCCCAATAAACCATCTACAAATTTCAAATATCAGTGTTCTCAAAATAAGATCCAATATATAAATGACTGTTGACCATAATCTTGGTCCTGTCTATACGAAGCAAAAAGTGAAGATTCACCAGTTGAGATTATTTTACATACTGTGCCCAGGAAGTCTAGAAAATGTCATAAGTTCAGCCCTCTTGTTAAGAATTTCTTAAACTAATTAGGCTTCTACTTAAAACTCTCAGGAATAATATTTTGGTTCCACTTATAACCTCTCTCTGCCCCAGTGTCTTCATCTATAAATGTAGTGTATCAGAATGTGATTTCAAGGATTTAAGCCTTTTCATGCTAAAATTCCATTCTTTTCTTATAAAAATGGAGACACTTCTCTTTGAAGTCATTTTCTAGATTTTTTTCTAGGCTTCTCTAACTGTGCCCACCAATCCTCCCCCTCCATGTAGTATGTAGAAGAGCACTGATTAGGAATAGTAGGCAGTTTTTAATATCAGGAATATTAAAAACAAACAAGTAAACAACCTCAAAGTTGTTTGAAATTCGATGTGATAGCAGCTCACCAGTTATCCAGTTAACATGAAAACCTGTCTATCTGTTTCATACTCAAAGGTGAAGCTCAGACAGCTTTCAGTTCATTTCAACCGGAAAAAAAACTGTTTAATGTCAGCTTAGTTTTCTGGAGAAGTGCTCACATGGCCTACCTACTCTTTACCTCTCCAAACTTCTGCTCTTGATTTTCTTTTCTTGTGTATAGTACGTATCAAGTATTTATTCAGTGCTTTGACAGCCAGGTGGACAAGAATCCACTTGTCTTTTGTGCCTACCTATTTTACATAGAAGAGACTCCTGGGAATATGGGAACTTAGAAAGATAGTGGTTAGTGAGGCAGACAGACTTGGGTAGAGGTCCATATGGAGGCTAGATCACAGGGAGAATTAACGGGACCAATGAGACCCTGTATCGTAAGCAAAGATAAAGTCTGATAATTTCTCAATGGAAAAAACTCCAAAATTAAAAGATGTAATATGTCACACCTCAATCAAACCCTGCTGTGGTACCCTACCCTCCCTCCTCCAATCCAAACAAACCTACAAAGGGCCAGTTTGATCCTGACTCTGTGAGTGTGAAGATGGAACTCACTGGTCCTTCAAGTTCCACTGCCTTCAGAGGCAAGCACACAAGTGCCAGTGCCCTGGTCCCGTGCCGTGGCACTGGCTCTCACTCCATTGGCAAGGTAGTGAGGAGGTTTCTACTGCAGCCAGCACCTCAGTGATAAAGGGAACAAGGCTTCAACTTGGAGCAGGACTTCTTGGGGCACTTTCTAAATCTAAGTTCTGTGGAGTCTCGGCTGAGATCATTGTAGCAAGGATGGAAAATTAGGGCAGATCAGTGGACATAGGAAAGTCACCCTGGAATTGGGAAATAAAAATTAGGGCAGATCAGTGGACATAGGAAAGTCACCCTGGAATTGGGAAATATTTGGGGAGAAGAACTCTGTAAATTTAGTTTTTCTGCAGAAACGAGATTGGTATTGGGGCATCAAGGTTTGAGTAATAGTGTTAACGAGACTGCATTTATATTCAGCAGCTTTTAAACCCTGAGCCTTTTGTTTTACCTGAATTTCAATCTCATTTGATTTTGTGAGGTATTATTACTTCCACTTTACAAGTGAAGAAACAGAGGCTCAGAGAAGTTAGGTGACTTGTCCAAGCCACATGGTTGAGATTTAAGGCCAGTTCTCTGTGACTCTGAAGGCTGAACCCTCTCTGCTACCCCACAGAGCAGCAGACTCTTCTTCCCTCTGCTTTGGGAGTTATTTCTGTTGAGTTGGTTCTGAGTCACTCGCCTAGTGTCAGTCCTAGTGTTCTCTTCATCAGTGTTTGTCTACGAGTGTCTAGCACTAATTGACCTACATTTTGAACCTTGAGAACCAAAATATATTAACAACTGAATTAGGAACAATGCCTGAAACTTTGCTTCCTAGTTTGTAATAAGTGAATACTGGTCTCCATAATCTATAATGTCATTTCTGACATTTTTTATATTATGAACATTTCTGGACTTTTCCATTGGTAATAAAACCAGCCAGTTGCCAACATATCCTTAAATATTTAACTTTCATTTCCATAAGGTCTAAAACATCCATTCAGAACCACCATTGGAAGAGTCTAGGATTGCAGCCTGGCAGATTCTCTCCCCTTAATCTATCCTACCTGATAACCTATTATTGACCAAACATAGTGCTAAATACATAAAGCATATTCCTGTTCTAAGCAAGATCACTACTCTCACTATATACACAGTAATGCAAGTAGCACTGGGTTTGATTGAATGTTCATGTTACCCACTGCTGAACTAAATACTATAACTCTTCTGAGATAGAAGGTCTTTAGAAACTAGAATAGGAATCAAAGGCTTCAAGGCAGTTGGGAGGAGTTAGACTTAAGTGAACCCTGAAGGGTGGATAGGTATTGAAGGGAAGACAATTGCTGAGGATTTTCTGACATGGATAACAATTCTGGCAGATTTAGGAATGGTGAAAACTGGAAACCCTGAAGGATAGTGGTATATATTAAAGGGAAGGGGCCAAAGCTAGTGTACTTCTTGGTGAAAAGACATGGAATAAGGGGTAAGAAGATGTTCCTTGAGGATAGGTTTTATGTCTACATGACAGCCACTTAATATTTCATTCACAAAGAAAAGGTTTTCAGTCTGTGTAAGTAAAGGGATTGCTTGCTATCTTCCAAAACATGAAGAGTTTGTACAGAATCCAACAATGAATTGTCTAACATCTCCACAGTGGGAAAGCAAGGATGGGGTGAGAAAATGTGAGGCAGGAGAGAAGCCCTGAGAGACAGAGCCTTGGTCCATATGGGATCCATGACTTACTGTACTAATTCACTAATATTTTTGCTTCTAGGAGTCCAGAATTTAAGAAGAAATACTATTGACTAGATGCCTATTAACTAGAGATCCTTGTGACTTTGTAAGGCTCTGATAAACAGCAGGTGTAGGCTCTACTTTTTAAAAGGTGTACCTATAGGCTAGAAGTTGAAACATGGTTAAAGCACCAGAATCTTACATCCTACCATTCCTGAGAGGAGGTCAACGATTTCTTTCCTGAACATCTCCCTATTTCCCACTCCCTTTCATTTGTACCCCTCTTTAATACTTCCTAAGCATTTATGCTGTATACATGTGGAGCTGCACTGAAAAATCAGGAAGATGCTGACTTCTTTTATAGGAGCAGTTAACCGCCAGAGTGTTAGGTTTCCCCTGCGAATCCCTACAGGTAAGAAAGATTTGGTGGAGTAGTCCATGTTCTATTTCAAGGGCTGACAGATAAATAATATTGCTCACAATTTGTTTGGGACAACAGGGCATCTGCTTGCTGGTTAGATTAATCCCCCCAGGTGTGTCTTCCCTCTGTCTATAGGATTTAATCCAGATCATGTTTTCTATGTAATAAACTGGCTATTAAGTAAAGAATTAGTGAGATCTAATAATTCATACCCTCTTCACTAAGAATTATGAAGTTTCCTCTGGCTTTAGAGAGTGTTTGTCAAGATTGGAAAAATCTCTCTTGGAACATTTCTAAATAGTTGCATTGGAAATTGCCCCTGTAACAGATGAGCCCATCTCTTTTAATCTACATTAATAAACCACAAAGCAAGGGAGTTGGGTAGAGGGGCATTTTCATCCAGGAAGGAAGCCTGGGAGTACCAGACATGGATTTGCTGGATATCATGGTAATTGCTTATGCACTGTCCTGCAGTTGACAAGTCTGTTTCTTTTTTAAAAGTATTTAAAAAAGTAAAACTCAGAAAAGACCAGGATCTGGATTGAATTTGACCTCCTAGAAGCATGATAGGGTATGGTAGCAATCCTATGGGGGCAGGTCTAAGATAAGCAATGTTGCTGAGTAACTGAGCAGAGTACACCACAATGTGAATTATTTCAAAGTATCCAAAAACCATCAGTCCTAAACAAGATTGAGGATGCATCTATATTGGGGGATCATTCTAAGCTTCTCAAGGAGCAAGCCCAAATTACTGAGTAAACCTGAGAATCACATTTCAGTGAAGCCTAAAACTCAAATTTCATTGAGAAGCAACCTCTGTTAAGAAATGGAACTGTGGTCAAGATGGAAAATACGAGGCTGGCATGCCTTACCTTAGCCTAGGCATCCGCAGGATCGACAGTCCTACCTCCTCTTCAGATCAACCATTAAGCTGCAGAGATCAAAACAAAACAAAACAAAATCACATTTCTATTCCCTTTACAGGCAAATAAAATCCAAAAGATATGGATCTTTGAATGGATTCTGTAGTCATAAATAGACTTCAGGGTGAGCTGCCTATATTTCCACTCACTGTTGAATCCTATCTGCTATGAAAAATTTTCACTGTCTCCAAGTCATCATGAAAACATTCTCAGCTAATTGAGACATTCCCAAACAATTAAGATAACCAGATGCGTCTGTTATTTGTAATTACCTGAACATGCATTCCTTTCTCTGAGAATAGTTCCATTTTTTGAGCCTTTTGAACTACTCCAGATAATGAAAATGAAGATTACTGTGCGTGCCATTTTTCACTCGGCCTAATTTTGACGTAGAATTACCTCTTTGCAAAATTAAGCAGCGAAACTGGAAACGTGTGCAAAAAGAACTTTTTTCATTTTGCCTGGTGCCAAAATAATACCTTTTCTCCCCATACAAATTGTATTTCTGACAATTTCTAATACTTAAGGTAATGCATGTTTAAATGTAAAAGATGGACTCCAATAGGTAAGGAAAAAATAAACAATTTATAGTTACCTCTCATGACCTGCCACATTTAATCTTTTAGATTCATGATGGGTCTGCAGTACTGTTTACAGTTCTTGGCATGTAGTAGATGTAGTAGGGTTTCCATATGTGGTAACTACCACCATAACTACAATTCTTTCTACTGTTACCAATACTACTATCCCTACTCTTCCTGATAATAATATACAATTTCTTCAAATGGAGATCTTCACTAGTGATTTGGGGTTTTGTTAAAATATTTTGTTATTGATTTGTCTAATTATACAGAGAATTGATCAGAATAATTCAGCACTTTCTTCCAACAATAGTCCTAATATATTTTCCCTTCTCCAATTATGCAAATTCTTGTAAAATTTCCAGATACAATTCAAAGTCTACCTCCGTCTTCTTTCAACTTTATAACATTAGCCTTCACTATTTATTTATAAATTACTTTTATATCTCTTTTTAACTTTTTTATAGCTGTCTTGAGCAACTATTTAGCTTGCATTGTAATTTACATTTTTGTGTGCCCAATCTGAAGACAAGGCTTGCCTTATCCTTGTTTTCATTTTTTACCTACTACTCTAGTCCTCGCACATGGTAGTTGCTCAATAAATATTTGATTTGCTTCTATTTGAAAAGATCTTATGCCTTTCTGATATATTCATTGCCTTTCTGATATATTCATTCCCTCCAGTAAATACTGTCTTCCAGTGTTAATTTTGTATTCTCAATTGTTGGGACATTATAATCCACCTATAAGATAAATGAAACTCTTTTCTCTTGCCCTGGACAGTGGAGCTGGTATCACTCTAAGTCACTCTATGAAGGCAAAGTTTCCTACTTAGAAGATCAACATGGGGGAAATGTCTCTAGAGGTGGACAATGACATCAGGAGACCGGAGGTGGGAGAAAGGAACAGGGCAAAAAAGTGAAGAAGGAGGAGAAGGTTTAGGAGGAAGAAGAGGAAGAGAGGTGGGGAAACAGCAAGAGGAAGAAGGAAGAGAAGGAGAAGGAAGAAGAGAAGGGGGAGGAGTAGAAAAGCAATCATTTTCCCTATAAATCACATTTGTTAATAGTGAATATTGATATCATGTTAAAAGTGGAAGATGAGTGATATGCATGCAGCAGTTGCTAAATACTTTCCACTTTTTTTTTTTTTTTTTTTGCAGTACACGGGCCTCTCACTGTTGTGGCCTCTCCCGTTGTGGAGCACAGGCTCCGGACCCGCAGGCTCAGTGGCCATGGCTCACAGGCCCAGCCACTCCGTCGCATGTGGGGTCTTCCTGGACCGGGGCACGAACCCGTGTCCCCTGCATCGGCAGGCGGACTCTCAACCACCGTGCCACCAGGGAAGCCCAATATTTTCCACTTTTGATGAGTACTTCTGAGCTAGTGTAGAATGCTCTTTATTCTTATGCAAGTAATCATTCATCCTAATGATTTACAGCTTCATCAAATCCCTGGACCTAGAGTACAATCAATCACCATCAAAGGATAAGAACTACTGGTCAACTTTTCCAAAACCAAACTCATTATTTTTGTTAACTGTCCCTCTTATATTTACTTGGCTAAAACTGTGGGACATTTATTGTTTTGAGAAAAGAGTAGAAATTGCAACCCTGCCTATTTTACTTCAAATCTTTGTTCTGCTACTTAGTACCTGTAGGACTTTGGACAAGTAATTTATTCCTTTGGAATATAACTTTCTAGTTTTAAAATGAGAAAAGAAATTATGTATGTACAATGGGCATTCCATCAATCTCAAATTTTACTACTAAAACCTTTATCCATTAAAAAACTCTTATATAGTAGTTGAATAAAGAAAACTTTTGGAGGAAAAAATTGTTATAATCTTTCATTGTCTTAAATTATTTTTTATGTTTTAATTATGTGCAAACATGCTTATAATTCATATATTGTAAAAATCTAAACAAAGCTTCATATATACATTAAATTAATTAAACAAGGACGCCATTAGACTCTAATGCCATGGTGACCTCCATAAGCAAACCAAAATCCCAACCTGTAAATGCCTCCAAGGTACCAAATGAAAACACTAAGGACAACCAATCACAAACAGCCAACTAGACTTTAAGCAATAGCCAATCAAATAATTTCCTTTCTTTGCTTCTACAATTTCTCTATATAAGTCTTTCCCTTGACTCCTGTTAGTGGAGGGTTCCTAAGAACTTCCGATTTGGCACTACCCGAGTCCAATCAATCAATGCTCAAATCAAGGGATTAATCTCCAAAATATACAAACAGCTCATGCAGCTCAATATCAAAAAAACAACTCAATCCAAAAATGGGCAGAAGATCTAAATAGACATTTCTCCAAAGAAGACATGCAGATGGCCAAGAGGCACATGAAAAGATGCTCAACATCACTAATTATTAGAAAAATGCAAATCAAAACTACAATGAGGTATCACCTCACACCGGTCAGGATGGCCATTATCAAAAAATCTACAAACAACAAATGCTGGAGAGGGTGTGGAGAAAAGGGAACCCACTTGCACTGTTGGTGGGAATGTAAACTGATAACAGCCACTATTGAGGACAGAATGGAGGTTCCTTGAAAAACTAAAAATAGAATTACCATATGACCCAGCAATCCCCCTACTGGGCATATACCCAGAGAAAACCATAATTCAAAAAGACACATGCACCCCAATGTTCACTGCAAGCACTATTTACAATAGCCAGGTCATGGAAGCAACCTAAATGCCCGTCGACAGATGAATGGATAAAGAATATGTGGTACATATATACAATGGAATATTACTAAGCCATAAAAAGGAATGAAATTGGGTCATATGTAGAGACATAGATAGACCTAGAGACTGTCATACAGAGTGAAGTAAGTCAGAAAGAGAAAAACAAATATCGTATATTAACACATATTTCTGGAAGCTAGAAAAACAGTACAGATGAACCCGTTTGCAAGGCAGAAATAAAGATACAGACATAGAGAAGAAACATATGGACAGCAAGGGAGGAAGGGGGAGTGGGATCAATTGGGAGATTGGGATTGACATATATACACTAGTATGTATAAAATAGAAACTAATGAGAACCTTCCATATAGCAGAGCAAACTCTACTTAATGCTCTGTGGTGACCAAAATGGGAAGGAAATTCAAAAAAGAGGGGATACATGTGTATGTATAGCTGATTCACTTTGCTGTACAGCAGAAACTAACACAAAGTTGTAAGGCAGCTATACCCCAATAAAAAGATAATATCTGAGAAAAAAAATACTCAAACTCTTAAAAATTTAATATTCTCAGTTTATCTTTTAACATATACAAATAAAACTATGTAGCTAAAACTATTCAAATAATTTGACGTGGCAGATGATGTTATGTTGTTTTGCTGAACTAAATGATCTGTGTGGATTCAATTGTAACATACACACACACACACACATATGGCATTTGATTCATTTTCTTTAAACTTGTATAGTTGTAATGTTGAGCCTGATGGACCATTCCTTAAATCACAGTCATCACTGTAGTCATTTTTCCTCTTTAAAGAATAGCTAATTTAGACCACAATCCACTGTTTTAATGGGCCCATCCATTTAGCAGTCCACCCAAAAACTAATACTAAAAAATAATCTTAAAATATAATTTAATGGAAAATTCCTCATTGTTTACTACCACTTACTCCTCATGAACTACTGCAAGTTGTGATGGACAAAGATGGGTCTGGAAGGAACATCTGTGAGAAACATGGATGGTACCTATTGCTCTGCATGGATTTCTGTGAGTTCAGTAATGCTTATACCGCTATATGCCCTGTGATGACTTAATTATTCAACCAGAATTCTCTATTTGACCAACTATCAAACCTTTGGCATTTTTTACTAGGTGTTGTGATATCATTTATTCTTCATTTGGTACAAAAATCCCACTTGTATATTAAGTCTGCCTCTGTTCTTTTCTCATTAACCTGTGACAATTAATGTAGAACATTATTCCACCACACTGTCATTTTCATGATGTCAAAACATCCTACATTTATTAAATTATGAAGCTAAAATCCTAGTCTGTGAAAATATCTTTCAATTGTAGCTGATCACTATAAAAGAGAAGTTTTGCCTTTATCATCAGTAAAAGACTCCAACAAGAGTACAATAGCAGACACATGATGAACACTGTCTCGTTAACATTGGGACATATCACCTAAAGCCAGCCAGAAAATCTCTATCTGTATGTTATCCCTGGGGATCAATATGACCGTAAACTCACAGATAAACCAGAGCACTGAAGTCATGTGGCACTACTTAGTTATAAGGTAGTCTAGTAGATGATTCAGAATATGTTTCATCCTTCCATATTTTAGAAATTATAATCAATGTGGAAAAATTAAAAGCAGAAAACTCACCATTGTAGACCTCATTGACTTTTCATAACGCTGCCACAGACACTCATGAATGAGAAGACACAGCAAATTAGCATATTCAATACCAAGAGATCCTCATTGGAGAGTACGTAATAAGTCTGAATGTTGAGACTTTCACATTCTATGATAGCTTTCCGTTTTGTGATCTTTATTTATTTTGTAATGACCGAGGCAGGCATTTGGTTACATCTGCTTTAAAAATTGTCTAGACTAAGATTATTAGAGTCATGCTTTATGATCTAGGTAACCAGGGTCTTGGTTGTACTTTTGTTTGTGTGCCAGTGGTGACCCCAAACCACTTCAGGAGAAACTTGTCCATGACTACAGAGACTTCTGTGAACTGCTTCCACAGGAAGGAAAGATGGCCTTCAATTCAGCCAAGTGTCCTTGTCAGCTCTTTAACATTCATAAGAGAATGTCAAACTTTATGTCAGTATGGTTCACTGCTGGACCTTACATTTCTGCACAAACCTTAGGCATAGAACAGCACACTGCAGACTTGTCAGGGAACACAGCTGTGAGCTCTCTGCCTCTGGGGACATATCAGAAGTTCAAGTGAGGAAGACAATATCTATGGAGGCATTCCTGAGGGGCATGCAATCCATCCATTCCTTAAGATCAACTGTCCTCAACCCTCTCCTGCCTCACCACACATGAAAGATGGAACTAACCTACATAGCATACTTCCATGGATAAATGCAGAGTTTTGATAAAACCAATAAAGAAAACACAACTAACATAGTAAAATAAAGCATTGCAATAATAATTCATGATCTCAGTGACTATAAATTGTGCACCAAATCGTACATGGTATTATATCCATTTTACAAAGGAGGAAACTGAAGCTCAGAGGGGCTAAGTAACAAGTATAGGGGCAGATGCCTGCTTTAGTCTGGCATGCTGTCTTATTCTGTCCGCCGTCTCTCATCATTTCAGACCATTTTGTTTGGAAAAATTGCATAGCCTTACATAAACGGATTAATCAAAGAAGAAGAGTCCAGTGTTGCTTGAGAATAGCAATTGTACAAGAACGACTGCGTTATCTCTCTTGCAGAGACAGACATGGATTTGACTGCTTCTTACCTATCTTTTTAGACACTGAAGGGGAAAAATTTGGATACCCTCCAGTTGCAAACTAAGAGTCTATTTATGTAAGGGAGGGCTTAAATCTGTTCGTCTGTTTCTTTTCTAAAGTTGATAATAAAGTTACAATGACATCAAGAAATCATGCTAGAAAAAACTGCAAACATATACCAAAAAAATGAGAAGATAGTTGGAAAATTATTGAAAAAAATTTTTAAAACTCAGGTGGGTAAAGACACTTGACCTATAAACGCATCTTGGATACATAAGGGATTCAAGAAAAGCCACTGGAGGGGACTGCTTGTTAATATTAACTGTATCTGAGTTATCACTCCCTTTTTTACTTCCTTCTATAGTACTTACAGTATACCAGGTATTATTCTATTTTATTTATAAACGTTAACTCACTCAATACTCCCAACAACCTTGTGAGTAGATACTATCATTATATACTTTTTACAGAGATGGAACCTGAGGCACTGAGAGTTTATGTAACTTACTCAAGGTCATATAGGAGTTAAGGGGTGGAGAGGGGGCTCAAACCCAGACAGTGGGCCCCCCAAATACATGTTCATCACTATTACGCTCTGCTGCCTCCTTCTCCATCCACTGCCCTTGGACCATCTCCCCTTTTCATTCATTCTGGGGTTGGGCTTGGGTAGGCCAGTCGCTGTAGTGGTGAGAGCAAAGAAGAGGAATCGCTTCTTCCCACTCTCTGTCTTCCACTGGAAGAGCCTGGGAGGTTATTATAAATCCACAGGCTCCAGACCATCCATAGACGACAAGGATAATATCAAAGAAAACACTGAGTGCTTACCCTGGTAATTATGAAGGTAAGTTCATTACAAAAACCAGTCCATTAATCCTCTCAACAACCCTTTGAGGTAGGTATTATTTTTACTCCCCTTGTATAAGTTATTAAATACACAGCAAAAAAGCTTGTAAACCAGGCAGTCCTACTCCAGAGCCCATCATTGTTGCAAGAATATGAAGGAAATCTTTGAAAATTTGCACTAAAATTTTAGATATAAATAGATAACCTTAAGAATAAGGATGTTAATCTGGGTAATTTATACCAGATGATATCAGATATAAGTTCTCCAAATAGTCACAACCTAAGCCCCTGATACTTTAGCCAGTTATATCTTGCAAGTTTATGTATTAAATAAGTCCTTGTTAAATTACAGAATGATATTGGTAGAGCAGCAGGGAAGCAGAGCATGGCAAAGACTGTTTCCTCTGGTATGATCTTTAGGAAGGGGACCTGAAAAGGTATCAACACAGCCAACCTTTTGCATCGCTGTGTGCTGGCTTCAGGAACACAGCGTGAGGAGGAAGCCCTGAGCCTCAATTCCAGCCCCAAATGTTTCTATTCAAAGGGAAACTTGAAGCAACAAGTGGCAAATAGCAGAAGGCAGAGGTGATCGCTCAGCCTTCAGGGCTGGCAAGAGTAAAGAAAGGAAGAACCTCTCCTCAGGTTTACCTGGCAGGAGTCTCTGACCCTCACAGTAGCTTCTAATGTCAACTGTCCTATTCCTCCTTTCTCCAAGGGCCTTCTCCTGGCCCTCACTGTCTCTATACCCCTGGAGCTCCTTCCTCAGGCCACAGGGTTCCACCTGGATGCTGGTGATTTGGAGAGCCTGGAGAGATCCTGATTTACTGCAGTGCTTGAGGGCTATGGTTTAGATTTGTGTCCTAAACATCCCAGAACACTTTTTTTTTTTTTTTTTCCCCAATAGAGACACTGGGACACCTAGTACTATAATCCATGCATCTATAACCAGGCTTTTGTGGCTAAGACCTAAACTCTTAACCTCATTTATAAGACGTTTTGCCATGAGAACATGCATTCATTATTCCAAACAACTTCCTTCTAGAGAACATTTGGAAAGACAACCTGTTAATAATTTGGGGACTCTCAGCCCGGTAAATCATCATTGTATTATTCACGCTGTGTGTTCTGTTTTAGTATCACCGGAGCGTGGTAATGTTTGGTCTCTCTCACTCTACCAGGGGAAGCTCGGAGCAGTGGGCTTGTCCCTGGCTCACGATACAAGTCTTTCACGGGGTCTCTGCAAAGAAAAACATGAGCTGCACTCCAGTCTCCTAGTTTCTTTATTCCCTTCTTTTGACATTTGCAGAACAATCTGATAAAACAAAGTATACAATCAGTATTTGAGGATGCGTATAAAGTTTACCATAATGTTTTATTATATATACAGTATCTGAAACTGGAATTGGCTTCTCTAAACAACAGCTGTGGTAGAGGAAGCAGCTGTTTTGGAGGAGAAATGGCTCTGGCTTGGGAGTCAGGGGATCCAGGGCTGTCCCAGGTCTGACCATTGCTTCAGTAGGCCAGCTATTGGACTCCCCTGGTGATTGGTTTCATCATCTGTAAAATGGGGATAATTCTGTCCCACAGGATTAAATATTATATATCTATATCTATGTATCTAACGACGTATCTATCTATAAAACAATATTTTATAAACTACTGAGTGAATCAGAGCTCTTAAGGTTGTTAAGTTAGATAGCTGTAAACTCTAATGGATTGGGTCCAAAGAAATTCTTTTCTTCTTTTTTATTTTTTTTAGACTAGGGAGCTTATCTACCCTTCTTTTGAATTTAATTTTTTAATTAAAGTATAGTTGGTGTACAATGTTATATAAGTTTCAAGTGTACAAGATAGTAATTCACAATTTTTTTTTTTTTTTTTTTGCGGTACAGGGGCCTCTCACTGTTATGGCCTCTCCTGTTGCGGAGCACAGGCTCCGGACGCACAGGCTCAGCGGCCATGGCTCACGGGCCCAGCCGCTCCGCGGCATGTGGGATCCTCCCGGACCGGGGCACGAACCTGTGTCCCCTGCATCGGCAGGCAGACTCTCAACCACTGCGCCACCAGGGAAGCCCGTAATTCACAATTTTTAAAGGTTGTATTCCATTTATATCTATTATAAAATATTGGCTATATTCGCTTATGTTGTATAATATGTACTTTTAGCTTATTTATTTTATATATCTTGCCCTTCCCCTCTTCATCTCCCTGGAAATGTAAATGCATTTGACACTTCTGTCTTATATCTCAAACACACATGTGGGCAGTCTCCCTCCTTCTTTTTCTCTCTCTCCCTCTTCACAAAATACAAATAAAATGAAGACCCGTAAGTGAAAGTAAAGGTTTGCAAAGCTTTAGGCACAGTTCTGGAGAAAACACAAGTTGTTGATCATGTCAGAAAAGCCACATAGCAATAAAATTGCATCATAGGGATACCAAGAGAACATCTGCTCCTTAAAAATCTCACCAGAGTGCAGAGTTCAGTTTGAGGCATCTCCTTTCAGAACCAATGAAAAGCAATGAGAAGAACTCCAGACAAGAGCAGCAAGATGATTAAGCCCATAAAAGAATCCAGTTATCTGGGTGGATTAAAGAAAATGGATAATTCATTGAAGCCATTGCCAAGATGGGGAATAATTATAATCTACAAAAACTTCAAAGGTAGAAAAGCCAAGGAAAGTGCGGAACTATTTAGCTTGATCCAGAAGACAATGCATTGAAATAGTCACAAATGAGAGAAAAGGAATTATTTGTGAAATGATATTTGGTGATTTGAAAGCTAATATGAAGAGTCCCTGAAGGACACCAAAGATTTAAAGAGGGGCAGGGTCTCTGCATAGCAATGACATATGAAGATCTATTAAAAAGTCTTCACTGAAAGTCCCTACCTCTAACGCATAGGAGAATCTTCCACCTCAGAAGTCTCCCTGGACATAGAGTCGGCAGACTAGATTCTTCTGATACTCATGTGTTAACTGTATGTATTAAAAAGCCAATTTTCCAGGAAGAAAAATGGTTGAGAATCTTGAAGCCTCATTCTTACCAATGGAGATGCAAATATATGATAGCTCAGAGCAATCATATGGGCTATACAAAATATTTATTCATTTAACAAATATTTCCTGAGCACCTGCTAGGAACCAGTCAGGGTGCTAGGCACACACACGAGGTCCAACACTCTTAAGTTTTCTACTCCTGGCTCTAGTTCCACTAATTGATATTATATTTGGTCTTTTTCATATTTATCTACTACCCAAAAGTTACAGTAAGCTCCATGAAGGTAATGACAGGGACAGATAAGGATTCTTCCATCACAGCTGCCAGCCCCCTGCTCTGACTATATATATGACTACCGGATGCATCAGCCCTTTGCCCAGCACGATGCCAGGATGAGGGACAGGTGCCAAGATATATGATTTCTAGAGTGAAATTATTTTTGTGCCTCAATGTCATCAACCCCAACATGTCACAAAATAATATTCATTTAAAAATATAAATGCAGATTAAAGATGGCAGAGTAGAAGGATATACGCTCACTCCCTCTTTCGAGAGCACCAGAATCACAACTAACTGCTGAACAGTCATCGACAGGAAGACACTCGAACTCACCAAACAAGAGAGAGACCCCACATCCAAAGACAAAGGATGAGCCGCAATGAGATGGTAGGAGGGGCGCAATCACAAGAAAATCAAATCCCATAACTGCTGGGTGGGTGACTCACAAACAGGAGAAAAATTACACCACAGAAGTCCACCAGCTGGAGTGAAGATTCTGAGCCCCACGTTAGGCTTCCCAATCTGGGGGTCCAGCAATGGAAGGAGGAATTCCCAGAGGATTAGACAGAAGCCTAGCGGGATTTGATTGCAGGATTTTGACAGGACTGGGGGAAACAGAGACTCTGCTCTTGGAGGGCACACAAAAAGTAGTATGCACATCAGGACCCAGGGGGAAGGAGCAGTGACCCCAGAGGAGACTGATCCAAACCTAGGACCCAGGGGGAAGGAGCAGTGACCCCAGAGGAGACTGATCCAAACCTACCTGCTAGTGTTGGAGGGTCCCCTGCAGAGGTGGGAGGTGGCTGTGACTCACTGTTGGGACAAGGACACTGGCAGCAGAAGTAATGGGAAGTACTCCTTGGCATGAGCCCTCACAGAGTCTGCCATTAGCCCCACCAAAGAGCCTGTGACCAGCACTGGTCACCTCCAGTGCTGGGTCACCTCAGGCCAAACAATCAACAAGGAGGGAACTCAGCCCCACCCATCACAAGCAGATTAAAGTTTTACTGAGCTCTGCCCACCAGAGCAACACCCTGCTCTACCCACCACCAGTCCCTCCCATCAGGAAGCTTGCACAAGGCACTTAGACAGCCTCATACACCAGAGGGTAGACAGAAGCAAGAAGAACTACAATCCTGCAGGCTGTGGAACGAAGACCACATTCACAGAAAAAGAGACAAGATGAAAAGGCAGAGAACTACGTATTAGATGAAGCAACAAGCAACTCTATGTCAATAAAATGGACAACCTGGAAGAAATGGAAAAATTCTTACAAAGGTATAAACTTCCAAGTGTGAGCCAGGAAGAAATAGAAAATATGAACAGATCAAACACAAGTAATGAAATTGAAGCTGTGATTAAAATCTTCTAACAAACAGAAGTCCAGGACCAGATGGCTTCACAGGTCAATTCTATCACACATTTAGAGAAGAGCTAACACCCATCGTTCTCAAACTCTTCCAAAAAATTGCAGAGGGAGGAATACTTCCAAACTCATTCTACGAGGCCACCAACACTCTGATGCCAAAACCAGACAAAGATATCACCAAAAAAGAAAATTACAGACCAATATCACTGATGAATATAGGTGCAAAAATCCTCAACAAAATACTAGCAAATAGAATCCAACAACACATTAAAAGGATCCTACACCATGATCAAGTGGGATTTATCCCAGGGAAACAAGGATTCTTCAATATATGCAAATCAATCAATGTGATACACCATATTAACAAATTGAAGATTAAAAACCATATGATCACCTCAATAGATGTAGAAAAAACTTTTGACAAAATTCAACTCCCATTTATGACAAAACTCTCCAGAAAGTGGGCATAGAGGGAACCTACTTCAATATAATAAAGGTCACATACAACAAACCGACAGCAAACATCATTCTCAATGGTGAATATCTGAAAGCATTTCCTCTAAGATCAGAAACAAGACAAGAATGTCCACACTTGTCACTATTATTCAACATAGCTTTGGAAGTCCTAGCCATGGCAATCAGAGAAGAAAAAGAAATAAAAGGAATACAAATAGGAAAAGAAGAAATAAAACTGTCACTGTTTGCAGATGACATGATACTATACACAGAGAATCCTAAAGATGCAACCAGAAAACTACTAGAGCTAATCAATCATTTTGGTAAAATTACAGGATACAAAATTAATGCACAGAAGTCTCTTGCATTCCTATATACTAACAATGAAAGATCAGAAAGTGAAATTAAGGGAAAATCCCGTTCACCATTGCAACAAAAAGAATCAAATACCTAGGAATAAACCTACCTAAGGAGGTAAAAGACCTGTACTCAGAAAACTATAGGACACCTAAGAAAGTAATGAAAGATGACACAAACAGATGGAGAGATATACCATGTTCTTGGATTGGAACAATCAATATTGTGAAAATGTCTATACTACCCAAAGCAATCTACAGATTCAATGCAATCTCTATCAAATTACCAATGGTATTTTTTAGAGAACTAGAAAAAAAAAATCTTAAAATTCATATGGAGACACAAAAGATCCTGAATAGCCAAAGCAATATTGAGGGAAAAAAACAGAGCTGGAAGAATTAGACTCCCTGACTTCAGACTATACTACAAAGCTACAGTAATCAAGACAATATGGTACTGGCACAAAAACTGAAATATAGATCAATGGAACAGGATAGAAAGCCCAGAGATAAACCCACGCACTTATGGTCAACTAATCTGTGACAAAGGAGGCAAGGATATACAATGGAGAAAAGACAGTGTCTTCAATAAGTGGTGCTGGGAAAACTGGACAGCTACATGTAAAAGAATGAAATTAGAACACTCCCTAACACCATCCATACACAAAAATAAACTCCAAATGGATTAAAGACCTAAATGTAAGACCAGACAATATAAAACTCTTAGAGGAAAACATAGGAAAAACACTCTTTGACATAACTCACAGCAAGATCTTTTTTGACCCACCTCCTAGAGTAATGGAAATAAAAACAAAACTAAACAAATGGGACCTAATGAAACTTAAAAGCTTTTGCACAGCAAAGGGATCTGTAAACGAGATGAAAAGACAACCCTCAGAATGGGAGAAAATATTTGCAAACCAATCAACAGACAAAGGGTTAATCTCCAAAATATATAAACAACTCATGCAGTTCAATATTCAAAAAACAAACAACCCAATCAAAATTGGGCAGAAGACCTAGATATTTCTCCAAAGAAGACATACTGATGGCCAAGAGGCACATGCAAAGCTGCTCAACATCATTAACTATTAGAGAAATGCAAATCAAATCTACCATAAGGTATCACCTCACAGCTGTCAGAATGGCCATCATCAGAAAATCTACAAACAATAAATGCTGGAGACGGTGTGGAGAAAAGGGAACCCTCTTGCACTGTTGGTGGGAATGTAAATTGATACAGGCACTACTGAGAACACTATGGAGGTTCCTTAAAAACCTAAAAATAGAATTACCATATGACCCAGCTATCCCACTACTGAGCATATACCCAGAGAAAACCATAATTCAAAAAGGCACATGCACCCCAATATTCATTGACGCAATGTTTACAATAGCCAGATTATGGAAGCAACCTAAATGTCCATCGACAGGCGACTGGATAAAGAAAATATGGCACATATATACAATGGAATATTAGCCATAAAAAGGAACGAAATTGGGTGATTTGTAGAGATGTTGATGGACCTAGAGACTGTCATATAGAGTAAAATAAGTCAGAAAGAGAAAAACAAATATCATATATTAACCCATATATGTGGAATCTAGAAAAGTGGTACAGATGAATCGGTTTGCAAGGCAGAAATAGAGACACAGACGTAGAGACCAAAGGTACAGGCACTAAGGGGGGGATAGTGTGTCGGGGGGGTGGGATGAATTGGGAGATTGGGATTGACATATATACACTAATATGTGTAAAATAGATCACTAATAAGAACCTGCTCTATAAAAAATAAATAAAATAAAATTCAAAAAACTATAAATACATTTGTTGTAGGATAAATCATCAAATCCTAAAGGGGCAAACAGTGTCAAAGCCAAATATGTTCAACTGAGACAGTCCCAGGGCTATTTAGTTATAGACATATCGAAATAATGAAGGACAGAGTCATTAGCCAGGCTGACATCAAGAGCTGTAGTTAAATACTGAAGTAATTCTAAGGAAGGACAGAAAATGGTGATGGATTTCTCTTGTCCTCCTTCCCTAATTTTATGTGCATAAGATTTCTTTATTTCTAAGTTGATCAACTGTAAACATCCATAATATGGTAAATACCAGAAAGGAGACACCATTAATTCTGTCTTTTAGTCTAAAATAGACCAGCTAAAGAGAAGTTATTTTATTAGTACTTCCAGCTCTATGCCAAATGTCCACACATGTTCTCTGCAGTATGTGCTTTAAATTACTTACCGAAATGGATATTTGTCTTTACAAAGAAATAATGGTTTCCTTGTGTCTCTCAGTAACAGGCAAATTTTCCATCCTTACTGGGGTAAGATTAAAAAGCTAATCAGCACTGCGGTCTCTCAAGAGTCTACAGATGTGCTCTCCCTCGATCCACAGTGGATTTGGGTTACCTGGCGATATTTGAACTGCCCCTCCTGCTCTTCTTGTACGTTTATTTAACACTTTGCTCAGCTTTGTTTTTAAATGATTCTGACAGCTCCTAACTAAGGAACAACATGCTCTGGCTAGCTGTTTTGGCCAAGGGTTTTTAATGATTTAAAAATAAGCTTGCATTCACTTTGGTTTTAATGTAGAAATGTCTACAGATGGAAGAGGTCCAAATGAAAAGCAAAGAGATGGCGGAGGCTGGGCTACATTTGCAGAGCTGTAGTCTGCCCTGAGGTGAACTCAGCATCATCAGCTCCCCACCCCCCAATTAAAGAGAAGCAACATTTGGCTTGGTTGTGATCCATTTATATATATTTGAAAAGTGAGCTTTTCATCAAATTCATCTTTTCAATACTTAGGTGTTCATCATCCTGCTTGGCACACAGTAGGCATGTAACAAGAACTGGTGAATCGCATTGTTTTCCCCACTACATCGTGAGTGATTTGAGGTCAGGTCTATGACAGGACTGGTGTTGTCCTGGGCATTGCTGTAGGTCCTCAACCAAGGCTTGCTGAGTGATTGAAAGACTGACTTGTTTCTCATTCTACCCTGTGCCAAGCCATTCATCGGAGGAGGAGTAAACAGAGTTAACAAGAGATGAAAAGAAGGATTGCTGAGCCACAGTGAGCGGTTGGAAAACACGAATTTGTGGCAGAGCCAATCAGCATGTTCTCAAAAATAACTCTAACAAAACTTGTCAGCCTGGGAGATAGGAGAGAAGATGAGAAAGGTGGTAAGTGGGGACAGATCAGGGGGTAGGAGGCCCCAGGGGGAGTGTTTTTGCAAACTGGTGGATGGAATCAGTATCTCCATGCCCCTTCTCTCATTTCTACTTTTTGGTGTTTCAGATGGTGAACTGGCTTCTCTTGGAATAATTCTAAGAACGGAAGGGAGACCTCAGAGTTGGACAAGCTCACAGTGTTTACAAATGACCATAAGTTATTATCATGACTCTTGGTCTGAAACAGGCCTTCATCTGTATTTTATTTGAGACTTGAGAGTTTCTGTCTCCAGCACCTCCTCAGTTCTCCTTTCCTCTTTCTTATTTGTAGGGTCGCTATATAATTCTATCATTGAAATTAAGACAGTTCTGAGAGGGAGAAAGAAAGCTGTTAATGACTACACCCATGGCTGTGTTATGACTTTTGTGGTCTCTAGGCACTTTTGCTTGGGACCTTTCCTCCAGAAAAAACAAACAAACCGAAAAAACCCCACTAAAAACTATATTTTACAACTCTGATGGTATAAAGATGAATATAACGCAGGCTAGAGCCATTATAATATAGTACATTCATTGTTATATTCATTTTTTCTTATTTTAAAAGAAATGAAAATTTCTGTGGACCCCTAATATCACGATGGACCTTAGCGCTGTGCCCAGTGGAGAAGCTAGCCCTGTTTAGGATATCAGAAGTAAAATGGGTCTGTCCTATTTATGGTCACTCTGTAGGTCATAAGATTTCTGTTAATAAATGCTGTACCAGCAGGACTCCAGGTTCCCTGGAGCTTGGCTTCAGACCTGTTCAGAAGGTAATGAGTTTAAACTCATCAAGATGTATACATTAAGTGTGTGTACGTTTCTGAATATCAATTAAACCTCAATAAAGCTAACAAATATATAATGAATTACCTGAACTATTATAATAACATTGTTGAAGTGGAAATAAATGACATAGCAGGTAAGTGGATGTGGTCGTTTAAGGCAGAGATTGAGCACGGGGTGTGGTGGGTGGAAGGCAAAGGCAGATTCCAGAGCACTTTGCTGGAAATGCCTTCAAACTGCCAGGGGTGTGTGGTGAGGCTTGCTGATGGCCATGGTTGTGCTCCTATCTCTGCAGTGAGTCTTCCTTAGAGTGAGGGGCTGGTGCTGGCCTGAAGCTTCTTTGGGCAAGACATCCAGTTAAACACCAGGCTGAGTGGGGAGACCTGCCTTAGAGGGAGAGACATTAGATGATCCTGAGTCTTGTTCAGAAGCCAAGAGCATGGGGCTTCTTCATTTCTCTATAAGGAAAGGTGGTGACCTTAGCATGGAGCTCTTATCCTGAGATACATCTGTAGAAAGAACTAGCTTACTCACTGAACATCCAAACACTATCTTGTATGGTGACCTCTTTTTAATTCATTTTGCATGAGCATGTAGCTTATCTCTCTAACTTGATGGCTTGTTTCTGGTAAGCTGAAACTGTGTCATCTTAGAGTTCATAGTTATTGGATCTAACTGGAAGTAATATCAGAGTCCATGTCCCTTATTTTTTAGCTGAGAAGCCTAATAGCTTGTTGGTGGTACAGCCATGCTTCAAACTCACATCTCTTTGAGTTCTGGGTAAATTTTTTTGTTTGCGGTACACGGGCCTCTCACTGTTGTGGCCTCTCCCGTTGCAGAGCACAGGCTCTGGACGCACAGGCCCAGCAGCCATGGCCCACGGGCCCAGCCGCTCCGCGGCATGTGGGATCTTCCCGGACCGGGGCACCAACCCGTGCCCCCTGCATTGGCAGGCGGACTCTCAACCACTGGGCCACCAGGGAAGCCCTGGGTAAATGTTTTGTTCTGAAATTTTATGGCATCTTTTAAGGGCTTCTTCACAGCCTTGGACCTGTCACCTAACTCCTATTTTCACCTTTCTTCAATGAAGCTCTACTGCTGTTACTGTATTATATTTTTCTTCCTAAATTATCAGCCCGATAATTTGAGAATCTTCATTGATGTCCCAAATCGTAGCTTTTGTACAATTTTCTTAACCGTTTCAACTCTTATGGCCTTGACAGTCATGCATTTCTGGCACCTTTCTGCTTATACCACTTTAGACTCATCTTCTCTTAAGACCGACCCAACTTCAGTAATCCATATTTAAGAGCTCCTCTTGGTCACGACATCCATCTTACCTTCTAGCTGTTCCATTCGAAACAGCTGCCTCAATTTTTCACGTTTCTGATGGACACTGTGCACTCAACTCAATCCCAGTTATCCCAGTTCTTCACCCTACCTCTGGCTTCAAGGGCCTTCCCCAGGCCCCAAGACTCCATGTCAGTTTCTTTCAAGTGATCCCTTCTAACACACTAGAATCACTCCTTACAGTGCCCTAAATTATGTCATATCCCCAAAATAAGTTACTTTACCATTTGTGGGCTATTCACTCATTCCCAAGCATCCAAGCTTTGCCAGATAAATTTATGAGAAAGTTGCCACTGGGTCTGCTATACTCTTTTATTTCCTAACCTCACTTTTAAGCATCTTATTCCTCATGATCTCATTATCTTATGCCTCTCTGAACTATATATCCCTTTTCTCTTGGGGGAAAAAAAAAAAGTGTTCTAACATTTTTCTACATTTTTTAAGCCTCATTCTCAACCATGCCGTCCTCACTCTGAACAGATGACCTTCCTTCCTACTTTACTGAAAAAGCAGAGGCCATCTGGTACAACCTCCATAATCTTTCCTCCTCTCCATCTGTCACCATGCTTTACTCTCTGAAACTTTCTCTGATATCTTCATCTTTCCTTCTCTTCCCTCCTGTTTCCATCTCCTTTCCAAAAGAAGTCCTAGATTTTTTAAAAATAATAACTACTGTGAATAAAGCACTGAGCTAGACTTGTTATGCACTTTATGCATAGGCCTCTCATTGACATCTAAAAGTAGATTTTTTCAGGCACCATATCAGGAAACTGAGACAAAAGTTAACAACTACCCCAAGGTCACCAAGCACCATGGGGCTCTTTATTTCTTACTTCTTGGCTTTTCTACAATCTACAGGATACACCTCTCTCTTCTTTGCCAGATTTGGTCTTTTTCTCTATTTTTGCTTACATAAACATGCACAAAAGCATCCAATTTTCTAAACAAAATTCTAAAAAACAACACAGATTAGTTACTTTGAAAAACTACCAATATAAGAATATCATTCTGCCACATTCATTTATTTAGTTATTGGGGAAATTTTAAGAAGCTTCCTGACGTATATCAGTCCAGAAACTGTTTGCTTCTTATGGTTGAATGTATATCTTCCCAAACCTGATTAGTAGATGTTTACGAATCTTTAAAATTAACAGGGCCTAATCAATTGATGTATAATTTATATACGATAAAATGCACCCATTTTAATGTGAACAGTTTGAAGAGTTTTCCTATATGTGTACATTCGTGTAACCTCCATCACAGTCAAGATATAGAACACTCCCATCATTTCAGTAAGATCCCTTATGCCTATTTGCAGTCAATATCTGTCCTCACTCCACTCAGCCGGCCCAGTTCCCACTAATTGCTTTCCGTTACTACAGATTATTTTTTCCTGTCCTAGAAGTTCATATAAAAGAAATTCTACAACATGCAATCCTTTGTTTCTTGCTTCTATCATGTAGCATAATAGTGTTGAATGTATCAGTAGTCTTTCTTTTTCTTGCTGCATAGTACTCCCTTGAACGGAAATACCACAAATGGCTTATACATTCAACTGTGGATTGACATTTGGACTGTTCCCAGTTTTAAGGTATTCTGAGAAAATTTGCTGTGATTATTCAATTACGAGTCTTTTTTGTAGAAATGTTTCATTTCTCTTAGGCAAACCATTTTCAAAGTATTGTTTGATCACAAAGTGTATGTTTCATTTTACAAGAAACTATTAAACTGTTTTTCAAAGTGGTTGCACCATTTTATGTCACCATCAGAAATATCAGAGTTCCATTTCCAGTATGCCACACCCTCATCAACAATTGGTATTATCGACCTTTTTAATTTTAGCCATTTTAACAGGTGTATAGAGGTAACCAGTTACAGTTTTAACTTGCATTTCCTTGACGACTAATGATGTTGACCATTTTTCATGTGCTTATTGGCTATTTGCACATTTTCTTTTGTGAAGTATCTGATCAAATCTTTTGATCATTTTTACGTTGGCTTGTCTTCTTAGAGTTGAAAGATCACTTTATATAGTCTTGATACAAAATAATTTGTCAGAGATGTATTACAAATATTATTGTTCAGTCTACTGTTTTCTTGTTGATTTTCTTAATGATGCTTTTCAAATGACAGAGTTTACATTTTTATGAAGTCCAATTGATTTTGTTTTGTTTGTTTTTTCTGGTTAAGTTGTATGTCTGTGTGTTTCTGTGTGTGACGTGCAATGTTATGTTAGTTTCAGGTATACTACGTAATGATTTGACATGTGCATATGTTATGAAATGATCACCACAATAAGTCTGGTAACCATCTGTCCCCATATAAAGCCATTACGATATTACTGACCATATTCCTTATGCTGTATATTATATCCCTGTGACTTATTTATTATGTAACTGAAAATTTGTCCCTCTTAATCCCCTTCACCTATTTCACCCACCCTCCCAACCCTCCCTTCTGGCAATAACCCATTTGTTCTCTGTATCTATGAGTCTATTTTCATTTTGTTTTATTTCTTTTGTATTTTTTAGATTCCACATATAAGTGACAGCATGTAGTATTTATCTTTCACTGTCTATTTCACTTAGGATAATACCCTCTAGATCTACCCATGTGGTTACAAATGGCAAAATTTCATTATTTTTTACGGCTGGGTAAATTTATCTATATCAAAGGGTATAGATATCTGACTATAAGAGAATTAAAAAAGGATTCAATTTTTTATTCACTCTTCTCTTATGGCACAATATATGGTGTCTTTGAATGAATAATCCATGTACATTTGAAAAGAATGTATATTTTGCTGTTGCCATGCTACATAAATGTTAATTAGTTCATAGTGGTTGATAGATTTGCTGTCTACTTCTTCTATTAAACTGAGAACAGGGTGTTGAAATTTTCAATTAAATTGTGAATTTCTCTATTTCTTATTGTAGTTCTGTGACATTTAGTTTCATATATTTTGATGCTCTGTTATAACTGCATACACATGTGGGATTCTTGTATCTTCTTGATGAATTTACCACTTATCTTAAGAAACAGTCCTCTTTATCGCTTGACTATCGCTTGACTAGACTCAATTTTGTCTGCTATTAATCTAGGTACTGTAGCTTCCTTTAGAGTGGTGATTCATGGTATACCTTTTCCACCTTTTAAATTTTGTCGTATCTTAATTTTTATAGTTAATGCCTATTTCTTGTACATAGCATATAGTTGGAATTTGCTTTGGTTATCTAATCTGTCCATCTTGTGTGCCAAGCCATTAATATTTAATATAATTACTGATATAATTGGATTTAAGTCCACCATTCTGCTACTTTTTTTTTTCACTTTGTTCTGTTCTTTTGTTATCTTTTTCTCTTGCCTTCTTTTGGCTTACATGAATATGTTCTTTTTAGTATTACATTTTGTCTCTCTTTGGCTTTTTAAGTATATCACTTGTTCCATTTTTTTTAATTAGTGGGTTTGATGAGATATAAATATACATTTTTAATTTGCCACAGTTTACATTCAAATAATATTATGCCCACTTAAGTACATTACAACGGTATTTTTCTATCCTCCTTGTACTGTTGTCTTGCTGTTGTCATAAAGTTTATCTCTACGCATTTATAATTCCCAACACTCTATTATTTTTGTATTAAACAGTAAATTATGTTTTAAATAAATAATAAATTAGAGAAAAAGTTTTTAATAGTTACTCTTACATTTTCATTTCCAGTCTTCCTCGTTCCTTTGTAAGGATTTGAATTTTTATCT
This sequence comes from Phocoena phocoena, assembly GCF_963924675.1. Classification (NCBI taxonomy): domain Eukaryota; kingdom Metazoa; phylum Chordata; class Mammalia; order Artiodactyla; family Phocoenidae; genus Phocoena; species Phocoena phocoena. The sequence goes on from NC_089232.1 coordinate 40,647,985, forward strand.
GGCATTATTTTTTCTTCTGCCTGAAGAACTTCCTTCAACATATCTCTACTACAAGTTTGATGGTGATGAATTCTTTCACTTTTTTTGACTGAAAAATCTTTTAACCTTCTTTTTAAAGGGTATCTTTGTTAGATATAGAGTTTTGAATTGACATTTTTTTCTCTTTCTTTACTTAAAATATTTTTTATTCTTTCTATCTTTCATTGCTTCTGATGAAAACTTAGCACTTATTTTTATCTTTGTTGCTAGTACTTAATGTACATTTTTATTCTAGCTGCTTTTAAATTTTTCTTTTTAAATTGGTTTATAAATATTTCTAGATATGTCTAGATATAATTTTCTTTGTGTTTATCTTTCTTGGGATTCATTGCGCTTCTTAGATCTTTGAATTTATATTGTTCACATCAATTTTGGACAATTTTTTTTGTCATTTCTTCAATATTTTTTGATCCAGTTTTTGTGACTCTAATACCACTTATATTAGAACACTTTAAAATGACCCACAGATCATTAATTCCACTTTTTGTGTTTTCTTCAGCTATGTTTCCTTCTATGTTTAGTTTTTCTATTTCTGTGTCATCAAGTTCACTGATCTTCATATCTTACACAGTTTCTCATTATTTTTTTCCTTTAATATTTAATTACATTTAGAAAGCTGTTTTAAATTCTTATCTGATAATTCCCTCATTTTTGCAAATCCTGGGACTGTTTATATTGATTGTTCTCTTGATTATGGGTCCATTTTCCTACTTCTTCACACTTCGTGATTTTTAATTGAATGCTGAAATTTTTATTGTATTTAGTGTACAGATTTTGTTGTCTTTTTTTTTTTTTTTAAACAGTGTTGAATTTTGAGGGAGGGTGGTGTTAATTTAAGGTACTTTTTTTTATCAGCTTGATCCTTTCAAAATTTGATTTTCAGCTCTCTTATGACAGGTCTAAAGAAATTTTTACTGTAGTGTCAGCCTATGGGATAGCTTCTCTGAGATCTCTGCTATGCTTATCATTCAAGACGTTTCAACTTTTGACCCCAGACTTCCATTCCAATATTATCATACATTCCCTTTTGGGATGCACATTATGCTCCTGTCAACCAAGTCCCTTGTTTGGCTTATTCTATTCATTCCCTTTGTCTAAAATGCTCTATTCTTTTTTTCTGCCTTTTTAAACCACATCATTGTTTCCATACATAGATTACATATCATCACCTCTATAAAGCTTTCATTCATCATCTACATCAGAAGTAACTCTTTCCTTCTCTACTTCTAAGTTTTTTGGTTTGATTCTATCTCAATTTATCACATTTTACATCATAGCTATTTGTAGTCAAATCGTTTTGTCTTTCTTAGACTTAGCTTACTCATCTTTAGAGTAAAGGTGGCTAGATTTCTCAGATAACTTGTTGGATTAGTCTATGCATGTGAAAAGTTATTATTATCTTTACCTTGATGATAATCTTATCACCCTTATAATGCTGTAATGTCCTTGATTGGCAACATCTGGTTGCCGTAAGAATTTTGTAATTCTTCGTATTTTGACTATATTCTTCAAATATTATGACCCTTTTCTTTGTCCACTATAAACCTCCCAGTCCACAGCCAATGCATTTATTCTCTATGAATGAGGAAAGTGTGAACAAGTACAATTACCGAGTTCACGTGCCAAAACATATATTCCTCAAGCATTTTGATATGCAAGGTGAAACTATATTTTGGCTTGTATTACTCTGATACTTACCTTGTTTAACATTTTTCACATCATGTGGATTAACTGGCTAAATGACCTGAAGCTATGAGTTAATATGCATTTATCAAGTGCCTGTTAAGTTTCCAATAACATGTTAGATACTCTGGCCAAACAATAATAACCTTAATATTAATACTAACATGTATTGATAATATGCTCTGGTCCCAGTATCCTGCTTAAGGCTTTTATATATATAAACTCTTTAACCTTCCAAGAAAAAGGTGGTTATGAAAGCTATTTTATCCATATTTCTTACATAAAGAAATAAAGACTTAGTGATGTTAAGCAATCTCCCCATGATCACACTCTGAATTAGAGATTGAGATTAGATTCTCAATTAGAATCACCTGGCAGTTTTTAATAAATTACCACATCCTCTTGCACGCTACACCATTTAACTCAATCTCTGAGGGTATAGCCCAGGCATCAGTATTTTAAAGTATCCTTGCAGGTGATCTGAATATGCAGCCATGATTGAGAATCACTACTCTAGAGCCTCTATTTTATCCCTTATAAGAATTTATAAAAGACTCTTCCTGACCAATATGAGCTTACAAGTTAATTGGATAAACATACACAGACGAAACAATAAATAACTAGTACACAGGAAGCTTGCACAAGCCTCTTAGATAGCCTCATCCACCAGAGGGTAGATGGCAGAAGCAAGAAGAACTACAATCCTGCAGCCTGTGGAAAGAAAACCACATTCACAGAAAGACAGAAAAAATGAAAAGGCAGGAGCCTATGTAACAGATGAAGGAACAAAATAAAACCACAGAAAAACAACTAAATGAAGTAGAAATAGACAACCTTCCAGAAAAAGAATTCAGAATAATAATCGTGAAGACGATCCAGGACCTTGAAAAAGAATGGAGGCAAAGATCGAGAAGATGCAAGAAATGTTAAACAAAGACCTAGAAGAATTAAAGAACAAACAAACAGAGATGAACAATAACTGAAATGAAACATACCCTAGAAGAAAGCAAGGAAAAAATGATGAACAACACAATAAATGAAATTTAAAATTCTCTAGAAGGACTCAATAGCAGAAAAACTGAGGCAGAAAAACGGATAAGTGACCTGGAAGATAAAATAGTGGAAATAACTACCACAGAGCAGAATACAGAAAAAAGAATGAAAAGAATAGAGGACAGTCTCAGAGACCTCTGGGACAACATTAAATGCACCAACATTTGAATTATAGGGGTCCCAGAAGAAGAAGAGAAAAAGAAAGGGACTGAGAAAATATTTGAAGAGATTATAGGTGAAAACTTCCCTAATATGGAAAAGGAAATTGTTACTCAAGTCCAGGAAGCACAGAGGTTTATCCTCCCATAGAGGATAAATCCAAGGAGAAACATGCCAAGATACATATTAATCAAGCTATCAAAAATTAAATACAAGGATAAAATATAAAAAGCAGCAAGGAAAAAAACAACAAATAACACACAAGGGAATCCCCATAAGTTTAACAGCTGATCTTTCAGCAGAAACTCTGCAAGCCAGAAGGGACTGGCAGGACATATTTAAAGTGATGAAAGGTAAAAACCTACAACCAAGATTACTCTACCCAGCACGATCTCATTCAGATTTGATGGAGAAATTAAAACCTTTACGGACAAGCAGAAGCTATGAGAATTCAGCACCAAAAACCAGCTTATAAAAAATGCTAAAGGAACTTCTCTAGGCAGGAAACAGAAGACAAGGAAAACACCTACAATAACAAACCCAAAACAATTAAGAAATGGTAATAGGAACATACATGTCGATAATTACCTTAAATGTAAATGGATTAAATGCTCCAACCAAAACACACAGACTGGCTGAATGGACACAAAAACAAGACCTGTATATATGCTGTCTACAAGAGACCCACTTCAGACCTAGGGACACATTCCGACTGAAAGTGGGGGAATGGAAAAAGGTATTCCATGCAAATGGAAATCAAAAGGAAGCTGGAGTAGCATTTCTCATGTCAGACAAAATAACTTTAAAATAAAGACTATTACAAGAGACAAAGAAAGACACTACATAATGATCAAGGGATCAATCCAAGAAGAAGATATAACAATTGTAAATATTTATGCACCGAACACAGGAGCACCTCAATACATAAGGCAAATGCTAACAGCCATAAAAGGGGATAACAACAGTAACACACTCATAGTAGGGGACTTTAACACCCCACTTTCACCAATGGACAGATCATTCAAAATGAAAATGAATATGGAAACTCAAGCTTTAAATGATACAATAAACAAGATGGACTTAATTGATATTTATAGGACATTCCATCCAAAAACAATATAATACACTTTCTTCTCAAGTGCTCATGGAACATTCTCCAGGACAGACCATATCCTGTGTCACAAATCAAGCCACGGTAAATTTAAGAAAATTGAAATCGTATCAAGTAACTTTTTCCAACCACAGTGCTATGAGACTAGATATCAAAATACAGGCAAAATCTGTAAAAAAAAAAAAAAAAAAAAAATACAAACATTTGGAGGCTAAACAACACATTACTTAATAACCAAGAGATCACTGAAGAAATCAAAGAGGAAATGAAAAAATACCTAGAGAAAAATGACAATGAAAACACGACGACTGAAAACTTATGGGATGCAGCAAAAGCAGTTGTAAGAGGGAAGTTTATAGCAATACAATCCTACCTCAACAAACAAGAAACATCTCAAATAAATAACCTATCCTTACACCTAATGCAATTCGAGAAAGAGGAACAAAAAAACCCCAAAGTTAGCAGAAAGAAAGAAATCATAAAGATCATATCAGAAATAAATGAAAAAGAGATGAAGGAAACAACAGCAAAGATCAATAAAACTAAAAGCTGGTTCTTTGAGAAGATAAACAAAATTGATAAACCATTAACCACATTCATTAGGAAAAAAAGGGAGAAAACTCAAATCAACAGTTAGAAATGAAAAAGGAAATACAACTGACACTGCAGAAATTCAAAGGATCATGAGAGATTACTACAAACAGCTATATGCTAATAAAATGGATAACCTGGAAGAAATGGACAAATTGTTAGAAAAGCAGAGTCTTCTGAGAATGAACCAGGAAGAAATAGAAAATATAAACAAACCAATCACAAGCTCTGAAATTGAGACTCTGATTAAAAATCTTCCAACAATAAAAGCTCAGGACCAGATGGCTTCACAGGCGAATTCTATCAAACATTTAGAGAAGAGCTAACAACTATCCTTCTCAAACTCTTCCAAAATTTAACAGAGGGAGGGAAACTCCCAAACTCATTCTACAAGGCCACCATCACCCTGATACCAAAACCAGCCAAAGATGTCACAAAGAAAGAAAACTACAGGCCAATATCACTGATGAACATAGATGGAAAAATCCTCAACAAAATACTAGCAAACAAAATCCAACAGCACATTAAAAGGATCATACACCATGATCAAGCGGGGTTTATCCCAGGAATGCAAGGATTCTTCAATTATACGCAAATGAGAAACCATATTAACAAACTGAAGGAGAAAAATCATATGGTCATCTCAATAGATGCAGTAAAAGCTTTTGACAGAATTCAACACCCATTTATGACAAAAACACTCCACAAAGTAGGCATAGAGGGAACTTACCTCAACATAATAAAGGCCATATATGACAAACCCACAGCCAACATCTTTCTCAATGGCAAAAAACTGAAACCATTTCCACTAAGATCAGGAACAAGACAAGGTTTTCCAGTCTCAGCACTATTATTCAACATAGTTTTGGAAGTTTTAGCCACAGCAATCAGAGAAGAAAAAGAACTAAAACGAATCCAAATCGGAAAAGAAGAAGTAATGCTGTCACTGTTTGCAGATGACATAATACTATACATAGAGAGAACCCTAAAGATACTACTAGAAACCTACCAGAACTAATCAATGAATTTGGTAAAGTAGCAGGATACAAAATTAATGCACAGAAATCTCTTGCATTCCTACACACTAATGAAGAAAAATCTGAAAGAGAAATTAAGGAAACACTCCCATTTACCACTGCAACAAAAAGAATAAAATGCCTTGGAATAAACCTACATAAGGAGACAAAAAACCTGTATGAAGAAAACTGTAAGATACTGATGAAAGAAATAAAAGGTGACACAAACAGATGGAGAGATATACAATGTTCTTGGTTTGGAAGAACGAACATTATGAAAATGACTATACTACCGAAAGCAATCTACAGATTGAATGCAATCCTTATCAAACTACCAATGGCATTTTTCACAGAACTAGAACAAAAAATTCACAGTTTATATGGAAACACAAAAGACCCTGAATAGCCAAAATAATCTTGAGGAAAAAAAAAAGGAGCCAGAGGAATAAGGCTCCCTGGCTTCAGACTATACTACAAACCTACGATAATCACAACAGTGTGGTACTGGCACAAAAACAGAAATATAGATCAACGGAACAGGATAGAAAGCCCAGAGATGAACCCATGCACATACTGTCACCTTATTTTTGATAAAGGAGGCAGGAATATACAATGGAGAAAAGACAGCCTCTTCAATAAGTGGTGCTTCGAAAACTGGACAGCTACATATAAAAGAATGAAATTAGAACCCTGTCTAACACCATACACAAAAGTAAACTCAAAATGGATTAAAGACCTAAATGTAAGGCCAGAAACTATACAATTCTTAGAGGAAAACATAGGCAGAATAGTCTATGACATAAATCACACCAAGATCCTTTTTTACCCTCCTCCTAGAGAAATGGAAATAAAAACAAAAATAAACAAATGGGACCTAATGAAACTTCAAAGCTTTTGCACAGCAAAGGACCCATAAACAAGATGAAAAGCTAACTCTCAGAATGGGAGAAAATATTTGCAAATGAAGCAACTGACTCACAATTAATTTCTAAAATATACAAGCAGCTCATGCAGCTCAATGTGAATAAAAAAAAAACAGCCTAACAAAAATGGGCAGAAGAACTAATTAGACATTTCCCCAAAGAAGATATACAGATAGTCAACAACCACATTAAAGAATGCTCAACATCACTAATCATTAGAGAAATTCAAATCAAAACTACAGTGAGGTTATCACCTCACACCAGTCAGAATGGCCATCATCAAAAATCTACAAACAATAAATGCTGAAGACAGTGTGGAGAAAAGGGAATCCTCTTGCACTGTCGGTGGCAATGTAAATTGATACAGTGGCTATGGAGAACAGTATGGAGGGTCCTTAAAAAACTAAAAATAGAGCTACCATATGACCCAGCAATCCCATTACTGGGCATATACCCTGAGAAAACCATAATTCAAAAAGAGTCATGTACCACAGTGTTCACTGCAGCTCTATTTACAATAGCCAGGACATGGAGGCAACCTAAGTGTCCATCTACAGATGAATGGATAAAGAAGATGTGGTACATATTTACAATAGAATATTACTCAGCCATAAAAAGAAACGTAATTGAGTTATTTGTAGTGAGGTGGATGGACCTAGAGTCTGTCATACAGAGTGAAGTAAGTCAGAAAGGGAAAAACAAGTACCATATGCTAACACATATATATGGAATCTAAAAAGTGGTTATGAAGAACCTAGGGGCAGGACAGGAGTAAAGATGCAGATGTAGAGAATGGACTTGAGGACACGGTGTGGGGGGGCAAGGGGAAGAAGATGTAGAGAATGGACTTGAGGACATGGGGAGGGGGAAGAGTAAGCTAGGACGAAGTGAGAGAGTGGCATGTACTTATATATACTACCAAATGTAAAATAGATAGCTAGTGGGAAGCAGCCTCATAGCACAGGGACATCAGCTCAGTGCTTTTTGACCACCTAGAGGGGTAGGATAGGGAGGGTGGGAGGGAGACGCAAGAGGGAGGATATGTGGGGCTGTATGTGTATGTATAGCTGATTCACTTTGTTATAAAGCAGAAACTAACACACCATTGTAAAGCAATTACACTCCAATAAAGATGTTAAAAAAAAAAAGAATGCTACAAGAGACAAGAAAGGACACTACATAATGACTAAGGGATCAATCCAAGAAGAAGATATAACAATTGTAAATATATATGCTCCCAACATAGGTGCACATCAATACATAAAACAAATGCTAACAGCTATAAAAGAGGAAATAGACAGTAACACAGTAATAGAGGGGGACTTTAACACCCCACTTACACCAACAGACAGATCATCCAGACAGAAAATTATTACGGAAACAAAAGCTTTAAATGACACAATAGACCAAATAGATTTAATTGATATTTATAGGACATTCCATCCAGAAACAGCAGATTACACTTTCTTCTCAAGTGCACACAGAACATTCTCCAGAATAGATTGGGGCACAAATCAAGCCTTGGTAAATTTAAGAAAATTGAAATGATATCAAGCATCTTTTCTGACCACAACACTATGAGATTAGAAATCAATTACAGGGGAAAAAACTGTAAAAAACACAAACACATGGAGGATAAACAATACATTACTAAATAACCAAGAGATCACTGAAGAAATCAGAGGAAATCAAAAAATGACAACAAAAACACGACGATCCAAAACCTTTGGGATGCAGCAGAAGCAGCTGCATGAGGGAAGTTTATAGCAATACACTTCTACCGCAAGAAACAAGAAATATCTCAAATAAACAATCTAACCTTCCACCTAAAGGAAGTAGAGAAAGAAGAACAAACAAAACCCAGAGTTAGTAGAAGGAAAGAAAACATAAAGATCAGAAGAGAAATAAATGAAATAGAAACAAAGAAAACAATAACAAAGATCAATAAAACTAAAAGCTGGTTCTTTGAGAAGAGAAACAAAATTGATAAACCTTTAGCAAGACTCATCAAGAAAAAGAGGGAGAGGACTCAAATCAATAAAATTAGAAATGAAAAAGGAGAAGTTACAACAGACACCGCAGAAATACAAAGCATCATAAGAGACTACTACAAGTAACTCTATGCCAATAAAATGGACAACCTGGAAGAAATAGACAAATACTTAGAAAGGTGTAACCTTCCAAGTCTGAACCAGGAAGAAAGAGAAAATATGAACAGACCAAGCACAAGTAATAAAATTGAAACTCTGATTAAAAATCTTCCAACAAACAAAAGTCCAGGACCAGATGGCTTCACAGGTGAATTCTATCAAACATTTAGAGAAGAGCTAACATGCATCCTTCTCAAACTCTTCCAAAAATTGCAGAGGAAAGAATACTCCCAAGCTCATTATACAAGGCCACCATCACCCTGGTACCGAAACCAGACAAAGGTATCACCAAAAAAGAAAATTACAGACCAATATCACTGATGAACATAGATACAAAAATTCTCAACAAAACACTAGCAAACAGAAGCCAACAACACATTAAAAGGATCATACACCATGATCAAGTGGGGTTTATCCCAGGAATGCAAGGATTCTTCAATATACGCAACTCATTCAATGTGATAAACCATATTAACAAATTGAAGGAGAAAAACCGTAAGATCATCTCAATAGATGCAGAAAAAACTTCTGACAAAATTCAACATCCATTAATGATAGAAACCGTCCAGAAAGTGGACATAGAGAGAACCTACCTCAACATGATAAAGGCCATATATGACAAACCCACAGCAAACATCATTCTCAATGGTGAAAAACTGAAAGCATTTCCTCTAAGATCAGGAACAAGACAAGGATGTCCACTCTTGCCACTATTATTCAACATAGTTTTGGAAGTCCTAGCCACGGCAATCAGAGAAGAAAAAGAAATAAAAGGAATACAAAAATCGGAAAAGAAGAAGCAAAACTGTCACTGTTAGCAGATGACATGATACTATACATAGAGAATCCTAAAGATGCCACCAGAAAACTACTAGAGCTAATCAATGAATTTGGTAAAGTTGCAGCATACAAAACTAATGCACGGAAGTCTCTTGCATTCCTATACACTAACAACAAAATATCAGAAAGAGAAATTAAGGAGACAATCGCATTCACCACTGCAACAAAAAGAATCAAATACCTAGGAATAAACCTACCTAAGGAGGTAGAAGACCTGTACTCAGAAAACTATAGGACACTCAAGAAAGAAATCAAAGATGACACAATCGGATGGAGAGATATACCATGTTCTTGGACTGGAAGAATCAATATTGTGAAAATGACTATATTACCCACAGCAATCTACAGATTCAATGCAATCCCTATCAAATTTCCAATGGCATTTTTTACAGAACTAGAAAAAAAAATCTTAAAATCTGTATGGAGACACAAAAGAGCCCAAATAGCCAAAGCAATCTTAAGGGAAAAGCAGAGCTGGAGAAATCAGACTCCCTGACTTCAGACTATACTACAAAGCTACAGTAATCAAGACAATATGGTACTGGCACAGAAACTGAAATGTAGATCAATGGAACAGGATAGAAAGCCCAGAGATAAACCCACAAACCTATGGCCAACTAATCTATGACAAAGGAGGCAAGGATATACGATGGAGAAAAGACAGGCTCTTCAATAAGTAGTGCTGGGAAAACTGAACAGCTACATGTAAAAGAATGAAATTGGAACACTCCCTAACACGATACACAAAAATAAACTCAAAATGGATTAAAGACCTTAACGTAAGACTGGACACTATAAAACTCTAAGAGGAAAACATAGGAAGAACACTCTTTGACATAAATCACGGCAAGATCTTTTTTGACCCACATCCTAGAGTATTGGAAGTAAAAAGAAAAATAAACAAAAAATAGCTAGTACAAAGAAACCAGGAGATTACCAAAGTAAACTCTGAATTATATAGCCTACTCTCTAAGAGCAGCAGAATTTGAGAGAATGTAACTTAATTATAATTCTCAAGTGTGAAAAGTGTTTGAATATAAAGAACAACCAAATGCTTTCTCTCTAACAGAACAGGAGATGCTTTTAAATTGCAGACAAGATCGTGTCTAGTTTAAGAAAGGGTTTCAACATTCATTTGGACGTAGGGGCATAGGTTGTCTTGAAGACTTTTAACATAGGGTGTTTTTTTAATATGATTCTACTCAAAGGCAGGCCATTGGACTGAGTGACACCCTCACGGCCTCTCTCAGGCCGGGAATTGTGTGACATGCATTGGAAGGCAGACAGCTCATCACTGTGAGGAAAACGAAACAGCTAATATGTTTTGCTAACTCAGACTGCTGGCCTCCTCCAGACCATCTCTACAAAGTTGCTCTAAGCCATTAGAGCACCTTTCAATTCTGGTCCCCAACAGCAAAATTCTGAAGAACAATAGTGCAGTATCTGAGAATAAGAACTCACTCTACCCAGTACTCACCACAGTGAAACCATCTGTCTAAGTATCCAACGTTATTACAAGTGTGCACCCCTTCAGAATAAGTAAGTTAGACAAATGAGGCTGAGTGAGCAGTGTCCCGTAGATGGGTTTTAAATGAGTGGTAGGGATCCATGCATGTGGGGAAGTGTATGCAGTCCAGTGGGAATGATGAATAAACCAAAGGAGGTGTTACTGTGGATGAAAACAAGGAGCACCCTGGGCATCTTGAATGTAAATGGTGAAACAGCAGAGTTTCAGGACGCTCCTCATTTTCACCAGCATTGCCCCTATTGTGAGAGTATGATTCCTAATCCATGCCACTCTCCTCTCACTCTCACTCTCACTGCTGTCCTCTCCCTTATAAGAGCTGGCCACCTAGTACCAAATGTGCTAAGAATACACAGGAAGGGCGGCAATGACTGCCAAAGGAAGGCGTGGGAGGCAAAAGATGAGGAATATGTATAGGAAATGACTGTAGACACATCTGATCAAAATGTAAAATCTGACATTTATCTGTTTGCAATGCTGCAGAAAGGTGGTCTTGCCAACCACGGATGGGCCAGGAGGCAGTGGTTTTTCTATTAAGGGTAAATAAAGTGAGGGTAAAATTTAAAGTTGAGAAATTTTTCTGTTGCGAGAAGGCAAATTACTACATGCAGTAGTACAAAAGAACAGGGGTAAACAATACAATATGCTGTGAATTGCGAACGCATGTGTGGTAATGTCATGAATATATTAACTTCCTTCATTGTCAAGGCGAGTGACAGAGGCTGCCTGAAATTCAGAGAGGAGCCGGCTGTCACTCTGCAGCTCAGACACTTGGAGTCACATCTCTCCTAATAACAAAGTCTATTCTGTTTACATTTGACATAGCGAGCAAGGGGTGGCAGGTGGCTTTTTCATAAGGAAATGAATGAAGGCATGAATGAATGAAGGAGTGAATGAGAAGATGGAGTCTCTCTACCCAGTCCATCCTGAAGCCATCAGTCCTCCTTGTTTGGATGAAAACAAATCATCTCTGACAGGAGCACATTTAGATGAATTTTTAAATATTTCTGGCAATGGGCTGTATTTATTTATTTTAACTATGTCAACATACTGCACATTTCTGAGTCTGGGTCCCAGTGGTGTTTAATAAAAGAAACCTGCAAAGCACTACAGTGTCAGAATCAGGGAAGGAGGAGACTATACAAACAAATGGAATTTGAGGGAATTTGAGGGTGATGCCAGTGAGGGCTGGTGACAGGTTAACATTAGTTCTACTTGGGTTGGGGGGTCTGGCTATCTGGCTGTTTCCCCCTCCTAAATGCATAACTGAGGTAGGAAGGTAAATATCCCATTGTGCTTAATAGCAGGATCCAGAGAAATGTTCTCAGAGTGAGGGAGGGAAAAGAGCCGGAGGCATATTATTAGGTTGGAATTAAAATGCAGACGAGATTCATTAAATTGTTGACCCTCCTCCCCACTCCAAAAAAAAAAAAAAAAATTCAGGTTGCCATCTTAAATTGACAGCATTAGAGAGGAATTATGTGCGCTGATTAATAAGTGAATGTTTTTACCATTATGATCGCGGCACCTGCTAGTTATGTCGACATTGAAGAGGCTCTCAAACTACAGTGTTTCCAATAATAAAGGTACCATCAGCTGAAAGTTGTGCGCAAGTGTCAGTGCAGGGACACATCATTTTCTTATACGGTTGTGATGTTTAAAAATATTGCCACGATTTCTCTTGCTAGTTTCCTCCGCACCCTCCCCCCAACTCCTACCTTTGTATTGCGTGCAAAAGCACATCACTGACTCACATCGGTAAAGCAAAGGAAATTTAGGGTCCAATCAGAAGATGCCAAAGTGAGTGAATTCCAGAGCAAGACTAACATTCAGCTTACCATTTAGAGCCACACGATAGGAAGTGATTTCAAAACATGTGTTATTCTTTCCAGGTTCCAAGAAAAATGGCAATTTTATCCAGTTTGGGTGGTTGCCAAAGGTGCCATTTCACCAAATGTAGCTACGGTCATAAAAAAGGAAGCCTCAGAGCAGATTAACTGGTTTTGCTGTACTATAATGGTGCTTTAAATGAGCAATTTGAGACAATTAACCTGGAACAGGCACTTCTGAGCGCTTTATCCCTTTAACAGTTTTGGTTCTTCAAACAAGAACAGAGAAAATGAAAATTGGCTCCTTCCCATCGTAGAATCTTCTGTATAACTCTGTGAATATGCATATGATCCGTAAGGAGCGTGTAATGGGAAATCTAAACTATGTAATTTGGAGATGTAATACTCCATCAACCAAATAAAATCATTAAAAAAATTAATGGGTATTTATGTGGCTGACTTAAGATAAAAATGTTCTCCATCTTTTGGTAATACTTAATAGCTCTTTCCTTGGATACAAAACACGTATTTCTCATCTATGTGCTTATTATTTACTGTAAAGTATGGGAGGGAAAAGATCATTTCGAATTATATGGAATTATTAAAGTATTAAAATGCTTTCATACACTATCTAGAGATACTGTTCTCTCATTATATTTAAAAATAGCTAGGCAAAGAGAACAAAAATAAAATGAATCTTACTAATCAAAAGGAAGCGATTTAAGAATGCACTTTTTAAAATTACCTAATTTCAAACCACATGAGAAATATTTGGGTGCCTATTATGTGCATGAGATTAAGGAAGATAATATAGAGTAGATTAATTATAGCTATTACCATTATGAATGCATTGTTCTGGAAAGGTTAATCTAGAGATTGTGTACAGGATGGAGTAGAGTCAGAGTGATAAAAGACTTCTACCGTGATTGAAGGTCCCTGACTGTGTTGTGGGGATGAGTCAAGCTAAAGAGAACTGTCTTAGGGAAAGCGAGTATTTAAAAATCATTGCTGGGAGATTTGGAATTCTTAATAGAAACTCCAGGAAGCCTGAGGCACCTTTGTAATATGGAAATGGGAGGGAAAAAATAACAATTTATGCCTGGGAACTGACCTTTCCTTAATGATGTGTGATCCTTGCTTCAGTTCCTTGAGGTTTAAGCCCCCACCAGAAACATGGGGAAGTCTCTTCACTGCACAGACTGAAAGGGTGGTACTCAAGGAAAAAGCACAACAGCTAGAAGGATGACTTATCAAAAAAAAAAGAAGTCAATTATTATGTATTCTGTAATAAGTAAACCATAGTCATCTAAATTTTGGAATTTTTCCACACTGCTCAATCCAGCATTTAATTCTCAGACCTTATCTCACTTGACAATTCTGCAGCATTTGACACAGCTGATCACTCCCTCCTTGGAACTTTCTACCTCAATATCACTCTCTCCTACCTTATTGATTAATACTTCTTAGATTCCTCTGATGGACTTTTCTCTTCCTCTCAACCTCTAAACTTTTTCAGTGCTCCAGTTCTCAGCCTTACACACCTCCTCTGTCTTCACGAAGTCCGTAGGTCATCACATCCAGTCCTATGGCTGCAAACGCCATGTTACTGACACCCTGATTGACATCTCTAAACTTGATGTCTCCCGTGAGCCCCAGATTCATGTAGCCATCTGTCTACTCAGTATCTCCCTTTGAATGTCTAACAGATGTCTCAGAATGAACATGGCCAAACTGAACTGAACCCCAACTATTCTTCTCCTCGTCTTTCCATTTTGGTAACTACCACCGTGTATGCTCGGTCATTCAGGATAAAAACCTCAGAGTTAGTTTCTCTTCCCATGGAGTTCTATTTCTGTTGTGAATTTGGGAAACGTAAGGACTCAAGATCATTCTTTGCATAAACAGAATCTGAAACACCATACCCACCCAACAGGTTATTTTCTCTCTTCTCAATAATAGGTTACCTAACCCACACGTGCATTTGACAGTTGTTCGGCATGGTTCACATGGTAGATTCAAACCCAGATGAATTAGACATAGATCTTGGTTTCATGGAGCTTACAATCTCGTACCTGAAGAGACAACCGTATGCCCTGCTAATCCAAGGCCTGGCAAGACAGTTCATGAGTTCTCTAACTTAATAAAATCTCTGAAAAGGCAATATCTCAAAGATAATGGTCTCTATCCACACCTTATCCCATCAGATTCTAAAGCATATAACTGTGAGGGCCCATCTACAGATCTCTAATTCAGTGGGAGAAAAGAAGGGACAAAGGAAAGGTTATTACTCCAAATGCTTATTGTAGATAAACAAGGAGAGTGTCGTGGCTCAGTTACATTTTTCAGCTGACTATTTAAGGCTGGGTGAGGTTTTCTATGTTCTTCTCCTGGGATCCTTTTAAAGACTTTTCTTTCTAATCTTTTACATTCACTCAACATTCACTGAGTGTTTATTTGCATGGATCTAGATGCTAGAGATAAAACAGCCATTAAGACAGATTTTCTATTGTAGAGGAGTTTAAAAGTCTAATAAAGGGAGAAAACCAAGGAAATAAATTGTGCAATACCAGAACTCAGATGTGTTGAGTGATGATGGGGGACACATGTTGATGGTGTGCACTGTGCCACCTGGTGGGCTTGAGGCAAGTCTGTAACGAAAATGATGTTTGTCCTTCGTCCTGGGCATCCAGGAAGCAGGGACAAAGGCAAGAAGGTGTGAAGCAGCAGGGTCTGTTCACAGAACTGCAATTCTCAGCTTGAAAGTGAGGAAGGCATGTTCAGAGGTGAGGTGAGGATTAGATCACAGGGATCTGTTGTGCCAAAGCTAAAGGACTTGGCCTTTATCCTATACAAATGGGGAAGCCAGTGACAGCTTTGACGGAAGAGAGAATGTGATTAGATGGGCAACGTCTGCAGCTCACTGTGACAGCTGTGTGCATGTGAACTGGACATGATTAGTAGGGGGACGCCTTCCTCATAATGTGACTGAGCATATCCAAACCTAGAACTAGGTGTTGACGTTTCAACATATGTAGTAAGCCTAAGTCTTCGTCTATTTGCTTTTGGGCCTTTATATATTCTCATATTGTAAATGTGCTCATGAGAGTTAAAAATCTATGGTCACTTATTTATGACTTGACTGCGACCAAGTTACATAATGTCTGCTTTGATTTACTCATCTATAAAATGAATATTAACTCTTTTGTAAAGTTTTTGGGAGGACTAACGTTTTTACACGTAACAGGCTTAGCCATGGCATGTATACAGTGCACAGTTAAGTTATTGTGGGTATTATTTTAAACAAACAATGAGGCTAATACACAAGGACATTTTTTTACTCCACCCAGGGCTGGGGACATGACTGTGTTTATGTTTTTTAGGCCACTTCGTGACTTAGTACTATAGTAGATTGTCAATAATTTGAAGAAAAAGAAAATAAGACGTAATTAGCATTGATAAATCCCAATGTTAACTCTCAGCCCTGAGCTGGAAAGGAAATTCCCGATTGAAATTTTTAAATGCTGTTAATGGCGAAGTGCAGTTTTGGATTGGTCCAATCATGCCGTTAAATGAAGTAATCATGCTTTTTGGTGATGAGTTATGGAAAGACTGTGGACTCACCCAGAGATATTGAGTGACACTGGTGTCCTTGAAGTAGACGCCCTCTTACTAGACATTCACCTTTGCTTCCCTATTCCAGGATTTGAAAAACTCATTCCGAAGCCTGTTTTCCAGTAATAACAACACGTACTGCACTATCGTAAATACTTACTATAGCAATCACCATATCGCATGCTTTATATCTACTCTTTAAACCTCACTACAACTCAGTGGTAACAGTTATATAGGTATGGCCATTATTATTTCCATTTTACAGATGAGGAAACTGAGGCAGAACACGATTTTTGATGCCTATTCATCTGACTTCAAAGCGCTAGGGAGCTTAATCACTGTGTTATAAAGCCTTCATTAAAATAGTACTGGACATATACACTAGCTGCTCAAAAATTGTATATTATTTCATTTATGGGTTAGCTGATTGAAGAATGGTCATCTTTTATTTTAACATGGAGATACTCCTTTGCACCTTACAAAAATCCACTTTAAAAGATAGTATGCTTTGAAAGTACTAGAGTGTAGCCAAATATCAACATTAGAGGTATTAGCATGCTAAGTTGAACCACCCCTTAACCTACTGATAACTAAAACAGAAGAAAACAGCACCTTTTCCAGTTTTTTTTTTTTTTTCTCTTTTCAGAGTAATTGGATTCAAATTCACATCTGTGGCATTAAACCAGTGTTTTCAACCTTTATTTTTTTCCCTCCCAATTGTTTAACCTCCATCTACATCTCTGGCATAAATTTCAGCCTTTATTTGTGAATATTCAGATAAGCACTTTGCCTCTAACGGTATTGTTCAGGGCCCGGCATCATTGTTACAGCTGTAATTGTAACTATCGAGACACAGTTCTTTGTAATTAGAAAGTCAAGATGGTATTCAGCAGGATGGCAGCACGGGCTTACATTTGTTAGGCTATTAGAAAAAAAATGTTTACAGAGAAAACAGTGTCATTGTTTAGTGCTCTTAATTGACCATCTGCCTGGTAAAGAAATGTCCAAAGAAGGATAAATAAGACTATAGTACACTTATTTATTTATTTTCTTTGTGCAGTGAGGAAATTAGGAAAAGCAGCAGCAGAGGCAAACTAGAAACAACATTGCTAAATCAGGCTGCAAGTGAAATAATGTCATGCATCCATTTCTCGTTTTAATTTCTTTCAGTGTCAAGACAAAGACCTATGGCCTCCTCAAAGTTTATTTAAGAAAAATGTTTCAGATTGCCCCTAGAGTTCCTGGATAATATGGTTCCCACCTCAGTTTTCCCCATTTTCTCTTGCTAATCCTTTGGGCATGCCCACTCTGCTCTAACCACCCTGTCTTGTTCTCCAATGGACACATTCTGCAGATGGATGCCCCTCCTCTGTATTTTACTTAAGCCAATTCTATTCTACTTTCTCCTCTCTCTTCAATCTGTAGATATCTTACCCATTCCTTCAAGAGCTAGGTCAAGTATCTCTCCTCCATCCCAACCCCTGTATCTTTTTCTGACTGTATAATAAGACAAAAATCGCTCCCTCCTCTGAACTTCTACAGCACTTATTGTTTTCCCATTTACTTGGCAATAGAAGGTGACCTGTCTAGTGTTGTTCTTCTGTTGTGCTGGAACCATTACTCAAATCCAGCATTGCCATTTGCATCCTCATATGCTTCTGTTTTGACTCTCCCTGTAGATTGTGACGTGCTCTTCCTAGAATCACGTCTTCTTCTTCTTTGAATTCCCCCCAAAATGCCCATCATTTTTTCCTATTTTTTTTTAATTCCCAAAAACAGAGTAGTAGCTGGGATCCTGTGAAATGTCTATCATTTATCTTTTAACAAAACCAACCAAACTCAGGCTGATTTGACCCTCAAAACATATTTCAATTCTCTTCCATAAACATACTGAGTAGCTGTTATGTACCCAACTTTCTGCTAAGTAGTTGTGATGCAGAGAAGAATCCCATGTGCTTCTCCTCTCAGGAAGCTAACTTCTGGGAAATGGTATCTGGTAGAGTCATGGATCTAGGAGAGAGGGGCATAGGGGAGAAACAGGAAATGCATGGAAATCAGAAGGTAAGCTTCTTGGAATTTGATTCTAATGAACAAGAGTTAACTTCAACAAGGGCTTTTCTGTAGTCACCAAAAACCCTGGTTCACATTCGATGGGCCTGTTCTTCTATTGTGTCATATGGGCACGACTGTTACAGAAAAGGCTACATCAATTGTTCTTGCCAGGAAGGAAAACAGTTTGTGGCACCCAGGACAGAGCTGGTCCCAAATTCTGTAATTTGGGTCCTTCCATGTCCAAACAACAAAGAGCAGCTGGTCTTGAGGAGATTATCTGTTGTGCTATATGGATGTCCTTCTGCCCAGGGTTTGAATTGAGTTTCCTCCCAAGGCAATGAGTGACCAACCAGGCTTATGCTCCAGGACCTGTCTCTTCCAGGATCACAGATGGAAGCCCCCATTACAGCCACGCACAGATTCATCACAATATGGGAACCCTTCAAGTAGGAAATGGAACAAAAACACAAAATATGACCTGACCCAATACCAAGGAGCTTTTTTTCTGCCTCAGATTCTAGTGGGTAACTCTGCTTGTTATTTCTTCTCTGTAGTTTATTCTAGAGGCAACAGAACCTGATTCACTAGCAGGGATTCTTCAAGACTCATGCAAACATTTTTTGTAATAACTTCTCTGACCCATTCTCTTTCCAACTCAGTTGTTCTTGGAGCATTTTATATACTTTATACCTTTTATAGTATTTCCTGATAATGCTTTCACCACTGACTAGCTGTAATTGAACTGACCACACACGTTGAGTGTAAATTACTATTATAGTTTTTTTTCCTTAACAAATTTAATGTAGACATTTCAAAGAATGGAATATCCTAGAAGCCTTATCCTAACTAACTGTGTATAGAAACTATTTTTTGTGATTTTGGTTTCTTTTCATTTTTATTTCATAATGGAATATCGTTGATTAACAATGTTGTGTTAGTTTCGGGTGTTCCGCAAAGTGATTCAGTTAGACATATACATGTATACATGTGCAGGTAGGTTTCTATTTTCCTGCTACTCTGTTGACCCAAGCTGTTAAAAGCCCCAGGGCTTTTTCTCTTGCTGTTGTGCCTCCCTAGAATTTTTTTCCCAGGATGGCCTCATAGCTCACTTCCTTTGTTTATATTAGATTTCTGTTCAAGTTCTGACTTATCATTGAACTCTTCCCAATTTCCCTATATAAAGAATAATCTTCACCCAAAACCTGGGTACATTCTGTATCCCCTACATGGCCTAATTTTTTCCATAGCTATTAGCATCATCATAACTATTAAACTGTCTCCCCTTTCTAGATTTCAGCTCAAGAAAGCAGAGGATTTATTTTTTTTTCTCCCAATGGTGTATCTCCAGGACATTCTGTAGGTGCTTAGTAAAGATTCACTTAATAAACTAACCCATCTTCAGAGATCCTTGGTCAGTGTCCTTACAGGGATTGCATAGAGTGCAGAGTTCTATAGAATTCCTGGGTTTTGGGTCCCATATGGGTCATTTAGCCACCATGAGACCATGAGCAAGTTGATTCCCCTCTCTAAGGCTGCCTCCTTAACTCAGAATAGAGATAATGGCATATCCCTCTTTGGAGTGGTGGTGAGGATATGATGAGAGAGGTCCAGGAAAGCATTGCCTACCACAGTGGGTATCCTGTACATGTGGATTGTTTTCTCACCTTTCCTTTGCTCTGTTGGCTGGCTTTCCTCTCCTATTAATTTCTTTCTCCCATCATCCTCCCTTTTCTCCTACCTTTCCTTTTTTTGTTCTTTCTTCCCTTCTTTTCCTGCCTTTTTGTCCTTTCTTTTGCATGTGCCTCAGTAGTTCTCTCAAAGCATTCTCTCTCTTACACACACACACACACACACACACACACACACACATATATACACACACAGCTTCTATTCCTTCCTTTTCAAAAGTGTTGCTCTGAACCATATCCCATTTATTCAACACACCTTGATGAATATGTTTGACTTTATTGTCACTTCTTTTTCAGCTGAAACTTTCTGCAGTCCCTTAATTTTTCTCAGCTATCTAAGAATCGCATTGTACAATCCTCTTTCTGAGGCATTCCTCGATAGGGCTGTTTTCCTCTTTATCCTTTTATGCAATGTCAAGAGCACGTAGTCTAAAGAGATATATGAAACACCAGAACCTACATGTGTATTCAGGTAGAGGTTATCATTGCTTTGGTCACAGGGAACATTTAACACAGAGGATTTCAGCATTGTGGTAATCTCAGTCGAGGTAGAAGCCCTTACTTTTTTGGGCTGGGGAAAGACATTATCTCCTATATTTTATTGTTAGAAAACAGAAACAAATTTAGGCAACAGATTGGCCCACAGTGAAATATAACTGCAGGATCTTTAGTCCTTAGAAGAATGGCTGGAAACTAGCAGATACTGGCCTTAATTAGGGTTACACAGAAATTCACCTACATTGTTTTAACCAAATACAAGGGGGGTTGTTAGTCTCACGGAACAAGAGGTACAGTAAACAAATCATCTGGGTCTGGTACCGTGACTTAATGACATTTTAGTGATGGCTGTGGCATCTCCAAGAATTCTCTGTGTTCCAGGCAGGAAGAGGGAGGAAGTGGAAGACACAGTGCTGGCAGATTTCTGCTTATAACACACTGACCAGAATGGAGTCCCATGGCTACCCCTGTTGTGGCAGAAGCTGGGAATGAGGTGCTTTTTCTCCAGCCTCTGTGATAGAGGCTGACATAAAGGACGGTTGTTGGGATGGATAGTGGACTAGTTAATTGACAGTATCTACAACAAGAACATTTGTAAATAAATGAGACAGTTTTTTTTTTAAAAAGTGAGGTCAACATTTGAGAGCTAAAAGATTACGTATTTCAATCCCTCTCTCCTACCAGAAAGAAAACCACCATGATCAGTGTTTCGGCAGTTCTTTTTTTTTTTTTTTTTTTTCGCAGTACGCAGGCCTCTCATTGTTGTGGCCTCTCCTGCTGTGGAGCACAGGCTCTGGACGTGCAGGCTCAGCGGCCATGGCTCACGGGCCCAGCCGCTCCGCGGTATGTGGGATCTTCCCAGAACGGGGCACGAACCCGTGTCCCCTGCCTCGGCAGGCAGACTCTCAACCACTGCGCCACCAGAGAAAACCTAATCCTGATTTTTATACACATCCCTTCCATCCTAAGTCATCTTCCTGCTAAACTCAAGAAGTCCTGAATTCCTTTACCGTTTACTATTAGATCCTCAGCTCCAGCACAGACCTAGATACATACATAGCAGGCACTGAATGAGTATCTGTGGAATAAATGAACGCCAAGGAAGTGTCATATTTTGGTATCTACAACATATGGACCCGTTTACTCTTAATTCTCTGCTTTTACCTGTAAAGTCTTTTAATAAGTTGCAGAAACAAGAAATGAATTTAAAATCAAATGGATTCTGAATAACTGATCCAAATATATCACAGGAATAAATAAAAATTGAGGAACCCTTAAATTCTGTCTGTGCACTAACATAAAATTATTTCTTTTGTATTGGACATTATATTAACACATTAAAATCTTCTCATTTAACCCCTGCAAAAGTCCAATGAGATAGGTTCATAACACCATGATTATATGGTTAGGAAACTATAGGCTATACAGAGCCTGTTGACATTGGAACACAAATTCCAAACAAGTACTGTTTACATGCACTGTCCCGTGCATCTCCTCTAATACATTCCCACTGCTTAGTATCCCCCAGGGCACCTCACGTGCCAACCGCATTACACGTGTAGATAGATAATACTTGAAAGAGGAATGGAGGTAGAGAGGAAGAGAAGAGATGAATGGATAGCTTTCTATCCAATGTATAAGTTCTCACTCACAGCTTATTACCTCATTAAGATCATCTATCCTGGTCACCTTGGGATTTCAACAGAAGTGGAATTTCTGTCCATTTAACCATAAGATGTTAACACATCCCTTAAGAGTTATCAGACCTAGTAGCCGTTGCAAATAGAGAGGCATTTTTGCCATCTCATATTTTTCTCTCTCTTCTGAGGAGATCCAGGGAACCTGAAACTGCCAGACATGAAACCGAAAGTGATACCTAAATTAGCAATGACCAAATTAGCTTTGATGTTCTCACAGATCTTTAATGTTCCTTTCTGGAAGCCTGGCTGGAGGACGGAGAACACAGCAACACCCCAACACTCAGCTCCCACATGGGGGCCTTTGCCTTTGCTGTTCCCTCTGCCAGGAATGCTCTTCCCTCAGTTACTCATAGGATCTGGATGGATCCCTCACTGCATTTGGGCCCCTGCTCAAATGTCACCTCATTCAACAAACCTTCCCTGACCTAAAAGAAGACTCCTTAGTCACTTTTCACCCTGTGACCCTGTTTTATGTTTTCCCTCAAAGCCCTCATTACTGTGTGGAATAGCATAATGTTGATTTGTAAGCACCTGTGTCCTCCCCACTAGAATGTCAGATTTCTGAGGTAGCACCTGAATTGCTGTGTTCACTTCCGATTTCCAGCACCCAGGTGGAAATCCATCTTTTCAGTGATGCCCCCAAAATATCCATTGACTAAATTAATTAATATGGAACAAATACTTTAAACAGAATACTTACATTCCAATAAGAAATATGGCCACTCCACCCACCTACTGAAGGCTAATAGCTTCTTCATTATTCTGTCCAAGATGTACTTGGCTTCCCAACAGGCCCTACCTCTCCTTCTCTCTACCTCACCCCATCCCATAATTACGTTAGACCAGATTCCCTTCAGTACCATCAGCATGTTCATGGGATGGATTCAGGAAGCTGTTCTGACTCACACGAAAGAGTGTCTTAAGATGGGGAAAGGCTCTTTCTGTCTTTGCCAAGTGATGGCATAAGATCTTTATTAGGTCAGTGAACCGCAAGCCTCTTAGGGAGGTAATCTGTCCAGCTCATCCTGTCACTCTTCAACTTAGTGCCACTCAGTAATGATACGCTCTAGCTGTCATCTCTATTATCCTTGTGCAATACAGCGGCCACCTCCTTCCATCTTTAGCTCATTTGGAGTCCAGTTTCGCATCTTCACTTGGATATGTTTGTAATTGCATCTAAGAACCCATAAAGGACAAACCATTCAAATAGTTATCAGGTGTATCTTTCATGAGAGAGAAAAGGAAGTTAATGGCAAATACTATTCTTCGTTTTCATGGAATGACAAAATCCAACAAACGTGATATCAAAACAACCACAATAAAATCTTGTTGGTGTCATTTGGGAAAGGTTGCAAGATTTATATACTTGCGTAGTCAAAGCCACATTCGCACAATGAAACACTGCCCCTCCCCCAAACCTCTTTTATCTTCAGGAGATCTTGTTTTAAAGGTACCTTCCCATTTATTGTGGATGACAGACTAATAAAATGAAGTCATTTTAATAAACGCTGTATCAGAATATCCTATCTTCTAATGTGGCAATGTGAAATTTCACCACTGGAGGAAACACTTCACATTCTGACTATTTTAATACTTTTAATAAGTATTTGCAATTCCTATGATAAAGCATCCCAGTAGAAAATGCATTTCCTCCAAAATTTATGTGGCTGCTGGCAGGTGGCCATTTTCTAATTTTCTGTCTCACTTACATACATTTATTACAGGTTTCTAACTACCCCTTTTTGCTCTTTGACTGGCTTTGAGCATGCTGTTTCCTCTGAGCAGGAATGTGTGTGGTTAAAATTGAGGACGGTAAACAAGAGCTTTCTGGTTTGCAAATGGGAGGGTTGGTTATATCCCCTTGGGGGGTTCCTTAACATCTATTTTATTCAGCTCTATAATATATTTGAATCAAGTCTTCAGATACACATGGAGCTTGAGAATCCTTTCGCAGTGCCTCAATACAGTTAAAGGTTGGGGACAGGCATGAAGGTGGGATTAGGAACGGGGCCTGGATCATTATTTCGCTCTATTAAGCTTTGCTCTTAAGAAATGCAGTAGAATTTGTGAAATACTTGTTACAGTAATAAGGCTTAGAGACAGTAATATTCAGGTTAAGCAAACCATATTTTAAATACAAAGGGAAAGGAACTATTTAAGAAAATGTCCTGTAAATCCTCTTGAAGAAGAAAAAAATAACGTTTAAAATTTTGTCATCCCTCCTTCATGTGTATTTCAAATTTTTGTTAAACATCTCAATGGAAAATCCCAGGGTACACCTCAGACGAAAACACTACAAAACAAAACTCAGGGTTCCTGCTACTTCCTATTCCCTACCTTCTGAGTACTCAAAATTGCATCCCTAATCTGCATACTGGATCTCACTTAAAGTTATCGCCATTCTCTAATCAGACAGAACAGAAACAGGAGCCTTATTCAGGCATTTCCTTTTTATATTATCCCAAGGCCTGCTTGTCCTACCTATTCAATGTTTCTTATTTCCTCCTTCAATTCCTACTGATGCTGCCCTGGCTTAAGTGCTTATTATTGCTAAAGGCCACTATGTTTTATGAATCATTGTCATCACCAAGGCATTATCTCATTTAAGCCTTCCAACAGTTCAAGAGTCATCCCCATTTTATAGACAAAGAGAAAGGCAGAAACTCTCAGTGACTTTCCCAAGGTTACTCAGCCAGGAGGTCTCAGAGCTGGGATTTAAACCCTGATAGTCTGATGCCAGAAATGAAGCTCTGAACCACTAGGCCACTCCCTGCTGTTATAAAAACTCAATAACTGTTCTCCCTGCTTCCTTCATCTTGTCTCTCCTATTCCTCTTTTACATTTCTGCCACAGACTATTTATAAAACCAGTGCTCATGTGATAACTTACAAGCCTCTGATGGTACCCTATGCCCATCATTTATTCACTCAATGGTTCATTCACCATTCATTAATTTCATCCACACCACAAATATTTATGGACTACACATTATGTACAAAGCACAGTCTAGGAATTGGGGCTTTTATAAGGATAAAAAATTGTCCAAAGTTCTTGCCCAGTGGAGAGAAAGTAAGGAAATAGTGATACAACACAAGCTTGGGTAGTGGCTAGTGCCATGAAGAAAGAATATGGAGAGAAAATAATAGGGAGGGAGAGGATTTGTTGTTTTAGACAAGAGAGTTAGGAAAGCCCTCTGCAATGAGTACCATTTAAGTGTCGACTCAAATAATAGCAAGGAGGATGCATTCCAGGCCAAGGGGGGAGAGCATTCATGAAAACTGAAAAGCAAATGCACAGTCCTGAAGCAAGGCTACGCCGAGGCTGTTCACAAGCAGCGGGGAGGCCAGAGTGACGAGCCAGGATAGAGCGCTGAGAGAAGAGGGGTTTAAGGGAGGCAGAGGCCCTGTAGACCATGGTTGTTTCTTTAGAATAATACTCCTTTTCCTTTCACTCATGCACCTGTATTTCCAGCCTCTTTGAAAGGGGGCAACTTTTCACCACGCACTCCTTGCTGTCTTCAAAATAGAGCACGCACCTTACCACCGCTCTGATTTTATCCATAATAGAGTCCCGCTTCTCTGTCTTCTGAAATCTTCAGCCTTTAAGCTCAATTTCCAGTGCTACAGCCTAAGTTAATTCTTCTCTTCTGTCTGATCTTGCTTTAGCTGCCCACTCAATGAGGACAGGGAGGGGGGGGCAACTGTGGAAGACCTCCAGGGTCAGGCTACTTGAGGTTAAATCCCACTGAACACCTTGTTGGCCAGGGTCCTTCAGGGCAACTGAGAAAATCTTTCAAAGCCTCAATTTGGTTTTGACATTTTAAAAAGACAGCAGTAGAGGAACAATTTCATAAGCTTTTCAAAGGAATAAGTGATATTATCCTTGCATATAGTAAGAATCCAATAACTTTTAGCTTTAAATTATTTTAAAGGAGCCCTGGGATACCAGGGCCCTTCTCTTATAACCCTAATACCATGTGCTAGTGTTATGCTCCTATGCAATTGTTTTTCTGGGCTAGATTTTAAGCATCTTGAGAGCAAGGACCGTATCCAACTTATGTAATGTTTCTTTCAGTGCCTTTGCATGGAGTAGGTGTTAATAAAATGGGTTAAAGGAATTTATAATCCAAATCACCAATTTATGTGTTTCATCTAAAACATTTAGTACACACATTAGCAAAGGATTTTGTAAAGTCTAAAACCAAGTACTTTTTTTCTTTTTTTTTTTTTTACAATGAGGTTGAGATAAAGGGCTTAGGAAATACAACAACACATGGAGAATATCTTTATGATCTTGCGACCAGGGGGGAATCTTGAACAAGACACAAAGAGTACTAAACTTAGAGGAAAATTGATGAATTAAACGGCATTAAAATTTAAAACTCAGGCTCAGCAAAAGTGAGTGATATGACAAAATGCAAAGGACACGAAGATATTTGCAACATATAATCAGCAAAGATTTTGTATCCAAAATGCACATAAAATGTCTACTAATAGATTTTAAAAAGATACAAGCCTACAGAGAAATGGAGAATAGGATAAGGTAGAAATTTAACAAAAAGTAGAACATGAATTCTCACAAGTAGAACATGTGAGTAAACAAATGAAAAAACGATCAAAATCCTTTGTAATTAAAAAATAATATTAAAGACTTTAATAACATAACATTAATCCTCACTACATTGGTAAAAATTAATTGTTAATAACTACTGGCTGTAAGGATGTGGGCCCTTGGGAATACACAGACACTTCTGGTGGGAGCAGAACTTGATGCAACCGTGTTGGGAAGTGACTTGGTGCCAGCTTGTGACTTTGAACATTGGCAAGCCTTATGAGCCAGCAATTCCACTTCTATTTATGTGATTTAAAGAAACTCCTGCTTATGAGCCTCAGGAGATGTATACAAGAATGTTCACAGAAGCACTGATTATAAGAGCAAAACCCAGGGACCCATCCTAGGCTAGTATATATTATAGATGAAGTTGTGTCTCCCTCACCCCCCGAAAAATCCCTACATTGAAGCCCTAACCTCAATATGACTGTGCTTGGAGATAGAGCCTTTAAGGAAGTTATTAAGGTTAACTTAAGTCATACAGGTGAGGCCCTAATCCAAAAGGACTGGTGTCCTTAAAAGAAGAGGAAGAGATAACGGGAAATGCACATCCACAGAAGAAAGGCCACATGAGGACAAAGTGAGAAGGCAGGAGTCTGTAAGCTAGGAAGAGAGGTCTCACTAGAGACCAGCTCTGCCAGCACCTTTCCTTTGGATTTCCAGCCTTCCGCACTGTAAGAAAATAAATTTCTGTTGTTTAAGCCAATCAGTCTGTGGTATTTTGTAATGGCAGCCTAGCAGATCAATATAATAAATAAACCACTTGTGATATATGCATACAATGGAACATTATACAGCAATAAAAATGAATAAACAGCTACACTCTACAAGGGGATGATCTTCAAAATATATTTACTAATAAAATCAAGTCATAAAAGACCATATTCAACACTTTACTATTTTTATAAAGCTTGAAAACAAGAAATAGTTAATAATGTAGCATTTTATGCATATGGATTATAAAGACTATTTTTTAAGCAAGGTAATAATCAACACAGAATGCAGGATAGTGGGAAGACTAGGGAATGAGATGAAGACCCTTACATAAAGACAATGAAATTGTTAATAGTTTAGTTTTTAAGTCAGGTAATGAGTTTACAAATATTTCTTTTATTATTATGTTTTAAACTTGTTTATAGACAATATGAGATTGTTTTTAAGTATCAAATATTATGTAAAAGGGAACAATAACTGTTTTCTTTTTTGGAAAATGTGCCTTTCTGTCATATGCAAGGATATAGCCTTCAACAGTTTTTAAAAGTTGCAATTATTTTCCTCTCTCTTTCCTTCACCTTCTTTGCCTTTTTCCATATAACTGGATTCTCTATAAGCTTTAAAATCAAGAAAATGGCCAATTTTATTAATTCTTTGTAATGAAAAATACCCCACCACTATAACAGATATGTGAGAGTATTCAGAATTGATTCCAGTATAAAAGTAATTCTCAGCTACTTAATAATATTTAATTTGTGTATGTGAAGTACCCTAGTCACCACAAAGATAATTGACTTTGCTCTGAAGTCTCTCGATCTACATATTAATTTCAACTTCTTTCTCAGACCCACATCCTCACTGGAACTCTTTGGTATTATCCATGTGAACTTAGAGGAGTTGCAATATCCACAAGTTTGTCGGACATCATCATATCTGGTCTGTTGGGCAGAATTTGTTGATGTTATCCCAATTCTAACCGTACAGTGTTGAACAACTGCCTTCCAATACATTATGGATTCTTTCCTATTTTACAGGTCGCATTCACTATCGAAGGTTAAGTGTTGCTGTAAAATTTTAGCTATGTTAAAATACTTACAGCAAAAATCTCTAGCAGCTAAGGGAGCATATTTTCCAATCTCTAATGGGTAATCTAAAAAAATAATGTAAATTCTAAAAACATGTAGTAATAGCCCACTCTATTCCTCATGCAGCTATGGGGACACAGCACATGTCCAGAGTAGCAAAGTCATTATTTTTAAGGAATTTTCCATCTAATATATATAGATAAGAGGTGGGGATGTTGCTGGGATGGGTTGTGATAACTTCCCTCACTAAAACACTGCATTTTTGTGATATTTTATTGCCACTTGTCCTATCCTAAAATCTTCAAAACAAACTGTCAGTCTTACCACATGGAATGTCTTACGACAACCAGAGACACATTTGGTTCTAATCAGGAAGTTTCACACAAGACATCATCTAAAAAAGCAGGGTGGGCTGTTGAATTATTATTATTTTCTAATCTTTCTTCAGGAAATATGTTAAATGTGAAACCTTTCAATGTTAATAATTCAGGGTGACACCCATCAACACCACCACCACCAGCTTGGAGAGTTTGATGATTGAAAAATAAGTTTCTTTTTACAAATATCAACCCATTTCATTGGCTGGCTGTGTCTGAGCAGGAAACACTGAAGAGATAATGGCATGTTCATTTCACCAGAAGGGTCATAATAAAAAGATTTGCTTCAGCAGGTGACTCAAAATCCTAGGCGGCATTCGTTGCTCTTTCAAAAATAAAGTTTCTTCTCTCATTCAGTGAAGTTCATTTTCCGTCAGATGCTAAATCTGTACATCCCAAAGGCACGAATACAAAAGCAGACTTCCTTGTTCCCTAATTATCTTTGGCGGAATTAGTATCATCAAAAGAAAATCCCTGCGAAATCAACTTACACAAGAAGGAGAACAGAAAACAGCATGTCATTTAAAAAGTCATCTGTTGCTATGGCCCACCCACAGGAGCACAGGGATTGAAGCCAGTATCCTCTACTAGACACATCACCAGAGTAGGCTGGGGAGGTAGAATAAGATGATATCAGGTCTCCTAACTATTGCAGTGGTTGTATTATTGTAAGAACCTAGAGGCTGGGGGAATAATGTGAGTGGTTCTTTACACTTTATTGTATCTACGCTCAAAGAACTACCACTTTCATTCTCTAGTTTAAAGATCTTGACATTTGGAGCAAATTTCTTGTGGAAGTGCGGAAGTTCCATTGTGTAACACTGGGTTAAGAGCTACTGGACTTGATACCTCCCTGAAAGTTGACCACCATCACTTTGGAGTTCCATCAGGACTTCTCTGTTCTCTGGTAATGAATTTCCGTTTAATTTTTACTTTTGTTGGTTGGACTGGAATCCATAAATATAAATGGGAGGGCTGCTGGCCATTACAGGAGCTGTAATTCAATCCACACAGCAGGCTCTGATAAAAATGTACACTGGATAGAGCCCTACTCTTACAGCTTACGTTTACCTGAAACTCTCTATTGAATCATAACCCAGTAATGTCTATTTTCTCATGTGTTATCATATCTGTAATGTTAACAAAATCATGCTAATCCATTCTGATCTTTTTCTTTTCTTTTTTTTTGGTGACACTGCAGTTGAATAGCCCCTCCAACCAGCCTCTTACATCAAAGGGCTTCTTTCCTATCGTGCCTCTTAAGAACAAAACTGTATTCCACTCTTCGGCACTCTCTAATCTTTCCATTCCTATTACAATACTTCATTAATTTGACTACCTAGTTGCTTTGTAGCTTTGAAGAAGGGCAGAAGTGGAAAACACTTGAATTCACAGTAACCTCTGGCAGGGAGGGTTTGTCCTTCCAAATATTTCAGCTATTTCCTCCCTGCTGGCTTACTATCATGTCTGAGTTCCTGTGAGGAGAAGGTATGAATCATGCTCTCCCACCCTAGGCATCATAAATATCTTTCAGATAATAGATAATCCACCTGATCTTATGCGTTCCGGTGCACTTAAGAGATTCTCAGTGTGAAGAGAAAAATGCATTTTGATTTGAGGCATTCCTAGGTTTTATAGGGGTGCTAAATTATACCCCTATAATAGTGGGGGGAACGACACCTCTCATCACCAAACGCCAGCTTTATCTCTTTCTTTTCCCCTTCGCCAACCTCCAGAGAAACATCTGAACAGCCACACAACCTGATAAACAGCAAGATTCCCCTATATATAACCCCATGTTTGTGATATTAAATAAAAGTGTGTGGACAACATGGATTACAAGGGTCTAAAGGGTGTAGAGTACGGGAATTGAGTTACTTTAAATCTCTGAAAGGAAGTGCAAACGTCTGCACCAAGCAGACCCTTCCGTTCTAGTGTGCTCTAAAGATTAAAAGTGTGTTCTTATATTGAACCTACATCTGGCTGGGTCAAACTTCCCAGTCTTCATCTTGCCCTCTGCTGAACTTGTTAGTTTTATCTCTTCTCATAAGACACTTGCCCCAAATTTGACTACAGGTATCAGACTTATTTTAAGTCTTCCCTGCACAATTACTACACTTTTTCCCTCTGTGGCATGGCTTCCAGAGTCCCCCCAGTCCTGATCAACCGTTCTCAGAGTGTGTAACTATCAGGATGCCCTCACAATAGAACACATTTAAATATTGTCTTAGGTTAGTTTCCCCTGAAAGCAGCCTGAGCCCAAGGCTTAGTGCTCATAGGTGATTTGAGAGGTGATCTCAGCTGTGAGTCTGCTGGAAACCGTCTACCTCAGCATCAGGGGAATTCCTGTGGGCTGCAGGAAAATGGGGCAGGACATCGGAAGGGCTGCTACCAATGCCAGGCTGGCGATATAAATATGTGAATCTGGCCAGGTATAGAATGGGAATTCTCAACATTCAATGGGAATGTTGAGCCTGTGGAAGTGCAGAGTTTAAATCCCGCCCCAAAGCATTACAATTAAAAAAACATATTAGTAATAATGTAGATGCTACACAGGCCAAACAAAATATTTCAGCTTGTTTGTAATCTTTGCAGCAATGAGCAGTTGGGATGGTGACAAATTCAAATGTACATCCTGTCTGAAGGGGGCTGCCATTCTTCACCTCTAGCCAATTATTGCCATTCAAGAATATGGGCTCCCCTATGTTCACAGCAGCACTATTTACAATAGCCAAGATATGGAAGCAACCTAAATGTCCATTGACAGATGAATGGATAAAGAAAATGTGGTACGTATATTCAATGGAACATTACTCAGCCATAAAAAAGAATGAATAATGCCATTTGCAGCAACATGGATGGACCTAGAGATTATCATACTAAGTAAGCAGAAAGGGAAAGACAAATACCATATATCACTTATATGTGGAATCTAAAATATGATACAAATGAACATATCTGAAAAAGAGAAACAGACTCACAGACATAGAGAACAGACTTTTGGTTGCCAAGGGGGAGAGGAAGTGGGGGAGGGAACTATTGGGAGTTTGGGATTAGCAGATGAAAACTATTATACATAGGATGGATAAACAACAAGGTCCTACTGTATAGCACAGGGAACTATATTCAATATCCTGTGATAAACCATAATGGAAAAGAATACGAAGAAGAATACATATACGTATAACTGAGTCACTTTGCTGACAGCAGAAATTAACACAAAATTGAAAATCAACTATACTTCAATGAAATTAAAAACAAAACAAACAACAAACCAAACCAACAGATAGAAAAATAAGTTAAAAAATAAAAGAATATGGGCTGAACATTGTTAGATCTTTTGATTCCTTCCGTGAGTATCCAAAAATCTAGATTTTATGGGAAATATCTTGATTTTTAAACACTTTAGAAACTTAATGTGTTTGGGTGCCATGAAGCACATCTGGGGGTGTCCACCTCCCATTTACAGTCTCTGCTCCATCAGCAACAGCAACAACTGCACAGGAGCTATGGAAACTCAGGATCTCAGAAGATCCGAAGTGGCCCATTCTTGCATTTCTGGGCAAACTGGTTTTGCTAATGCAAGCTTATTTTCTATTGAGCTGAACCCTGTCTTTTGGGTGGAGGTGGGGGTGGGGCTCTAAAATGAGTAACCAGTTTTTCGCCGTTGTTAATATAACCCAGGTTAAAGCAGCGTTGCCTTGCTTCAGGAACATTTAAGGTAGAGCTTTGATCTCCTCTCTATTAAAATAAAGTAATGCATTATCCTGACCTAAAAAAAGTAGTCTTAATTAGGGGCCTTGGATGAAATAATTGACCTTGACACTGCCTTAAGCTCAGGGCACAAAGCTGTTATCAAAATGACTTATTGAGAAGTAAGACATGCTGTAGTAAAGACTATTTATTTAATAATTCTACAGTTTTAAGTTCCCAGAATGCTTATACCACAAGGACAAATACTAGCTTTGGAGTGGCCAGTAAGAACTGTTGTATTGGAATGAAATTTCTGTTGAGATTATGCATTGGTAAAAAATACAGTCTTCATTTAAACACTGGTATTGTTGATATCTTTTACCTACTTCATTTGCATTTTAACATAATTATTTGATTGTGAAAAGTCTTGTGTGTTGCAAGGGTGGGTATCTTTTTAAGCATTGGCACAGAGATTGGAAACAAACAAGTGTAGCAAAAGCACTGGACTAAATAAAAGGCAAGAGATTTCATTCTTGGTTCTCACTCTGTCGTTATCCGGTGTAGCCTTGGAGAATTTTTTATATGATCATCTTTACAATCCTTAAAGCTTTATTATCTCATACAGTTAAGATAATTATTGTCTAACTTCTTAATTTGACCTTTCTTTGTCCTATTTTGGTAAAAACCTAAAAATAAAACTATGATCAATTCTTCTCACCAAGGAAAACTTGGCAAAATGTAAAGATGACAAAACATGTCTTTGTAGTTCCCAAGACTTTCTTTCTGGTACTTTTTCTTCTTCTATGACCTACTTCCTCCCTTTAGGTCCCTTTGCTCACACCCACAAGATACTTTGTTACCACTAGTAAACTCTTAGTCTCTCACCAACCTGGGTTCTCACCCAAGACCTCCAATCAACCATTTACCCCATAGTGAGAAAGAGCCAACCAGTTGTTGTCCTTTCTTGCATTTGCACTTATTTCTCGTTACAGAGTTAAGATTTTACTTTCCTATAATAGGAATTCAAGAAATAAGTATCCAAATGGGAGAGGATTCAGGGTGCCAGTAAAGAATGCTTTCTACTCTCCCTCTAGACTTTTAGAGGGAAAATGGCTGTATACACAGTATGGAAACCTGAGGCTTCAATTTTACAGGTTACAGAGACAGACTATGGCGGGGAAAGGAGAGGAGCTCAGGTCTTCTAACTACGGACACTGAACGTTTATTAGGTGACTATCTACTAGGCATGGTGCTGAGGTCATAGAGCTGAATGTGACAGTGTTTGCCCTTCAGGAATTCACAGGCTAGCAGAGGAGATGGATAGAAGCACAGATCTACAGAACAACACAATGTTTGCACTCTTAGGCCCAGATAGGGCCTGGTAAGATGGGCTTTGGCACAGGCCAACAGACCCCATCATGCTTTTCAACCCTATTTAAGATAGTATCTGTCCACAATAATCCAATCAGACCACGCAGCATCTGTTTCCTTTATCATTGTCTCTTAATAAATCATCTATCCCCTCCATCTCTCAATTTCTTGTCCTTGCTGTCAAGTCACTGCTATTGTTCTGGTATCCTACCTCCCCCAACACATTTACCACACTCCTTCTTTCTGCTTTGGACCTGAAAGTCATTCCTGGCTCTTCCCTGTATTCCTAAGACAGCTAAAGTCATTCTCCAGTTGCTTTATTTATTTATTTATTTATTTTTGTGGTACACGGACCTCTCACTGTTGTGGCCTCTCCCATTGCAGAGCACAGGCTCCAGATGCGCAGGCTCAGTGGCCATGGCTCACGGGCCCAGCCGCTCCACGGCATGTGGGATCTTCCTGGACCGGGGCACAAACCCGTGTCCCCTGCATCGGCAGGTGGACTCTCAACCACTGCACCACCAGGGAAGCCCTCTCCAGTTGCTTTTTAGTCCTAGGTTTCATTTTGGTTCACCTGACATGGTGCCTCTTGCCCCAGTTACAAAGATTAAAAAAAAAAAAAATCCTCTGAGAACCCAGAAGAGAGAATATTTAATAGAAATAGAAGAGTGAGTAACATGCTCATCAAGAAGGCACACTTCCTCTGGTCTAGAAGCATAAGCTAGAATTTGACAGGAGAGGGAGAGGAAGCCATTTAGACTGAGGGTTCAGTGCACATAAAAGCAGGGAGTCATGACAAGATTGGTGTGTTTGGAGAATGAGAGGCTCCATGAGGAAGTCATATCTGTACCTCCCTGACCTGTCATAAATGTCTGTTTCCTAAGAGAGGAGCACTGATACACAATCAAAAAGGACAGAGTTGGAGAGATATACCATGTTTCTGGATTTGAAGAATCAACATTATGAAAATGACTATACTATACGAAGCAATCTATAGATTCAAGGCAATCCCTATCAAACTACCAATGGCATTTTTCACACAACTAGAACAAAAAATTTCACAATTTGTATGGAAACACAAAAGACCCCGAATAGCCAAAGCAATCTTGAGAAACAAAAACAGAGCTGGAGGAATCAGGCTCTTGGACTTCAGACTATACTGCAAAGCTACAGTAATCAAGACAGTATGGTACTGGCACAAAAACAGAAATATAGATTAACAGAACTGGATAGAAAGCCCAGAGATAAACCCAGGCACGTACAGTCACCTTATCTTTGATAAAGGAGGCAAGAATATACAGTGGAGAAAAGACAGCCTCTTCAATAAGTGGTGCTGGGAAAACTGGACAGCTACATGTAAAAGAATGAAATTAGAAAACTTCCTAACACCATACACAAAAATAAACTCAAAATGGATTAAAGAGCTTGCCTGGTGGCGCAGTGGTTGAGAGTCCACCTGCCGATGCAGGGGACACGGGTTCGTGCCCCGGTCCAGGAAGATCCCACATGCCGCGGAGTGGCTAGGCCCGTGAGCCATGGCCACTGAGCCTGTGCGTCCGGAGCCTGTGCTCCTCAACGGGACAGGCTGCAACAGTGAGAGGCCCACGTACTGCAAAAAAAAAAAAGTATTAAAGATCTAAATGTAAGGCCAGACACTACAAAACTCTTAGAGGAAAACGCAGAACACCCTTTGACATAAATCACAGCAAGATCCTTTTTGACCCACCTCGTACAGAAATGGAAATAAAAACAAAAATAAACAAATGGGACCTAATGAAACTTAAAAGCTTTTGCACAGCAAAGGAAACCATAAACAAGACAAAAAGACAACCCTCAGAATGGGAGAAAATATGTGCAAACGAAGCAACTGACAAAGGATTAATCTGTTTTTTTGATATTGAGCTGTATGAGCTGCTTGTATATTTTGCAAACAGTCCAAAAATGGGCAGAAGACCTAAACAGACATTTCTCCAAAGAAGATATACAGATTGCCAACAAACACATGAAAGGATGCTCAACTTCACTAATCATTAGAGAAATGCAAATCAAAACTACAATGAGGTATCACCTCACACCAGTCAGATTGGCCATCACTAAAAAATCTACAAACAATAAATGCTGGAGAGGGTGTGGAGAAAAGGGAACCCTCCTGCACTTTGGTGGGAATGTAAACTGATACAGCCACTATGGAGAACGGTATGGAGATTCCTTAAAAAACTAAAAATGGAATTACCATATGATCCAGCAATCCCACTACTGGACATATACCCTGAGAAAACCGTAATTCAAAAAGTGTCATGTACCTCATTGCAGCACTATTTACAATAGCCAGGACATGGAAGCAACCTAAGTGTCCATTGACAGATGAATGGATAAAGAAGATGTGGCACATATATACAATGGAATATTACTCAGCCATAAAGAGAGACGAAATTGAGTTATTTGTAGTGAGGTGGATGGACCTAGAGTCTGTCATACAGAGTGAAGTAAGTCAGAAAGAGAAAAACAAATACCATGTGCTAACACATATATATGGAATCTAAAAAAAAATGGTTCTGATGAACTTAAGGGCAGGACGGGAATAAAGATGCAGATGTAGAGAATGTACTTGAGGACATGGGGAAGGGGAAGGGTTAACTGGGACAAAGTGAGAGAGTAGTATTGACATATATACACTACCAAATGTAAAATAGATAGCTAGTGGGAAGAAGCTGCATCGCATGGGGAGATCAGCTCGGTGCTTTTTGACCACCTAGAGGGGTGGGATAGGGAGGGTGGGAGGGAGGGAGATGCAAGAGGGAGGGGATATGGGGATATATGTATACATATAGCTGATTGACTTTCTTATACAGCAGAAACTAACACAGCATTGTAAAGCAATTATACTCCAATAAAGATGTTAAAAAAAAAAAAAAGGACAGGGTTTATCTCTTTAGGCAACAGGGTCCACACCACACAATTTATATATGGTTATGACAGAAACGGCCTTGGGAGAGAAAATTTCAGAAAAAACCTTGCTGTTAAGCTAACTTCATATTACTGACTCTATGAGTTATTGGTAGAAATAACTATATCTTGGCCCCCAAAACTTTTCATTCTACCCGGCACACGCGCGTGCGCACACACATGCACGCACACACACGCACGCACACACACACACACACAATCCCTCTCCACTCTCCAAACCACCTCCTCTCATTGTGCATTTTGTCCTGAGATTTTTCCTTTAATGATAGGTGGGGCCCATCTTTCTGATTTTAACTTCTTCCCACCAGGAGGTAGAGATTTATCTTGACAAACCATTTGGAATTGCTGGGGGAATATTAATAAAATTTGAACGTGCGTCCTACAGCAGTGAGGAGAATACCTGAGAAGTTTGAAAGCTTTCGTGGGAGATTAGAGGCGGCTGTGAGGAAATGTGCTACCCGGTGGTGAGCTCCCAGCACAGATATTTCACTATCCAGGGATCTCTAATTACTAATACAGTATATGAACAGTATGATATGTCCTTACAATTGCAGACGCCTTTTCAAAGATAATCTTTAATAGTTTATTTGACAACCTGTAAAATTATAGAAAATTATTAGTCTTGGGAATTACAGAAATCCCTGTAGTACAAACAATAAAATTATAATTACCTGTGGGTAATTGAAATTTAACTGTTTTTTTATTGTATATTACACATCAATAGCAACGTAAGTTCAAGAGGTTTTTTTCTTCTTTCCTTTTTTCTTACAGAACCTGAGAAAATGGACAGCACTGTTGGGGGCTTGTAAGTTCCTGTCACAGTACTGAGCTTGAACAATTTTGATTAAAGCCCCATGTTTGAGACTGTCATTAGACCTGCATTAAATTACATATCTGGAGTGTTAAAAATAAAGAGTACAGTAGCTTTTTCTCAGCTACCTAAGGTAGGTAGTTAAGGCCTTGATTATCTTTAAAGATCTGATTTTTTTTCCCCTCCACTGAAAGTCACTGTTCCTTTCATTAAACATAAAACACATTTAAGAACACTAAAGTGTGTAGACAGGAACATTAGGATGGCATATTCCAAAGTACCTTTGTTCTGTATTCATTGCTGTAGGCTGACTTCTGCCTTGTATAATGTGATTTTGTTTAGCTTTCATTCAGGTGAGCTGAACAGGATTGGCATCGCTCAGGACCTTTAAATCCCTGGGCTTCGGACAAAGTGGGTACTTGCCTTCTTCTTCCTCATTCAGCCTCCACTTCCACCACCCACAAAAAATTTTTTTAAAGCCACGTATTTTCAAACCAAAGCAAGGTACTGGAATTCCAATTACTCCCATCACTTCTCCTTTGAATGATGGCCTTTATCACAGCACCTCCAAGCTCCACCCCTTTGGTTTCCTTTGTTTAAAGGAATCTTTTGGTCCTTTGATTCTTCTCAGCTGAACAGTGGTTTAAAATGAACGGAAGGAAAGTATGAAGCTGAAAAAAGTCATAGGTAAAGGGGCTGGTTCCTTTGCAGAAATTGTCTCTACCCTTTGCTGCCCCTCCCTGTTCAGCTCCATCCCACAAACCCTGTCTCAGGGCCCTGCCATTGCTTGTGTGTAAACGTC
This sequence comes from Phocoena phocoena, assembly GCF_963924675.1. Taxonomy (NCBI): domain Eukaryota; kingdom Metazoa; phylum Chordata; class Mammalia; order Artiodactyla; family Phocoenidae; genus Phocoena; species Phocoena phocoena. The sequence continues at coordinate 40,686,885 of NC_089232.1, forward strand.
ATCAGGGCAGCAAGGCCTTTGGGGAACCATAGGCACACAGGGTAGCCCTTTGAAGCTTTTATCCAGAAGCAGCAGCCACAGGCCAAGTGGTCTGACCCAGCTCCTCCTCTGTGGTTTGGAGAGTAATGGGAATTGAAATCTGCTTTTGTTTTATCCAGGGCTGATTTTCACCTCATTTTCTAGGTATTAGGAAATAGGGTCAAAGAATGTGGAAGGTTCCAGACTGATATTAGAAATTAGTCAGCAGGCTAGTGCCATCCTCTCTCTTCTGTAAGAGGTCTGAGGGGTCCAGAGTGGGAAGACGGGGGCCTTCACCTTCCTTGATCACCACTGGGTAGTTCATGACACATGAGGCAGACAAAGGAGGGGCTACCTCATCCAGACCTTTACGTTAATTATATTAAGTGAACCAACAGAAAGAGGAAAAAGAAAATTGAAATTCAGAAACAGCAGCATAAGATCATTTCTTCCTTTGTCCTCCTTCATTAATTCACTTACAAACATGATGGCATGTTTGTAAATGAATGCAAACATGCCTGTGCGCGCGCACGCACACACACACCTCATCTTTTAGACAGAATATCATCAGTATCTCTCATTGGATAACCTAAGTCATAACTTCATCAGTCTTAAGATCCAATGTTGGCAAGAAGCATACATACATAAAGCATTTCTTTGGGAAGAGTTAGTCCTCTTAGAATTAGTTCTATATAATGATTTAATGAGGTTCCTTAAGACACCAAATCTTGTTTTCTTTCCAAAGGTAGGTTAGAAAATACGTGTACCATCCTGAGCATTGAATCCAGGCTGCAAAGTGATGAAAAGTTGATGTATTATTACCCTCATGTAGATGAAAGTTCAAGGTGGATAATGTCCCTCTACAGACTGGGCTAAAACTCAGCAGTTTGTGGCTCCATAAAATCACGATTTTGTTAAATATCAATTTGGTGTGATCTTTTCGAGCAGGAACCAGCTCACATCCGGTTTACTCATGACTCAAGCCTCTTCTCCCGCTAGAGCATAAGCTCCATGAGGATGGACACTTTGTCATGCTCATCACTCCCACTTTCACAACTCTCCACTGACTTCACTTAAATGAAAATCCGACCCTACATGTCCGGCCCTGCCTGCCTCTCTGACCTTGTCCCCCACCATTCTTTCCCTCATTTCCCTCCAGCCACCAGGCCCCTCTCTATTCACGAATGCACTGATTTCTGCCCACTTTTCTTTCTGTTTCGTTTTCATTTAATTCTCGTCTCACCTCCTCAGAGAGGTCTTCTGACCACTCTTCTAAACTTCACCTCCCTCTAATCCTGGAATTCTTCTTCCCCTTGATCTGGTTTGTTTTTCCCCATAGTACGTATCACCATCCAAAAAGAGTTTTTTAGCAGTGATAGTAACTCAGTAATATTCATTGAATGGGTAGAATTTTGGCACGTGAAGAACATCTAGATTGGGAATTGGGTATAAAGATCAAAGAGATCCCAAGCTAGGCACCAGGGTCCTTAGGGCCATTAGTAGAAACAGACGGCAGGAGGGGTCTGTATAGAGGAAAATAACTCATCATTGATTATTTTGATTTTTATATAGAAATATGTCCTTTCTGGTTTCTAAAACGGAACTTGGTGATCTCTGCAGATTTAAAGGCTCTGCGTTGTGCCCAACAGTTCAGCATTACACTAGGGAGATAGATGTAGAAACGATCAAATCTGTGATAAGGTAAAACCTGGTTTCCACCAATTTAATCTCTATTCAAAGCGTCATAAACCACATTTTGGTAAAAGGGACTAATATCTATCTCACAGCTATGCCCAGCTTCTAACCCAATTGGCATATGTTTCTTCATATTCCTCTTTAAAAAGTCAATGGTTTATGAAATTATCCAAATACCTGAATCCTACCCTAGCCAGAAAAAGTCAATAAATGCAAAAGAATTTAAAATTGCACTCACTCCGTGATCCCCCCCCCAGGCTTTTTTCCCCCTTAAGTGCAAGCGTGAATTTCAAGAAAAGGAACGCTGTAAAGTTCAGTAGATTTGGGGAGGATTGCTCTACCATTTTGACTCAATGCCCTGATTTTAATCCAAGCTGTTGAAAGATAAGGCTTAAAACTAGCCAGCTGAGATTTTTCCCACCCTGTCCCATGCCTTCATCTATCCCTCTGCTTCAGGAGGAGTAAAGCCTTTTCCTCAGCAGGGTCTCAGCTCAGCAGAACCCCGACTCGTGGAGTCCTGTGGAGTACCCTGGCGGGGTGTACCTCCAAGACAGTACTCTAGAAAGGCATTCCTTTCCGGAACACTCTTCAGAATCCTTAATTTGTGCGAAATGCAGGCCTCATAGCTACATGGTGGTCTGACAGTGAAGGGTCACTTGGAGGCACGATAAATCTCTCCGTCTGGACAGTGTCCTTTGCTCCATTCAGCTGACGGCTCTTTGAATCTTACTTTCTAGAAGGTTTGAAAGGTGTGGAAAGCAAGACAAAATTCCAAACTCTGGCTTTCTGGAAGAGTCTCACATCTTGCTATTTTTAAATGGCCATCCTCTTCCAACATCCCCAGGCCATTTGGGAACCACGACAAGGGCTTCACAATGTGTATGATGCGGAGGAGGTCAATGTTGCTTCCTCAGCATCCACATCCCATGGGTCCTAAATTCCTACAGATTCAAGGTTGTCAAGGGAATGGATTTCTCTCAGGTCTGGAGGGGGCCTTCCACTGCTCCAAGTTTCATAAGCGTTTTAAGTCTTTCCGACTAAAACCAGAGGCCTGGTTGACAGACTCTTTTCACATCCCTTCCAGCTCTAGGAGTCCAGATTTTAGCTCAGGCCCAGATAATTCTTTAGTGAAAAAGTGAAACTTCTGTTCTAGCTAATTCAGTCTTCGGCACATTTGCTACTGTTTTTTAGAAGCCAGAGGCGATTTACAAGGGAACTTGCAAAGCCATTTTGCCTGAACAAATTCTCCATCTGGTGATTCACTGAACATTATCTCATATTTCTTAAAGGAAGAAACAAGGGATGGACTTAGAAGGCCTCATGTTGATGTTTACCTGCCAAGACTTCTTACTCTGCTGCCTCTCCAGACCCATTTGTAAATCTACATAGAAAAACATTCTTTTGGTACAATTTCCCTTTGCTTCTAGCTGTCTTAGGTCAATGAAGCTGCAAGTTGGGGCCCTGTCCACATATAAATACCAGAATAGCTGAAATTCGAGGATAATTTTGTAAAAAGAATTTGTTTTATATTTCATGGGACCCATGACTGAGTCTGAGTATTTTTCAGTCAGTTGCTATGTGGTACCTGAGAACAACACAGCTTCTAGGGCAGTTAACATCACCTCCTGCAGAAAGCATGACGATAGACAGAGGTCCTTGAAATAGGAAGGGGAGAAACAGGGCCTGTCAGGGTCGAGGGGTGACTATGACCTCACACAGTCTCTGTTGTTCTTTTGGGGATACTCTCAACTCCCCAAACTACCTTCTCCCCCAACGTTAGCCCTTTATCTTCTCCTCCTCCTGACTGCTGGGACACCCTTGGTGGTCTGCTGGTGTCCCTGCAGCCTTTGTGATGAACCTGTTGATTTCTGTGTTTTTCTAAAGCCAGATGTTCCTTCCTGTTTGACAACCCGGTGTTTCCTCACGCACTAATCGCACCACTTCTGCTTCTGCCCTCAAGACATAGTATCTCTCCAACAAGTTGGATTGCTTTCTAGCCAGCTTGTGCCTAGGAAAAGAGACTGCCCACGGCTCCCACCCCTTCCCTAATGCTGCTTTCTTAAGGCCACATACTGATTCTCATTCAGCTGATTTTCTTTGTGTTTCTACTCTTTAATCCATAATTCTCTCTCTGTGACCCTTGCTGCTCTTTGGCTTTGGATCTTTCTTTTTATGTCTCCTATACTGTTAACTCCGGAGGACAGAATCTGGGCCAGATATATGTAGAAAGAGGGCTAGGAAAAAGATAAGAGGAATTGACTGGGCCAAGAAGGGGTGCAAGTTCACAGGACATAGGGAAATGGGAATCTTGCACATTAAGATCTTACATAAGGAAACACACCAGAATCGTACTCATTCACTCATAAATGCAAACATTCATTCATCAACTCAACACTTGTCTGTAACAAATATTCTACCTCTCAGTTGTCTGTTTTATAAGATTGCTCAAGATTATTTCTTTTCTTTGTGCAGGAATCCTAGACTTATACAACCATCTTCCAACACAGATATGAAATGACCATTTTCTGAGCCAGACACACTTCGCTCTCTTTTAATTACTTAGGCCCTGTCCGATCTAGGCACTGCGTGACAAATTTGAGGTTTTCGCCTAGACTATCATATAACGATTCATCCATTCATTTATTCGTTCACGCAATTAATTAATCATTGAACTGACATTTATTGATCAAGAACGTATATGTGCCAAGCATTGTTCTCAGTACTCCAGAAATGACAGTGAATAAAACAAAGTCCCTGTTCTCCTTCAACTTATTTATTAGAGACGTAGGTTGAGGGGAGACCTACATATTCTTTCAGGGGTTGATGAATTCTGTGAAGAAAAATCAGGTGGCTAACTAGACAAAGCAATGGGGAGCAATGTTGCGTCATTAAGTAGAATGGCAGGTAAAGGCTCCTACTTATTAAGGTATTATTTGAGTGAATAAAATGTAGGAGTGAGCCACTTGGATATTTAGAAGAAGAAAGCCTTAGGTAATGGGAGCAGGAAATCAATAACCCTCAAGCAGAAGAGTGCCTGGTATATTCAGAAAACAGCAAAATTTGGAGTCATTTAGTAGGTCCATCTCCCATGAGCACTGAAAGACCTTGCATTTTTCAAAAGATACCCACTTCATCGTGATCACCTGTTTAGTGCTTACTTTTCTCTCTAGGCTACACGTAACTTGAAGCAGGAAATACGATTGCTTGGTTTACCCCTACATCCTAATGCTTACTGGATATCTGGTACATCAGAGGTGCACCATAAATAGTAACCAAATAAATGAGTGCATGTCTGAATAAACTGCCCTATAAAATGAGATAATGCACATAAATCTTTTAGCTCAGTGACAGAGATACACCACACATTTAGTGGATTTAGGGACAATGTGCTACTGATGGTACAGGTGATGCAGGTGATGATGGTACATCCCAGGAGAAGATGACCTTCTTCCCGAAGATGGAGAGGCTGCTCCTGGTCCATGGGTAGACCTGCGCAGCAGGAAGTTTGCTTTAAGCGCTTCTTGCTGAAATCTGTCCATTTGGTTTGTGCCCTGTCTAACCCCAATGATAGCTGTAGCAGCAGCAAATGCATCTATAATGATATAAACATATAATAAATCCAACTATACAGTCAATAACAAGAAAGCAGAACTATTCAACTCTTAATCTTCTATGGCCTTCTAAACAAGGAATAACGTCTTCAGAGAGAAAACAATTAAATGATGTCAAATGGAGGGTGTCATTCAAGTGAGGGATTAGTAAAGAAGAACATAGCTACTTGAAGTGAGTTCCAGGTGTAGAATTAGCAGATGTTGTTGCAAATATCTAGTCCTCACAACTTTTGAAGCATCACATAAAACAGAGGAAGTCTCAATTTTGAAACAAGGGAGCAGTGTATACCTCAGAAACTGAAGAAAGATCACACTGAAAGATCATGGAGTCAAGAAACATTCTGGGTTTGACAGTAAATAAATCATATAGTGATGATTAAATTGCCTATGTATGGAATGTTAGAGCTGGCAGATTCTGTCAAGGTTGTTTCACAAAGCTCCTTTAATCCTTCATTTCATAGATAATGGAACTCAGACTATTTGGCTGGAACGTCTCTGCCAAACTCATACCATCAGTGGCAGAACCAGGAGAACGTATCTTCTGGTCCAGAGGTAAGTGTTCCTTCAATTAATCTCTATAGCCCCACAACTGGTCTCCCTATGTGCATTCTTGCTCTTCTACAATCTATTCTATACACAGTATCAAAGTGATGCTTTAAACCGGAAGCTCAGATCACGTTATTATGCCTAGTAAGTTCTTTAATGGTTTCTCATTGCAATTAAAGTCCAATTCCTTACAACGGTCTACAGCACTTCTCTAACATACAATAATGCCTGGCACAGAGTAGGCAATAATGAACAAATAAACTTCTTTTTTCTCGGAATAATATAAAGTTGGCCAATCAAGGTAAATCTGTAGGAACAGCTTGTTTAAATAAAATATTCAACAATATTTCCTCTACAAGTACTGTACATGATGAAATGCAAGCTGGGTGAAAGTTGGGTTAACTGAATTTAACAATCAGACCCGAATAATTTATCTTAGCCTCCCTCAGCTCGTGGATGACCACTTGTTCCCTGTTTGGCCCAGCCTTGTTAAGCCTGTTTACCGATGATTTTGATGACAACACAGAAAGGAAGCTTATGAAATCTGAATGGCACAAAGCTGGAAAGGATACTAAATATAACAATCAACATTCAAACTTGTTCTGACAGGCTGGAATTCTGAGTAAATTCCAATAAGATGAAATTTAGTAGCGATAGATACAATGTTCTGCATAAAAGTTCAAATATTAACTGTATAAGTACAGGATGGAGAAACTTGGCTTGGCAGAAATTCATGTGAAAAAGATCTGGAGGATTGAGCTGACCACAGCTTTAATAAGACCCATCAGTATGTGGCAGATGCCTTTAAAAATTCACATTCATAGGTTGCATTAATATTGTACAAGCTCTTTTTCTAAATTATGGCCAGTAATAGTTTTCCTACTCTCTGTAGCTCAAACCACATCCAGACTATGCTGTTCAGTTCTGGGTGCCATATTTTAAGAGGGACACTTAATCCAGGGGAAGAAAACCAAGATGGAGAAAGTTGGAAAAGCAAGCCATGGTTGAAAGAATTAAAATCCAAAATCATACCAAATTTTAAGTTCTATGAGATATTATAAAAGCTTCATTTTTTACTGTTCTGTAAATCAGAATGTGAAATATTGGCTTTAAGTGGGTATTAAATATATTCTGACAGCAAAATTTTGAATCAATGAATAAGGGACTTACAGGAACAAGGAAACTTTCATTGCACACGGGGGAAATTTATGTGTATCTGGAGTATTTTTACAATAGCCACCTGAATGAGTTGGGATACATAAACTATTTGTCCCTGGAGGTTGTCAAAGCGACACAGGAACAAGTAACTAAACCTCAAAATTTAGAAACACTGAGTGACGATATAGGTTCTGCATCTAGCATCTAGCATCTCTAGAAGCACAGGGCTTCTTCCTCACCTTGCTAACTATGCAAGGTGGTCAACTCAAGAGACCCTTTCACTTCCACAGCCAACATATATGGAATACTGTATATGGAAGCATCCACCCTAAAACCGAAATCATTTCCCAAGAAACTTGACTTACTGTCCACACACACAAACAACAACAACAACAACAAAACTTTGTCATTTTGTCACTAATATATAAAGCTTAACAACCCAAAATAAGAATAAAAATGTTAAGGTATTGGGACTTCCCTGGCGGTCTAGTGGTTAGGACTCAGCGCTTTCACTGGGTTTGATCCCTGGCTGGGGAGCTAAGATCCCACAAGCTACACTGGCAAAAAAAAAAAAAGTTAAGGTATTGCAGGAGGGTGCAGTCTTAGGATGTCCTCATGACTCACCATTACAATCTCCTTTTTCTGAAGAATTGCAAGAATCAAAAAGTAGCTGATGAGGAAAGAGATCAAGATGGCAGAGTAGGAGGATACTGGGCTCCCCTCCCCTCACAAACACATCAAAATTGCAACTACAGCAGCTCTCACTGAAACTGACCTGGGGACTAGCAGGACAGCTGTAAAAAAGATTTATGCGGAATCTGGTAGAAGGGAGAAGAGATCTGGTCAGGACACGTACTCCTAGTGGGGGACACAGAAGAGGAAGGGCATATCCCAGGCTCAGGGATCCTCCCTGGGGAGGATGGGGTTTGATCCATATATTAGGCACACCAGCTCTAGGGTCCAACACCAGGAAGATGAGCCCCCCTTAGTTGGTTTGAAAACCAGTGGGGGTAACCAGAGGGCTGTTAGAACCTGAGATCCTGCTCTTGAAGAACGTGTGCACAGACTTGCTTGCTTCAAGTCACAGCGTGGAGGCAGCACATTGGAAACTGCCTGGGGCTCTGACCAGATGCCAGGACCACCCCAGCGCACCGTGTGGCCCTCCTGCTCTAGCCCCTCTTTCTCCAGCGATGGTCCCCACTAAGGTGGAGGCTGCCACTGCCAATGAGAGTGCACATACTTGGAGGGAACAGAGCCGACTTGGGCTCTGGACCTGCCTCTGACCAGAGCAGAGGCAGCCATTGCCAGCGCATGCATCATCGCACACGTTCAGGAGGGAGTGAAACTAGCTCAATAGTGTGGCACCAACCCCACTTCTAACCAAGGCACACACACATGGAGAAAAATGAAACCAGCACCGAGCCCCAAGCTCTCAGGTCCTGGCTGTGCCCCAAACCAAGGTGGAGACTGCCATCACACCCAGGAGAAACCCATCTCCCTCAGGACTCCTGTTCCAGCTCCTGGGGTCCTGCCCCACCTCCAATAAGGTTGTGATGGCCTTGAGCATAGAAGCCCTGGTTTGCACCTGGCTCTGGTCTAGCCTCTTATACCAAGGCCATGGTTGCCAGCATTCCCCCAGTGAAAGATATGGCCCTCGCTCACTTTAGATCCAGCTCTTCCACCACACGTGGACTGAATAGGGATGCTCCCACACAAGTACATGCCTTCAAGACTGTGACAGGCAACTGCTTCACCTAATTTCATAGAAAAAGAGAAAGTTAAATAAAATGAGAAGAAAGATAAATGTTTCAAATGAAAGAACAAGAAAAAACCCTGGGAAGAAAACCCTAATGAAACAGAGATAAATAATTTACCTGATGAAGAGTTCAAAGCAATAATAATAATGTTAACTGAACTGAGAGAAAAAAATAGATGGACACAGTAAGAATTTTAACAAGAAAATATAAAGAAAGAAACAGAGCTGAAGAATACAACAACTGAAATGAAAAATACTTCGAGGGAGGGAATTAACAGCAGGTTAGGTGATACAGAACGCATAAGCCAATCTGGAAGATAGAATAATGGAAATCATCCAATCGGAACAGCAAAAAGAAAAACATATAAAAAAATGAGAATAGTTTAAGGAACTTCTAGGTTGACATCAAGTGTAGTAACATTCATGGGGTCCCAGGAGGATAGGAAAGAAAGCGATAGAAATATTTTTGATGAAATTATGGCTGAAAAATTCCCAAAGCTGAAGAAGGAAACAGATATCCAGGCACCGAAAGCACAGAGAGTCCCAGTCATATGGTCAGCATTGTTCAAGGCCCTGAAGCTGACTATAGACTCTTTGCTCCAAGTCACAAAAGGGTAGTCACAAAAGAATGAGAATAAATTTCTAACGGGTTCATACATGAGTGTATAATAAGGTCTACAACTGCATGAGGGATTTCTCTTCTTTCTGGTCTCTTTTAGAGTTAAGATATCATTCCAGTGATACTGCGTTTATTTTGTGATTCTCATTTTTTTAAAGATCCTCAGATTCTACTTCAGTATGCTGCATATACTTGAAGGTAACACATGCTTGTCTCCTCAGAGTAGACATAATAGGATAAAAACGGTGAACATAACAGAAACTCATTCAAGCTTGTTTTGTTTAAAAGGGGAACTATTACAAAGATACAAGAGCCAATTTTTGAACCTACTGTCTGAGTTTTTGGATTTTTAAGGTTTCTTCCCTATATCAGGTGACAAAGTTAGTGTATTACATTTTTCCCAATAACTTTGTTTTACCTTTAATGTATATTCTTTAATTCATCGGGAGTCCAAAGGATGAGGATTATATCCAAGACCTTCTACTCCACAACTGTCCTACATTCATTGATTTGTGTTGGCCCTCATATAATTATCAAATCCCCATATATATATATATGAGTCTGCCTCTGAACAATGAATTCTGTTCCATAATTATATTTGTCTGTTCCTTTAGGACTACAAAACTATTTTTTATTGCAATTTATTTTTTATTTCTATTGTTTTACTAAGGCATTGTCTACAGGTGGGTTGTCGAACCAATCCATTCTGACTTCAGTTCATTTGTTTTAAAAATCCATCCATATTGCTTGTCCTCCTAGCATCACAGTCCTTCGAACAATCTGACTATAGCTTCTCTATTTCTCTGCTGCTTCCTCTTTCTCCTACTTTTTTTTTTTTAAAACATCTTTATTGGAGTATAATTGCCTTACAGTGTTGTGTTAGTTTCTGCTATATAACAAAGTGAGTCAGCTATATGTATACAGCTCGGTGCTTTGTGACCACCTAGAGAGGTGGGATAGGGAGGGTGGGAGGAAAATGCAAGAGGGAGAGGATATGGGGATATTGCAATGGCTTTTAAGTCCTAATATCTAGTGTGAAAGTCCCCATGTTTTACTTTTCTCTTTCAATGTTGACTTACTATTAAGGAACTCATTTTTTATTTTTGTATTTAATTTTCTAATATTTGTCAAGTTTCTCCAAAAATCCAGCTGATATTTTGATAAGAATTATTTTGAAATTGTAAGATAATTTGACCTGAATTGGTAACGTTATAGAGTTAAGCCTTCTCACCTATGGTGATGGAATGAACTTAAATTGGTTCTTCTTTTATGTCCTTTAATATGCTTTAAAAATTTTCTCCTTCCTAAGTCAATATCCAAATAATTTAGAGTTTTCCTTTGCATTGTCAATTGAACCTTATTTTTTTTTTTGTCGTTCTTCCAAGTGATTTCTTATATAGTCAATGAACACTATTAGTTCTGGGATGAAATCATCGCCTGTCAGGCAACCTAACTGAATTTTCTCATTTTTAATAATATGCCTTATTTTGTTTAATTTTCTAGAAAGATTAATGAAATGTTGCCTTTTTTCTTCTAACCTTACACCTCATAGTCCTTTTATGGCTTTATGGAGTTTCTAAAAACCTACAGTATTATATTATACAATAGATACTGGGAGTATTTTATTCCTTCCTAATCTTAAAGTGAATTCACTTAAACCTTTCCTTTAAATACGTGTTTTCTATAGGTTTTTTTTTAATTTTAAAATCCTGTGATATTTCTCCTTTGATATATAAATTATAAATTATCTTATATTGAACTATCCTTGACTTCCTTTAATAAACCATTGATCATTTTATTTTTACTACATACTAGGTAAAGTTAACTACTATTGCATTTAGTAATTTCTAATCTATGTGTACAAGTGGAACTATACTTTTTTTGTAATAATCTTACTTGATTATTTAAATTAAGGTTTCTATAATCCCGAATTATTTTGGCTTTCTCTTTCTCTATTGTCTGAAACAACTGTTACACAACAAAATAATGTATTTCCTGAAGGTTGTTCTAACAACTTTCAACAACTTGCAACATAACAACAGCTAAATTTAGTTACATCAATATTATAAATATCTGCTCATTAAAACACACTACATAGTGAAATAATAGTTTAAAGGTAAGGAAGATACTGCAAAAGGGAACGATTATCTTAACTGTGTAAGGAATTTATGCAAATTAATGATACAGAGAAATGACCCAATTGTGAAAAAAAGGAATGAATATGAACATACAATTTTTGGAAGGGATAATGAAAGTGAATGGTAGCAACCAAAGGATAAGATGTTCAAATTGTTTTGTGTGTAATTAGAAAAGTGAAAGTCAAGGGCTTCCCTGGTGGCGCAGTGGTTGGGAGTCCGCCTGCTGATGCAGGGGACACGGGTTCGTGCCCTGGTCCGGGAAGATCCCGCATGCCGCGGAGCGGCTGGACCCGTGAGCCATAGCCGCTGAACCTGCGTGTCCGGAGCCTGTGCTCCGTCCGCAATGGGAGAGGCCACAACAGTGAGAGGCCCGCGTACCAAAAAAGAAAAAAAAGAAAGAAAAGTGAAAGTCAAAAAGGAATATGATATCATTTAATACCCATGAGATTTACAAAAGTTAGAGCTATGTAATGCCAAATATTAGTGGAGTTGGAGACAAGAAGGCATTGTCTACTCTTGATGATACTGAAGCTATTCTAATTTTCCGGTGAGTCCTTTAGCAGTACTTTGTATAAAGTATTCACACCTGTGATCCAGTAATACAGCACAGTAAAATTCCGTATTGGGACATGTTCTGTGATGGTTACTGTGGGATTTATGCGTGGTAGTATAAAATGGAAGACTAGTTATATACCAAGGAGGTAGATATGCAAAATGTAGTAGATTTACACTATGGAACTAGTCATGTTTACTGAATGTTTTCCTTGTGTAAGAATGTAACCTGGAGCTTTAACAAACCAATTTGGACAATTCAGCCTGGATAAACGCTTGTCTGCACACAAGTCATCAATTACCACTCTCTGGCTTGGCCTCCATGTAAATCCAATTGGTCTTAAAGCCTATCTAAACAGACAGCAAGCAGACCACATCATCTTATTTCTAGTTTAAACTTTAAACCTCAAACTCACCCCCATCCCAAGACCCACACCCTCCCCCACACACAAAAGAAAATTTTTAAAAGAAATGGCCATTAGGAACTGAGTCAGTTGCATAAGAATGGGCTTAATCCTGAAGCCAGCACTCCAAAGTAGCTCTAGGCCTCACAGCAGGTCCCCTGGAACTCTTGAAGCAGGACAGGTCAAGAATGGATAGAAGATGCTCTAAGAACAGGGCCAAGTTCTGGGGCTGCGAGGCCTCCACACATGCTTACACTCCAACATAAATACACTTCCACCTTCCTCCTCTAAGCGATGCTTTCCTATAGCACTTTAGAGCTTGTAACACTCTAAATTTTTTAGTGCAGAGATGGACAGAAACTTATTCTAAATATGCAAGGTATAATCTTATTTCTAACAACATAGGCCAAAGTTAACAGAGAAGTACTCTATGTAGCAGTTAGAAGGAACCAAATGGATAGATACACACATAGGAACATGCACGCATCTTTAAAGCACAGAGACAAAAGAAAATTATATATAAAATTAAGGCTATAACGCAATGCTACTCATGTAAACCAAAAAATACACACAGAAAAGAATAATGCCATATATTTTACGATGTTCAATTTAACTTCAAGTATGTACTAATTGTACAACAGTGGTTGTTATGGGAGTAAGGAGAAGGGGAATAGAGAATAAGAATAAAATGAATATGTGCTTTGCGTACATTCTTACATACACAAATACATTCATAAAATGAGTCTGGGCCTGACATCAGCTTGTAAGAGAGTGCCATGAACTGGGAAATAGGATTAGTCACACCTTTTGCACCTGGGATAACACAAAAGAAAAACTACAAAGGTATCTCTTAGAACTCAAGGGACTTCAGGGAAGAGGAAAGGGAGAGTTGTCAGAAATCCAGGAGAGAACGTCCCTCCACCTGCATCTCTCCTTGGCCTTCCTGCTCAGTAGATCCACTTGTCTTCCTTTGCAGCACACAGGGCAAGAATTCCATGTATACCCCCATGTGGTTACACTGCCTCCCTTCAAAAGACCAGACTAGATTGAGTTTTAGATAAAGAACGTAATTCACAATTAAGACTGATGAACAGGGGGCTTCCCTGGTGGTCCAGTGGTAAAGAATTCACCTTCCAATGCAGGGGTCCCAGGTCGATCCCTGAGAACTAAGATCCCACGTGCCGCACGGCAACTAAGCCCACGCGCCACAACTACTGAGCTCCTGTGCCTCAGCTAGAGAGCCTGCGTGTCGCAAACTACAGAGCCCATGTGCTCTGGAGCCTGCACGCCACAACTAGAGAGCGAAAACCTGCACGCCACAGCTAGAGAGAAGCCCGTGCACCACAGCGAAAGATCCCACATGCCTCAACGAAGATCCTGCGTGCTGCAAGTAAGACCCGACGCAGCCAAAGATAAAAATAAATATATAATTTTTAAAAAGGCATTAGATGAAAAAAAAAAAAAAGGCATTAGATGTTTAAAAAAAAGACTGATGAACATGGTGGATAACAGATTTTTGTTATTATACGACAGCATACAATGTGATAAGACTGTTTTTCTTTTATGAGAAATAAAATGATGGTTTCCAAAGAGGAATTCCAATTATCAATTTATTCAAATATATGCATAAGCTCCTGAAAGCTTCTGAAAGTCATATTTGTTTAATTGTAAAAGTTCTAGACTTCATTTTTTCCTTCATTCTTTCTTTCCTTCCATCTTTTAATTCCTTTCTTTTGCTTTATCCTTTGCTCTCTTTTTTCTTTTCCTTCTCCTTTTTCTTCTCCTCCTCCCCCTCCCTTCTGCCTCTTCTCCTCTCTCTCCCTTTCTCCTTCTCTCTCTCTCTCTCTCATCCATAGCTTCAACACCAAAACAGTTCAAAAAGGCATTGCCTGATTGAATCACAAAGTCCACCAGTTGACTTTTAGGGAAGAGGAATTTTCAGAATGATTTCATTTCAGGAACATGACACTGTACTTTCACTGTTTTCATAAAGCTTTTACTTAGTCTTCCCTTTGAATGGAATACCACCAAGTTGGATAGATATGGTTCTGTCTACTGAAAGTTTACAACATATCCAGAAACTTAAAACTCCCCATCTTGGTTAACCAAAGAAGATTAATTGAATATTTTTCAACCAACATTTCTTAATCTCCTGATTTGAAACGCAAGTTTTGAGCTAGGCATGACATTTGACTAGAAATATGGCAACTTTGTCACCACAATGCTGATCATTCCACTGTCCTGCTCAGGGATGAAATGAACAAAGATATTAGGGTTGGAAGCATGATGCTTCCTGGCTATTTGTTGCACCCATCTCACTCCACTGGGTACTTCAAGCGAGGAAGTCTTGTGGAGTGTGGAAATAATAGAGACATATCATGGGCACTTTACAATTCAGAAAGCCATTCAAAAACACCCACCATGCAATTAAGCTGTTTATTTTTATTTTCAGTCTATTAGAATTGGTAGAATATTTTCATTCTAGCAGCACTGTGTCAGTGAGGCCACAGGGTAGAGTGAGAGGGTTTTTACAGCCACCAGCTTCTGAAAAGGATTTACTTTCTCCCCTGCCCACTCCACATCCATGAAATTAAATGATTATTTACATGTTTGTTTTCACAAAGATAATGAATTGTTCACTGACTACTGCCTTATCCTTCTGCCTCCATCCTCTTAGCAAGTATTTTAAAAGTTAAGCTTTGTTTCCTATAAATGGTGTTATTAAATCACAGAAAAAGCTCTTTTTCAAGAGCTTGTTGGGTAGTTGTAAAGACAGCCCTAGGGCTCTCTCTGTGAGCTCCAGAAAAGATGTGGTGAGAGGTTTCACAGCTAGTTGCTTTTTCTCTCCTAAAATATATATCATTGTTTTTAAAACTAAATTTGTTTAGTTACATATGTATTTGCTCCAAAGGAGACTCTGTCATGTTGAAAATCCATCCAAATATCTTCTACTTCATCTGATGGTTCAAGGTATAGCTTCAAGGTATAGCTTCTTATCTCTGCTGATAAGAGAATAAAATTTCTGGTTCTCCTCTTTGAAGATTCAAACCAAAGCTACTTCCTAGTAACAGCCTTCTCAGAATCAACTATCAGAAGTCACTCTTGAAGAATTCCCCTTCAACTGTCATAAAGAAAAATTCTAATATTAATGGCAGGCACCTTGCTTATCTAACCCCCTATTCCTATTCTCTCCTGCTCCCTGGGTTAAACCCACTGTTTCCAACAAGCAGATAGTCCCCCCTTCAGGTCAAGTTCAACTTGCTTCTGAGCTTTTATTCTCTGCTGTACCACTCTTTCCTTCACTCCTTCTTCCTGATTTCTCAGCTTATAGAAATCTCACTTTCCTCAAAAACAAATTCTATTTTCACTTAAATTCAAACAAACAAAAGAAACAAACCAATCAATGAACAAGCAACTTCCCTGATTACTCCAAGGGCCAAACTGCCCTTTCTCTCAATGGCTTACTCTAGTACATGGGGTCGTAAAATATCACATTTATGGAATTCTTTGCCTTGTTCTCTGATTATTTCCTTTGTGAACACATTCTGTATGTCAGTAAGGACAGGGAATCTGTTGACTCTTGCCTGATGTTTTTTAACTTGCCTGCTGCCTAAGGTAGAGCTGGACAAACAGAAGACATTTAACAAATACTTTTCAACTCAATAAGTGGATATTTACCTTAACTGTTAGAATATTTACCCCGCGATTAATTTTATTTTTTAGAAATTAAAATAATCTGAATTATATAGCAGGGGTTGTTCACCTTACATCAAATGTGTCCCTGTGGATAGCTCCTCTTTGCCTTTTCTTCCCATTAAAGTCTGGTATAATTTTTAAAATAATAGTATTTTTATTATGAGATAATTCAAACACACAGAATAGAAAAATAAATACTGAGACTTAATTATGCAGTTTTAACAAATAAAAATATTAAACACTCACTACACGCTAAGCATTCTTCTATGAATTTTTACATATATTGACACATCATATTCTCAGAACACCCCTATGATGTGCTACTGTTATTACCATTCCACATTTTCTGAGTGAGCATGGAGTTGTTAAATACTTTGCATAAAGTCACACAGATTGTAGGTTGCAGGGGGCAAATGTGAACCAAAGCATTCTGGTTCAGAACCTGTGCCCATGATTCCATCCTATACTACCTTTTCACCTTGCCTTTCCATTAAATCCTAACATTATAGAACATTTACTGTGGACTTTAAAAAATATTCCCACTATGAACACTTTTCCAATCCTATTTCACTGACTTTCTCTGCTGTGATGACAGTAATTATTAATTCAATGTTTATCAATCGCATGTGTTTTTGTGCTTTTGCTTGTGGACTTATATTTACTTTTGTGCTTATATTTATAGACTATTATTTTGGAATGGTTTTATAGTTTATGTAAATATGTGGCAATTGCCTCGATTTTATTCAATGTGTTTTTAAAAGTTTATCTTCATTGGCATATATACCCTTGTTCCTCATTTTAACTGTTTTCTAGTGCTCCATGATAAATATACCATGAATTTCCTGTTCATGGACATTTGTATTGTTTCTAGATTTCTGAAGAAAGAAACAGTGCTACAACGAACATTCTTATATATGTCTCCTTTAGTTCATGTGCTTGACTTATTTTAGGGAATATAACTAGTGTATACCGTCACTCAGTGCAGGGCATGAGATTTGGTCAAGTGGCTTTCCAAATTATTGTACCAGCTTGTATGCTTCTATGCCCACTAGATTACATGAGAGTTCCTGTTTCTCTACTTTATTGCCAACATAGATGCTCTTAGGCCTTTTACTTTTCTTGGTCTCAGGAGTGTGAAATTGTCTCATTATTTAATATTTACATTTCAGGATTACCTGTTGAAGCTCAGGTTCTTTTCATAAGACCTACATTCAGATTTCTTCTCCTGTCAAACGCCATTTCAGTTCTCTGCTCATTTGTCTTTTTTATTAAATCGCAGAAGTTATAGGTTGTTAATAATAAACTCTGATTTCTATTAAATTTTTAAAATATCTCTTCAGCTTGGCTGCTTTTAACTTTGTATTTGGCTTCTTTCATAATACAGATATTTAAAAATTATGTGTGGTCGATTTATCAGTTGTTTTTGTTACAGTGTGTACAATTCAGTGGGCTTTGGTATATTCACAAACACGTGCAACCGTCACCACAGTCAATTTCAGTACTTTTTATCACCTCAAAAAGAAACCCTATACCATTTAGCTACCAATTCCTATGCCTCAGTCTCCCATCACTAAGAAACTTTCTATAGATTTCCCTGTTCTGGACTTTTAGGTGAACTGAATGATATAACATGTGGTCTTTTGTGACTTGCTTCTTTCACTTAGCATATAGTTTTCAAGGTTTATCCATATTATAGCAAATATAATTTATTCATTCCTTTTTATAGTAATAGTCCATGGTATAAATATACTAAATTTTGTTAATCCATTTGTCCATTGATGGGCATTTGGGGTGTTTCCACATTTTGGCTATCATGAATGACGCTGCTATAGACATTCATGTATAAGTTTCAGTGTGAACATGTTTTAATTTCACATATTTGGGAATGGAATTTCTGAGTCATTTGGTAATTGTAGACTGAGTTGGGAAGTATTCTCTCCTCTTTACTTTTTGAATGAGGTTACGAAAAATTGGCATTAATTCTTTAAATGTTTGGTAGAATGTAGTGGTGAAGCCATCTGGGCCTGAGTTTTTCTTTGTGGGTAGGTTTTTGACTACTGCTTTAATATCTCACTTGCTATAAATCTATTCACATTGTCTATTTCTTAAGTCAGTTTTGGTGTTTCTTTTTTAGGAATCTGTCCAATTCATCTAATTTGTTGGTGTACAATTGTTTTGTTTTAGTTTATTTATTTATTTTTGGCTGCACTGGGTCTTCGTTGCTGCTTGCAGCCTTTCTCTAGTTGCAGCAAGCGGGGTCTACTCTTCGTTGCGGTGCACGGGCTCTCGCTGCACAGGCTTCAGTAGTTGTGGCACATTGGCTCAGTAGCTGTGGCTCACAGGCTCTAGAGTGCAGGTTCAGTAGTTGTGGCGCATGGGCTTAGCTGCTCCGCTGCATGTGGGAATCTTCCCGGACCAGGGCTCGAACCTGTGTCCCCTGCATTGGCAGGCAGATTCCTAATCACTGCGCCACCAGGGAAGTCCTGTACAATTGTTAATAGTAGTTCTTTGTAATCCTTTTTAAATTTCTGTAGGGTCAGTAGTAATGTCTTCTCTTTCATTTCTAATAATTTGATTCTTATCTCTTTTGTTCTTGGCAATCTATCTAAATATTTGTAATTTTTTTTTATCTTTTAAAAGAACCAGCTTTGGTTTTATCAATTTTCTCTATTTTTCCTAGCCTTTATTTCATTACTTTTTGCTATTTTCTTTTTTATTTCATTCCTTCTGCTTTCTTTTGGTTCAATTTGCTCTTTCCAGTGTTTGAGGATGGAAGTCTATGGTATTCATTGGATGTATTTCTTCTTAATATAGACACTTACAGCTAAATATTTCCCTCCATGCCCTGCTTTAGCTGCATCCCATATGTTTTCATATGCTGTATCTTCATTTTCACTACTCTCAAGGTACTTTCTAATTTCCCTTCTGATTTCCTCTTCAATTCATTGGTTGTTTAGGAGAATGTTGTACAATTTCCACATTTTGTGAGTTTCCCAAATCTTCCTGCTATTGATTTCTAATTTTATTACATTGTGGTTGTAGAACATACTTTGTATTATTTCTATCCTTTTAAATTTACTGAAGTTTGATTTATTGCTAGTTTATCCTGGAGAATGTTCTGTGTGCACGTGGGATGACATATACCCTGTTGTTGTTAGGGTTGGTATTCTATAGGTGTCTATTAGGTCTAGTTGGTTTACAGTGTTCAAGTCTTCTATTTCTTTTGTTGATCTTCTGTTTGTTCTCTCCATTAGTGAGAGTTGGGTATGGAAGTCTCCAACTATTTTGCATTTTGGTGTTCCGTTGTTAGATGGCATATATATTTATAAGTATTATATCTTTTTTAATGGAGTGACTCTTATCACTATAGAATATCTCTATTTCTGGTAATATTTTTGTTTGAAAGTCTATTTTTTTCTGATATCATCATAAGCACTTCAGTTTTCAATCACTATTTCTTCTAATATTTTTTCTATTCCTTTCTCTCTCTCCATCCGATACCTCCATTATGTGTACACTGGTGTGCTTAAAGATGTTCCACATTTCTCTGAGATGGTCTTCACTTTTTTCAATTCATTTTTCTCGTTTTTCAGCTTGCATAATCTTTATCAATCTATCTTCAAAATCACTTATTCTTTTCTCTGCCAGTACAAATCTACCATTAAGCCACTCTAACGAAGTCTGTAATTTCTCTTTCTGTATTTTAAAAATTTCTGCCTCTTTACTGGTAATCTCTTTTTGATGCAATATTGTAATCATACCTTCCTTTACTTCTTTAATGATTTCCCTTAATTCCATGAACATGTTTATAATGGCTAAAGTCCTTTTCTCATAAATTCAGAATCTGCTCTGTCTCACAAGTAGTTTCAGTTGCTTTCATTGTTTCCTTTATATGAGTCATAGTTTTCTATTTCTTTACATACTCATAATATTTTGTTGAAAGTTGGCATTTTAGATAATATATTGTAGAAATTTTGGGTACTATCTTCTACTGCCCCCTCCCCCACATCCCGCTGGGGTTATTGTTATTTGCTTGTTTATGTGTTTAGCAACTGATTAGAGTTATTTCAGTGTCATCTCCTCTACCTCCCCTCCAGTGTTCAGCCTCTGATGTTGTTCCTTGAGGATGCTCAGGTTTGGATATGCCCACAGTCACCCAGGGATGACAGTGGCATTGGTTGGAGTCTCTCCCTTTCTTTCCCTGACCACATTCAGCAGGTAAACTCCACTAACTGACAGCTGATTATTGCATTTAATAATACCTGGGGGGCTTCCCTGGTGGCGCAGTGGTTGAGAGTCCGCCTGCTGGTGCAAGGGACATGGGTTCATGCCCCGGTCCGGGAAGATCCCACATGCCGCAGAGCAGCTGGGCCCGTGAGCCATGGCCGCTAAGCCTGCGCGTCCGGAGCCTGTGCTCCGCAACGGAAGAGGCCACAACAGTGAGAGGCCCACGTACAGCAAAAAAAGTAATAATAATAATAATACCTGGGGTATAAATTGCTCTATAAACTAATGTATTCAAATTCTGGCTCCTTTGAATGAATAATTTCTGAAGTTAGTGTTTGATTTTTGTTCTGATCATTGGAGGGCTCTTCCAGCTTTACTACTCCCTGGTTCTCTTCTGCAAACTAGTTGGCCTACAGTTTAGCCTGTGTCTTGAATCTCCTCTCAATTGCCTTTCACCACTTCTACTGTTTTTGAGAGTACTATTAGGCTTGAATTCCTTCACTCTAGTTTGCAAAAGAAAGTTCCTTAGGAAGAGATGAAGAGCTATTTGTTTTATGGCAGGTTTGTCGTCTCTCCCCAGGTAAAAATCTCTGAGCCAGGGCTATGGATTTGAATATAGGGAAGATTGCAAGTTTCTCTCTGAGGTCACCTTCATTCTAAGAACCAAGAATGCCATGAAGGAGGGGGCAGAAATATGAGATTCTTTCAGCTGGCCTTTCCTGGTGTGGAACCATGGCCTCGTGAGCCAGGGAAAGAGTGATCATGGTCTCAGTGGAGCCTCCTTTCCACGGTGGAGGCTGGACATAAGAAAGAGTCCCTACTTCTCAATTGCACTGGCCTAGAACTTAGCCTCAGCAATAAGAAACTTGGAGTAGGATGAAAAATTATGAAATCCTGCCCCTCCCAGGAAGAAAGCCTTTCCTCTGAGTGCTGAGGAGAGAGAGTATCCTGTATTCTTGGCATCACCAGTCTGGAGTGGAATCTCCATCTCACTGAACTAAGAATAGGGGAGATAGAGACCAATTTTGGTTCAGGTATCACACATTCTCATTTTTCTTACCAAATTTGGTAGATATTATTGAATAGATGCTTTGTCATATGTCATTCACTCATAACACTTTCTAGAGGCTTTATTATTTTTTTTAACAGCTTTCAACAGTTTCACTGGGAGTCAGCCAACATAATTCCTCATAAATCACACTGGAGGTTGACCTCCTAGCCCATGTTAATATTTGTGTTTTACAGATTTCTCAGATACTTCAGAGTCTGAATTGCAGATGGTTAGTAGGAAAAATAAATGCTTAACAACTAGATGCACACACACAGACAATTGAGTGAATTGACCTGGTTGATAATCAGTCAATTAAATCAAACTAGTTTTGCTGTATTTGCCTCTTTAAGAAAATCATTTTCCAAACTAGGCAGTTATCTTGTGACATATTTTATAGTATATTTCAATAATATCTCATTTATCTAGTAGCTATTCATCCAATAAGTTCTTTTCGGTATACACCTGAGAAACAGGAAATACTGGTCTTAAGTAGTCAAATGAGATGCTATAAAATTAGTGTACTAAATGTTATGCCATTTTCATAGACAACATGTCAGACACTAGCTGCTATTTTAGAATAAATTTTACCAAATGTGGTTTTCCAGTCCAAAGGTGAGAGGCACATTAAAGGAGTAGAGCTACTAGAGGAAGCACACTGACAGAAGTGATGAACAAGAGTAGATTAAAAAATTATAAAGCACAAATAAAAAAAACCCAAACAGACTGCCATCTATACATTGAAATGTCCTGAGTACATCACAGAATTAATTAAAACACAGTGAGTGATTGACTTTATGAGTGATTAAAGAACATTTAGTATACTCTAAGGAAATGAGGATACTTTAGAAATATTTCAATCAAAAATAGTTAAAATAAGACATGTAAGTGTTTAAGAGGGAGCTTTAGTTGTATGCAAGAGTAGAAAGAGGAGTTTATGTTTCCATAACAGCTGTAATATGAGGCACTTCTATGTATAATGGAAAAGCCAACATGGGCTTGTTTTGGAACATACCAGTTAGGCTTTTGGACAGACGCTAGATGAATATTTGTACAGTGAGTGAATTAAAGGATAAACCGATTAATTAACCTAAGCTGTTAAGATACTTAGAAATTTAAACTATTAAGATTTTTAGAGTCTAACAGACTTGACTTATGGTAGACCTTGATATTCACAAGGGTTGCAGCACATGGCGATTGCACGCGCCGTGGACCTGTGCAGGTCAAACATCTCAGCCATCACCAATATTGTCACTTCAAGCTTTAATGCTTTCAAAAGTTTTTGGCTAAGTACATTCACTTTTTTCCTGACTTCTTTACATCTGTCATCAAGACAAACAATCGACGTTCTTGACGTTCTTTCTGAGAACTTTTATTTTCTTTCTTTTTCTTTTCATACTAAGAAAGGGTTTATCATACACTGTAACAGACGGAGAACAACTGAGCCTTCGGGCAACTGGCTAATCCCAGTCCCTGAGGATGTAACCAGATCTCATACAAACCTCATCTGAGTCTGAGATTTTTAAGCAAGGAGGTGGAATGCACCTGGGTTCAGACATTAGGGACACAAAAATATGAAGGTAGTAAGACAGCATTCAGAGAGAAGACAAGTGCAGAGACCAAACCAGTGGTCCAAACAACTAGTCCACTCTCCTAAATTCGGGCTGAGAGTGTAAACAGTTCAGAAGTGAGGGAGAATACGGGGTGGCTCAACAGGAGAAAGAGCCTGGATTTCTTGAGGAATGGCAGTTTGAATCAAACCCATTTCCTATGTGCCCGTGACTGTATCCAGGATTACTCCTAAACTTTGTGAGGTGAGTACAAGAATAAATATGGAGACCCACACAGGAAACACCTAATATTTAAAAGTCATAAATCAAGCCAACAAACTGTCAAGTAACATGTTCTATCCTCTTACCTTGAGAAATATACCTTCACGATGATCTAAAAACCTAAATCTGAATTTAGGGTTCTTGAGTTCCTGGAAGTTCCACAGACCATGACGGTGTAGGGATGTGAGCCAGTCCACAGTTCATGGCCCTGACCAGCTCCTTTTTTTCTCTCTCTGACCCCTGCTTTCTCCTACACTATTAGAAGCCCCAGTGTACCTGGTGGGACATCCCAATGCATGCAGCTAAGTTCCAACCATATTCCATACCAACAATGCCTCACTGGCCATCCCTCAGGCCTAGAAGTATATACACCAGTGGTTGGGGACTTCAGAATCCTGGTAACTGGAGCCCTCAATAAAAAGGGGGCTTGTTGCCTTAGCCTCAAAACCTCCTCCCGCTCAGGGGAAATGCATGAGCTGAGAGAGCTAGAGCAAGACCCTCTAAAGCCCAGGGTGAGGCAAGGGCCCTCTCTCCCATACCCAAGGGTAGTACTGGCTGTGACTGCTAATCCAGATAACATAGGAGTCCTTCATTCTTCATGTCTTTTTAAGTGCATCACTATGGACCTAGGTTGGATACCGCAACTCTGCGTAAGTTGAAAAAGAGAGCAGAATTAGGAAAACCTTAACACGATGGTAAATATTTCTCCCTTCATTCTTTAAACTTGCTCCTGGGAGAATTATTAGGATTCATAGAAAACTTTAATTTCTTTTGATTTTCTCGGTATCTGTTTTCCAAACATCTCTTACCAGCAATTTCATTATATTTTAATGAGCTTCAACAACTATAGAATGATTGTTTACAGAAAACTCTTTGAAGGCAAGAGCTGTCTTATTCATCTTTTGCAGCCCCATCTCATTGCTCGGGTCCTCACACGAGAGATGCTCAGTAAATATCTGTTGAACACGGTGGCAGCTCTGAGCCAAAGATCAAAATGTGAGCAAGGATGCATTTCTGTATTTCCTTGTTTTTGTGGCAAGAGAGTGTCTACTTGGAATAAAGTGAAACATTCAATTATATATTGCTTGAGAACCTCATTTTTTTGGAAGGAAGCATGCTTGGTGCACTGAGAGTAGTTGGGAATCGATATCAGGGTGTAGACGGCTGGTCATCACAATTGTAAAGGTATATACAGGGGCCATTCCACAATTAGACCATGTCCACCTGTATAGGTAAACCAAGGAGGACAAGCAGGCTGAGTAGTCATTGAGCCTGGGCCTCTCCTTTATGGAGAAGAGAGAACTAAGGAGGTCAGTTCTCCCCTGGGCAAGCAGGGAAACAAGGTATCATTTTGAATGTCTGCTCTTTTGCAGTCTAATTATTCGGAACATCGTAGAGGCCGCAGCCGTCAGGGACATTTCCGAAGCGAGTGTTTTCAATGCCTATGTGCTTCCCAAGCTGTATGTGAGACTGCATTACCGCGTGAGCCGTGCCATTCACAGCAAGGTAGTCAGGAATCGTTCTCCGGAAGCCGGGAAGGCCTGAACACTTCCACCCCTACTTAGACCTGCAGGTGCTGCCCCACGACCACCACCAAAGCCCATGTAAGGAGCTAAGTCCGTAAAGACTAAAGAAATACTGTCCCCTGGAAAGACAATAAAGTGGAAATTATACTAAAAAAAAAAAAAAGCACTTTCTATGTGTCTAGCACCACAAGAATTATGCTTTACACCATAAGCAATTTTGTTTTTCAGAAAAAAACAGAGCCATTGTAGACCCCAGTTGATGAGAGCTGATTTGTGAAGAAAATTGAATCTAGGCCTTGAAAGTTAGGTAAAATTTAATGAGGTAGTGGAGAGAGAAAGGAATAGTCCAAGTGAAGGGAGTACACGACATGAGAATGAGGTTCAAGTGCGTATTTCAGGTGTAGGAAGGAGCTCATAGACTAGTCTGTCTATAGCAGAGGGTGTTGTAGGAAGTACCTACAGATGAAGGGATTGGAATCATATCGTGAAACTTCATAGTCTGAACTCAGGGTTTAAATTTAACACATTTCATTCTAACACCCTGACAGATCAGAATGCCTATTTTTATTTAATGATTAGACACTTACATACTATTTGTTTCCTAAGCATTTAACAAATACTAAGCCATTTACACCTCATAACAACCCTATAAGGGCTTTCATAATCCCTATTTCACTAACGAGGGAACTGAAATACAGAGAGATTAAGTAATTAGCCTTACACAACATGTTGCCTTGCAAACTAGACGGTGTACTTGGTCCTCACATTTTCCTTTACCTGCTGGCTGGTAACCGAAATCCTTCCACTTGTAGTATGTTTAGTTTGAAAGTGACTCCTCTAGAAGGCTGTAAATTCCACTAGTAAAGTAGCAGAACTCTAGATTAAGTGTCATGAATCAGGGCAGAAGGCATAGGGGAACTCTGAAAGGCTGTTGGGGAGAGGTGGTATCAAGGACAGAAGGATGCAAACGGACAGGTCTAGAGTGATATAAACTAACTTAGCTCCCTTCATAGCTGTGCTGGGCACTGACTTGGGTACAAGAAATTAGAAATGACTGTAGGTTTCCAAACACAAGAGGGACCTAATGAAAGTGACAGTTTAGGAAAATCAATGAATTTGTGCATTTCATGAAGATACGAGGCTTTAGGTATAGTAAACTTGAATCAGCCAAGATTATGGCAGCATTCTGCATGAGAATCAAGCAAAGGTGACAGGAAACCATAGGAAGTGATTTACTACCTAATATAGGAGTTAATCTAACTTGAACTAGCTCTACACTGAGACAATACTGAATCAGTACATCTTGAACCAGAATGTGTATTTCTTCTCTTACATAGACTCTCTGGTCTTATCCTACTGTCTTCACAACCATGTAAATCGACAGGATTACTCCTTGACAGAACTCTACGATTCTCTCTAGGGTGAAGGCTGACTTTTCAAGTCACACTGTAAAAAGGTGGTGGTTATTTCAAACTTGCTTAAAAACTTCCTTAACTAGCTTAGAGTAACACTTAATTCTAATACAGTATTATTCAACATTTTGTAAATTCACTGGACCAGTTAAAATGCTCCAATTCATTTGGAAAGCCTGAGGGTTTTTTCTGCATGTTTTCAATTAGTCTTTAATATTTCCTTTTTTTTTTTTTTCCCCTCCTCTGTGCCCTGTTGCCCACCAAAGCTCCCTCTTACAGATCCTAAATATTGGAAATTCTGACTTTGTTGGTCTTAGGTCACGTCTTTCCAAACAACCCAGCAACTCCAAATGAAGGGAAACCTTAGCTTTTATGTTTCCAAAGTACCTTCTAGATCTTAGCTAGTGCTCCTGGCATTAGTTTATGTGTAAGATAAGAAAAAAAAAATTAGAGATAAAACTTTTCATTCCATGTAGGTTTCTTGCTTGACTTCTTAGCTGCAAATCCTATTCTAAAATGAACTCCTGAATGTTCAGTCTCTCCACTCTTCAGCATCGATACTACAAAAGGGTCATCTCGCGTGCACATAATAAGGCTCATGCCTCCTCACACATGCCCCAGTGTCATGACTGCATTGTCAGTTTCGCATAAAATTGTGAACTACATCTTGGCCAGAACAAAGAATCACTTCTATGGGAGGAGGGTTATGCAGCATTTTCTGCCTGCCCACTTCCCCCAAGCTCGTCCCAGTAACGCCACCTTGTCTGAGGAATGGAAGCAGAAAAACAAGGTCAAGGGGCCTTGACTCCCTGCACAAAACCTGCCTAAAGTCTAGGATGGAGAAGCCTGGGAGGTTTCTTTCTGCAGCACTGAGAGATGATTAACAAAAAGGGCTAGTTGACTGCAGGTCATGTTTCCCCAGGAATTCTGCAGAGGGCGATTAAGCTAATAATTGCCAGGGGCATCTTTGTGCAGATGGGGCATCTTTGTGCAAAACTGTTTTGCTGGAATCCTGTTTTTAAACTGGTTAAAAATCAATTGGCTAACCATTTCATCAGGACTGAAAGTTACCAGAAATTTGGTTGACGAGAAATTTCCATTTTGAAGTTGAGAGGGTACATATTCTGAATAGTTAATTGGCTTACTTGCTCACACTTTTGGAATAAATACAAAATAATACCTAAAATTTAGCTTTGGTTTCTAGAAGTCATCAAACTGACAGTGAAGCTACCTCCGAGCTAGGGAAGATACGCCATGTTTGATACACTGAACTATTATTATGAGTTATAATTGTTAAAATACCATGAACATTAGTTCTACCCAATGATGCCAAGAGTTTTTCTTTAACAGATACAATTATTCCTACATGAGAAGCAAGGTATCTTCAAAGAAATAAATCTCTTTAAGATTTTTAAAAGTACATCTAGAATGCCTGCTTTTGGAGACAAGGTCTTGAAAGACTCCTTATCTCATTTAAATATTCGGTGACATAGGTTTGAAGGGCAACCAACGTCACATAAAGACACTCTCAGAGTTAAACATTAGTCTCTCTATGGGAACTCTAAAATTTGAAACTTTAATTTCCCAAAACAATAACAGTTCTAAGAGGTATTACATCTTATGCCTAAAAAAGGGGTCACGCATCACAATTAAACAGGTCACTTTCCTCTGGAGCCACTCAAAGTCTCTAACATGTTCATGTGCTCTGTGACTCTCAGAAATAAAGACTTTTCCCAGAATCCTATTATCATAGGACTTTTTGATGTATCGTATCCCCGGAAACATACTTTGGCAAATGTTGACTTCAAGTGATTTTTTTCTTCTCCATAGGCAAAAAGTGGTGCATGAGAAAAGGGATCAGAGAAAGACATTCGGGATGTCAGAGAAACGCATCAGAAAGTGTTAGTGAAGAACTTGGGAAACTAATTACTCTTGTTTTATATTTCTATCCCAAGCCAGTTCTGCAGCTATGCCCAAAGAGTTATCCACAAAGGCTACCTCTTATCATCAGAGCTCATGAGAACCAGATATTCTTTACAGAGGTTCTGTTCGATCTGTAGTAGAGGAAGCAATGGGATGTGGGCCAGATTCCATTTCCCCGCACTGATAAGCTATTTTCCCTAAGGCCTGCAAAAGCAGCTCATGAGTAGCTGGCTTGGCCCATTTAAGATATTATTGCATTGTCCACTATAATGATAGTAATAACCTTGTAATGAGTGTGCATAGAGCTAGGCCCAGTACAAAAACCCAGAACAAACCACACTCTGCCTGTGCATAGTGAATAACAAAGAGGCCTTCCATCCCCATGGGGTAGTCACTGTTGAAAAAGTAGGTGATCACTTTCTTTCTGACATTCTGGCCTCTGGCCATGAATATTGAGAGCTGTTATCCTCTGAGGCTACCCATTTCCTTCTCCAAAAGCCTTTAATGCTTATGGTAAGTATACTGCCTTGTAACCCATGCGACGGAAAGTAATGTCAACTGTCCGTTCCATAAAGTATTCCTCAAAAAAGGTCATATTCAATACCTAATATTGATGTAAGAGCTTTAGCTAATTCCACTGAATATAGAAATCCATCTACAGATTTCTTTCTCCATATATAGATTTGCATTCACTCATCTGAACTCTGTCATCTGGCACTTTTACACCTCAACAGCTATTTTCTGCAATTTTGAAACTCTTTCATTTTTTAAAAATTGGCAAGCAGACAATTTATTGATCATCCTCATTTTGTAAGAAGTATTAAGAAGGGTTTCAAGAAGTTAAACCAGCACAAAATAATATCTAGCAAAAAAAATTGAGAGATGAAAGTAAAAGAAGGATGGGCAGAGAGGAAAGGGACAGACATTAAATAGTATGAGAGAGATAGAATAGTTAACTTTGGAGCAAGAGAAGCTAACTATTGAGCTGTTGTCTACAAATGATGCTATTCTGTGATATGATAGCTTTTAACATAATCACACGAAGTAGTAAGAGACGCAGAGCAGCTATGAATAAGTTCATTGGTTCTATTTAAATTTCATAGGCATGATTACCACCCCAAGTATCTCATAATGCTGTGTCACTGGGAATGCCATTCTACAATAATGGCGATCCTTCACCCAATCACCAAATAAGGCCAGAAAAGAGTTGAGCTGTTACAGTAAAGGTTAGCCAAATCACTGAACGCGTTTTTCTTTTTCAATTGTTGTTGTCGTTGTTTGGTTGCAGAACTGAAATGACTGAAAAGCAATGCGACAGATACAAAATCAATCACTTAGACATTTCCTTATGTCTCCAAATTTGCTTCAGAACGCCTTGTTTGTTCAGAAAAAAATGAGGAATTGGGATTTGGTGACTTTTCAAATGCATGGTTCATGAAAGCCCCGAATTCCTGAAACCTTTTCACCCACTCAGGCCCATGAGGAAGAGGTACATGCCACACCCCAGCTTTTGAACAGTGTGCCGAAAGCCTAGATCTTAAGGTCATCTAAAAATTACTAGTGATCCTAAAAACGATGTGATTTCAAAAGTTTAAACATGTATGTTGCTTTTTAATTTTTGCTGGACAATTCAGCCATTCAGCAGTCAGTAGTTTACCCTGGCTGACTGAGTTCTTACCATATTGCTTTGTGGATTTTTGGAAGAATATTTGGGTTACAAATGAGATATAGGCTGAGTCATACTGCAGAGGGACTGTGTGAGATGCAGGTTTTCTCTTCATTCATTGCCTCGCTGATCTGCAGCATTATTTCAGCTGGGAGCTGCAGTATGTGACCAGTTAGCCAATGGAAATCTGCTCTCTGGACTCCCTGGAGGTAGGTTGTTACTGAAGTCCAGGCTGATAATAAGGACATTGCAAAATGTAACAACATGACACACCCAGAGTAAAGGAGAAGCTATGAAGTAATGAACCTCTTCCATCAGCTCTAAACTCTTTATTTATTTGCAAGTTTCACAATGTTTCAAACAGGGGGAAGAAAAAAAGAAAAAAAAAAGGACTGAATGAATGCAAATCAGAAGGTTTTTTGGAGGACTGATTTTTCACCTCTTTCCTCAGGAAAGAATAGTATGAATCTGCCTCTCAGTATTTTTTTTTTTTAACATGACGTGCTGATTTCTGGTGCTTTTGAGGAGCTTGTTTGTCCTCATGGATGTTTTAGGAAGTTACCTCTTTGAGCTCACCTAGAGTTGATCTCATTAATAAAAGAATGACTTTACAGTGTTTCTAAAATTATACTCCAACTCAGAATTGCAAGAGTTGGCTTTTAAGCCAGAAGATAAATTTCTTAAGCATTAAGCTTACTTTATCAAGCATTACACCTGACATTCTCTCATAAATTTTGCATATCTTTTAACTTATTTTAATATTGTGTGGGCTTGGTTTATAATATTCTCACACAGTTACTAAAATTGAGTCTTCTCAGCAGTATATTAGTTGTAGGAATGCTTAACCCTCCCAAAATATCACTCGACTTAAAATAACATCAGCTAAGTTTTCTTTTGAGTTTGTTTGCTTTTTTGCTTATTTATCATGTGCTTTGTGTATGTTGGAACCAGCCATGCAGTTGCTGTATGGCTTTTATCAGAGTGCAAAAATATTTAGACAAGGTTGCTATTGGAAACACTTTTGAAATACCTCACGTGTCACATTCCCAGGTATAATCAACATTGTAGTATGGTTGGGTAGGTTGGTTTCAGGAGGCTTCAGAAGGCAGCAGGGTGCATTGCTTACAGGGGTCAGGGACATTCAAGTCGGGGCAGAGCCGTCACAGACATCACTTTGCAAAGGCACAAAGAGCAGTGTGATTGGAGAGAACAGTCTTCAACTGGCTACATTTTCTAGTGGCACCCCCCCCCCCCCCACTAAGCCTCACAACACAGGCGTCAGCCTCAGCGCTAAATCTGCACAAACACCTGGCTCAACTGTTATGACTGAATTGGCAGGTCAATTGGTTCAAACAAATGATCAATTCAGTGAGAAAGCATGAGCTTGAGTGTTGGACTAAACCAACCCGCCTCTTCAATCGAAATCGCAGGTCTGTTCAGAAAGACAAAAAGTAGAAATTAAGATATCTGTACAATGATTCTATTTAATGGATACATAATGGGTCCTACAATAAATTGATATTGTTGGTTGGGCGCTTACAAATCAACAGAACTAAGGAGAATTAAGGAATAATACCAGCATATTGAAGATTACCTCACAAAGGCCTAAAACCAAAGGGTTAAAAATCTATGGTCCATATGCCTTTGACTGTATTTAAAACAATTTTAATAACAACACTACTGAGCATTAAGTAAGTGTCAGGCACGGTTCTAAGGGCTTGACATTAATTATTTCATTTCATTCTCATGGTAACATATGAGATAGGATTGAGAGGTGGGTGCATAAAATCAGTAATCAAGATAAACAGCATTTTAATGAAATATTTTTTAAAATAAAAATTAATGCAAAAAATCCATGATGAGCAAAATATCAAAATTTTAAATACAGTCTTCTGTTTGTTGTTTTATGACCCTGCATTATGGGTGATGGGAACAGTAATTTCCAATCAGCCTGAGGTTCTGGGGCCGTGAGGCCAATGTGTTCTCCCCTGGGTGGGTTTATGAGGGTTGACAATGGTGAGCTAACAGACTGGATGACTTGGAGCTTTAAATATCATGCTTTTTTTTTTCCTTTTTTAAAACTGAAGTATAGTTGTACAATATTACACAAGCTACAAGTGTACAACATAGTGATTCACAAATTTTAAAGGTTACGTTCCATTAATAGTTACTACAAGAGACTGTCTATATTCCCTGTGTTATATCCTTGTAGCTTATTTATTTTGTACATAGTAGTTTGTACCTCTTAGTCCCCTACCACTATCTTGCCCCTTCCCCATTCCCTCTCCCCACTGGTAACCACAAGTTTGTTCTCTGTATCTGTGAGTCTGTTTCTTTTCTGTTGTATTTACTAGTTTAATTTTTTAGATTCCACATGTGATATCATACAGTAATTATCTTTCTCTGTCAGACTTATTTCACGTAGCATAATACCCTCCAAGTCCATCCATCTTGTTGCAAAGAGCAAAAAAAAATTTTTTTAATGGCTGAGTAGTACTCCATTGTATACATATACCACATCTTCTTTATCCATTCATCTGCTGAATTTTCCACTTGGTTCAAAATATGGGAGGCTAGTTTATAAGTATATATAAAGGCACATGGTTTTGTTTTATGTTTCAGGCTGTAATATTACAGGTGCCACAATGGAGATAGATGTTCATTATCTTCTTTTTAAAATGAAGACTCTGAAGTTACAGAGAGGTTAATACAGTTGTCCAAGCTCACACAGTGAGGAAGTGGCATAGCCCATTTTTGAACCCAAGCAGTCTAACTCCCAGGTCCATTCTCCTAATCCCTGCTCTCTTGGAAATCACAACACTTAACCAGAAAATCTGAGTATCCAGCACACTTTACTCTCTGAGTACTCCAACTGTTAATATAATGTTGCTCAACCATATCTTCAACATAGAACAATTTGTGTTAAAAATTTTCAGAGAAAGAAATCAAAGCCTTTATAAATAGCGGTTTTACATATCTACCAATATTACTGTGAGGTAGGTGTGAAAACTGCGTCTGAGGGTACTGCCATTAAATAGCGATTTAAATCAATCCTCTTTCAAAATGAGGACCATGAATAATCTGACTATGATAACGCCAAAAGGGCATTAGGAAGCACTGATATCTTCTGATCATCTTGCTATAGATTGCACTGCCTAGGTCAGACACAGTTCTCTTCAAAGGATGTAATCTAAGGGACTCAAACATTAAGCCATCATGTTGAAACAGTACTTTATTTTTAAAGGCTGACGAAAGCATGTATTTGGACATGCAGATTTCTTTGGCTCTGCCAAAAGACTCATTTATTTTGCTTCTGCAAGCTGGTTCTCCTTGAGAACTGGGGAAAAATGGTTTTCTTTGAGTCATGAACTTACTTGTATAAAAGTTTCTTTTACTTTCTCTTAGTGAGGAGGCAGAGTCTGAACTAAAGAAGAGTATAATGTTGATGACATAGTGATGATGATGAGGAGGAGGAGGAGGAGGATGCCATTGTACCTCTGAGAAAATTTAAGCATGGTTCACAGCGTTGAGGAAGAGCGTCACACCAGCGGCTCTGGGAATTGGCTCTAAGCCTCCCTAAACTACACAGCAAGTCACTGAAAGAGGAAATTAGGTACTTGCCTTCTTTTATCTTCATCTCTATCTATATTTTGCTGCTTTGTGTTTAAAACTACAAATTTATTCTCTCTACAGCTACTGTCATTGATTCATTCACACATTCAAAAAACTTTTTGAGAACTTGTATATACCAGACACTGTACTAAGTGCTGAAGAAACAAAAATGAGAAGACATGGTTCCTGCCCTCAGGAAGTTTATAATCTAGTTGGGAAGCAGATATATCCACAAGTATTTGTAATGACATATGTGTATGTACAAAATGCAGTGGGGTTACATCATGGTTGAAGGAGAGTCTGCTGGGAAAACAAGGGAAAGCTTCCAGAGGGAGACTATATTTACACTCAGGCTTAAAAGAATAAATAGAAGTTTTTCCACTGAGTAATGGGAAGGCCTTCTAGACAAATGCAAAAACACAAAGGCCAAGGAAGACACGGCATGTCTCTAGACTGATAGTTCAGTGTTGCTGGATCATCTAGGGAAAGATCTAGAAAAGAGGTGGCAAGTTAGACAGAAACCAGACCCTAACAGGTATGCAAGGTTACCATTCAAAGGAGATTAGCTTTAATCCTGAAGGAAGTGGGCAACAATTGAAGAGTTTTGCCAGGAGAGTACTATGATCAGATCTCAATGATGCAAGACCACTTAGATGTTACGTAGAGCATAAATTAGAGGGATAAATACAATTGATGTTCTAGGCTTTTTTTCCCTCTTTTTTTCTTTTTTCCAGGACTTTCACCTTCTTCCTTAACATAAAGTTTCATAACTAATGAATGTGGATTTTTCAAAATTGATACATTTGCTATAATTTGATATACTAAAACACCTACTTGCAAATCAGGTCTCTGATAATTTTACAAACATCTGTAAATTGTAATCTATTTTGAAAGAGGCAGATCAGTTCAGTAGAATAAAGCTCTTTCTGGTGCTTCAGAGGTATCAAGGAAAAAAATATGATCACACTGCCAAAAGACCAGGCGTGTGCATTTGTGGCCATAGAGAAGGGATATGAGCATACTCTAGTGTCTTCATAATTCTATTAGGACCCCACATAGGCATGCATACACTCAAAAAGAAGCTTATTTTTAGGCGGAAGCACTCAGTGGGCAGTAAATAACCCTTGATCTTTCTCTAGCCAGCAATTAGTCCTGTTTGCTGACTACCTGAATCATCTCATAGTGTTTTGGCACAATTCTGGTAGTTTTCAACATACTTATTATCATAGCTTCAAAGCACGATTTCTCAAGATTAATATACCGTATAGTTAAGGTGAAAAAGCACAGCAACGACGATTCATTTCTACTCTGGTCACTATAGAATTTTACTTAAAAGAAAAATGTCTCCTCTCTTTTCAGAGCAATGCTATTCTAGGAGCCTGTACTGTAATACAATCCTAATGTAAAGCCTGTCTTAAAATGCTGAACCCAGAAGAATCTGGCATAAATAAGACATGGAGTTAGCTGACATGAGATATTGCATTTATTCCATTGTTGGAGAGGACAAAACTGGGCCGCTGTTGTCACAGGCGAAAAGTGTTTTCAGAAGTCTGCTCTGGCGCTTGTTAGATAAGGGGCTGCCTTAGTCTGAATAACCTGAACGAGATTTATACACATCACTGAAATGGACTTGTGTTTACAGCATGCCCTTGCTCCCCGGGATTAACAGTGCAAGGGCAGTGTGAGAGACATCAAGCAAGGGAACCTCAAACAACCTTCCAGGAAGTGCTAGGAAGCTGCTCAGAAGAAAACAGATTTTCTGAATCTTCTCTTTGACTAGTGGCAGGCAGCAAGCTCGTTCCTGCACCAAGAATAGACCCCAAGCTGCTGTTATGACCTGAGTAGGGAACTTATTTCAGCTGTAAAAATGGTTAAACTATATTAAATAAACCAGAGTTCTGCTGCCATTTTCTCTAGAAAGAGTAAGATGCTTTGCAAGAAATCATCACAGAAGCAAATGATGGTCCCCAGTGTGGGGTTTTAAAAATACGCTAATGTACCACAATCAGGATGAAAGAAAGCCTTTATGGAAAGCTGGGATTCATACTCGCTTCGTGTATTTTTTTTTTTTTTTTACTGCACAGGGATCCTCTCTTACATGCTCTCACTCAGGGACAATTCAGCTCTTGCCTGTGCTCCTAGGGACTGAGCTATTTTCAACTCCCTTTATGATCTATGCAGAAATTATCTCTACTTCCAAACCATCAAATATAGTGCGTGGGTGCAATGGCAGCCTTCCAGTGAGCTGAAAAGCTCTCATGACTTGGCATACGGTCTTCCCCTGGGCCCTTCAGTAATGGCATTTCACTTAATACAATATGCCCCTAACTGAGTTATAGTGATTTCAAATGAATTTAGTCTCCTTATCAATATCCTCTATTTGGCGGTGTGCTTGCTCTTCAGTGTGCCGTGCCAATAAATCCAGCACAAGTGCTGCCTCCTTCCCTCTCAATTGTTTGGCCTTTCTCCTATGAAAGCAAACACCCCGCGGCAGAAAAGGAGGCTCTCAAAAAACATGTTTGTATCATAAATGTAAATATCAATAAACTTGGAAAGTTGACAAGGGCATGCTCTCAGTAGATTTGGGCATGTTGCTGTCTGTTTTACAAGTGAGATGCTGGAGTAGCAGGAAGCCCAAGTAGCCTGCTCAGAGTCCTAAAGGGACATGTCAAAATTTGAATCCAGAAAAACTGTTAACCCGAAACGAACTCAATGAGTGCCATCTCAGGGTGAGGCAGCACGACCCTAAAAGGAAAGAATATAAGTCTGGCCAGGGGTATCTGAATTCTACATGACCTGCACACAGAAATCAGGATCAGAATGCAACTGATGAAGTGTTTTAGTATTTTCCAAACTGCAAGTCTCTTAGGAAACCTTTTCTGCTGTTTTTTGTTTTGTCTTTGTTTCTTTAGTATGCTTTCCTCTCTTTTTTTAAGTAAACTTTTTATTTTGAGATGACTATAGATTCACATGTAGCTTAAGAAATCATATAAGAAGATACATGTACTCCTGAACCAGATTTCTCCAATAGCTATGTCTTGCAAAACTACAGTACAATATGATAGCCAGAATATTGACACTGATTTAAGAAAGACATAGATGTTTCCATCAACACAGGATCCCTCAGATTGCCCTTTTATAGCCACACCCACACACTTACTTTCCATCCCTACCCCTCCTTAGCCCCCGGAAATACTAATCTTTTCCATTTCTCTGATTCTGTGATTTCAAGAATGTTACATATGTGGAATCACGGGATTGGGTTTTTCCATTCAGAATAATTTTCTGGAGATTCATCTGGGTATGTTTGTTTAAGAGCAATAGTTTGTTCTTTTCCATTGCTGAGTAATGGAATGGTATGGATGTACCACAATTTGTTTAACCATTCACCTGATGAAGGATATCAAGGATGTGTCCAGTTTGGGGCTATTACAAATAACATTACTATAAATATTTCTGTATAGATTTCTGAGTGAACATAAGTTTTCATTTCTCTGGGATAAATTTCCAGAAGTGTAATTGCTGGGTCATATGGTAGTTGCATGCTTAGTTTTTTAAGAAACTTCCAAAATATTTTTCACTGTTGACTGTACCACTATTCATTTCTACCAGCAGTGTATGACTGATCTGATTTCTCCATATCCTCTCCAGCATTTGGTGTTGTCACTATTTTTTGTTTCAGCTACTCTGATAAGTGTAGAGCAGTATCTTGTTGTGGTTTAATTTGCATTTCTTTAATGGCTAATGATGTTGAACATCTTTTCCTGTGTTTACTTGCCATCTGTATATTCTTTTCTTCTGTTTTTTCCCATTTTCTAATAGAATTTTTTAATGTTGAATTTTGAGAGTTTGCTAAATATTCTAGATATTAGTCTTTTGTCATTTAGGTTGTTTGCAAAATTCTCCTCCTTATCTGTAGCTTGTCTTTTCATCCTTTTAAAAGACCTTTCACAGAAGTTTTCATTTCTATAAAGTCTAATTAGTTGATTTTTGCTTATGTGGTTAAGTGATTTTGCTATCAAGTCAAAAAACTCTTCACTTGTTCCCAGATTCTGAAGATTTTCTGCCATGTTTTTTCTAAAATTTTATTATTTTAAATAAAATTCTGTGACCCATTTTCTGTTATTTTTATGTTAGGTGTGAGACTTAGGTTAAGGCTCATTTTTTGACGGTTGTTCAATTGCCTCAGCACCATTTGTTGAAAAGTCTATCTTGCTCCTGTTGAAGGCTTTTGCACCTCTGTGAAAAATCAGTTGGGACTTCCAGGTTCCACGCATTCTATAAGGAACTTAAAAGTCCCCACTCCATCCTAACGAATCTGAACAAACCGAAAATCAATAACTTAGATTCATCAGAAGAGTGAGGTTACAGGGCAAATTTCTACTCCCCAAATTGGAGAGACAGAAAGCAGATACAGAAAAATCACAATTTACTGGAACAGAAACTCTAAGCAGAACCCTCTGTGGGAGCCAGTGCCAGTGTAGGACAACCTAAACTGTAATTGACAATTTGCTGGAAGCTCACTGTGGACAAATCTGAGAGTTAAAAACTCCAGGGAGACCCAGTCATGGGGGAGCTCCACACATTTGTGAGTTTTGCCTTCAAGGCCTCTACTAGTCCTAGTAAATCTCAGAAAAAAACCCTCTCAAGTTTCCAGAAGGGGCAGAGGAAAAGGAACCACTTTGAAATGTATCAAAGCATTCTGTTCTTCTCGACAGCCTACCTTCAGCAGAAACTATTTTATCAGATACTATCGGGGTTCTATCTGAGCTTACCAGACCAGAGGGAAGGGAAATACCCAGGTCCAGCTCTCTAGTTTTCCATGTGGGGAAAGGGAAATACCTAATTCAGCCTCCCCCTAGCCATATGGTGCCATGTAAGGAGAGAAGAAAAAAAAAGGAAAAGAAAAAAAAAACCCAAAATAACAAAAACAAAAAAACTGAAAAGAACTGGTGAAACTGACAGTTCAGGAGCACAGTCTTACAAAAGACTGATACCTAATCATAGACCAATAGCACTCTTCCCCCACCCACCGTACCACTACATTACTAAAGGCTTATTCATTGCAGTTTCTTTGAGCCAGTATATCATGTCCACTTTTCAATTAAAAATTACAAGACATGCTAAAAGGCAAAAGCCAGTTTGAAGAGACTGAATGAGCATCAGAACCAAAGTCAGCTGTGGCAGAAATGTTGGAATTATCAGACCAGAATTTCTTTAAAACTATAATTAATATACTAATGGCTTTAATGAAAAAGGTAGGCAACATTCAAGAACTGATGGACAATATAAACAGAGAGATGAAAATTCTAAGAGAGAAGGAAGAAGAAATGCTAGAGATAAGAAAACACTGTCAACAGAAATGAAGAATGCCTTCGATGGGCTCATTAGCAGACCAGACATGTCTGAGGAAAGAATCTGAGCTTGAAGATATGACAATAGGAACTTCCAGATTGTGGAAGAATGGGGAGGTAGGAGAACCCTGTTTCTCCATCTCACCACAAAGGTCAATGACTGAACAGCTATCCATGAACAAAAACATCTCTAGGAGACCTCTAGAATCCACTTAGGAAGTTTCAGCAACACCATGGAACAACAGGAAAAAAAAAAAAACCACTGAGAATAATCACATAATACATTAATATTGTAATATAATGATGTGTTAATTTCTTAACCCTAGTGTAAAAGTTAAAAAAAAGTGGAAGTATTAAAACTAGCTCTAGCTTCAACAATTTGTTAATGGATACACAATATTAAAAGATGTAACTGGTGACATAAAAACATAAAAGGGGGGAATAAAAGGATAGAGTTTTTATATGTGATTGAAGTTAAGTTGTTACCAGTGTGAAATAGATGCTATATATCTAAGACATTTTATGTAAGCCTCATGGGAGCCACAAAGCAAAAATCTACCATAGATACACAGAGGAAAAGCAGCACGGAATCAAAGCATATCACTACAGAAAATCACCAATTTATAAAGGAAGGCAGCAAGAAAGGAAGAAAACAAAAGTGGAACTACAAATATCCAGAATAAGATGGTATTATTATTAGTAACTCCTTACATATCAATAATTACTTAATGTTAATGGACTGAATTTTCCAGTCAAAAGGTATAGAGTGGCTAGATGGATTAAAAGAAATAAAAAGGCCCAACTATATGCAGCCTACAAGAGACTCACTTTAGCTTTCAGGACACACATAGGCTCAAAATGAAGAGATGGCAAAAGATATTCTACGCAAGTAGAAACCAAAAGAGAGCAGTGATAGATATACTTATATCAGACAAAATGGACTTTAAGCCAAAAACGACAACAAGAGACAAAGATGGTCATTATATAATAACTGGGTCGATTAACTAAGATGTAACAATTGTAAATATATATGTACCCTCCATGACATCTAAATATTTTGAACAAATACTCACAGATCTGAAGGAAGAAACAGACAATACAATAATAGTAGGGGAGAGTTCAATACCACACTTTCAACAATGCGTAGATCATCCAGACAGAAAACCAACAAGGAAATGTTGGATTTTAACTTTAGATCAAGCATGACTAAGAGACACATTCAGAACGCTCCATCCAAAGCAACAGAATACACATTCTTCTCAAGCACACATGGAATATTCTCAAGGATGTCTATATGGGGTGGTTATGCATGTGTGGAGACAGGGGATATATGGGGACTCCATACTTTCTGCTCAATTTTCTGTGAACCTAGAACTGCCATAGAAAATAAAGTTTATTCATTTAAAAATAAAATAAAATAAACCTAGAAAAAATTAGTTGGGTATATTTGTGTAGGTCTATTTCTTGGTTTTCTATTTTGGTCCACTGATCTGTGTCTAACCTTCTGCCAACGCTCTAAGTCTTGAATACTGTAGCCGTATAATAAGTCTTGAAATCAGGCAGAGAAATTTCTTTCAGGCAGAGTAATTTCTTGCACTATATTCTTAAAAAAATGTTTTAGTGGTTCTAGCTGGGCAACTTCCTCCTGGCCTCTGGTTTTTGATGGTAAATCCTGTCACAAGAATATATATTACTGTGTAGGTAAGCTGTCATTTTTCTTCTGATACTTTCAAGCTTTCTCCTTTGTCCTTAGTTTTCAGAAGTTTCATTATCATGTATTTTGATGTGGGATCCCTTGGGTTTATCCTATGTGAAATTTGCTTTGTTTTTTAAATCTGCAGGTGTACATCTTTTGCCAAATTTGTGAAATCTTTAGTTATTAATTCTTTGAGAAGTTTTTAGCCCTACTCTCTTTCTCCTTTCCTTCTGGATATCTGACGACATGAATGTTAAGATATTTTGTTATAGTCCTACAGGTCCCTGAGGCTCTATTCATTTTAAAATTTCAGTTTACTTTCTCTCTGTTCAGACTGAGTCATTTGTATTGTCCTATCTTTAAGTTCAGTGATTCTTTACTCTGTTCCTTCCATTCTATTCTTGAGTCCATCACTGAGATTTTTATTTCAGTTACCATATTTTTTAGTTTTAAAATTTTCATCTGATTCTTCTTCGTATCTTTTATTTTTGGCCAAGACGTTCTGATAATTTGCCGTGTCTGTATATTTTCATTGTTTTTGGTTGTTTGTTTGTAATTGCTCATTGAAGCATTTTTATGATGATTGCTTTGTCAAATAATTCTAAAGTCTCCATCATCACTGTGTTGGCATCTATTCATAGTCTTTTTAATCTAATTTGATATCCTCTAGGTTCTTGATATGATGAGTGATTTTCAGTGGAATCTTTGACATTTTGGTTATTATATTCTGACAGTCTACATTTAAAACTTCTCTTTTAGCTGACTTCCTCTGGCACTCCTCGAGCAGGGGAATGAGAGTGGCATCTCATTGCTGTTAGGCTT
The DNA here is from genome assembly GCF_963924675.1 of Phocoena phocoena. Taxonomy (NCBI): domain Eukaryota; kingdom Metazoa; phylum Chordata; class Mammalia; order Artiodactyla; family Phocoenidae; genus Phocoena; species Phocoena phocoena. The sequence goes on from NC_089232.1 coordinate 40,728,196, forward strand.
GGATAGAAATTCAGGTTCACTGCTCGCCTTTCTTTGACACCCAAGTGGGCTGTGTGTGGGTAGGAGTTCTGGCTCTCCACCAGGCCTTCACTGTTAACTTCCTGGCTGGGAGGGTTGGAGTGCCTCATCCTGCCTCCCACATGGCTTCCACTGACTCAGAGTGGGTACTGGGGGAAGGGAACTCATTATTGCTTGATAAAAGTCATGACTTTCCACTATGTCTGCTCTGACATCTCTCCATTGGGGAAATGAGGAGTGGTTGGATGTTTCCTTATTTTCAAGTAGGTATGGAATTCTAGACCATGTGGTCTCCACTGATATCACTTTGGTGGGGGGTTGTAACTACCCCAAAGGGGTGAAAGTCTGCGTTCCCAACTTGGCTACTGCTGACATGGATGGGATGAGGCCATGGTTTATTATGTCTTCCTTCTTCTCTAAGAGTCTTTTAATGTTTGTTTTATATATATTATCCTGGCTTGAACTGTTTTTAGTGGGAAGAATAAGGAAAAATGTGTCTACTTCCCTGAAGCTGAAGACGTACCAGATGCTGCTTTAATATCATCCCAAGACCTAGACTTAAGCATGACTTCCCACAGTTGTGAATTAAAGCCTATTTCCCGGATGTTGTTATCTCCCTGTCAGGCTCTCATATGATACCTGAATCTTCCAAATGTTAATTTCTTTTTTTCTTTTCTGTCATGTGAACAATGCATCAGCTACTTTGGAAAAGGTGAGAGTTCAGCCACTAAAACCTACTCATATCTGAGGACTATTCAATTAATCAGTTAATTTGCTCTTTAGAACTTAGAACAAAGAAATCATAAAACCTGAGTTTAGGTTGTGGAAAGAGGACTAGAGACCTTCATGGGAAGAACCCTAATGGTAAGTTCTAGGGCACCTGGGACAAATGCAAAGACACTGCAGCTGAGAGGTGGTGTGCAGAGATTGGCAGAGGAATCAAAGAGGGGTCTCTATTTGCCACTAACCTCAGGTGGGCCCTTCATGCTACTACATTTCCTTAGATCATTCATTTTTCTACTCTCTAGATGACTATTTCAGACCTCCCTCTCTCTAAATCTATACCAGCTCTCTCCCATCTTCACGGATAACCATATATCCAATTTCACTGAGCAATTACAAGAAAATGTCCACAAATTTCATAGCACATCTACCTACTTGCTGAATAAATAAATGATCATTATACAGAGGAGACACTACAAGAAGGGCAGAAACGGCAAACCGGAATTATTACAGGATATACCTGGAGCTTCTATAACCTTACCCAGTTCTGCTAAACAGTTTTGACCCGGGGAATTTTAAGTGGGGAACAGGCCTAACAAGCCATTTTTTAAAATGCAGAAATTATAGTGGAACCCAAATGAATATTTTAACTTGAGTTTTAAAAATATAATTAAAAGCAACTTAACAATATAAATGTAAGTATCAGGCAAATACTTTCCTGGTCTCTCAACTCCCTGCCTTTGGAGTTAAAGTTTGGAATTGTCCTAGCTATTTGGTGTAAAAGGAAGATTATCCAGAAAATGTTATTTAAAAATCCTTTATGTAGTACTTTTCCTGGTTAGTGAATGTCTTCACCACTTACAAAACATGCTGGAGAGGAAGCATGCATTGAAGGAAATCTGCAATTTCAAAAGGAAACTCTGCCCACAAGAAAACTTGAAAAAGTTGTAAAGAATGAAAGTTAAAAAAAATCGCTGAAAAAAAAATCGTAGATCATTCAATTGAGGGATCATAATCTCAATTTTTGGAGACTTGCATTTTCCAAGAATTTTTTAGAAAAAAGAAAAACAAGTTTAACTCACTGCCTACTTTTCTTAGTTTACCCATTTAAAAATCCAAAGCTTCATCAATTCTCCAGCAATTCCTCTCTCCTGTTTTAATCGCCATTGCACCATAATATTCACTCTTCCAAGGGTAATTCCACCTTAAAATTACTGTTTCAACTTTCAGACCTCAACAGTCCACCCAAATATATATATATATATTTTTTATTCCTAAAAAAAACTGCACCCTTTTCAGAGGAAAAATCCATTTAAAACATTTTTTCTTTAATCAAACACACATCTGTTATTTCTTTTAATAAAAGGTTGAAGTGGGGCTTCCCTGGTGGCGCAGTGGTTGAGAGTCCACCTGCCGAGGCAGGGGACACGGGTTCGTGCCCCGGTCCGGGAAGATCCCACATGCCGTGGAGCGGCTGGGCCCGTGAGCCATGGTCGCTGAGCCTGCGCGTCCGGAGCCGGTACTCCGCAACGGGAGGGGCCACAACAGTGAGAGGCCCGCGTACCAAAAAAAAAAAAAAAAGGTTAAAGTGAATGCTAGATCTTATTATTTATGAGGATAATTTTCTAATCTGTCAGTTTTATTCTTTGGTTTTATAGCTTTGAAATGGATATTTTTAATTAAAACAAAAGTGGGGAGGTCAGAGGCCAGTCATAGTTCTAAAGAGGACTTTCTATGTCTTAAACATTCACCTGTTAAAAACAACATAGAGACTAGATGCACTGTACAGGGCACCAGCAGTGTTATCTATAGGAAGAAAAATGCTTGTCATTGGGGACTTCTTACTTGCTCTATTTAGGTCTCATCATCTACACCCTTTGGCAGCATTTGAAGATGTTGCCCACCTTCTCCTCCTTGACATTCTCCACCTACCTTGTTGACATTTCATTTTCTTACCTCTTAGCTTTGTGTGTAGCTTATCTCTGCATCTTGTCTCCATGCTTTTTTTTTAAATCTTTTTTTTTCATCCAAGAAGAACCTACCCTTGCCTTCTCCACATCCTCTCTGTTTTAACGAGTTTAAGACAACTTTGTTTTAAATAGTTAACACATTCTCATGATTCAAAAATCAAAACACTATCACAAGGTATATACTGACAAGATTCCATTCCACCTGGTCCTTATTTTCCTTGTTTATCCTTGCCACCATAGATGACCACCTTTATTAGTTTTGAATACTTTTAGTGTTTTTTTTATATTCAAGTAAGTAAAATATATGTTCTACTTTTCCAAACGTTTTTACAAAAAGGGTGGCATACTTTATACACCATTCTGCACCATGTGTTTTTTACTCAACTACATATTCTTAATCTTTGCATATTACGACAGTTTTTCAACAATTATGTAACATTTCATCTTGTTGATATACCCTAGTTTGTGTAGCCATTCACATCCTGATGAACACTTGCTTTGTTTTCAATCTATTGTTGTTAAAAGTATCACTGTAGTCGACAGTATGTGTCAATTTGGACATGTAGGGGTGAGCCTATAAGTTCTTGGAAGTGGAATGGTTGGGGCAATGACTCTCTTCTTTTATAAGCTTTACCTTATCATTCTTAATAAAGCTACAGACTTCAATTTATCTCTGCTATCTGGATTCACCCCTTATTTATATCTTGTACTCTAGAATCTGCCCAAGTTTCTCTCTCAAATTGTCAACTACTTTCTACACATTGCTACTTCAACATGCCATTGGCACTTCAAATTTGTCATTTATCAATTTGAAGTTATCCTTTTACTTTTTTATTCTCTAACCTGGCGCTTCTTTGCTCTTTTACCTATGAAGGATTTTTTTACATTAAAAAAACGTTCTTTTAATCCTTTTCCTTTCCTGCTTTTCCTTAAAACACAAACTTTGGTTGTTTGGTCAAACGCTCATTTCCTCTCCAAATATTTCTTCATTTTGTTTCCATTCTATTTTGGTACAATATGAAAACTGGGAGGTGGGTCACATCCTAGACTCTTTATACCCCACCTTTTTCTTTATCTCAAACCTGAGCTAAACAATAATGGAATAATTCAGGCTGCCACTTCAAAAGGCAGTATAAGCTAAAATGTGATTACTTTACATTTAGTAAATTAGATGTCTCTCTGTTACCAGGAGTTTAAAAATGAATATCCATAAAAAAACAAATTTCTCACCCATAGACGTTACTCAATTAAATGTCCAGTACTAAATTAAACTTTCTGCCTTTTCAGTTTATTTTGGCTTTTCCGCCATCTGTTAACTTGAAAACATAGTTAATACATTTAGTGGTCAACACATAATTTCACTGCTATAAAATGCTATGAAATAAAATAACTGGTATGGAATTAACTGGATGATTCAAACCTCAGAGCTGCCAGGTACATTTAGTTTTCACTGAGAATGTTAAACCTTCATGGAAACCATTAGTTCTGGCCACAGGATTGAGTTTTGTCTATTTTATTCTGTTTTACTTATTTAGTTCCAAATAACCAAACCTGACTTTTAAAAAATTCTATTAACTTTTGACAAAATTAACCTAGTTTTTAGGTAGGCAGAGCCTTTGTCCAACATCAGAGGGTATCTAAGGTTTAGTGGAGAAAGACATGATTCGAATGGTCTTGCCTAATTTTATGTTTGGGACATTCCCCCCATATTTGTCATTTTGTAGAAATCTTATCTGTCACAGTTCTCCATCACTTGCTCTTGCAGAGTTAATGTAAAAAGCACATCTAGAGGTAAAATATAAATATCAAATAACAGAGTAGGTTATTCCTGAATAAATCTTTCTGATATACTGAACTCTAGAAGAGAATATGAAAATAATACATACTGATCAAACAGAGATAACTAAAGAGGGCTAGACAATGTCCAAGAATACTCCAGTTAGTCTGTAGTTCTCTAAGATAGCATGAGCCAACCAAATTTGAGTTTTGAGGACAGAGCAGCTCTAGTGAAAGAGCTATTTTTTAAAAATGTAATGGGTGTTGACTTATGATTCTAAAATGGACAATTCTGATTATAATAAGACCTCCTCAAGGAACAGGTATGACAGCAATATATTTATCAACAACTTCCCGTTTATTATTAAATATCAGAGGAACTAACTAGTTGTCAGTGATAATGAAGATCTTGTATTTCCAGCAATTTTGACAATACAGTAGTAAAATAATCATAGGAGGTCTGGAAATTCAGAGAAGTGGAGTATTTACCCATTTTGAAAAAAACAGGTTCCACCTCTTTCCCTTTTAAAAATAAACAAAACCTGAGTTCTGCCATTTGGTAAAATTAATTATGTAAAAGGACACATACATGATACATAGACACACACACTGATACTGATTTATGATACCGATTTATGTGTGTTTTTAGGTTGACAGCTTTTAACTTAAAAACATAGTTCAAGTTATACTTTATATAAAAGTAGATAGATTGCTAGTGGGAAGCAGCCGCATAGCACAGGGAGATCAGCTCGGTGCTTTGTGATCGCCTGGAGGGGTGGGATAGGGAGGGTGGGAGGGAGGGAGACGCAAGAGGGAAGAGATATGGGAACATATGTATATGTATAACTGATTCACTTTGTTATAAAGCAGAAACTAACACACCACTGTAAAGCAATTATATTCCAATTAAAAAAAAAAGTACCGATACCTCTACTACTACAGCTTGTCAACTACCATTGCAGGGCAAACAACCACAAGATTGTATATTAGGTGCTCAATAAAAATATTATTCTAACTCATTTCTTATGTTGGTAAGTTACAATGAAGGAACAGCACCACCACCATTTTAAAAATTTTTTTTATTTTTTATTTTTTTTGTGTGTGGTACACGGGCCTCTCACTGCTGTGGCCTCTCCCGTTGTGGAGCACAGGCTCCGGGCGCGCAGGCTCAGCGGCCATGGCTCACGGGCGTAGCCGCTCGTGGCGTGTGGGATCTTCCCGGACCGGGACACAAACCCGTGTCCCCTGCATCAGCAGGCAGACTCTCAACCACTGTGCCTCCAGGGAAGCCCCCACCACCATTTTTAAACGACAGTGCTATGGTAAACTGGTCATAACACGTTTGAGTTACTACCATAAGCAACAGATTTAGAGTATTATGAAAATATATGCTTTCTTAAGGGCTGTGAATTATATGGAATAATTCTGAACATCTCTTTGACTGAACTAGTGAATCAAAATGGAACTTATTACATTCTGTATGATCAATGATATGGAAAGTGCATATAGAAATACAACTTCAGAATACACACTGCATCATTTTGGGGGATAATGATGTGTTGGGCAGTGTTCAGTTTAATGGAGAAAGAACCTCAATTTGGCAGCTCGAGGACATTTCCAATTTGGTAGGGAACCTAAAAACATGGTTTTGAAGAATTGAGAGCCTACACTGCACGTGGAATGCTATTTAAATTGAATTTATAATCTGTTCAGGGTGTGTGAAATTAAGCTACAATGTACAAATTCTACAGGACTTGATCTTTTGAACAACAACCTATTTTTTTTCCTTTTTTTGTTTTTGTATCTTCCTTTATTCTTTCCCTTTTAAATCCTGGAAGACATGAAGCAGAATATTGTCTAACAGGAACACTTCCTTGCTTCCACTGGAAGAGCTGCAAGAAAGTATGACTGAAAAGTGCATGTTAAATATAGAAAATTTGGAAAATAGAAAAATGGAAATAACATAAAACAAATTATCTATAACTTACTACCCAGATAAAACAAATATAAACATTTATATATACCTAAAAATGCACATAAACACGTGTTCATACACACAACAGATTTTACAAATATCAGAATACATAATTTTTCTATAATTTATATACAACATAGTTTTTCCCATAACATGGTATGAACTCATCTCTTTCTAATATTTGTATTATTGTATCTGTTTGGTGGAAATACTATATAACGATGTGCTAGTGTGTATCTCTTAGCAATCCTATTTCTAAAGCTTGATATCAGTTTGGTGGGATTATTTCATCACGGCACTGAAAAAATACGACAAACCAGTGCCTGAATTATTGTCTTGTTTCTTTTCAAGAGTTAATGAAGCAATGGCTGAAATATTAATAATGCAGGTTTACTTTAAAATATACCATGCTTATAACGTTTACATTATGAATGGTGATAAACATTGAGGAAATAATTCTTCCACTACTCAAGAAGTCAATTATCCTATTTATTTCCAAGGAATTTGCCCATCTTAACTGAAGAATGAGTGACATTCTGACTTTTGTCCTTTTTTTTCCTTTTTTTCCTTTTGTCCTAACATTAAATTTAAATATCAACAAATATCAGCTAATATTCATGTGAGAACTACAGCCAGAGAGCCAGCTGCTAAACATTTACAAGCATGCCACCACCGCTTCCCACACTCGACACCTCAGTATCACTGAATATTCATAATTCTAAAAATCATTTATTCTTAGGCAAATTGAAGGTAGCATGTTATTGCTGGGCAATTTTTCATATACTTATTGGATATTTGAATTTCTTTTCTGTGTGCAAATTATTTGCTTCTATGGATTCATATTTTTATTGGGGTTATAATGCTTATTTTATTAATTTGTAAGAGCTTTTTTTATAATATTGAGGATAGTAATGCTTGCTTAATATTTGACGAAAACATTTCTACCAGTGTACTCTTTGTTGCTTAACATTCACGTCTTTTTTTTTTTTTTTTTTTTTTTTTTTCGGTACGCGGGCCTCTCACTGTTGTGGCCTCTCCCGTCGCGGAGCACAGGCTCCAGACGCGCAGGCTCAGCGGCCATGGCTCACGGGCCCAGCCGCTCCGCGGCATGTGGTATCTTCCCGGACTGGGGCACGAACCCGTGTCCCCTGCATCGGCAGGCGGACTCTCAACCACTGCGCCACCAGGGAAGCCCAACATTTACGTCTTTTTGATATAAAGTTTCTGCCTTGTTGAATGTGCATTTTCCTAAGCCACACGTAGTTAAATATTCATTCATCTATCATCTCTTATGTGGTAATAATTTCTATGTTTAATTTCTCAGGATACCCAGGATTTATTTTTTTTTTACACATATTTTCCCTAATATCCATTTTTTCTAATCCAATTTATTGACTAAGCAGTTCTGCCCTTATTATTCTGTGATGTTTCTTTTCTCATCAGCCAAATTCTTATTTTGACTAAGATCAGTTTCAGGACTGTTTATTAGGTCCCACAGATGCACCTGCTAATTTTGGCACAAATGAAAACGTTACCTTACAAATCATTCTTAGTAATTCCTCCCTGCTTCCTTTTCTAGTTGTAATATCAAATATTTTTTATTAGTTTGCAAAACTGCATATCCATTGGGACTCGAATAAATTATGCTTTAAGTATATTAGATTGGCATCTTTGCAATATTCAGGTTATTCAACTAAGATAATGATGAACAAATCCCTTTTCATTTGTCAGATTTTCCCCCTTCCGTAACAACTACCACCACAATCATATATTGTGTTCACTGTGTGGCAGCCACTAAGAGCAGCAGTGAAAAAACAGTACCCTGCTCTCATCAGTCTTGGGGGAGCAGAGATTATAATGTTTTTTATAATCATACATCAGGTACTTTAAGAAAAGGTTAAGGGGCTAAAAAGTGATTGTGGGGAAAGAAATTTTATTTAAACATTATTTCTGGATACATACACCCAAACATAGACAAGCAGTCATACATAGAAATATATACATACACAGAAATGCTTTTTCTTTGTGGAAAAAAGTTTTTTCTTTGTGGAAAAAACTTCTTATCTCTTCCAGCTGGTTACTGGGAATCTTCCTATGTGTGTTTCTCTCTTATCTGGCCATTTTCTTACATAAGAAACTTTCATTTGCTTTTATTGGTGTTTCTATGTCATAAGGATGACATCAGTGGGTAATGTAGAAACGTAATTTTATCTTCTATCATTGATTACACCTGTTTCTAATTTTCTTGCATTGCCCATAATGCTCAGAAAAACATAAATAATAGTGGCAGCAGTGGTCCACTCTATCGGTCCACTCTTTCTTTTCTTTTCCTCCCCAGCTAAACTTTCTGATGAATTTATTTGGTATTCATTCATCAGTACTATGCTGTCAGTTTCAGATAGAGATACTTATTTGCGTTAAACGCCTATATACTCTGTTCTGCAATAATACAGTCGCCTTCCTAAGAAATATTATGATTTCAAACTCTGAATTAAACAGAACCAGAACTCACAGAACTTTCTGAAGTCCATGGAACAAACTGGGAATTAAATGGAAGCAGAATTCACAGAACCTTCCAGAGTCTACACAGCAAACTCAGAATTAACCGGAACCAGAGCTCACAGAACCTTCCAGAGTCTACACAGCAAACTCAGAATTAACCGGAACCAGAGCTCACAGAACCTTCCAGAGTCTACACAGCAAACTCAGAACTAAACGGAACCAGAACTCACAGAATCTTCCGGACTCCACACAGCCAACTCTGAATTGAATGGAATCAGAGCTCACAGAACCTCCTGGAGTCCACAGAGCAAACTCTGAATTAAATGGAAACAACTCGCCGGGAGGCTCCGGGCTCACAGAACCTTCTGAAGTCCACACAGCCAACTCTGAATTAAATGGAATCAGAGCTCAGAACCTCCTGGAGCCACACAGCAAACTCAGAATTAACCGGAACCAGAGCTCACAGAACCTTCCAGAGTCCAAGCAGCAAACTCAGAATTAAATGGAACCAGAACTCACAGAATCTTCCAGACCCCACACAGCCAACTCTGAATTAAATGGAATCAGAGCTCACAGAACCTCCTGGAGCCACACAGCAAACTCAGCATTAACCGGAACCAGAACTCACAGAATCTTCCAGACCCCACACAGACAACTCTGAATTGAACGGAATCAGAGCTCACAGAACCTTCTGGAGTCCACACAGCCATCTCTGAATTAAATGGAACCAGAGCTTACCGGGAGGCTGCAGGTTCACAGAGCCTTCAGGAGTCCACCACGCACCCTTCCCCGGGCAGGCCTGGTGCTCGCGGTCGGTCACCGCCGCTGTGCTGGGCTGTCCTCGCCCGTCCTCGCAGCCTGGCTACTCTGACCCCTGCGGCGGCTGCGGTGGAGCTGAGGCCGCTGCGGTGGGCGCTGTTTTATGTGACTGCCTCTCCCCGAAGCGGGGGCGGGAGCCGAATCCTCCTCCTCCTCTCGGACCACCGGCCCATTGGAATCACCTGGATCTTGTTAAAGCGCCGACACCTGGACCTTCGGCAGCTGCAGCAGTGTTAGAGAATCTGCATTGGGCAAAGTTTCTCAATTATCCAGGGCTACATAACACATCACTCCAAAACGTAGATGCTAGAAACAGTAAATATCTGTGATACCACACTGTTTCTGAGGGTCAGAGAGAAGCTTCACTGCGTGGCTCCGGCTCAGTGCTTCCGCAGGCTGCAGGATGATTTGGCCAAGGCTTGCCTGGGGCCAAAGGGCCCACTCCCTGCCTAGCCAGTTAAAACAGGTGTGGCTCCTCATCACGGGGCCTCTCCACCCCAAGGGACAGCTCGACTGTCCTTACAACATGGCAGCTGGGGCCCCACAGCAAGTGGTCCAAGAGAGCCAGGAGGAAGTCCCAGTGCCTCCAATGTCACCTGTGTCATTACACAGGGTTGCCTCATTCGGGCTGGGAGGGATGATCAGGGCCGTGACTACCAATGGGCAGGCTCACTGGGGCCAATGTGATGCTGCCGACCATACGCATTACAGTCAGGGAGGCACTAGCTTCTCCCCGAGCTCACACCCCTGATGCATGGGAGCTGGGAAGTTTTTCGAGGTTCGTCGGTGTTGGTGGCATGGGGCCTCCTTCAGGGCAATTGGCTGCTAGCCCCAGCCAGTCCTGGAAAGGCCTCGCTCATCCCCTGCCGCAGACGCCCGCTGGATGAACGTACCACGACTCACAGACCCGCCCACACATGGGGCTATTTGAACGCTGCGGTGCCCAGTGAGTGCCACTGTCTTCCCAGGGAGCTCAGGTGACTAACTCTCCCATGGGCATCTCCTTTCCGCCACATCCCATCGGCACTTTCTATTTTTAACCCCTTTGGTGGGCGTGAAATGGATCGCATAGTTTTCATGGGAATTTCCAAGGTTACTGACAAGGCTTATAAGACATTTAGCTTTCCTTTGTGTGAAATGCCTATTTTTCTACCACCCTGTTTCTTTCTTGACCATTGGCGTTCTTTATATATTTTGGAGATTAATCCTTTGCAGTTACAAGTGTTACAAATGAAAAAAAAAAAATGTAATGCTGGATAAAACTACCAGATGCTGGGGGAGATGCAAATGGTTGATAAACTCTCCCCCCATAAACATTCAAGCCCTGAATATGATTACTTGGCCTCACTCAATAGCCATAGTCTTGGAGCAGACTTTTCTTTAAGAAAAAATTAGTATTTACTTGGCCTCATTCCATAGCCATAGTGTTGGAGCAGACTTTTCTTTATGAAAAATTAGTATTGGAATGAGGCGCCACTTCTACTGTATAGTGCTAAGGACAGTCCCTTGGAGGATATTGCTTCATTGTAGAGAAGGATTTAAAAGGCCCTCTAAGTGATGAAAAGTTAAGGCAAACAGGCAATCCTTGCCAGTGCAAGTCTGCATGTAGGTGTAGGTATAGGTATGTAAAAGGGGTGTGTGTTTGTTGTTTAACATTTGCCTTTCCTCTTTACCTGCAATGGGGAGATCCCACGTTGGGTTGTGCCAAGTTGGTCCCATGCAGGGGGTGCGAACCATGCTCCATGGGGAAGACTTCGTCCAGCACCTCAGGAGGCTGGAGCTGTGCTCTTCTCTAGTGTGGCCCACCTGGCACTGTGCTAAGCATTAGGGGGAAAAGGTTGAGCCTGTGAGTGTGATCCAAAAGAGAAGCGTCCTCAGAGCTCAGGGGGATGCCGCTGGGGTGATGGGAAGAAAAGAGCTGAATCAACAGGAGTATGGTCGCAGCCATGATCAAATTTCCTGCCATCAGAATATGTGCAGGACCATCTGTAAACTCGTGGCAGAGACCCAAGCCACAGCATTAGTGGACTGGTCACACTTCCTGGTTTTCTCTCTCTTCCTGGCTTCTTGCATCAGGACTGATCTTCTTTGAACTAAGTCCCTAGTGTTCCTGCCTAAGGAGGGTGGATGGAGGAGGCCTTGGGGAATAAGGGGACTTCCCACCACTGAGGGCAGGTAAGTGTTCAAGCAATAAACTGAATAAATAAAAGTAAGGTGATTGTGTTTGTACTCCAAGCTAGTAACGTGGATCATTCCAGATACACTATTGACATGGATTTCTACCAAGTAAGTCAATTTCCCTATGGTCTTTCTCTAAATTTCTTAAATGTATTCCCACAACACCTGCAGTTAAGCCCAATGTTTCTGGGAATATTAGAAGCAAAGCACACTGCCTGTCTCTGAGAAAAATGGACCCAGAGAGTAATAATGAGAGCTTTGAGAACAGGAAATCTGCAAAAAAAAAAAAAAAAGAAAAAAACCACGATTCCATAGATTCAGTTATTTCCACAGAAAATCAGTAGTCAGTGGCTAAACAATTTTCAGAGTTAAACTAATGTTTTCTACCCTGAAGGATTATTCATAATAGTTATATGATTATAAATATATAATTATAAAACATAAACATTGCTGAGAAAATTCTGACATTGGTTATATCTGTCTTTTGTTCTGGTAAAATTATCTTCTTATTGCATCATTAATGTATTTCTTATACATTTCCATAACATTTATCATTTTTAACCCCCACCGTTTCAGGAACAAAGTCTATAGCACTAAAAATTAGCGATCTTGTCTTCCTCTCTCTCTCTCTGACTTCCTTCCCTCCTTCCTTTCTTCCCTTCTTCCCTCCTTCATTCCCTCCCTCCCTCCTTCCTTCCTTCCTCCTTTGCTTCCTCCCTCCCTCCTTCCTTCCTTCCTTTGCTTCCTCCTTCCTTCCCACCCTTCCTCCTTCCCTCCCTCTCTTCCTTCCCTTCCTTCCTTTCCTCCTTCCCTCCCTCCCTCCTTCCTCCCTTCCCTTCTTTCCTCTTCCCTGTCTCCTCCCTCCTTGCCTTCCTTCCTCCTAACATAGTGCCATTTTTCTCTGGTTGCTAGTTTAATTTCCAATCACATGAGAGTGATGTTTTGAATGTTTGAAAATATATCATTTGTAAAAGATGTCTGATTTTTAACTCTTTCTTGAAGTTAACCCATGATGAGTTCACATTTTTTCTATGCAATTGGATTTTTTCTATTTTTCATTTCACTTAGTTTTTACATAAAATCTTCTGAGAGGTAGTGCGTTGCGGATGGAAGGAGCAGGGACTCTGGAGCCACATTTCTTTTCTTCTAATCCCAGGTCTGCCATTTCCCAGCTGTTTAACCGTGGGTTAATTACTTAACATCTCAATGTCTCACTTTCCTTATGTGTGAACTACCCTGTTTATCATATAGTTTTATCCGAGAATTAAATAGTTTAGTAGATTTTTTTTTTTTTTTTTTTTTTTTTTTTGTGGTACACAGGCCTCTCACTGCTGTGGCCTCTCCCGTCGCGGAGCACAGGCTCCGGATGCGCAGGCCCAGTGGCCATGGCTCACGGGCCCAGCCGCTCCGTGGCATGTGGGATCTTCCCGGACCAGGGCACGAACCCGTGTCCCCTGCATCGGCAGGCGGACTCTCAACCACTGCGCCACCAGGGAAGCCCTACTTTAGTGGATTTTAAAGGTCTTAGAACACTGCCTGGCACTAGCTAAGCACTCAAAATAAGTTAGTTACTATTAACAATTTCTAAAATCCCCATATTTATAGATCATTTTACATAGTATTTTCACACTTAAAAGGTCCTTTATTTGAAAACATCCCTTTCATCATACATGAAGTTTTTATTCTCACTTTTACAACAAATTTGTTAGAAGCTAAATATCGTGTTTTGTGTATTTTGATTTTGTGTGTCTCACCCACTCTATAAAGAGTAAACTCTTTATCTTATTAGTAACTTAGAAACTTACAGTACAGCTATTAGGTAACTTGTTGATTGTTTGCAATGCCTTATTTTGCTTTCCTCTGGTTTTCACTAAGTTTATGTTTCAATCAGAAAATATCATGAATCTATAGTTTTAATATTTTTAATGCAAAGGCCATACTTTATTATTTTTGAAATTAGGTTCAATTATATAACTGATTCCAAATTCACCTTCGTTACTTAGAATGTTTTGTTTGTTGGAGGGAGGGAGGAAATTTCGTTGTGCAGTCATGGTAAACTTTCTGTTAACTACTAAAAGACATCGAGGCCCAAGACTGTGCACTTCGTTATTTAAATGTTTTGGCAATTATTGAGATTTTCTGCCTGTCTTAGTATGCTTCTAAAGGGTTTCATATATACAACAAAATAAAATATGTTCTTCGTTGGGTGGTTGCAATCCATATTTTAATTAATCTTATTAATGATATAATCCAAATCACCTATTTCACTGCATTTTTTGTGTGTGCTTACTTGAGTCATCAAAGGCTGGCAGAGATGTATGAATCTCTCCCACAAATATGGAGCTTCTGTCATTTTGTCTTTGAATTTCTCATAGGTTTGTGCCCTACATTGCTAAGCTATGCTCTTGGGTCCTACAGTGTCAGGACTATTACATGTTCATTTTGGATTATGGTCAGTGGTGTGCTGGCAAATGTTTAACAACCAGGTCTCTGGCAGTGGGGAGGGGAGGGGAGAGAGGGGCTGATTTGAAACATTTACCAAATTCTAAGGATTAAATACTACTACCATGGCCAATTTCAAGCAACCTGTGTGACATTACTGAATGTGAAGTTAAGAATAGATGCATGTAACTGACTCCCCTGACCTGCAGTACAACACTGAAAATCTATTCTCAACACAAAATCATCATCATTATCCTGACTTTTTTTCTAAAATTCTGTATTTCTGATATTGCCATTTAAGACTTATAGTTTGCCTGATATATCTTTACCCAATATTCTTTTTATGCTCTTTAATTACTATGACATCTTTTTAGGGGGAGGTAGTATATACATGGCTTTTTGATAGTGCCAACCAGAGATGTTTTGAGTTTTATCCATTTACATTGATTTTGATAATTGGTGTGTTTCATATATATTCTTCCTATAACTCTTAATATTTCTTTTTTCTTTTTTTTTTTTTTTTTTTTTGCGGTACGCGGGCCTCTTACTGTTGTGGCCTCCCCCGTTGAGGAGCACAGGCTCTGGACGCGCAGGCTCAGCAGCCATGGCTCACGGGCCCAGCCGCTCCGTGGCATGTGGGATCCTCCCAGACCGGGGCACGAACCCGTGTCCCCTGCATCGGCAGGTGGACTCTCAACCACTGCACCACCAGGGAAGCCCTTAATATTTCTTAATTTAATAAATATTTTTCCTTTATTTTATACAGATGAGTCTTATTTTATTATGAGAACTCTTTCATTTGCTTTTTCTATTCTCCAATAATACTATTTGTTTTACCTTGAGTTTTGTTCAATTTAATGTTTGTTTTTTAAATAACATTAAACTATATTTTCTAAGTAGCAAAACCAGGAATGATGCTATCTTACCATTTATTTCCAAATTGTTTAATTAATATTTTAATTATATCTATGATATAAAGAGCATGCAGTTGGATTTTTAAACCCAGTTTCAGAATTTTGTCTTGTCCCAGATAATTCAATTCATTCATTCCACATTTATTGTGATAGCTACTTTTGTCTACTTATTTTGTTGTTTGTATTTCATGATTCCTTCTAATTTTGTTGCATTTTTTCTTTTCTATTTTATTTCTTCTAGTAGTTTGGAAATTCTATTTTCCATTTTATTATAATAGTTGCTTCCCTAAATTTATAAATAATTATATTCTCTATTCAACTAAAAATTAATCAATATCAACTTCTGATTTCTGATTTAAGAGATTAACAAACTCCAAACTTAACTTCCCATAGTAAACAAAAAACTAGACAAAATATGTAAAGTAACTGTTTTCGTAAAAGCAGAGTAGGACTGTGATCCAAGGAAGAAGGTAAACAAATGGGTTTAGGCGGAAGATTGCCCCAGATTTCTGCCTGAAGCCAATTCCCAGACTTGAGCACGGGGAAGATCTCCCAATAGTGCCCAGAGGTCTCATTGCATTGAGAAGACAGATTGGTATTTAGGAAGATGGAGTTATCTAGAATTTGAAAGGAAAAGTACTGGAAAGAAGGGAACTTTGCAAAACAGGGGATTCCCCCAATGGCTTGGGGTCCCTATCAGTCATCGGCTGAAAACTAATCTGCGCATACATACTGTGAAACCACATGTGGCCAGGAAAAGAATGACTGGGAAACATACACCTCATCCATAATCCAACAGCTGATTTATCCCACTCCTCTGAAAATAACAATGTTTTCACATCCTTACATAGAAGCTTTATATATTCAGAGCCCTAAAACACACACTCAAATGTCCATCAACAGGAGAATGGATAAACAAGTTATGGTATACCTGTGCTAATGGAATACTATTCAGAAATAAGTAAGAACACATTACCGATAGGTGCGACGACACGGACGAATTTCAAAAACAGATGCTTAGCAAAAGAGACCAGACCCAAAAGATCTGGTAGATAGGGTGATATTTTCCCAACTTTTTGGCAGTCGGTTCATTGTCACTTGTTGAAGTTTTTGTGAAGTTTTCAACTTTTTGTGGACCTTTATGGATACTTACTGGGAGAGGCTGCATTAGGAAAATCTAGTCAGACACTACTACTCTTTCCCCATATTAATTATTCTGAGCAATCCTTCAAGGAATATTTTCAGTGCAAACTGATTTGAAACTGATGATCAATAAAATCCTTTTTTCTTCTCTTTCCAAAATGACACAACCAAGTAATTTTCGTGAGCTTTATCTCATACTAGTGAAAATCAAATAAACAAAACAAGCCTCCAAAGTATGAAATTATATTGTTAAAGGTTTCCAGTCTTTTTCCCAACCTCTAAGAATATACAATTGACCCTTGAACAATACAGGGGTTAGGAGCACTGACCCCCATGTAGTCAAAAATCCCCTTATAACTTTTGCGTCTCCCCACATTTAACTACTAATAGCCTACAGTTTACCAGAAGCCTTACCAATAACGTAAGTAGTCTATTAACACATATTTTGTATGTTACATGTATACCTACATATATTTCATTCATTCATGAATACCTAACTTATTCTTAACGTTTTCAATATTTCTAGGCTACATGGTTCATATGCAAGTTCTTTCAAACTGTTGCAAATCTTCAAAAATTTTTCCAACGTATTTATTGAAGAAATCCGCACACAAGGGGACACACACAGCTTAAACTTGTGCTCTTCAAGGGTCAGCTGTCCTTAAACTGCTGACTTTTAATATATTGAGAATTGAAAAATCTGTCAATGTATGTGTGCTGTACGGTATGTTTTTAAATTAAATGTATGATTATATTTATAACTAAAAATTCTAAATAGAATTTGTCTTGGAGAATATTATTTTCAGACTCTTTGCTGCAAAGTTCTATTTGCAAATATAACTCATTTGAATGTTCCAAGTAAGTAATTGAAATACCCCAATGAGGGAATTACTGAAAGAAGATTTAACCACAAATGAATTTAAATAAATTGCTATTCTTCCTTATAAATGGGCTTTGTATTTCACATAAATGAGCAATATTTAAGTATAACAGGCAACACAGAATTTTGGATAGCAACTGTCAAAGAAAAATCACGCTTATTTATGATATACAGGGACACAGTATGCTAAACACTTTGGTGTTTCACTTCCCGGTTTTATCCATCTTGGGTTATCCAACAACTATGAATTTTATTTCCTTAATGATAAATTAGGAATAATAATAATAATATATTAGGTTATATTGATAAATAAATAATGCGAGTACTCTATAAATGGAAAATCCCTATGCAAATATACACTGAAATACTAGCTGTGTAGTGACAGGCATATAATTCGTAACTATTCGCAATGTCATTTTCAACTATAAAGGACAATCTATATAGAAATAATTGTATATATATTTATTATGGGCCATTGCAACTGTTGATAGTTCTTAAACTGTTCAAATGGTGCTTAATGCCCAGTTTGTAAACCCAGTAAACTCAGTTTCTGACTTAAATGGACTGTGAATGAAGGTATAAAGAATGGTTTCACTTACACATTTAAATAATTGCAGGACTGCACTTGGATGGGAAATACTTTGGCCTCATTAATAAGGACTGGTTCAGATTACATTATGAAAGAATTCCTGAAGCACCAGTTTAATTTCATTTTTTCCCGACACACATTACCATGGTCTGCTGAAGAGTAATCGTGCTCTAGAAAGCTTAAAAAAGAAGGCTAAGACACAGATAGGAAGGAAAAGAATTGGGGTGACTTGGGTAGCTCCCTGTTTCGTTAAGTCCTCTAATCTTCAAAGCTGTGAGCATTTAACCATCTCTAGGTTAGGTTCTGCTGCAAACTGCAGAAACAATACCTGCTGTGTTCAGGGCTAATTGGTACCGAGGGCCAGTCCATCAGAAGCTGAGCTTCAGATCAGGCTGACTGCTAGTTCTGCTCTGAACCAGGGCCCCACATCCAGAATCTGTGTCTTTATCTTCTTCTTTTGCAGGTGGTAACTACATGTCACCCCACCTTCATTCCAAATGCCTGCTCAACCCTCTTCCAGCTGAAATACCTATGTCCATTGAGTGTCTGTCAGCCTGCCCTTCTACTACCAGAGGCAACTGTTCAGGATCATATGTAGTTATGAAGGGATGAGATTAAATCAACAGACTGATTTGGGGAAAGAGTTATTCCAGCTCACCAAGTCTTCTTGTGTATATAGGAGACATGGCAATATTTCTACATGTGAATCTGTGCCTATAACATTCTAAAACAACTACTTATAATCGAACATACTCTTTTGATAGTACCTAGTTCAGCTATTTATTACTGAAATGACTAATTGGTTTTTGTCTAACACTAAAGATTATTTGGGTGTTGGGAAGCGCCAGCAACAAGTATTCTGTGTACAGGTATACATATGTGTGTGTAGTTATATTTACTTATGTATTGATTTATCCATTTTTAGTTGTACAATGGAAAGAACATGGAAACTGCAATCAGCCTGCCCTGAATGTAAATATTGGCTCTGCCACTATCTAGCAGTCTTACTCTGGGTCCTTTGGAGACCCAATTTTCTCATCTTTAAGATGAGCATAATGTTATCTACCTCTAAGGATAGTTGTGAAGATTAAGGGAAACAATATAAAACCCCTAGCATAGTGGCTACTTCACAGATGATGTTCTACATGCAAATCGTGATCCTTTTTGGGACAATTAAGAATGTTCAGTGCAGGCACAGGGCCTTAGGGAAGTTAAGAGGACTCATTTCTTATGACAAAGAGGGGAATTTCCAGTATTAATCAGAGGTATCAAATTTAGTCCAAGAAGATACATGGGGAAAAAAAGGTATGGGAAGTTCACTAAAGGAACCTATCTTCAGCACTATCATCTCTCAAAATATCATCAGAAAGAAAGAAGTTCTGGTGTTAAGAATGGGGCATGGCGGGGGAAGGGTACAGTCAATGTTTTCTAGAGAAAGGCAAAACTGTTGTGATTATTTAAACTGGGAAGTGTTTGGGATATTTTTATGAGTAACAAATGTTGCATTTTCTTGGAAAAGAAATCTCTTCTCTGGCTTATATTTGTGGGATATACCTAGAAGAGCAAACTTTATTTGCCCAGAATAAAAACTAATAATCATGTAGTCTTTGGTTAAAATATTTGAAAGCACTTTCTCTCTGGAGAAACGGCTGGACTTGGAGCTCTGCTATTGTGTGCTTCTCAAATAAAGGCCAAGGGGCCATGTCTCCCTGCTCTGCTCTTTCTCAATAAAAATAAACACAGGTCTGTGACTTGAGGCCCTAAACACGTCCGACCAGAATTTGTTTCACATCAGCTGCCAAAAAAGTTCTCCTTGACTTGAAGTCAGCCAGTAGGGAGATCATGTCCAAACACCCAGTCCATGAGAAAAGCAGAAACCATAAAGGTTTTTTTTCTTTTTCATGAAGGTGCCAGCCAAATAACTAAAGATGAGGACATTCCGATGTTGAATGAATGTCCAGGGCCCCTCAGCGACTCTAAGGCACTGCAAGGCTCAGCGCAACGCTGGCCAGAACTGGAATAGCAAGAGCTGCCAGTGTCTGTGCATAAAAACCTGCCTTCAGAACATGTTCATGCAAAGTGTGTTACACTGGATAATCCTCACAGCGACTCTGAAGAGTTGAGAGATTGAGCCTTTATTATTTCACAAATAGAAAAGGCTGAGATACAGTGGAGATAAATGAGGTACCTAAGGCCACATAAAAGCAGTGCAAAACCGGTTTGGTCTGAAAATGTATTGTGGGTTTCCATAATCACTCTGAGTGAGAAGAGTAAATACCTGCTTAAAAACTGGGCAAAGGGAAACAAAAGATAA
Source organism: Phocoena phocoena (assembly GCF_963924675.1). Lineage (NCBI taxonomy): Eukaryota > Metazoa > Chordata > Mammalia > Artiodactyla > Phocoenidae > Phocoena > Phocoena phocoena. The sequence continues at coordinate 40,748,439 of NC_089232.1, forward strand.
AGTTCTTCCCATATCTAACAGAATGGATGAGAAAATAATGCTTATAGAAACTTTATTAATATTCAATAACTATTTCTGAAGTACCTGCTATATTAAAGGAATTGGTCTCAGCAGGCAATAACAAACCTTGTTCTCAGGAAGCACACAGTTTAGTCAGAGGAAATAGGACATTTCCAATATAATTTAAAAACATAGAAAGTGCCATATTTTAAGAATAAGATGATTTGAAGGCAATGGGACTTCTGAGAAAAGAGAGATGGGTTTGAGCCAGAAGCATCATTGAAGCTTTCACGGTGGAGCCCATGTTTGAACTGGACTTTGAAGGATGCATGGGGTGGACTGAATTTAGATCCTCAGCTTAAGAGAAAAAACAAAATCAATAGAACAGAAAACATTGCTTGGGAATTGTAGCAGAGAAGTAAAAAGACAGCCATGCATTGGGTTATATTATTAGAAAAGGAAGGAAAAAAAAGATGGACAGAGGACAAAACTCTATGGGGGTTGGTATGGAAGGGAAGGTATTGAAGAAGAAATGGTATATCAAATATAGGCTGTGCTATAGTTGAGTGTAGTTATATAAATTTATGATACATTTTAAATTATTTATATATAATATTATGCCATTTATATTTACTTGGCATAGATGACCTCAAATTTGTTACAAAATTATTATCATTCTCAATATCATTTTTGTTTTGTATTTTTGTTTTTTTTTTTTTTTTTTGCAGTACGCGGGCCTCTCACTGTTGTGGCCTCTCCCGTTGCGGAGCACAGGCTCTGGGCGCGCAGGCTCAGCGACCATGGCTCACGGGCCCAGCCGCTCCGCGGCATGTGGGATCTTCCCGGACCGGGGCACGAACCCTTGTCCCCTGCATCGGCAGGTGGACTCGCAACCACTGCGCCACCAGGGAAGCCCCTCAATATCATTTTTTATGTTCAAAATGTTCTTTCCATAGTGTCTAGCTTTACTTGTATATGCCATAAATGTGTTCTCTTTCCATCTGACATATAAGACTAATTTTTCAAAGTGTGATCACTGAGTAAAAATTTTATCTTTAAAGCTTGAAATCATAGATAAACAAAAATGTCATTATATCCACATATAAATATATACATATGCCCTGATTATTGATTTAGCTGAATTTATGATATTTAAATTAATTACTTGTCCCTCCAGATCCAAGGTATGTCAAATGGCCAAATTATTTATTGCAAGTTGATTCACACATTTCAGCAAGATTCATGAGGCAGAAATTACTTGACTTGAAATCTGTCCGTAATGTAACCAGAAATATTGGAATGGCCATTACATAATCATATTCTTTGTTTATAGCAAAGTTATCTTTTGCTTTTCTTCTTTTCCTCCAAGTCATCTATTTTACCTATGGTCAGCTGCTGGCTACTGAACTAATGTATAAGAGACATGTTTAGCCAGTAAATCTTAAAGAACTCTCATTCATGACATTTTCTCATGGGATATTTTTTAAACTTATGATGCAGCCGTGTCTATAGAAACAAAAGGAAATGCAGAATAATTCAGTCATCAGTTAATTTGGGATCCAAGTCAAAACCACATATTCAAAGGCGACATTTAAGCTTCAAACATCTAGCTATGTCATTCCTTCAACTTAATTTTCATGTGTGGATTTAAGACAGCAAAAGCTAAAAAATTATCTAAATAATTTTTTCAAAATCCCTACCTTATCCAGTCCAGGAAGGGATCAAAATAATTTATTTTCTCAATGAAAGATGCACAGGTTGGCTCAATTTTCAACCTCTCACTGATAGATCAACAAAAAACATAAATTATGTTAAATTCCCAATCACATATGACCTTAGTTGCTGACAGACTGGATACATATTTTTTGAGAAAATTTCCTAATTTCTAGGACATGGAATAATAATTCTAAAAACACACTATTTATAAGATATAAGTTGGAATAGTTAAAATCAGTTAATTCAATATTATTTATTTAGATACCATTTTATTTATTTAGATATTTAGATATTATAAGGCTTACATGGTGAGCTAAATAATTTCACTTTATCTTTCTGGCTGGTTCCTCTGGTCATGAATCATGTTGGCTAATCACTCCATTTGGGCCAATTTTATGTTTTCTCTTGACTCATACTATCCTTTGTAATTGCCCAAACAATGCATACTCCCAGGCCTCCAGTTCACCCCCCCACCCCCCCACCCCCTCACCCCCACCATTGTGTCTTTTTAGTCAATTGGGAAACCCATACACCTGGTCTGTTCCCACATTTATTTTCACGCTATAAAGAGATGGAGCCATTAATGGCAAATCAATGCTATGAAAATTACAGACTGTTAGGAAAGTTTTTTTGCAAAATAGCTGTTTAACACCACAAAGAAGTTAGGTTAAAATTGTTTCAAAGTCTAAAATTAGTTACATTTTAAACTAACTGCATATGCTTTTATTGTCTCTGATCTCAAATATAATCCCAGGAGGTTGTGAAAAGCATGCAAATTACAGAAAGCTAATTTGCTCCAACAGCGATGCCTCCCATGCAGTTGGGAGGTCTATTAGAAACAGTGTATTTTCTGTTATTTGCATATTAATAGCACCTGCTGAAATACTTTGGGATTTACTTCCACTGCCAGCAGAGGGACAGAACTAAAATGTATAAAATTCCTTTCATATCACTATGTTAGGTCATAAAACATGCGGGATGGACTAAGAATTCTGAATTAGTAGCAGAAACTAGTGTGTTCATATTGCATGTGGTATGTGAATCTATTTTTCTCTGTGATAGAGTATCACTTGTTTAAGAGATTGCAGACAAGGTGACTACAAACCTTATGACAAAAGTATCTCTTCCTCCTCGAAGAAAACAAAGCAAGCTTTCAAACTGCACTGAATAAGAATATAGTTCCTTATGCTTTGCTCTGAGAAACTGTAAAGTTTAACAAAGGAAAACCAGGCACACTGATAAAAAATAAAATGTGCAAAGATCCAGATTCTAAGGATAATACAAACTGCAGAATTTTGTTCCTAAGTATGCAATTAATGTATATATATCCAATAGCAACCTTAAAATTTTCTACAAAATGGACTGTGGTTTTTCTTCTGATTATAAATTTTCTTATTGCTTCTTTTCTTCCAACTCAAAATAGAAAGAGGCCTCATATGTACCTAGAGCTTACAATGTTTTGAAAGAAAAGATAGCTGTTTCTTTTCTCTAGAGAAGACAAGAAGATGCTTTTGGTCTTTAAGTCTCAGTTTTAGAACATAGGACTGCCAAAAAAATTTAGCTAACCAAATATACCCCATCTTTTCCTACCTCTATATCTTTCTCCTGTTATTACATCTAAGTGGACTGCCATCCACATTCTGTTTACTTGTTGCAACTTATCTATAACTCAACCGTAATATCAAAATTTAGCTAAGAAGGAATAACTAAATAACTGAGACAAAAGTGAAATACTAGGAAGGTGTTTACAGAAATGCACGAATGAGAGGAGAGGGAATGGAGATTTTCGAAGTGTGACATTAGACCTTGCATATTGGGTGAATTCCCTTATTTTGAATCATGTAATAATTAGAATGAATCAACACATATTATGTGTCACACTCTTTTAAGTTAAAGATAATAATTCATTTAATCTTTATTACAACCCTAAAGAGCAGGTATCATTTCCCCCCATTTATAAATGAGGGTACAGAATAACAGAAAGATTGAGGTCATAAAAATTCAAACAGCTAATAACTGGTGCAGCAAGCATTCATACTCAGGCTTACGAAATTCAGTCGTGCCCTTAACTCTTCCACTATATGGGAATTTTGTCTTAATAGTGACATCTACTTGTTCATTTTAATTTTGTGTTGTTGCTATATGTACTCTGGACATAGCATTTCCCATGCTGGTCGCTGAAGGGTCTCTGATTTAGAAACTTACTAAGATCTTTTCTGTGATTTTTCCCAGGCAATATGAATACCCAAAGAATATAGTTCTTCTTCACGCATCTTCAGAACTAAATTTTGTGACTGGTTAGTTAAAATACACTTATACTCACCTTAAGCCATTCAATTCCCATTAGCCTCAGCCCTCAGATAGAAAAAAGGAAGACTCAGTACGGCTAATTATTGATGGTCTGACACTCCACTTGTTTGAGTGGAGCTGTCTCTCAGAAAAAATGGTCCAAACCTAACTAACAAAGGGACAAAGGTCACTGATCTACCAAAATCTCTGCTCTAAATTGATGTTATAGAACTTTTCCTTTCACTCAGAAGCTGAGTCACTATTTTGAGTCGCTATTTCCTCAGTGTCACTATTTTGTTGTTTAACAGTGTTGGTCCTCTGGTTTCCTAGCTCAAAGAGGACAGAAGCAACATGCTAGCTGAGCTGCGGAGGAGAAGCAGAGCTTTAGTTGGGATAGATTCTAGCTGCCGTAATGAATTCCCCCATTTATTGTCCTAACCAACACCAAGTTTATGTTTTACTCAGATGAAGTTCAATGTGATGTTCTTTGTTGACGTGTAGCCTACCACCAGGTCAGTTGGGGACTTGGGTTCCCTTCACTGTATGGCTGCATCATCTCCTAAAGTGCTGGTGTCTTCTGCTGGATTCTCTACATCCAACTGGTGTACACAAGAGAGAAATGGAGCTCCAGCATGGGACAGATTTAGCAGGGGTCTGGAAGTGGTGTATATCACATCTGCCCATACCCCATTCTGTAAGACTCAATTAATGGTCAGCCCTAACTGCAGGGAGACTGGGAAATGTGTTCTAAATTTGTGCCCCAAAGAAAAGGAAACATGGTACTTGTTGTGTTGTCTGCCAACGGTACTTTTGGAGAGGTGTCGGTGATAACAAAAGATCTACCTGCTGATACTATAGCAGGAGTCAGTAAGCCGATTCTCTAGAGGGCCACATCGGAACTATTTTAGGCTTTGAGAGCCTCATAAGATCTGTGGGTCTCTGTCAAATATTCCTATTGCTGTTGTTGTTTAACAACTCTTTTAAAAATATGAAAACCATTCTTAGCTCAAGTGCCTTATAAAAACTGGCCGCTGGCCAGATATGGCCTGAGGGCTGTAGGGTTGAGCCCCTACTCTAAGGAAGACAGGTCTAGTTAGCACAATGACAGATGTACACTGTGCTCGTTAAACTAATACAATTTCAAAGTTGAGAAAGCCTTTGAGAATCACCTGAAACAAATGGATTGTAGGTAAGGAGACTAAGGCCCAGTAAAATAGAGTCACTTAAAGAAACCAGGTTTATCTTTTTGTGAAAACAAGTGTTATCATTAGGAGCTGATGCTTTGAATGGAGTTTACTGAAATAAAAATCTTATGGGGGAAAAAGATTATTTGACATATTCATCGGGGGAGTTATTTGTAGCATTATAACCATGTATGTTATGCCAGCCTTCCTAACTTGTAATAATTGAAAGTTGACTACACAATTTGTTAGCCATTTGAAAAGACTAAAGACTAAAATTGGCACTGCAGAAAAAAAAATCAGGTGGAGGAAAAATTACAAGGCAAAAAGGAGACTCTTGGAAATATTTGAGTCTCTTCGACAGCATAGACTAACAGATGTGGAAGAATATATGAGAAAATTCAGTAGATTTGGATACATACAAATGAACACTTGTGTGCATTGAAAAGACATAAAGATAAACACAAAAAATGAAGAAAACTATTTGCAGCACATACATTGAACAATTATTATAATAAACACAAAAATGGTCAAAGAAGAAATAATAAAATACATGAACAAAGAATATGAATAGATAATTCGCCACATAAAACCAATAGAGATGTGAAAATATATCCAGTATCCCTGGTTTTCAAAGAATTAAATGTTGATACGAATAATTTCACAATCAAGATGATTAACAATAATAAAATTCCAGAGACCTCACCCTAGTCAAGACTTAAGGAATTCCACACCTATCCCCTGACTTTGCTTAGATTTCACAACCATTCTCCTCAATAAGAGTTCCAATCCGTCATAATTTTTTTCAGTCCTTGTCAACACCTTCTCTTCTCACTCACATGTTTCTCTGCCTCCTACTTTATCTAGGAAGCTGAGGTAATGGAAGGGTTCTCCTGTCCACATTCCTCAGTTTCCCCTCCTCCTTAAACCGCAGGGGCTGGAGATAGGACCATGCTCTCCCTCTATTCCTCCGCCTTCCCCAGGAGCCTCTCCTGCTCTGGCAGGAAGATGGCAGCTATGAGAATCATCTCTTTTCAGTGGCCAGGAGATATGGAAGGTGAATCCTGGGATTTCAACACGTTTATAGCTAGCCTTCCCAGTGGGGCTGCTGAAAATATACTTAAGGAATGGGGTCTCTAGTAGCTTCTGTCTAGATGTAGATACCAACCTCATATGCAGGAGGCTTTTGCCTTCAATTTCTCTTGATAAATATATTTTCCTGGTTAAGGGACCCAGGCTTCAAGGTGGGTATGCTTGACTAACCTATTGATTTTTCAACCCTTAAATCTGGAGGAATCTCAGGGTTCATCTACTGCAGTGGTTCTCAAATTCAGTGTGCATAAAAATCATCTTGGGGAACTTGTTAAAATTGCAGATTCTTGGAACCTATCCTGGGTAAAATAAATCAGAATCTCTGGGGATGAGTCTCCAGATGCTCCTTTTAGAACAAGCTCCCTGAGTGCTTCTGGGATCAGGTGATTCTCAGAATTCTCTTTGAGAAATTTCTGATCCAGAACATTGGCATACGTGGAGATGGACATCCACAGACATGCTGTATCTGTCTCAGATAACTCAGCTAGCAAAGTTCTGTGACAAGACCAAGTTTAAAGGTACTAGCTAGTGATGGTCCCACTATACAACCATAATTTTTGAAATTATTTCTGTGTCTCAACTTCAGCTTTTAAACCCTCAGCCTTTTGCGTTCTCTGTCCTGTGTGCAATGCTGCCTCTCTCAGAGTTTTAGCTCTTTTAACTTGGGGAAAGAGAGGCAACCTTCCAGGGTTCTAAGCAGCCTCCTTGTTTCTGAGGGCAGCTAAGCATGTCTGAAGTGGACAGCCTTACCTGAACATTAAGGAGTAGCCAGCAAGTGGACCTGAACGTCCAGGGATTTCTTTGCCGGGAGGATCATTGTGCCTGGAGAATCAGGCTTTCCCAAGCTGGCACGTTTCTATCAGGCAGCCATAAGAAGCTGGTAATTTCCATTTATTGTCTTCAGTTCATGGCAGCCAGTATTTTACCACCTGCACATCTGAAAAAGAAGGGGAAGAAAAGCACACCAACATTCTCAAAATGTTTATATTCAAGGAGTGTGTATTTCAGAGAGGGAGGTCATGATGTGTATTTTTATTGTGTGTGAAAGAATCCTTAGTGGCGGGTGCAGCTGGAAGAATAATGGAAGCACAGGGCACTGTCTTTTGTGACAAAGTTTCCTCTGGTAAGTTACAGTTATAACACAGAAAATGATACCTTAGACGGCAACTAATTTGTGAATCCTGGGAAAGGCCGTTCAATGATCCCTCATCAGGACAGCAGAACCTGATCTGTAAAAATTTGGGTCTCAGTGGGAAGCTGTTTGCAAAGAGCGATTTGCATTTCAATTGTAAGTCCGGCACAACTTTAAATCTTGGCTGCTGCAGGATCACAATGGAATTTTTCTTTCTTTCCTTCGTGAAGTACTTAAAAAAGAAAAAGGAATATTACCATACATCAATTCTACAACCATATACAATAAAATATAGGTGGTTATAAGGGAAAAAATATGGTGCTGATGGTTATATTTTCTCCCAATGAGCAATTATATCAAATTTTTATAACTGCAGAGGAAATATTATTCCCTGTGTAGGAGCTGTCCCCACTCCATTCCTTAGTCCACAAGCACCGTATCCCATTCTTCTTTTTTCCTTCAAAATTCCAAATAGTTAGCGAACGTAGCTTCTCTGTTATTTGATTTCACTTGATGAAGAAAAAAAGGAAAACACACAAACCAAGCAATAAAATGAAAAACACTTATTTATTAGAATTAGTTTTCTCTAAGTCAGGTCGTTGCTGGACTGCTGAGGGCCACCCCTCCCTCCACAATCATCTGCCCCTTTTCACTCCATCTCGTAGACTCACTGTGAGAGTCTCAAGTTTTCCCTTTGTTTAGATGGTTTGGATTAGCCCTCCTCTAATCATGGGTTGACTTATCTCCTGGGTGTGACACACTATACAAAAATGAATGATTCCATCTTGTGCTCTGTGCCCCACTCCATCAAAGGATGTAACACACTTCTTTCAGAAACAGGGGTCACCAGGCAGGGGGCAGGGGCCAGGGAGGGGTGAGATAGAAGTAGTGATCCCTCTCTGGCATGTTTTTATATTAGGACTTTGCTTTAACTTTGTGCACTTCTCTGTCATTGTCAAGAATTTAAATTGTCTGTAAATGTATACATTCATCTAGGTTGTCAATGACCCACTGATCATCATATCTAATGCTGGGTTCTCAGTGCTTATCTGCCTTACCTAACCTCTCAGGAGATTACTCAGCTGCTCACCCACCCTTGAGATTTTTCTTTTTTTTTCACTTTCAGGACTCTACTCTCTGTGGCTTTCTTGGACTCGTGAACCCCTTTCTCCACTGTGTAGTCCTCCTTCTGTATTCCATTTATAAATGCTGGCATGTGTCAAGAGCCAGTCTTTGGACCTCCTGTCTCCTGTATCTACACCCACTGCCTGGGATCCCTTAGTCAGTCCCCTAGCTTTGTACCATCTATATTCTGATGGATCCAAATCATTGATCTTCAGTCCAACCTCTCCAGATCTCCAGCAGAATTGTCACCTAACTCTCATCGCCTCTCTACTCTCAACTCCCTCACACATGTGCTTCTTTTCTAGTTTTTCTCATCAGAGTAACTGGCTCTACCATTTACCCAAGTATCTCAAGGTCACGGTGATAGGGAGAGGGTAGGTGGGTGTGAGGTACTAAAATCTCTCTTTGATCCCACATCCAATTCAACATTAGGTCTTGTTCCTCTAGGGTACTACCTATGTCTTCAAATTCATCTGCCTTCTCTCTCTCTCATTCTGTTTCTTACTGTTCCTCAAATATACCAAAGCCAACCCTGCCTGAGGGCCTTTGCATTCACCTAGCACTTCCCTGGAAGGTTTTTCCTCTAAACGGCCATGCTGTTTTCAGAGGCTCTGTGTAAATGTGATCTCCTAAGAGAGGATTTCCAAGAACACCATATCTAAAGTAGTAGCAATCCCTCCCTTGGACCCTCCCTCTGACACTCTTACCCTGGTTTATTTTTCTTTTTTGCATGCATAACCAGAAATTATATTATATATTTGTATACTTACTATTCACATGCTGGGTTGTAATTTGGGCATGAGTTAGTTTGCACTGTTTTTTGCTAAAGCCCTAGCACCTAGTATAGCTCCTGACACATAATAGGGGTTCAATAAATATAATACTTATTCAATGTTTAACAAACTTTTACATGATTTTAGTTTAGTTCCTCTCTAACATTTTTCATCTCATAAATTATCTGAAATAACCTGGATTTTTTTTTCTAATTGATCATTAGCATTTTATATTATGGCTCAATTTAAGTATTTTTGTTTTACAAATTTTCATAACAATTAATAGTGGGTTTTTTAGACTTAAATTCAAATGTTACTTATTGCTTTTATCCTACATCATGAGTTCCCTATTTTTAAATTCTTTTTTCCAATTATTTTTTTCTTTCAATTGGAGTTGTTGATTTAGTGTTTGTTTTTGCAGAGTGTCATAATTCTTTTTTTAATTAAAATATAATTATTTTATTATGGATAATATATAACATATAGCAGCTGAAACAAGCACAAATTGAGCTCTGGGTTACAACCCTGTGCAAATACCGATGTCCTCAGGGACCAATGATTTGCAGGTTTGTTTGTTCTGTGCCCTGGTCACTTCATCCTACCCCAAACCTGGCTACATTTTTCAGATTTTTGATCTCCTCCCTTGTTGTCCAGCTCTCTGCCTTCCCTCATACTTTTCATGTGCTCCTGTTAAATAACTGGAGCTAGGAAACTGTAAAACCAAGTTTATTAAGCTGTGTCCAGGATGAAAGTTCATAATCTATGATTGAGGGCCTGTGTTCTGATTTGAGTGAAGGAATTTGATTTTGCTAAGTCCCTGTCTCTTGGTTGTATTCTGGATATCAGAGCCACAATGCCAAGGCAGAGCATTTTTGTGTCTATATTTGCTAGCATTGATGGGTACACTGTAACTAATACATTTAACTGTTATGAGCCTGAACTTGTGTTTCTGGGACCCTGAGGAGAAGGTTGCCCATCCCCCCTTGTTCCCAGATTTTGGATTTCCCTGGATCATGACTGAACCTTTCCTATTACACAAGAGACAGTTTTTGCTTTGGGGGGTTTTTTGTGTGTGGTAATGGGGTACGTAATGTTAGAAAAATACCCCAATTAACATCTTTCTAAAAGTTGGACATGAAAATCTCCTTCTATATCCTCCCACAAAAGAGACGCAGAGGGAGGAGATATGGGGATATATGTATACGTATAGCTGATTCACTTTGTTATACAGCAGCAACTAACACACCATTGTAAAGCAATTATACTCCAATAAAGATGTGGAAAAAAAAAAAAGAAAAATGCCTCTTGCAATAGGCCCCCATATCTTCAACCACAGCCCAAGAGAGAAGGTGATTCTAGATGTACGGCAATGGCAGTGCCCTGATTTTCGGTGTCACATGGTTTCCACTTGAGGCTCTACTCAGCAAAGCCTTGGGGCACAAATTTTGTCCCTCCTCTGATAAATTCTACTTATTATACTGTGCTGTATACACTCTCAGAGCTAGATAGATGAAGAGTAATAATAACTGTTTTTTTAATAACTTATTTTTATACCAAGTGTTATCAAATCAGAAATCTGACACCTAGTAATTTGATATATATGCTTTTCCCACATACCTTTATTGCTGTTTGGCTAGATAGAAAATATGAGGAGATTGGAAACCAACTGTAAATATTTCTACAGACTTAGTGGCAAGTGCCTTTTCTTTTCTTTATTACTTTGCTCCACTTACATGATCCTCTATTTTTCAGGGCTGTAATCCCCCTCTTTTCCTCCTTTTCATGTTCCCTCATTCAGGAAGCCTTTCCTGATTCATGACCCATTTCCATATGCTTTCATTGCTCCTCAGTCCCTCAAAGGTTGTCTTGCTTTGCAGGCTGGTAATGCAGTCTCTTCAATGTTACTTACTGTTGAACTGGCCCAGAGGCTACTGACCTGGGTTTAAATCATCCCAACCAGTTAAAATCATTTGAAGTTTAGGCAGATTCTTTGGCCTCTCTTAGCCTGGTTTCCTCATCTGTAAAGTAGAAAAAAACAATAATACTCATATCTTCGTAAGCATACTGGGAAGATTAAATTGTATTATGAAAATATTCTTGTTGTTAATTAAACATATTTCCCCTTCTTTTGCCTTTGCCGTTATAATCGTGCTTTTTTGGGGGTGCAGATATTGTCCTGTCTCAATGAAGCTGTGAAGTTCCCGAAGGGCCGACTTTACAAAACAACAAATGTGTAATGAGGATCTCCTGGTCTAAGGCACTGTGACAGGCTCAGTGGTTGTGGGGAAGTGGGAATGGGCAAAAAGATGCAAGAAAAGAAAAGATAAAGCACAACCATTTGCACTCCATAAGCTTCCATGTACTTGGGATAATGCACAATGTAAAAAAGTCAAATGATAACACAAATATGTAAATAATAATCCAAGATAACAAGAGGTACGACCGCCAAGAAAAGAGTTGCTGCCCACTGAATAGCTCAGAAAGTATTGCAACCGGAGGGCAGGAGACAATCAGAATCCCTCATGTAGGTAGTCAGTGCAGGTCACTGGTGTGCCTAAGTTGATGAAGAGATTTGACAGATGATGGGAAGAGGAGGTGGCCACTCATGATCCAATGATTTACGATTGACATAGCACAGAATTTGGAACTATTCCAAAGTAAATATACGCAAAGGCAAGTTGAGGCAAGAGTCCACTGTGGTTTCAGGAACTGGTTCTTATATTTTGGACTCTGCCATCCTCTCCCTTTAATCGTTTCTTTTAAAATTCTCAGCTTATGCTGTCCCATTTCTTTCCTCGTGTGTCATCAGGTTCAAAGTTGTGGCCTCAGACAGAGGACTTTCAATCAACAGCGTCCAGTGAGTATTGATACTTCACTTGTCTTGAATCGCCAAATAAGATCGACTGCAGCAATCCAAGTGATTGCTCAGCAGTTGACTTGAGTGGATTAAAAACCATCAATTATTTCTTACGTATGAATAGTCATAAAAATATATATAGTGCCCCGAAGTATGTAGTTCCAGCCTAAAATTCAGGAATTATATACAAAGAATACATCAAATTGTAGGTTGTTCTTGCCCGTTCTTTCATCAAGAAAATTCCAGTGGCCAGAGAAACTGCCTTCTAGCTACCTTATTTTTGAAGAAGTGCAGTCAGGCCCTTCTGCTTTGGCTAGTTGGGATAATAAATAAGGCACATGGATAAATGTGTTTATTTAGACACGTAATTTAGTTTCTATATAACTGTATCTTTCTTTTAACGACATACATGCTGATTCCTAGTCATCAGCCCTAGGCACCAGTAAAATCAGATTAAAAGCATTAGTAACGTAGTTAATTCCATTTATAATATGCCTACACCAGAGAGGAGAACATTAAAATAAGGAAAATCTATAAACTGGAATTAAAGAATTTTCTTTAGAACGACTTGTAAGGAATCTTTGAAAGAAAGACATAACATTTTACATAAACACTCTCAGGGAACATTTTGAGCCATGTTCTGCAAAGTAATATTTGTAATCCCAATTAAAACTTGCCTTGGCCACTTCAGTCTTCATATTTATACTTCAGGTTGATTCAGGTGGCGTCGTATTAAGGGATGGGTGTCCTTTAGCAATGCTCCACTAGTTGTAATATTGCCTTCTGTAACCTTGCCTAATAATCACTATCAGCTAATCAATTTTTCCTTTTTATTCAAATTCTATCATCCACTCCCTTTTGACCTCTAGTTCTTGGGACAGCCCACGCATTATTTTTTTTCTGAAATCCTCAGCATATTACATGCAGCATAACAGGATAAAAGCCTTAGCATTAAATCCAGTCAATAACTCCCACAGGCAGACATCTATTTCATCCCCTTCTTTAATGTGCTGTCCTTTGTACATGAAGATGTCACTATCGACCCACAGTCCATCTGGCATTTGGTGTGGATTCTGGACTTGGTCCAGTATCAGTGGTGTATTTGGGCCAAGTCATCCTCACTTTTCCCCAAGGTCATCTCTTGAGACCCACGATCCCATTTGACAGACAGGTAAGCAGTAGCCATAGAATGGCATAAAACTACCTGGCTTGTAATCAAAACAGTCATGTCACTTGCTTTTTCATAGCCAAAAAGCTATTGAAGTAAATTATGCATTTTGACTTCACCTTATTTTCTTGTCTTGTATGTCTTGGTAATTAGTTAATATCAACAATGAAAGCTCCTAAAAGAAAAGTATACCACTTCATTTGTTTTTCATCAGTTTAGTTTTTAAAATAAAGTCATAAAAGGAAACATGGATGCATAAAACATGTTTGTTATTAAAAAATTCCAAATATGTAGAAGTGCATAAAATTAATTCTCCTTCCTTGCTTGCTACCTCCTTCAGTCCAATTCTCTATTCCAAAGATTTCTGAAAGCATATACAAATACAGACATCTGTATGTAGGTGTATATCTAAATTATAAATATCCAAATGTATTTTACTAAAAAAATTAATGTAATACATGTTGTTTGGTCTTATTATTTAATATTTCCTAAAGATATTGCATTTTAGAAGATATAGGACTACCTTGTTAATTTAATAATTACATAATGTTTCATAATATGGATTAATCACAATTTATTCAACCATATCCTTATTGATAGAAATATACATTTTTTTCTGATTTTTCACTATTACGAATAATGCTACCATAAAATATTGTGTATTATTTCTACTTCTATATTACAAATTATTATTAAAGTGAGTGGCCTCAAACAGCCACAAACCTTCATTACCTCATAGTTTTCGTTGGTCAGAAATCTAGGAGCATCTCAGCTGGCTGGTTCTGGCTTGGTGTTCCTCACTAGAGTGTAGTCAAGATGTTGGTGGAAATCTGAGGTCTGGACTGGGACTGAAGGATCTAAGTGGCTCATTCACATGGTTGGCAGGTTGGTGTTGGTTGTTATCGGGGGACCTCTATTCTCCTTAATATGGGCTTTTTCATAGGCTACTTGAGTATCCTCATAATATGGCAGCCAGCTTCCCCAAGATGAGCAATCCATGAGAGCAAAAACCTGAAGCTACTTTTTCTGTGATCTAGCCTGGGAAGTTGCCTAGCATCACTACCACCACAATTTTTTTATGACTTTGTTTAGATATAATTGATATACAGAAACAACAACAACAAAAACCCTGCATATGTTTAATGTACACAATTTGATGAGTTTGGATATATGCATATACCCATGATGCTGTCACCACAATCAAGGTAATAAAAACATCCATCACCACCAAAAGTTTCCTCGTGTTCCCTTCCCCCCCACCTCTTTTATAATAAGAATGTTTCACATGAGATCTATCCTCTTAACAAAATTTCATGTGCATGATACTGTGTTGTTAGGTATAGGCACTTTGTTGTACATCAGATCTCTAGAACTTATTCATCTTGTATAAATGAAACTTTATACTCATTGAAAACCTCCCATTGCCCCTTTGCTTCCAGCCAATGGCAATCATCATTCTGTTCTCTGCTTTCATGAGTTTGACTATTTTAGATACTGCACATAAGTGGAATCATACTGCATTTGTCTTTCTGATACTGGTTCATTTCACTTAGCATAATGTCTTCCAGGTTCATCCATGTTGTTGCAAATGGTAGTATTTCCTTCTTTCTTTTAAGGCTGAATAATATTCCATTTTATGTGTATACCACATTTTCTTGATCTATTCATCTGCTGATGGGCATCTGGATAGTTTTCATATCTTGGCTGCTGTGAATAATGCTGCAATCAATATGGGAATGCAGGCAACGATGCGAGACCCTGATTTCAATTATTTTGGATATATACACAAAAGGGAAATTGCGGAATCACATGGTAGTTATATTGATGAGCTTTGAGGAAACTCCACAGTGTTTTCCATAGCTTCCTCACCATTTTACATTCCCAACAATAGTGCACAAGGGTTCCCTTTTCTCTATATCCTCATGAACATTCATTACCTTTTGTTTTGTTCTGCTTTTTGATAATAGCCGTCCCAATGTGTGGGGTGGTATCTCACTGTGCTTTTAACTTGCATTTCCCTGATGATCAGTGGTGTTGAACACCATTTTATATACATGCTGGCCTGAGGTCAGGTTTGTCTTCTTTGGAGAAAGATATATTCAAGTCCTTTGCTCATTTTTAAATCGGTGTTATTAGTTTGTTTGCTTTTGAGTTGTAGGCGTTTCTTATATATTTTGAATATTAACTCCTCTTTAGGCATGTGATTTGCAAATATGTTCTTCCATTCTGCAGGTTGTCTTTTGACTCTTTCGATTGTTTCCTTTGCTGTGCAGATTCTTAGTTTGGTGTAGTTCCACCTGTCTTAATTTTTCTTTTGTTGTCTGTGCTTTCAGCGTCATAGCCAAGATATCATGTCCAAGACCAATGTCAAAGAGCTTTTCCTGTATGTTGTCTTCTAGGAGTTTTATAGATTCAGATCTTATGTTTAAGTCTTACTCCATTTCAAAATGATTTTTTTTCTTTTTTTTGGTATACTGTATAAAGTGGTATAATGTTTGCCGGTGGATATCCAGTTTTCCCAACACCATTTGTTGAAGACACTGTGCTTTCCCTGTGTGTCTTTTTGGCACCTTTGTTGAGATCAGTTGGTCTTATAAGAGTGGGTTTATTTCTGGGCTCTTCATTCTGTTCCACTGGTCTGTATGTCTGTTTTGGTGCCAATATCATATTGTTTTAATCATTTCAGCTTTGTAATATTTTTAAGTCAGGAAGTGTGATTTCATTCTCTGGTAAATTTCTTGTTAATATCTTTTGCTGTTTTAAATCTAGTTACTTGCTCTTGAATACATGTTTAAGAGGTCTTTATTTACTGTGGATGGTAATCTGTTGTCTGTTATGAATGTTAAAATATTTCTTCCTACTGTGGTTTTTTCTTTTAACATTCAAAATTTTTAAATGTTGTTTTGTATATGTAGAAGTTTAATATATTTTTAAATCTGCCATTTTTTCTGATATACGCTTTATTTTAGTAACTCAAAGATATTTTTAAAATTATCCAAAGGTTCCTTTCTTGTACTTCCATAGCACAGGTTTTATGTGTGTTTTTTGTTTGTTTGTTTGTTTTGTTTTGCTTGTATATTGTATGAGTTAAGAAAGTAACTTTAGTTTTATTTCAGATTTTTTCTTAATGGTGGTTTAAAATGATTTATAACCATAGAACACTTTTGGTTAAGCAAAGACATAAAAGAAACCCTTAACCCCCAAAAAGCTGCAGCTCTTTGGGTTGGAGCTCTGTCTCCTTGTTTCCCTTACCTCCCACCCTTTGTAGCAGCTAAGAAGAGTCGGGGAGGAAGAAGGAAGAGTCATATTGAACACCTGGGTTTAATGAAACATAGTTTGAAACCCACTGTGGTCTAAAAGATGTAAAATTTGGAAACAAATGTAACTAGTTAGTTGTTCATCCAGAGACTGGGAAACATTTAAAAGTTGACTAAACAGTATTTTGTTAGTTTATGCATTTACATTGATATTGATGTATGGGTATGGACTTACATACTGAAGACATTTATGTAATTCCATGTTTTAATTTAATATTAAATCTGGCCAGTATAAAGCAACTAGTTGTATATGAAAATAAGGGAACATAGATTGTAAATCAATTAAATTCAGTTTTTTTTTTTCTAATAAGAAAACCATATGGCTTCAGGCACCAGGCAAAGCATTCTATCTCTTAAGAAAAAACCTTACATTCTAGATATTCACCCACCCAGTGGATGAATGAGTCATGAGCTCAGTCATGAGCTCACAGATTCACATGTCATGGCACTCGCACTGTGCATATATCATTTATATCCCAAAATATATACACTGCATATGGACACACACAGAGTAAATCACAAGGCTTTCCATCCTGTAAGTCTTTCTCTTTTGCCTGTGAGGGATCTCATTATTAATTAAAGAATCATTTAGCTTGCATAATTGTCTTCTGCCATACATAATTTCAACCTTTCAATGTCTCTTCAAGTTGTCTTATTAGACTCCTTTGTTTTGGTGACATCGTCAATCACAGCTTTTAGATGGACAGACTCAGCAGTGGGGTGAATAACATGTAAAGAATCCTCTCTTTGTTCCCAATCATGGAACTTACCAACAGGTAACTGCATTTGTAAATTTCTTTGAGTCTTTAAAACTAACTGCCTAAGTTCCCAAACCCTGCACTTGAGGAGCTCAGCCGTCTGATTGAAAGGAATAAGCCATCTGTTGTTAAGTATCCACTGCTACATATAAGCATTTCTGGACTTTGGAGCAAACTGATAACAAGACATAAGAATACAGCCAAGCATACTTCATTCACAGCAAGCTTTTATGTTTACTTTTTAAATAAACATTAAAATAAAATTCAGACTAGAAAATAGTGGTTCTCAAGTGTACAGTAAGTCAGAAAGACTAAAACTCTTGGGATAATCAAAACATTGTAATAAACATATATATCTGTATATTTACGCATTCTTTTCTTTTGTAGTAACAGAGGCATCATGGGAAATGACCATGTTTGAGAGAATATTTAGACACGATCTGTAAACTGGTTTGAGAACATCAGAGGATGTCATGTCAGATCAGATCCATGGGTCCATTAGAACAGCTGGCTAAAAGGCATAGTATTAGGTGAGAAGCGTAGTATTGGTAATAAATGTTTTCACTCTCTGGCATTAGCTTCAAAAGAATGTTAGAAAATGCTTTTCCAAACATCCATGTCTTCCCTTCACTGAAGTCCATAACTTTATCTATTGTCTTCTTGAAGAGAATGATTTTTGACTCCTTGGCCTCTATGAGTTTACTACACACCATGTAAAATTGTACCTCTCTCAAAATGCAAGGTGAGGTTTTGTTTGAATGTTCTGAGATTTGTAAACAAGTGTTTGCTAATGCATCAAGTTCCCTTTAAGAAGGGTATGTATTCTCCTTGGGTATTTTTTTAATTTTGTTCAGTACTGAGTGGGTTCTGGCTGCAGTGATAGGAAGTTCAAGGAATTTGCATTGATAACTTTTTCTGAATTATTTGTATAGTTATATCATTTAATAGGAAATATTTTAGAGTTCTACAATCAATATTTCAGAGAAAACTTTGGGAAAGATGTTCTCTATTAAAATTAAATAAAGCTAATAAGCCAATTTTATTAACTTTTATTAAGTTTTAAGTATGTAAGCCATACGCATTGTTCCAAATTCACAAAGTGCAAAATGGCATCGAGCAAAAAGTAAGCTTTCATCTCTCTCGACTCCCCAGACACCTACTATTCTATCCAGGGCATGCATTTTGCCAATTTCATAACTATTATTCTAGATAAATCCTTACAGAAATGTTCTATACATTTGCATGCATGTGTTGTATATATTTTCACACTAACATTTGCATGATATAAACACTTCTCTGCAACTTTTATCACAATGCATTTTGGAGCATTTTCATGTTTGTGCATGTGAAAACATCTCCTTTTTCTTAATGATTATAGAATATTCTATTATACAGACATATTGTGAGCTATTTTCAAAAATTACATTACCAGATAATTCTTCTTCTATGGATAGTTTGAGGAATTTGAAAAAAAAATAAAATGGCATCTACTTCTGGAAAACCATGTCATATCTATTCTCCTATGATAATAACATTCTCTGTGTTTTGTTTTGTGGAAGATTTTCCTCTTTTCACTTATCCAAGTATTTTTCTGAATACATTTACATAGTTTAAGTAAAAACAAAATGAAAAAGTTTATTTTTCGGACAAATGGATATCCACGTGCAAAAGAATAAATTTGGACCACTACATCACATCATTACATAAAAATTAACTCAATGTGGATCACAGAAATAGATATGAGTTAAAACTATAAAACTCTTAGAAGAAAATATAGGCATAAACCATTATGATGTTGAGTTAAAAAATTGTTTCTTAGATATACCAAATACATAAGTGATAAAACAGAAGATTGGCAAGTGGAACATTCTCAAAATTAAAAACTTTTTGCTTCAAAGGACAACATCAAGAAGTGAAAAGATAATGTACATAATGAGAGAAAATATTTGCAAATAATGTATCTGATCTGGGACTTGTATACAAAATGTATAAAGGACATTTACAAGTCAATAATTAAGAACAAATAACAGAATTTAAACATGGGCAAAGGATCTGAATTGACATTTCTCCAGAGAAGATACATGAATGGCTAATAAACACGTGAAGAGATGCTCAACATCATTAGTTATTAGGGAAATGGCAAATCAAACCCACAATGAGATGCCACTTCATATCCATCAGAATGGATGTAATCAAAATGATGAACAATAACAAGTATTGATGAGGATATGGGGAATTTGGAGCCCTCATACACTGCTGAAGGGAATATGAAATGGTGCAGCTGCTTTGGAAAACAGTTCAGGAGTTCCTCAGAATGTTAAACATAGAGTTACACTATAGCCCAGGTAATCCATCTGATGTCTTTCTGATGTACTGTCAAAATGTTTTTGATATTAAATAGCTCCCAATTCTTTAGCCCTTCCCCAGAGTATCTCAGATTTTAAAATTCCAATTGGACCTCCACCAAGGCTTACAAATTCTCTACATCTGCCTAAGTATATACCCAAGAAAAATTGAAAACATACGTCCACAAAAATTTGTACACAAATATTCATAGTAATATTATTCATGATAGTCAAAAGTGGAAACAACTCAAATGCCCACTAACTGCTGAATGGGTAAATAAAATGTGGTATATCTATACAATAAGATATAATTTGGCGATACTAAGAAATGAAGTACTGATGTACACTACAGCATGAATGAACCTCAAAAACATTATGCCGTGAAAGAAACACTACATGTTGTATGAAACATTTTTTTTAAATGTCCAGAACAGGCAAATCTAAAGAGAGAGAAAGTAGATAAGTGGTTGCCCAGGACTGGTGGGGTGGGCAAAAGGTGGAATGGGGTAGTGACTACTAATTGATTTGAATTTTTTGAGGCGGAGGGGATAATGAAAATGTTCTAAAATTAGATTATGGTGATGGTTGCACAACTCTGTAGATGTTGAATTGAATTGTACACAGTAAGTGGGAGAATATTATGTACATTGTTATCTCAACAAAGCTGTTAAAAAAATAAAAACGAAAAATGAAATATTTTTTCATTTTTCTTCTTTCCACATTTGCCCATGTCCCATAGTTCTCTTGTTATTGTTCTCCATAAAGCACCAGATCTAGACATGTCCACAAGTAAAAGCTTTCAGGAGTGGATAACTCCAATATTTCCACATTCTTCTTATATATTGAGTATAACATTAATACCAAAAGCTGAAAATGATTTCATGTAAAAAGGAGACTACAGACCAATATGTCATGAATATCAATGCAAAGATCCTAAATAAAATTTCACAGTAAAGACTGAAGAATAAAATTCAAAAAGAATACTTCGTGGGGCTTCCCTGGTGGCACAGTGGTTGAGAGTCAGCCTGCTGATGCAGGGGACACGGGTTTGTTCCCTGTTCCGGGAAGATCCCACATGCTGTGGAGCGGCTGGGCCCGTGAACCATGGCCGCTGAGCCTGCGCATCCGGAGCCTGTGCTCCGCAATGGGAGAGGCCACAGCAGTGAGAGGCCCGTGTACCGCAAAAAAAAAAAACGATCTCATATACAATAGCATTAAAAGGAATAATATACGTAGAAATAAATTTGACCAAGGGGGTAAAAGACCTATACACTGAAAACTATAAACATTGATGAAAGAAACTGAAGACACAAATGAATGGAAAGATATCCTGTGTTCATGAATTGGAGGAATTAATACTATTAAAATGTCCAGACTACCCAATGCTATCTGTAGATTCAATACAATCACTATCAAGATTCCAATGGCATTTTTTAACAGAAATAGAAAAAAAATGATCCTAAAATTTGTATGGAACCACAAAGGACCCTGAAGAGCCAAAACAATCCTAAGAAAGAAGAACAAAACCGGAGGCATCATACTGCTTGATTTCAAACTACATTACAGCTATATTATTACAGTAATCAAAATAAATCTATGCATATATGGTCAATTAATATTTGACAAGAGAGCCAAGAATACTCAATGGGCAAAAGATAGCCTCTTCAATAAATGGTGCCAGGAAACTGGATACTTACATGTAAAAGAATGAACGTGGATCTCTGTCCTACACCACTCACAAAAATAAACTGTAAATGAATTAAAGACTTAATATAAAGACATGAAATCATAAAACTCCTAAGAGAAAGCCTAGGGAAACATCTTGACATTGGATTTGGCAGTGATTTTTTGAATATGACACCCAAAGCACAAGAAAAAGAAGCAAAAATAAACAAGTGGGACTACATGAAATTAAAAAGTTTCTGTACAGAAAAGAAATGACCAACAAAATGAAAAGATGGTCTATGGAATGAAAAAAAATATTTTCAAACCACATATCTAATAAGAAGTTAGTATCCAAAATATATAAGGAACTCATACAATGCAATAGCAAAAAAAAGCTAAATACAATTGACCCTCGAACTTACACAGGTTCACTTATACAGGGTTTTTTTCAATCCATACATATTACAGTGCTACTATAATAGCACTGGTTGAATCCACAGATGTGGAGGCACAGATATGGAGGGCCAACTGTAAAGTTATAAGGGAGTTTTCAACTATGTGGTGGGAGGTGAGGGTTGGCACCCCTAACCCCCACATGGTTAAAGAGTCAACTGTAATCTGATTAAAAAATGGGCAGAGAGAATGGTCAGGGAAGCTGGCGGAAGAGTAAGACGTGGAGATCGCCTTCCTCCTCACGGATACAGCAGAAATATATCTACACGTGGAACAACTCCTACAGAACATCTACTGAAGGCTGGCAGAAGACCTCAGAGCTCCCAAAAGGCAAGAAACTCCCCACGTACCTGGGTAGGGCAAAAGAAAAAAAGAAAAAACAGAGACAAAAGAATAAGGACGGCACCTGCACCAGTGGGAGGGAGCTGTGAAGGAGGAAAAGTTTCCACACACTAGGAAGCCCCTCCGTGGGCGGAGACTGCGGGAGGCGGAAGGGGGAGCTTCGGGACCGCGGAGTAGTGCACAGCGACGGGTGCGGAGGGCAAAGCGGGGAGATTCCTGCACAGACGATCATTGCCGACCGGCACTCACCAACCCGAGAGGCTTGTCTGCTCACCCGCCGGGGCGGGCGGGGCTGCGAGCTGAGGCTCGGGTTTCGGTTTTGGACGGAGCGCAGGGAGAGGACTGGGGTTGGCGGCTTGAACATAGCCTGAAGGGGTTGGTGCGCCACGACTAGCCGGGAGGGAGTTTGGGGAAAAGCCTGCAGCTGCCGAAGAGGCAAGAGCCTTTTTCTTCCCTCTTTGTTTCCTGGTGCGCGAGGAGAGGGGTTTAAGAGCGCTGCTTAAAGGAACTCCAGAGACGGGCGCGAGCCGCGGCTGAGGGCGCAAGCCCCCGAGACGGGCGCGAGCCACGGCTGGAAGCGCGAACCCCAGAGACGGGCGGGAGACAGCGAATCACCCCAGGTTGAGGAGGTGGTCTCTGGGAGCAGGATTTATGATTTTTCCCCCTTTGCCTCTTTTTGTGAACGTGTATGTGTATGCTTCTGTGTAAGATTTTCTCTGTATAGCTTTGCTTCCAACATTTGTCCTAGGGTTCTATCCGTCCCTTTTTTTTTTTTTTTTCTAAATATTTTTTAGTTCAATAACTATATTATACTTTATTTTATTTTTACTGTATCTTCTTTCTTTCTTTTTTCCTTCTTTCCCTCCTTCCTTCCTTCCTTCCTCCCTCCCTCCCTCCCTCCTTTCTTTCCTTCTTTGCTTCTTTCTTCCTTCCTTCCTTTCCTCCTTCCCTTCCTCATACTTCTAGTAATTCTCTCTACATTTTCTCCTTCTTTCCCTCCTTCCTTCCTCCCTCCCTCCCTCCCTCCTTTCTTTCCTTCTTTGCTTTCTTCCTTCCTTCCTTTCCTCCTTTCCTTCTTTCTTTCCTCATACTTCTACTAATTCTCTCTACATTTTCTCCTTCTTTCCCTCCTTCCTTCCTTCCTCCCTCCCTCCCTCTCTCCTTTCTTTCCTTCTTTGCTTCTTTCTTCCTTCCTTCCTTTCCTCCTTTCCTTCTTTCTTTCCTCATATGTCTACTAATTCTCTCTACATTTTCTCCTTCTTTCCCTCCTTCCTTCCTTCCTTCCTCCCTCCCTCCCTCCCTCCTTTCTTTCCTTCTTTGCTTCTTTCTTCCTTCCTTCCTTTCCTCCTTTCCTTCTTTCTTTCCTCATACTTCTACTAGTTCTCTCTACTTTTTCTCCCTTTTATTCTGAGCCGTGTGGATGAAAGGCTCTTGGTGCTCCAGCCCAGGAGTCAGGGCTCTGCCTCTGAGGTAGGAGAGCCAACTTCAGGACACTGGTCCACAAGAGACCTCCCAGCTCCACATAATATTAAACGGTGGAAATCTCCCAGAGACCTCCATCTTAACACCAGCTCCCAGCTTCACTCAACGACCAGCAAGCCACAGTGCTGGACAACCTATGCCAAACAACTAGCAAAACAGGAACACAACCCCACCCATTAGCAGAGAGGCTGCCTAAAATCAGAATAAGGCCACAGACACCCCAAAACACACCACCAGACGTGAACCTGCCCACTAGAGAGACAAGATCCAGCCTCATCCAGCACAACACAGGCACTAGTCCCCTCCACCAGGAAGCCTACACAACCCACTGAAACAACCTTAGCCACTGGAGACAGACATCAAAAACAACGGGAACTACAAACGTGCAACCTGCAAAAAGGAGACCCCAAACAAAGTAAGATAAGCAAAATGAGAAGACAGAAAAACACACAGCAGATGAAGGAGCAAGATAAAAACCCACCAGACCTAACAAATGAAGAGGAAATAGGCAATCTACCTGAAAAAGAATTAGGAATAATGATAGTAAGGCTGATCCGAAATCTTGGAAGTAGAATGGACAAAATGCAAGAAACATTTAACAAGGACCTAGAAGAAATAAAGATGAAACAAGCAACGATGAACAACGCAATAAATGAAACTAAAAGTACTCTAGATAGGATCAATAGCAGAATAACTGAGGCAGAAGAACGGATAAGTGACCTGGAAGATAAAGTAGTGGAAATAACTACTGCAGAGCAGAATAAAGAAAAAAGAATGAAAAGAACTGAGGACAGTCTCAGAGACTTCTGGGACAACATGAAACGCACCAACATTCGAATTATAGGGGTTCCAGAAGAAGAAGAAAAAAAGAAAGGGACTGAGAAAATATTTGAAGAGATTATAGTTGAAAACTTCCCTAATATGGGAAAGGAAATAGTTAATCAAGTTCAGGAAGCACAGAGAGTCCCATACAGGATAAATCCAAGGAGAAATACGCCAAGACACATATTAATCAAACTATCAAAAAGTAAATACAAAGAAAGCATATTAAAAGCAGCAAGGGAAAAACAACAAATAACACACAAGGGAATCCCCATAAGGTTAACAGCTGATCTCTCAGCAGAAACCCTACAAGCCAGAAGGGAGTGGCAGGACATACTGAAAGTGATGAAGGAGAAAAACCTGCAACCAAGACTACTCTACCCAGCAAGGATCTCATTCACATTTGATGGAGAAATCAAGACCTTTACAGACAAGCAAAAGCTGAGAAAGTTCAGCACCACCAAACCAGCTTTACAACAAATGCTAAAGGAACTTCTCTAGACAAGAAACACAAGAGAAGGAAACGACCTATAATAACGAACCCAAAACAATATAGAAAATGGGAATAGAACATACATATCGATAATTACCTTAAATGTAAATGGACTAAATGCTCCCACCAAAAGACACAGATTGGCTGAATGGATACAAAAACAAGACTCTTATATATGCTGTCTACAAGAGACCCACTTCAGACCTAGAGACACATACAGACTGAAAGTAAGGGGATGGAAAAAGATATTCCATGCAAATGGAAACCAAAAGAAAGCTGGAGTAGCAATTCTCATATCAGACAAAATAGACTTTAAAATAAGGACTATTAAAAGGGATAAAGAAGGACACTACATAATGATCAAGGGATCGATCCAAGAAGAAGATATAACAATTGTAAATATTTATGCACCCAACATAGGAGCACCTCAATACATAAGGCAAATACTAACAACCATAAAAGGGGAGATCGACAGTAACACATTCATAGTAGGGGACTTTAACACCCCACTTTCACCCATGGACAGATCATCCAAAATGAAAATAAATAAGGAAACACAAGCTTTAAATGATACATTAAACAAGATGGACTTAATTGATATTTATAGGACACTCCATCCAAAAACAACAGAATACACATTTTTCTCAAGTGCTCATGGAACATTCTCCAGGATAGATCATATCTTGGGTCACAAATCAAGCCTTGGTAAATTTAAGAAAACTGAAATTGTATCAAGTATCTTTTCTGACCACAACGCCATGAGACTAGATATCAATTACAGGAAAAGATCTGTAAAAAATACAAACACATGGAGGCTAAACAATACACTACTTAATAATGAAGTGATCACTGAAGAAATCAAAGAGGAAATAAAAAAATACCTAGAAACAAATGACAACGGAGACACAACGACCCAAAACCTATGGGATGCAGCAAAAGCAGTGCTAAGGGGGAAGTTTATAGCAATACAAGCCCACCTTAAGAAGCAGGAAACATCTCGAATAAACAACCTAACCTTGCACCTCAAGCAATTAGAGAAAGAAGAACAAAAAAACCCCAAAGCTAGCAGAAGGAAAGAAATCATAAAAATCAGATCAGAAATAAATGAAAAAGAAATGAAGGAAACGATAGCAAAGATCAATAAAACTAAAAGCTGGTTCTTTGAGAAGATAAACAAAATAGATAAACCACTAGCCAGACTCATCAAGAAAAAAAAGGAGAAGACTCAAATCAATAGAATTAGAAATGAAAAAGGAGAAGTAACAACTGACACTGCAGAAATAAAAAAAATCATGAGAGATTACTACAAGCAACTCTATGCCAATAAAATGGACAATCTGGAAGAAATGGACAAATTCTTAGAAATGCACAACCTGCCAAGACTGAATCAGGAAGAAATAGAAAATATGAACAGACCAATCACAAGCACTGAAATTGAAACTGTGATTAAAAATCTTCCAACAAACAAAAGCCCAGGACCAGATGGCTTCACAGGTGAATTCTATCAAACGTTTAGAGAAGAGCTAACACCTATCCTTCTCGAACTCTTCCAAAATATAGCAGAGGGAGGAACACTCCCAAACTCATTCTACGAGGCCACCATCACCTTGATACCAAAACCAGACAAGGATGTCACAAAGAAAGAAAACTACAGGCCAATATCACTGATGAACATAGATGCAAAAATCCTCAACAAAATACTAGCAAACAGAATCCAACAGCACATTAAAAGGATCATACACCGTGATCAAGTGGGGTTTATTCCAGGAATGCAAGGATTCTTCAATATACGCAAATCTATCAATGTGATAAACCATATTAACAAATTGAAGGAGAAAAACCATATGGTCATCTCAATAGATGCAGAGAAAGCTTTTGACAAAATTCAACACCCATTTATGATAAAAACCCTCCAGAAAGTAGGCATAGAGGGAACTTTCCTCAACATAATAAAGGCCATATATGAGAAGCCCACAGCAAACATCATCCTCAATGGTGAAAAACTGAAAGCATTTCCACTAAGATCAGGAACAAGACAAGGTTGCCCACTCTCACCACTCTTATTCAACATAGTTTTGGAAGTTTTAGCCACAGCAATCAGAGAAGAAAAGGAAATAAAAGGAATCCAAATCGGAAAAGAAGAAGTAAAGCTGTCACTGTTTGCAGATGACATGATACTATACATAGAGATTCCTAAAGATGCTACCAGAAAACTACTAGAGCTAATCAATGAATTTGGTAAAGTAGCAGGATACAAAATTAATGCACAGAAATCTCTGGCATTCCTATATACTACTGATGAAAAATCTGAAAGTGAAATCAAGAAAACACTCCCATTTACCATTGCAACAAAAAGAATAAAATATCTAGGAATAAACCTACCTAGGGAGACGAAAGACCTGTATGCAGAAAATTATAAGACACTGATGAAAGAAATTAAAGATGATACAAATAGATGGAGAGATATACCATGTTCTTGGATGGGAAGAATCAACATTGTGAAAATGACTCTACTACCCAAAGCAATCTACAGATTCAATGCAATCCCTATCAAACTACCACTGGCATTTTTCACAGAACTAGAACAAAAAATTTCGCAATTTGTATGGAAACACAAAAGACCCCGAATAGCCAAAGCAATCTTGAGAACGAAAAAAGGAGCTGGAGGAATCAGGCTCCCTGACTTCAGACTATACTACAAAGCAACAGTAATCAAGACAGTATGGTACTGGCACAAAAACAGAAAGATAGATCAGTGGAACAGGATAGAAAGCCCAGAGATAAACCCACGCACATATGGACACCTTATCTTTGATAAAGGAGGCAGGAATGTACAGTGGAGAAAGGACAGCCTCTTCAATAAATGGTGCTGGGAAAACTGGACAGGTACATGTAAAAGTATGAGATTAGATCACTCCCTAACACCATACAGAAAAATAAGCTCAAAATGGATTAAAGACCTAAATGTAAGGCCAGAAGCTATCAAACTCTTAGAGGAAAACATAGGAAGAACACTCTATGACATAAATCACAGCAAGATCCTTTCTGACCCACCTCCTAGAGTAATGGAAATAAAAACAAAAATAAACAAATGGGACCTAATGAAACTTCAAAGCTTTTGTACAGCAAAGGAAACCATAATCAAGACCAAAAGACAACCCTCAGAATGGGAGAAAACATTTGCAAATGAAGCAACTGACAAAGGATTAATCTCCAAAATTTACAAGCAGCTCATGCAGCTCAATAACAAAAAAACAACCCACCCCATCCAAAAATGGGCAGAAGACCTAAACAGACATTTCTCCAAAGAAGATATACAGAATGCCAACAAACACATGAAAGAATGCTCAACATCATTAATCATTAGAGAAATGCAAATCAAAACTACAATGAGATATCATCTCACACCAGTCAGAATGGCCATCTTCAAAAAATCTAGAAACAATAAATGCTGGAGAGGGTGTGGAGAAAAGGGGACACTCTTGCACTGCTGGTGGGAATGTGAATTGGTTCAGACACTATGGAGAACAGTATGGAGGTTCCTTAAAAAACTACAAATAGAATTACCATATGACCCAGCAATCCCACTACTGGGCATATACCCTGAGAAAACCAAAATTCAAAAAGAGTCATGTACCAAAATGTTCATTGCAGCTCTATTTACAATAGCCCGGAGATGGAAACAACCTAAGCGCCCATCATCGGATGAATGGATAAAGAAGATGTGGCACATATACACAATGGAATATTACTCAGCCTTAAAAAGAAATGAAATTGAGCTATTTGTAATGAGATGGATAGACCTAGAGTCTGTCATACAGAGTGAAGTAAGTCAGAAAGAAAAAGACAAATACCATATGCTAACACATATATATGGAATTTAAGGGAAAAAAAATGTCATGAAGAACGTAGGGGTAAGACAGGAATAAAGACGCAGACCTACTGGAGAATGGACTTGAGGATATGGGGGGGGGGGAAGGGTGAGTTTTGACAAGGCAAGAGAGAGTCATGGACATATACACACTAACAAACGTAGTAAGGTAGATAGCTAGGGGGAAGCAGCCGCAAGGCACAGGGATATTAGCTTGGGGCTTTGTGACAGCCTGGAGGGGTGGGATGGGGAGAGTGGGAGGGAGGGAGACGCAGGAGGGAAGACATATGGGAACATATGTATAGGTATGGCTGATTCACTTTGTTATAAAGCAGAAACTAACACACCATTGTAAAGCAATTATACCCCAATAAAGATGTTTAAAAAAAAAAAAAAAAGAAGTTAATGGTCAGATGTTTTAACGATAAAGTAGAATTCAAAAGGGAGATTATATTATTTCACAAAGTGCTCTGAATATTTGGCAAAGGGTAATACATTTTTTCCCTTAAGTCATTGCTTTTCTACTGTACTTTTGTAAGTAACTTCCTCTTCATATATAATCTAGAGCTGATTGGAGCTGTTATGACCTTCTCTCATGTACTTTGAATCTACTGAGATTGAGTTATAAACAAAAAGATTGAATTGTATTTAATACATGGGAATTTATATGTAACCTAAATCCTAAAGATCAGTGCTCACTGACTGAGAAAATCATAGGGCATGGTTGCTTTAGTAAGAGTGACTTCCAGGGAGTGCTGGAGAAAAAAAGAGGTCCAATGAATTAGGCATTGAAGGTGTTCAGAGAATCAGCAAGTCTGTTGTTGGTTTGAAGGGAAGCAGGGAGATCAGGAAGTAACTAGAGTCATTTCTTTTCCTTTGAGGTAAATGAACAGCTTCTTTATGACATATTTGTATAGTGAAGAAATGGAACCATATATACAATGAAGATCAAATAAAGAAATGTGAAAAGTAAACTGGTAGAAAATATCCTGTGTGTTTCTATGGCAATTTTCACCAATGTAGTCAAAAGATTGTATTTTAATGTTGGTTTCCCCTACTAGAATATAGACTGCATTATATCTATCTTGTAAACTTTTATATACTTGTTGTCTAACATGGTAGTGGCAATAAATACTTGAAGAGATTTATGTAAGCTTTGTAAAGAAATATAAACAAAGGGCTAAGGACCATAAAATAAATGGATATTAATTTAAAAAAATGGGCAGAGAACTTGAATAGATATTTTTCTAAAGAAAACATATGGATAGCCAACAGGTCCACGAAAAGATGCTCATCATAACTAATCATTAGGGATGTAAATCAAAACCACAATGAGCAGTCACCTCACACCTGTTAGAATGACTGTTATCAAAAGACAAGAGATAAATGATGACAAGGATGAGAATAAATTGGAACACTTGTGCATTGTTGGTGGGAACGTAAATTGGTGCAGCCACTATGGAAAACATTATGGAGATTCCTCAAAAAATTATAAATAGAACTACTATGATCTATATGATCCAGCAATTTCATTTCTGGAATAATGTATTTGAAGGAAATAAAAACACTATCTTGAAGAGACAGCTGTACCTCCGTGTTCATTACAACATTATTTACAATAGCCAAGACAAGGAAACAACCTATGTGTCCATCAGTGGATGAATGGATAAAGAAAATGTGGTATATATGTACAGGGGAATGTTATGCAGCCATAAAAAGAGGAAGTTCTCCCATTTGTGACAACATGGATGGACCTTGAGGGTATTATGCTTAAGTGAAATAAGTCAGACAGAGAAAGACAAATACTATATATGATCTCACTTATATGTGGAAACTAAAGAACTCATCTTATAAAAACAAACTAGATTGGTGGTTGCCAGGCACCAGAGGGGCATGGTGGAGGAATGGGTGAAGGTGGTCATGACGTACAAACTTCTGGTAACATAAATAAGTTCTGGGATGTAATGTACAGCATAGTGACTATAGTTAACAATACTGTGCTGTATATATGAAAGTTGCTAAGAGAGTACATCTTAAAAGTTCTCCACAGATTCACAAAAATTGTAACTATGTGAGGTGATAGATGTGTTAACTAACTTAATTGTGGTAATTATTTCACAATATATACATATATCAAATCATCACATTATACACCTTAAACTTACACAACATTATATGTCAATTATATCTCAAAGCTGGAAAAAAAACCCGAAAATTACTTTGATTAACATACAATCATGGTTGACAGTTATTTTCTCTGAGTACATTGAAGATATTATCACACCTTGTTCTGGCTTTCACTGTCGCTTTTGAGGAGTTAGCTGTCAGTTCATCAAACCATTGAAGGTTCTCATTTTTCTCTTGTTATTTTAATATATTTATGTGTTTTGTGTTCTGCAGTTTCATGTGTCTAGGTACTTATTTTCCTGGTTAGGATTCATTTAGGCCATGAATACAAGAATCAGTATTTTTAAAAAATAAGTTCTGGAAAATTCTCAAGCACTATGGTTTTGAGTACTGCCCCAGCCCCCTTCTCTCTTCCTCCTTTCCGAAACTTAATTAGGCATACATTAGAACTTTGTGCTCCCTCATGTTGATTTAACTTTTAAAGTATTTTGTATCTCTTTTCTTCTATTCAGCTATATCTTCCAGGTCACAAAATTTTTTTTTCTTTATATCTAATATAATTTTAAATCTATCCATTGAACTATATGTTTTTCTAGAAGTTCAATTAGTTTCTTTTTCAAATGTGCTGCTTTTCATATTTTTATAATCTTTACCTTTTTGATAATTTCAGTCTATTTGCTTTCTTAGAATTTATTACAAAAATTTATTTTATATTCAATATCTGATTTATTTACTTTCTGAAGATTTTATCTGATTATGTTGTCCAAAAGGTTTAATGATTCTCACTTATGGTATCTTATTTTCTTGTGCATTTTGTACATATTTCTCAAAAATTTATTTGTAAGGATGCCTGGAGGCCTATTTGAAAGATGTGTCCTGCTAGAAAAACCTGTCCTGTTTCTGCCACTGGCCTGGAATTTTTACCAAATTCTTTGTGCCTCTGTGCGTGCATGGTGTGTGTGTCTGCATGTGTTGGACACCAATATAGTATGAATTTTAACTGCTATAATCATAATTGGTTTGCAGTTATGAATTTTAATAAAAGATATCCCTCTCCATCTCAGGCAGAGTTTCCAGAGATGCAGTTTTATCTGCCTTCCTTTCGCAAGGATTTTGGGCTGGCAATGCACTGCTGATTGGGATGTGTTTACTTGTGTTTTATATTACACTAAATATGTGGCCCTCAGAGGGATCAGTTCTATGCAGGAGTGTCTCATACAATAGATTTCCCACTTAGGGTGACCCCTAGACTTTGTCTCCCCCATACCCTAAAAGATCAAGAAAGAAAAGCCGAATTTACATAGAACGGCAAATTTCTCAAAACAAAGACAGATTCAGGGTTACTTAACTCTCTTTGTTCTTCCTTTGTTCTGAGTATTATTTACTAACTTGTTACCTGTAAATATTTTTCAAGATGAATATAGATGTACAACAATTTAGTTGTTTTCAGCAGAAGGGTCATTCATGATAACTGGTGCTGAAAAAATATTTAGTGAATCAATGAACGAATGACTTTTCAGGTCCTCCTGTGTACTATTGATGGTTCATCCAAACTTTCATAGAGAAAGGTAGAAAATAAAGCCTTTTCCCAGAGGATATTTTTGTGTATCAATATCTCTTCCATAAGGCAATGCACAACAGGAATTATGAAGGAAAGAGGAATCCTCTTTCCCAACCTAAACTTTGATAAAAAAGAAGAAGAAAGAAAGAAGAAACAAGAGGAAGAGAAAAGGGGGGAAAATAATAGGATGATCAGAGAACAGCTCGGAGGTGGAACTCTAAGTATAGGCCTCTGTAGTTGGTGTTTACTCACTCATGAGTACTTCTTACATTACTCTTTTATATCTGGAATTATTGCCAATTATTCCACACATATTCCTACATATCTACTCCTATGACTATATTCTGACTTTTGAGAGTTTCCCAACCTCACACTGATCTCATCCAGTGTCACCACTCTAATGGGCTAGAAGAGGAACCCAGTGGTTTACTGAAAAAAAGTTAAATTGAAGATAGTTTGCACAGTGGAGGAAAAGACTTCCTCTGGGTTCTTCAGAATCCATTCCAGGGATCGACTACTTGTCTTTGAATTCTGTTCCCTCTTTTGCGTTAGCTCTTTCAAGAGAAATACGTTTCTCCCTCTACCCCACAGCCTGGGTGGTCTGAATCAATGAAATTATGCCATTTCTCAGAGCTACGTTAACAGAAAGGTGGAGGTAGATAGTCTGGTTCTTCCATAAGTCATAATGCTTTACAAGCACTTTGTTATCTCCCAAGATGAAATATGTGATATCCTGTAATGGGACCGAAGTATCAGGACCTTTGACTCTTCTCAAAGTGAGCACCATCTCCTCACGCCTTCCTTCTCTCCAGCCCATCATCTCACACTCTCCCTAGGACTGTGGGGCACTAATGTACACACTACTCCCAAAGATCAGAACTTGACTAGTTTTTCATCCATGCGTGTTTCCTGCAATGAGGGAAGATCTTACAAGAGCCATCGGGAGCAGAAATGGCAAAATTTCTTGGCACAAGAAATGGCTTGTTAATGGCTGCCGTTAACAAGCAGAGCCCAAGAGGTGAGTGGATGGAATATGACCTCCTTACTTAATGGGAGCTGGTAACTGACACTGTCCACATGAGAAAAGAGAGTGTTAAGTGAATGTCTAGAATATGGATCATTCCACACACTGAGTGGTAAGAAAGGCCAAAGCCCCTCAGTCACGTTTCTGCTTAGAAAACTTTCTTGCTTATGTATTCCCATGTGCATGCACTACAGCATGGATTTTCTTTCTTTTTTTTTTTTCTTGCGGTATGCGGGCCTCTCACTGTTGTGGCCTCTCCCGTTGCGGAGCACAGGCTCCGGACGCGCAGGCTCAGCGGCCAGGGCTCAGGGGCCCAGCCGCTCCGCGGCATGTGGGATCTTCCCGGACCGGGGCACAAACCCACGTCCCCTGCATTGGCAGGCGGACTCTCAAGCACTGTGCCACCAGGGAAGCCCCTACAGCATGGATTTTGCTAGTGAACATCATCCCCGTTTGCAAAGAGGAGTTCCTGGGCAGCCAGTGTGGGCTCTCTCCACAATGAATCACTTCACTGGACTTCCTCCCGACATCACACTTCAATCAAAAACTTTTTGCACAAAATGTCACTTTCAAAGTTGCGGTTTTGGGGGGAAAAAGTGTCTTTATAAAAAATTCATGGCCACGATGATCTGATAATGCAGTGTTCTGATACCAGCAGATGTTTTGTCTAACATGTTCCCTGAAGCTGTACTGTGTGCCTTCATATCTTTCATTTCCAGTTGCTATCTGCTGACTGTGGGATGTCATGTACGTACCCTATAGCTATGCGTTGCAATTCGAATCTAACACCACTGTGCGTAATGAGCTTCACAAGATGCTTGTCGCAATAACTCCGTACTTCCCTAACCATATGGAACACAACACTCTAAAGCCCATAGACACTTTTTTTTTTATTACAGTTCAGATCCTTAAAACATAATCTGTGTGATGTCTAGTGAATGTACGTGAAGAGCTGCTGAAAACAAAGTTAACACTTGTTCACATCATCTGTTACAAATGTCCAATTTGGGACAATAAATTTCCTCGGAACCTGTTCTTTTGCTGACTCGTTGCTTTATCTTTTTTCCTCTTTCTCTCACGTCGTTTTTTTTTTATGAACTATGCATATGTATTAAATGGGATTTGTTGTCCCTAGATACCAATTTGCATAAAGTACAAGCCATCATTGGTTGGAGAGAAGCAAATTACTTCTCCGGCAAGATCACACTTTTTTTTTTTTTTTTTTTTTTTTTTTAATTTTAACAAACCGCAGGCAGAGGCTGTTAACAGCACTTAGCCAGATATGCAAAGTATCACTTTTCTCAAAAGCAGCTTGATCAATGAGGGGGAAGAAAAAAAAGTGAGAGGTGATATTATTCAATTAAGTCCCATATAAAGCTGACCTGAAACAGAAATGCCATACCTGTTTAGCCACCTGTCCACCTGTCGGTAAGCTGAGCCTCTTCATTTCCCCTTCAGTTCAGGTCAGGTATTCAAGTCTTCTGGGGGAAAAAAAAATCAAGAGACTTAGCAAAGAAGTGAGACCAACTCAGCAGCTTTTAAAAATAAAACTAATCTCTCAGTCTTATTCTCTGCTTCTCAGAAAACTCACTGTTTTTTATTTCTTTCTTTTCCAAGTTACTCTTGCCATTCCTTCCTTCATGGCTTAATAATCAGGCAGTATTCTGTCACCAGCTCTGCTTATAATTGCTGACTCAAAATATCTTGTAAATTGCAAGTAGGACCTGCACCCCTCACCTCTGCCCATCCCTGAACACTGATTTTCCCTAACAGATGCAGGAATAAATGTGGGGTATTTTGGATGGAGCCCCAGCCTCCAGGTCCACACTAGTCCGTGGCTTTCTCCCTCCCACTGCTCTTGTTGTGTACACCTGTGACAAGTTGGCAATTGCCTGAGTGATATCGCAGAGACTTGCAAATTCCAGCTTGTCCCTCTGCTAAGCAGAGCTGTGCTAGTTTTTGCTAAATAAAGAAACAAACAGCTCTCTCAGCCAAGAAGCTCAGACAACGTATGGGGGGGGGGGTGGAAGTTGTGAACCTTAGAAACAGCTGGGAACAAATGACACTCTCCAACTTCTGACAAATTTGCCATAGAAACTTCAGGAGACTGTGGTCTGACTTAGATGCACATTTCAGTTAAGTTAAAGTGCCAGAGGCTTTGATATGTGTTATAGAATAACTTAATTTTTAAGATTATGTCAAACCATTCTAACCAGACTATAAATTCTTCACAGGTAACAAATACACCTTCTAACCACTAAAGGCAAACAAGGAGTCATTAGTAAATTCTCCTCCCCTTTCTGGAAAGGGGCACTCTATTGTTACTCATTGTGGAGGATCAAAGAAATGTGAATAATTATATTATTTACCTTCATTGTTTTATCAGGAGGCCAAGCAGCGATAGAAATACATGAGTGAGAAGCCAGCTTAGTTGGTGATGTAAGGACTTTACCCACCATACCTCTGGGGAAGACACAGAAGTGACTAAAACTCACCATTCAGAAGTCAGAGCCTTTGAGAGTATGAGTGTGTGTGTGTGTGTGTGTGTGTGTGTGTGTGTGTGTGTGTGTGTGTGTGCTCTCATTATTGGGTTCCTAGTGCCCAGAAAGCTGGACTTATGAGGTGCTCAGTACCTGTTTGTTATATGAATGAATGAATGTCTCAGCTGTGAATTAATGAACACATAAAGTAAGCGGGCTGCCCACAAAGAAGTATTTATGTTAATAAATTATGTTATGTTAATAATCTTACGAGTAAAAGATTAATGAGATTCCTGTCACGTGAGATTTATTCCTCTAAATTTCCTCAAGGAGACACTTTTGAGTACCTAGATTGTTCTAGGAAATAAACTAAGCATTGCTGATAGCAAGATTAATACAACAGAGTCTGGGAGGTGGTATGTGGTTGAAGAAATGGTATGGGTTTTGGAATAGAAACAAACAAAACAATACCACTGACTAGATCAGGGAACTTGGGAAAGCTACTTAATCCCCCTGAGCCATAGTTTCCTTTTCTGTGATATAGGGAAAAATACCTATGGCATAGGAATGTTGTGATGATTAAATGAGATTAATCAATATCAAGTTCTTGGTACATAGTAAATGCTCACTGAGTGTTGGTTTCCTTTTTATTTCTCTTCCCCTACGAACTTATAATCTAATTCTATTCTTCTAGATGAACACAAAATATATATATCCCCAATAGAAGAAAATCTTGAAAGATTTAGAAAGCAACACAGAACTACTTCTTCTGAAAAGAAAAAATTGTGAAAGAAGGAGTCTTTTGATTTCCTTGTCCTGTCTCTCTTGCCTGTGCTCATGTTGTTTTACCTGCCTGGAACACCTTTATTTCTTCTATTCAATTATCCAAATTCTATTCAATTATCCAATTTCTAAGCCCTCAGTGTTTAGGAAACAGTTTCAGAGATCCCAAGTGGGCCTTTGCATTTTTTGTTCAACCCCCAAATTTAAATATTTCTGTTTTACTATGATCTATAAGTTGTCTTTTGCTGCATCACAAAGAACCCCCAAACTTAGTATTTTGAAACAGCAATTCATTGTTTTTCACATGAGTTTTGAGAAACAGTTGTTTCTCAGTGAGTTAACTGATGGCTGCCCTTTGGTTTAGCCTAGATCCACTCGTGTAATTGCATAGAGCTGGGAGGTTGGCTGGGTTGAAAATTCTAATAAGGACTCACTCATATGTTGGTCCTGACTATAGTCTGAAGCATCTTTATCCTCCTCCAGTAGGCCTCTTATCCTCCAATAGGCAAGACTGGTTTCCTCTGTGACACTCTCGAGGCAATGTTCCAAATATGTTGAACATGGAAGATGCATGCACATAAAAATCCAAAACTTGCACAAAGTGATTTCTGCCACATGTTATTGGACAAAGCACGTCAGAAGGCCAACTCAGTTTCAACAGGATAGAGAAATAGGTTCTAACTGCGGATGGGAGGCATGCCAATGTCACGTTGCAATGAGTTGCGCATATTGGATTTGGAAGTATTTGTGGCCGTTAAACAATCAACCTCAGGTGCTCCCCACCCTTTGATATTGAGGATTTATGTCCAAGTCCTCTCTGGCTGGGGCTTTTTCTCTAGCCCCATTTTGAACACCCACCCTTATAGATTGTCTAGTTGCCGAAGATCT
Organism: Phocoena phocoena; assembly: GCF_963924675.1. Classification (NCBI taxonomy): domain Eukaryota; kingdom Metazoa; phylum Chordata; class Mammalia; order Artiodactyla; family Phocoenidae; genus Phocoena; species Phocoena phocoena. Next base: position 40,786,183 of record NC_089232.1, read on the forward strand.
CTATAGGCACCAAATCCCTGTTTCCAGGTTTTGCATATTTAAGAGTCATGAATGTGCTCTTCTAAACAGAGGATTGTCCAATCTTATTTCATACTTTCTTCCTTATTTTATGATCTCTGCAAGAGGAAGGAATGATAGAAAATTATTTTCATGCTTTTACAAGATATGCTCCTTTTGAGAAAGCCTAAGTAAAAAGGGAGAAATATCTCAAACAAACAACCTAACTTTACACCTCAGGAACCAGAAAAAGAAGAACAAACTAAACCCAAAGTTGGCATAAGGAAGAAAATAATAAATATCAGAGCTAAAATAAATCAAAAAGAGAACAGAAAAAAATCAACAAAAGTTAGAGTTTTTTTTAAATAAAAAACAATCAACAAACCCTTAGCTAGGTTAACTAAAATAAGAGAAGACTCAAATAAATAAAATCTGAAATGAAAAAGGAGACATTACAACAGACATCTCAGAAATAAAATGGATCATAATGGACTATTATGAATAATTATTTGTGAGCAAGTTGGATAAATAACCTAGAAGAAATGGATAAATCCCTAGAAACATACAACTTGCCAAGACTAAATCAAGAAAAAATAGAAAATCTCAATAGACCAATCTTAAAAAAGGAGATTGAAGTAATAATAATAAAAAAAACTTTTCTACAGAGAAATGTCCAGAACCAGATGGCTTCACTGGTGAATTCTACCAAAATTCAGGGAAGTAATTCCAATCCTCTTAAACTCTTGCAAAGAATAGAAGTAGAAAGAATACCTTCAAACTAATTGTACAGGCAAGTATCTCCCTGATTCCAAAGCCAAAGACGCTGCAAGAAAAGAAAACTACAGGCCAATATATCTGATGAACATGGATGCAAAAATACTCAATAAAATACTAGCAAACTGATATGCAGATCTAATGCAATCCCTATCAAAACTGTAATGGCATTTTCATAGAAACAGTAAAAGCAATTCTAAAATTAGTATGGAATCTCAGAAGATCCCAAACTGTCAAAGCGATCTTGAGAAAGAAGAATAGAGTTGGAGGTATTACACTTTCTGATTTCAAGTTATAAATTACAAAGCTATTGTAATCAGGACAGTATGATACTTGTATAGATACATAGAACAATGGAACAAAACAGAGAGCCCAGAAATAAACCAAAGCACACATGATCAACTAATTTTCACCAAGGGCATCAAGAATACACAATGGGAAAACGATAGTCTTTTCAATAAATGATGTTTAGAAAACTAGACATGCATATACAAAGAGTGATATTGGAACCGTATCTTATACTACACACAGAAATTGACTCAAACTGGATTAAAGGCAAATGTAAGACTTGAAACTGTAAAACTCCTAGAAGAAAACGTAGGGTAAAAACTCCTGGACACAGGTCTTGGGATGATTTCTTGGCTATGACACCAAATGTCTAGAGTTTTTGGCTGCAATCAGTGGAAGTGATAGTTATAGTAGGTCTACTCCATTTTGACCAGCACCAAAAGAGCTAACATGATTTTAATGAATTATAATAATACGTAGGTACTTATCAAGAAGTTCATAGCAGTCTGAGGATTATTTTTCGGTGACACGCTGTGTTTAAAAAGATGTATGTAACAGGTACCAGAACATTCTTTTTCCAACATGGTGCCTGCGTGTGCTAAAATTCAGTAACTCTCTTAATGAAAGCCTTCAAAGATTACTGTCACCTGGCAGGGGTTCAGTGAACACATTTTTATTACAAATAAATATTGATAATTAAAGACGTAATTTGCAAATATATCAATAAAAATACTTAGACCACAGAAAACACTTCATTAAAGGCATCCTTTAAGCAATAAGGTAATCAACAAAACAGAATAGAGTTTGCTCTTCTCAGACAGGTATACAGTATGCAAAATACACATTACTTGAATTGCTGTTAATCATATCCTGGTAGATCCGCACAATTATTGATCTTAGTTGTGAACATCTTGAGGCTATGATGCTTTATTGTTTGTTTGCTTTGTAAGCTGGCATTACCAAGAAGCATCACACAGTGCTTCTTACTTTGGGAAGTCACCACAGCTCTAAAATCTGGTGTTCAGCCTTGCAAGCTGGAAATGTTTATATCATATCAGCGCTTAAAGAATGCATCCATCTCTCAGGGAGAGGGTTGCATTACCTAAGCTCACAGAATCTGATGAAGAAAATAGAGTTCTCAGTTTTCAATGAGAACTGTAGATGTCACACACAAAAAGGAATATTCCTATTGTCTTGAATGACCCATACTCTTCCTACAGGCAGAGCTATAAAGGAAACACCATATTCAAAAGGTGTACTGTTGAGAAGGATATCAGAACACGGAACATATATTGATCTGAATGTTTAATAGCAGCATAGTTCTATACACTCCAACAAAGTTTTGTCTTACTACTTTATAACTGTGAGAATTCGGGTGCATCACTTGAACAAGATCGAGAGTTTGGATTCCTGTTCTTGAATTGGCAGCAGATAAAAAAGTGAGGTATCAAGTATCTTATACTCTTAATCAAACAGCACAAATCCTACAGGGGCCACAATCGAATAACTAGTAGTACACTCCCATATGAACTATCAGCTATCAGCCATTTCCCACTTCCCTCCAAGTAGATAACAAAAGCGATGGAGAATATAGAGAGAGAGATCTCCTTTTATTGTGCCCAACAGCGGAGGAGGCAGCACTTAGACGGATGAAGAGTAAGAGACATAAAAAGGGAGCAAACACCATCACTGCCCCCCACTCCGCACCACACATTCAAGCCATCATTAAATACGCACAGTTTGGCTTACGGAGATGGGGGGAGAGATCCTTTGAAGAAATAGGAAAGCAACAAGATAATGCAGAGCCATAGAAGACAAGAAAGAAAGGAAATTTCAAGAGGAAGGCAGTAATCAACAGGGCCACATGTGGCAGAGGGGTTGCATAGGCTATTGGCTACAGAAAGGCCTCTTGACCTTGTAGGTCAGATTTGAGAAAGCTCTTTGAGTGAAGTGCAATGAGTAAAACGGCTTTGATGGTGGGAGTGGGGAGGTTGGTCAAGAGCAGATCACTTTAGTGAGGTGGAGAAAAGAAGGAAGAGGGATTTTCAATACAGCTTTGGGAGAGAATTATTCATTTAATATAAATACGTAAGCTTATCTTTAGAAAGAGGGAAGTCTAAAGATTCAGAGAGGTAGTATAACAATTATTTATTGAGCATGTACTATGTATCTGATACTGTTTTCAGCACTAGAGACACAGTGATGAGAAAATATGCAAAGACCTTTGGTTCTTGTGATTTACATTCTAGTGGGAAGAGACAGGAAATATGTAAAGAAGCAAAATATGTAATTTGTTAGATGCTGATATGTGCTATGGAGGAGAAATATTCTCAAGTAACATTCAATCTTCTGAGGAGGAGAAATACCTCTCCCTCTAAGGAAAAAGGTAACAATATGAGATGAAGCTAGAGAGACCACTCTTAAATGGAGAGAGCATTGGGACAAGTAAGTCATTTGGTACAAGAAAATGGCCTGTTATCTCTGCTTTTGCTTAATACTTCTCTTAGCATATGTTTGTCAACATTTTGCTGGGCTTCTAATTCCATCACTATATTTGTGCAGGAATTAACACATGTTGGAAGACTAACTATTGATGTACAATCTTGGTCCCTTCGTTATGGATGGTGATACAATTCCGTTACCAGGGTAGTACATTTTCCAATTACACATTCTATTTTCTCATTAGCTGCCATACGTCACCTGCACCTACCTATCAACTAGCACATTTTACTTCCTTGTGTTCCCACAGTCATCTTCAGTGACAATCAGCATATCCTGAATTGTCACAAGCACTAATTTCAAGTAGTGAACAATGTTTCAGTTGCATTTTCAAACAAGTTTATGTACACAATATCGTTTCAGCAAATGAATCGAATATAATAGAATTGATTTCATGCCCCGCTCCCTATTTGTATATGGTCTATTCCTTTTAACCACTGTTTTCAGAGCAACGTTCAATTTTTCATGATGGGTGGGAGACTCTACATTTGTAGCCTCAAACATAATGGCTCATATAGTTTGAATAGCTTGCCCAAAGCCACCCAACATATCAAGGTCTTGATCAGGGTCTTGATAGATGGGTTTTCTAGAGTCGTTAGCAATTTCAGAAACAATAAGGCCGTCCTGGAAAGGGTCTGTGAAGAAGGTCCCTGAAAACGCAAAGACCTCCAGAAAAAGCAGATTCATTCAGTATGAGCTACATTCTGCCTTATGAGCTAAACTATCATTTTCCTTCTTTTTCCTTCAGAATTCTGTTTGTCTGAGACCCTACTGTCATTTTCAAGATTGGAGATATACAAATGTTCTCAACTGCATTAATCTCATGTCTATTTGATTCCCCATTTGAATCCACGAACTGAAAGCGCGAGATAGTGATAACTATCTTCATGTCTGAATTCTTGTATGTGATGTGTGGACATTCAAGGTCCCAACTTCACTACCATTCTCTTTCTAACTCTGCCCTCTCCTATAGATGCCTGAGATCCAGGAACACCACAGCATCCCTGACCTGAGACGTTGTCAAAGTTTCCCTCTCAGTTAGAGAATGTTGGTTTCCATCCCACTACAAGCAAACTCAAGCCTTCGTCGTTTACGCTCCCAGCTCTGTCTTAGCACAGACCCTAGGCACTGCTGAATCTCCCCCTAACTGCCTGATGCTTTCGAAAACAGTCTTTCATCACTCTTCCTTGGCCTGAAATATTCCAAAACAACACTCCAGGGAATTCCCAATCAGAAAATTTCCCTCACTTATATTAACCAGTGAAGCTTCCACTGCACTTCAGACAGTGGCCATTTTTGCGTTCTCTCTTTCCTTTAGATTTTCCCAGTGGGCTAATTTAATCCCCTCCCCAACACCAGCCCCCTTCCCAAATCCCTATTCACAGTCTTCTTAGTGGTAGGTAAAGGGCATTAAATCCTAAAGGTTTCTGTTAAATTTCTTCATTCCTCTTTTGCTAACAGGAGGAAGCTATGTGTTTCTGCTGGGTTTGCTAGTGATGGGATTTTTTTCCCCTCTTTTCCTTAACACAGTTCTATAATTAATGCATGTTTCTTTGATTCTACATTTATATTTAACACATTTTAAAAGGTACAAAATGCGTTTTAAAGATGCTTCTTGTTCCCTCGTGATTATTCGAGTACGGAGGAGCCATGTAAGGATTATGAGAGAAACTCACAAGAAGGAGGGGTAGGCTATTGACAGAGACTCCCCGGAGCAGAAGCCATGTGAAGGGGAAGTTCATGGACTTGGAAACTCTTGCACCACCTGCTGGTAATTTAGGAAAGCAATTAAATGCCAGACATGGACTGACGCACTCACTCACTGTGGCATTTGGGAACAACCACACGCTTTGGGTATCATTTTATCATCAGAGTCTGGAGGGCTGACAGATGCTGAGCCTGTGCTTAAACTTATGGAAAACTTAGTTTTGGCATCTCACACCCCTGGAAAACTGGCTGATTTTAAAAAGAACCTTTTCTCCTCTTTCCCTCAATCCACTCCAACCGAACCTCAGCCTTGGGAGACCTTCAGGTTTTTGGATGCCTCTCCTTTCACTCTACTCCAACTTTGCCTCCTTGGCAGGTTCCTAAGTGGTCTCTTTCTTCTCCAGCCCTTGCAGCTCTTTCCCAAAGAATAATGGCTACTTTGTTGTTAGCTGAAAGTGCTCCGAGGCATTCGATACATGCAGAGGCTTAGAGACCCGGATAATTTCTATGGTCTACAAATCATGGAAGAGGGAAGCTCTGGGGAGAGGAAGGATCGGTGCAAGCTAGAGCAGGGCTTTTCTCCTTGCATACAGGATGCTCTGAGCTGCATCCCTCCCTGCCTTAGTGAACATCCAGCAGTCACTGCACTGATAAGGAAGCTACTAGAAGCTACTTAGCATGTAATTGTCACTCAATATGACTGGCCGCTATTCAGTAACTCTGAGACTTAAAGGATTCAGGTGATTTCTGCAGCCATAGCTCTCAACTCTTATACTACAAAAAAAACCACCTGGGATCTCATATTAAAGGCCATGTATCTCTGACAGTCTCTGTCCATCCAGAGCTGGGCAATATGCCCCAGGAGCAGGCCGCATGTGTGGGAACAGACTGTGGGAGGATTCAAGGTTGGAGGCCAGCAGGAAGGAAGAGAGATACAAGCAGGGAGGTTCCATAACAAGGCTTGGGGGAATTCCCTGGCGGTCCAGCGGTTAGGACTCTGTTTTCTCACTGCCAAGGGCCCAGGTTCAATCCCTGGTCAGGGAACTAAGATCCCACAGGCTGTGCAGTGAGGCCAAAAAAATAAATAAATAAAATAATAATAATAATAAAACAAAGTTCTCAGCAATAAAAAAACAAACAAACCAAAATACCACCTGGGGAGCTTGTTAAATTGGTAGATACCTGGGCCTTGTCCCGGAGATCCAGATTTAATAAGTCTGAGTAGGGCTCTGGAATTTGTACTTCTAACGAGGCCTCCCAATGGTCCTGATGCTCAGACCAGTTTCAGAAACAGTGGTTTCAGAAACGCAGCCAATAGAGTAAAAAGTTCTCCTATTGCTTCCGTTTCAAAAATTGTTTCTCCAGGTATATCCTCTGTTCTTTTGTCACATCCTCTTCATTGTGGCTGTTTTGCAAGAAAAGAGGGATTACTTTTAGAAAATTAGAAAATACAGAAGAATAAAAAGAAAAATTAAATAGCATAATCTACACTCATACCCAGAGAGATAACTCATGTTAAACTGTTAACCTTGCTTGTGTATTCTTCTAGAATTTTTGTACACACACACACATAATATATATATATATTTTTTTTTTTATATATATACTTTGTAGGTTGTTTTGTTCAATTATCAATACATCAGAAACGTCGTTGCATGTTGACAAATCCATAACATCTTCATCACCATTTTAAAGGCTATTCTATTAAACATACGTATGATTATTTACCCAGTGATTTAATGTTGAATATTTAGATTTTCCCAAAGAGTTCTACCCTTATAAACAAACCTGTGATGAACATTTCTGTGGTAGAAATGTCAAGGCAAAGGATAATAGATTTTAAGGCTTTTGATAAGTTGCTAAATGTCCCCCAAAAAATGTTTCTTGATTTACCCTCTCAGCAGTAATTTATAAAAGTGAGGAAACACACCCTTGCCACCCAGATATTATAATTAGAAAACTATTACCCATATGCTCTGATATAAAAATATTTTTAGTTTTTGATTGTGCATTTATTTGACTTACAGAGAAGATGAACCTTTCCTTAACTATATGCTTGCCATTTAAAGTTCCTATTTTATGAATTACTTATTCACATTCTCTGCCCACTATATTCTTGTAACATTCCTCTTTTTCTTATTAACTAGGAAGAACTGTTCACATAATAAATATATTAACTCTTTACGGCTACATATTTCAAATATGTTCCCATATATTTATTAAAACATTGTGTTTATGATATTTTAATTACTTTGCTTTTTTATCATACAGACATTGATTTTTAAGAGGTAAAAATGTGTACTTTATTTCGGAATTTCTATCTTCAACTTCATATGTGGAAAGACCTCTCCTACTTCAAAATTATACCAAGATTGACTTAAGTTTTCTTCCAGTATATTTATAGTTTATTTTTATATGTAGGTCTTTAATCCATCTGAAAATTTTCTCGGTATAAAGATTAATTTTATTTTCCATATTGTCAGTCTATTGTCCTAATAGCTGGCGGTCCTCCTACTTTTTATGAGAGAAAAGTTCTGAACAGCTGTCTCAGTTATATACACATGCATGGTCTGGGAGAAAACAGAACAAAGTATCTCTTTAGAGAGTGCTTCCTTACAGGAGCTCATGGAAAACTTTCTCTTGCAGTTGATTTTGAGACTTGCTAAGCTATATGACTTCCAGAAGAAGCCATGAGCCTTCCCTTCCCTTCCCACTATCTGCAGGTCAGTAGGTTTCCAAAGGCTGCTGTATCTCAGATCAATCGACAAGCAAAGGAGACGATAACAAAAGAAACCCAGTATGGTTTAATATCAAGATTTCATTTGTACACTTCAATTCCCTTCCATTCTCTCCCAGTATTTTCCACACTCCTCAACTGCAACATGAGAGAGTGAAGTGAGCACAATGTGAGAGCAGATGTGTATTTTGACCCTGGCTTTGTCACTGTGTGACCACTCAGCTTTCTGAATCTTTTGTAAAATGGGTAGGTGTGTGCTTTAGTCTGCTTGGGCTGCCATAACAAGATATCATCGACTGGGTGGCTTAAACAACAGAAATGTATCTTCCCACAGTTCTGGAGAATAGAAGTTCAAGATCAAGGTAACAGCAGAGTTGGCTTCTGCTCAGGTCTCTCTTCCTGGCTTGCAGTAAGCCAGCTTCTTGCTCTATCCTCACTTGGCATTTCCCCTGAGCATGTGCACAGAGAGAGAGGTCTCTGGTGTCTCTTTCTCTTTTTAAGACCACACCTTGTCCTACTGGATTAGAGTCCCACCCATATGACCTCACTAACTTCATTTACCTCCTTAAATGCACTATCTCCAAATACAGTCACATTGGGGTTAAGGCTTAAACTTGCAAATTTGGGGAGGACACGATTCAGTCCATAACAGTGTAGATATCTAGATCTCAGACAGATGTAAACACTTTGAAAACACTTTTCAAATAGGTGTCAGTGGCTTTGGGAGAAGGAGCCTAAAAATGCAAATCGCATTTCCATTGAAGTCAGTCAGTCTGTTTTTAGCATGTCAGATATGGCCAGGGCTGTGCTAGAAGCCTCCAGGTGTTCCAAAGAAGTGTACAGCACAGTCTCTACCCTTCAACAGCTTCGTCTCTCAGCGTGGGAGGTGACACCGACCTTTGAAACAATGAGAGAATGGCACAAAACCCACTGTGATTAAGAGCAAAATGAGGCTTCAAATAATTGTACCAGGCAGTCAGGTACAAAATGCATCTTTAGAGTTCAAACACTGAAGGTGTGGTGAGCCTTTGGTCTGGTCCCTGGGCCTTCCTACATTCAAAGGCAAAGCAGAAGGATGCATCACATTTCCTCTGAGAAAATGCCGTTGTTTTGAGTGTTGGCTTCTTCTGAACGGAGGCAGGTAGCTCTCGTTCCGAGCTGGTGGAATCTAACTTCAGGCGATGCATAGACAGAGAGGCTTAGTGGAGTATCGTCTAGTATAATCGGCACATTACCTCAGAGAAGATTTTCTCAGTGGATTACAGGAGTCACTGGTGTTTCGGACCAATAAAAGAAAGGAAGTAGCATCGGGCTTTTCTTTTCTGAAAATCAATGTTATTTTAGAAAATGGAAGCCTGCATGCCAAGAGGGCAGTTTCCAGGTTGTCTGAACCAGTCATTCTAATCAGGCCTCTCATTTCTCAGAGAATGAAGAAGGTGAGTGTATCTGGAGACAAGTGTCAGCCTCTTTAAAGACAAGGAGTGGCATCAGTGATTGAAAAGCAGATAATCCCAAACACGGAACTGGTGAGAAACCAGGCACATACAGCAGGGCTGGTAGGAGGGCGTGCAGGGCTGCGGGTGCGGCTAATGAAGCAGGAGCCCACCACGGCTAACGGAGTAAACCTTGCCCCTTCCCCCGTGATATCCCTTCACTTGCTTCTGCTCCCTTGCTCCTTCCCTCGGAAAGCAGGGTGCCAAATACCTGGCTGTAAGTCCCACAAGTGGAGCTACCTGAAGTGGTTTAACCCACTGCAAGTGTTGTACCAATCACTCAACAATTCCCATGGCTGCTTTTGTGAGAAGCCTCTCTCTTAAGCCTCTCTGGTTTAAGAATTTAGAGTAATCATGTAAAAATGATACCCCTGTGCTCCATGATCCGCTGAATCTCGCTAATGCCGGATCCCAGAAGAGGGCTTATTAATGGTGAGACGCAGTGCTTCTCTCTCAGCTCGTGTTTCACACGGATATCTCTTATGGATTCAGCTGTAAACCTCACTGCTGATAAAGGGAGTATAATGAACCTCCCTGCTCCATGAAAATGAAATCTAGGGCTGACGGAGGAGTTACCTGCTCTACCTCCTGGCACTGGGGCAGGTGTGCTTCCTGGCTGTGGGAAATGAAGGTATAGGGCCACTTCCTCTCATATCTCAGGCTTTTCTCTGCCATGGTGAAAGAGGCTGGATTTAATGATCACTATTTGAGACTGGAGAAGTGCTATAATTTCTTAAATACTTCCATAGCAATTACTTTGTCAGTTCTCTAGTGCCAACAAGATGAAGGACGCCTGATTTTTGTGTAAATTTTATGAAAATAAATAAGGCCTTGGAATCTCTGGACCCCGCGAACTAGATCATTCTAGAATATTTTGGGGTTCAGGAATTCTCCTGCTTTGTTCGGACTGTGACCACTTGGCTGCTGTTTTCTCTAACATAAGCCTGTGAGGGATGCTGAGAAAAATGTAACAATTGCCTGTCTGGGCCTCACCATTCACACAGTCCTTCCCCATCCAAAGTCAGCAAGAGAAATGACAGCTCCTATCTTAGATGAGAAACCCTTTCTAGAGCCCAGACCTAAGACTGGTTGGCACACACTACTACAGAGCCCATTTTTGAGCGTAGAGATTCACACTTAAAACAGCTCGACTCTGTATCAAGCTTTATCCTTTCCCAAACACTCACACCCAAAATCTCGTTTGCCACTTAAACAGTCAAGCAAGGGGCTAGGACAATCTTGTTCTAGAGATGCTGTAAGTGAGGCACACACAGAAGCTGAGCTGTGGAACAAGAACTAGGATACAGGATTCCTGGGCTTTCAGCAAAGTCTCCTTTCAAACATGCCATTTCTCTCAAACTAAGGGGTTCCCTTATTAACTTATATGTTGAAAATTGAAAGAAAAAAATTGGCTCTCTGAAGAGATTAATGATTTTAACTAGACAGTTCCCAAGAAAAACATTTTTCTCCGATTTTCCTGATATCACAGGGTAACAGGTGAAACTTCAACCATTTGTCCCAAGTGGTCAAGCAGGCATCCCGGGCTGAAGCATCATTTATGCCTTCTCACAGGATGTACAGCTCAGGCCGTGATTACTTTGGGGTGCAGCCAGGGTTTTACTTTTGGAGAGAACACTTCCAGATAATTGGCTGCCCTGGAAGAATGTTCTGGTGTCTTTCAAACCATGCTGCAATCAAATCCTTGGAAAAGGTGCCCTTTCCTATAGAGCGAGGAAGACAAACCCCGGAGAACTGAAATCTCAGATCTGAAGGAATAGCCAGGACCCTTGCTTTCCAAACCAGTGCCCCTGCTGGTGTAACTTCTCTAGAAAGACACACACACATATACATAAATATCTGCAGATAACACTGATTGGCACTTTGGCATAAAAACTACTCTTTCAGTGGGTCCCCTCAGGCAGCCACCCTTACCTCATCTGAACAGATACTGCCATTTTAAATTTACTTTTCACTTACTTAACCTTTAAGAAAAGGCACCTCATTTTACTGACTGCTTATTGAATAAAGGATTCGTATTATTTTCCTTCCTCCAGTGAACTTTCTTGTACTTCGTCGTATTCTTTGTGTTCTCTGCCGAGATGTCACTGTTGAGCAAATCACAGGTCTTACCGCTGCCCAGTTCATGCAGTGATAACTTTTTATTCAGAATTGCTTGAGGTCATCTCAATGGGAGAAATGGGTAGGAATGAGAATTTACCCCGAACTTGAATTAAAATAACTTCCAAGCACTTCCTAGAGCAGGAACAAAGATGAAAGGGACCTCAAATTATGGGAGTGTTTGAAATAACAAGGCAAGGGTGTCCTTTGAAATATACTCAGCCACATTTGTTTGCCTTTAAGTCAGATCACCTTAGCCAAGGACATAGGGTGGCAGGAACAAATGGTTAATGCTTGTGGAAGGAACCTGGCCAACTGGCTTTTCTTCCTTTCTCTTTCTTTTACTTATCTTTTTATATTATTATTATTTTTTTTAACTTTGGCTAGAATGCCCAGTAGGAGTGCAGACTGGAAGATCGGCTATCTTTTGAACTGGAGACATCACAGGAACCTGGGGAGGCTCCAAATTGCTAACCTGAGGCCGGAGAAAAACTTTTTTTCATTGAAGGGACTGCGTTTTTTTTTTTTTTTTTTCTTCCTCCCCTTCATCGAATGGCAACCCCAGTCCTGCTGGATTGCAACTGTCTTTGTTCCTGCAGCCAAGCCTTATAGCTGGCTCATACTCTGCCACGCTCATAACCTCACACTAGAAAGGAGATTACAAAGAGGGGCAAACACCCTAGAGGGCTCCCCTTTATCAGAACCTTCCCTGTCAGCTGGGATCCTCATCTCCCGAGCCCTCGTCTGGTTATTAGTGTACTGACGGAATAAAAATAACCTCATATTCCTACATGAATCATAAATAAAACCCTTTTATTTCATCAAAGAGGTTGGCAGGTTTATAGTCCTTTGCAATGCAGGCACGATGTGAATGACATACCTTTAATTTTGCTGACAAGCTCATCAGGGTTCGAATGAAAAAAGAGTGAAAAGTGGGTGACTTTGGAAATGGTTGTGCGGGAGCTTTTTGGTGAGGATAAATATTTCACCTTGCCACTGTAATCAGGAAACCAGCTGATCTTGGTAATGAACTCTTCAATTACAGCACACTTCTGACTCTTCAAAACTGCCTAAGCCAACAATACCACGGTGATTATTGCCGGTGTTACAGATGGAAACAACCCGAAGAGAAAGAAAGAAGGGGGAGGGAAGGGAAAGAAGAGAAGTGGTGCGGTGGGAAAAGAAAGCCACTGAAAGTTAACATAACTGGATTATTAAATTAGAAAAAGCTGTGGAGCTGGGCAATAGAAAAAGTATATTCCCCAGCTCCCGTTCTTGTCCATTCCCCTCCCTATGTAAACTATCCTGATGGTTCCACAAATGCTCCACGGTTTTAATTAATCTAGGCTTGAGATCTCCAAATCAGAGACCCTCAAAATTTAAAGCCTCCATAGTTTGTATACCCAGTTCATTTACTTTTGATTTCTCTTAAGTTTGATATATGATGTTGTGAAGTCCCTTCTTTGAAAGGATGCAAAGAGAAGCGTGCACAGCAATGTTCTTGGCGCTGACTTCCCTACAGGTAAATGTCCTGTTTCTTATTTAGATTAAGGGAGAATCAAAGGAAAGAAAGAAGCACTAAACACTGGGTCCCCAAACTACTGACATCAATTTTTCCAGAGCCTCAACAAAGCTTTGGAAATAAGGGTTTTAAGTAGAAAAAAAAAGAGGGAGCGGGGGCATGGAAGATTTTAAAAGTTAATTACTGGAAAAGGAAAGATGCCTCATTTTATGACAAGACCCTTTTGGTGAGTCGGTCCAGGAGACTGAGAACTCAGCCCTAAAGGATGAGCTTATACATGGCCTGGCTTTGGGGCTCCCCATTTACCTTGGGGTTTGTTTTACTTCACACTCTACATTTTCCTCCACTATTTGAGAAATTTTAGCAAGAGTAATAGTTGCTACCAGTGATCTGCAGGCTTCTTCCTATGAAAAATAGGTCAAACTTTACAAGGCTTGAGACTTTCTTTAAGGCAGCCAAACAAGACAGAAGAGCTGAAGGGAACTAGGAAAGAAAGTATGATTTTCTCTCCTCAACTGAGCTATGACCTTCTTGAGGCCAAGAGCCATGCTTTATGCTAATTGCATACCTTACACAGAGCCTAAATGCTGCAATTCTGTTTTTCTAGGTAACATAGGACATAGGACAAGGGTTACTCAAGTAGCCACTGGAGACAAAGGGACTCTGGTTCTTCTACAGAGTTCCAAGACTCAACCTCATACATCCAGTCAATCCTCAAGTCTCCAGATTATTCCAAGCGAGATGGCTTTCTACTTCATGGATCCCTTGGGCTTGAAATTTTCTCTTATTGTGGTAACACAAAGCTTACATCTCAACTGTTTTTAAGCGTACAGTTCAGTGCTGTTAAGTACATTCATAAAGTCGTGCAACTGTCACCACCATCCATCTTCAGAACACTTTTCATCTTGTAAAACTGAAACTCCCTATCCATTGAACAATAACTTCCCATTTCCTCCTCTTCCCGACCCCTGGTAACCACCGTTCTACTTTCTGTCTCTATTTTAAGTACCTCATATAAGAGTGGCAGATTTGTCTGTTTTGTGACAGGCTTATTTCACTTAGCATGTCCTCAAGTTTCTTCCACGTTGAAGCATATGTCAGAATTTCCTTCTGTTTTTAAGACTGAATAATATTCAATTACATGTGTACATACCACATGTTGCTTTTCCATTCTTCCATTGATGGATACTTCCGTTGCTTCTACATCTTAGATATTGTTAACGCTGCTATGAACAAGGGTGTAAAAATATCTCTTCAAGACCCTGCTTGCGATTCTGTGGGGTGTAGACCCAGAAGCTGAATTGCTAGATCATATGGTAATTCTATTTTTAATTTTTTGAGGAACTGCCATACTTCTTTTTTTGTACAGTAACAGTACCATTTTACACTCCCACCAACAGTGTCCAAGGGTTCCAATTTTTTTTCACAGCCTGGCCAACAATTGTTTATTTTTTTCTTTTTTTGATAGTAGCCATATTAATGTGATTTATTATCTCATTGTAATTTTGATTTGCATTTCCTAATGATTAGTTATGTTGAGGATCTTTTCATGTGCTTATTGGCCATTTATATATCTTCTTTGGAGAAATGTCTATTTGAGTGCTTTGCTCATCTATGAATTGGATTGTTTGTTTTTGTTGTTGAGTTTGAGGGATTCTAAGTATATTCTGGATATTAATCTTCGTCAGACATATGGTTTGCAAAATTTTCTTCCAATCTGTGTGTTTAATTTTAATTTTGCTGACAGTGTGTGGTTTTTTTTTTTTTTGCACAGGCTCCGGACGCGCAGGCTCAGTGGCCATGGCTCACGGGCCCAGCCGCTCCGCGGCATGTGGGATCTTCCTGGACCGGGGCACGAACCTGTGTCCCCTGCATCGGCAGGCGGACTCCCAACCACTGTGCCACCAGGGAAGCCCTGATACTGTGTTTTGATGCACGAAATTTTTAAATTTTCATGAAATTCAGTGTGTCTATTTTTCTTTTGTTACCTGTGTTTTGGGCATCATATCCAAGAAATAATTGCCAAATCCAATGTTGTCATGAAATTTTGTCCCATATTTTCTTCTAAGAGTTTTATAGTTTTGGGTCCTACATTTTGGTTTTTGATCCATTTTGAGTTAATTTTTGTGTATGGTGTTAGATAAGGGACCAAGTTCATTCCTTTTCATGGGGATATTCAGTTTTCCCAGCACCATTTGTTGAAAACTGTCCTTTCCCCGTTTGATGGTCTTGGCACCCTTGGATCCCTTGATTTTTAAAAACAACTTATATATACTTGTGAGTCTGAAAAAAAACTTATTAGGAAAGTACTATTTTGCCAGGTTTACAGATGAAGACACTGTGACTCAAAGAGGTTAAATATTATACCAAAGATGATACAGAAGGATATCTCTGAAACAGCATCTCAATTTTCAAAAAAAAAAAAGTTTATCTTGAGGACAAGTGATGGGTGAAAGGCCTATTCCATACATCTGTAAGGAGACATTAATTGTGCTTCTAGGCAAAAGGTTGCATGGTAACCCATAGGAGGAAAATACACCTGTAAGTAACAATGACAATGCACTACTCTTATTCCTCCAGATGAACACACAGGTGCTTATACTGTGGCCAAGAAAACCTGGCCTGTGATAGAATTCCAGGATCTGTTACACCTGCCACGGGCTCATGCACAAGACCCCCAGGCTGTGTGAGGAAGCATCAGACGGGCTCAAGGAGAGTATGTCCAGACTCAGACCACCTGAGAAACAGGGTACTCTCCCTAACTACCCTGAGAGTGAAGAAAGTAATTGGAACATAAGACCTTCTTCTGGAAAACAAGAATTTCATCAGGGCATGCTCTTCCTTGCACATTTATGACCACGAAAGAGATAAAACATTAACTTAAAAATATTATCTAACCTCACATGCAAAGCCATATATACGTTGTTATAAAACAAAAGCCATGTAGCATATGTGAACACTGAAGATGAATTGGGGATGGAGACTAAAATAGGGACCCAAGGGTCTAACGTAAAACAGGTCTTCCTTCGACATCCATGCATATTTGAAATATCTGAGTACTTTACTATTCAACAGGCACTGTACTAGACGCCGCATGTCTGTAATTACCACTACCCCCTACAACACCACTGTGAGAAGTTCCACACATTTCCATGATACTATTTCTTCTCTTATGCTAGACTGGGCAACAAGAGGAAAGGTCCTCGGTGACCTGGGTTGCTCCTAGCTTCAGAATCAGACTGAACCCCTGGCCTGTCCCAAACCTGCCCGGTGATCAGACACTGATCCTCTAAACTAAGCAGACCGCTTAATAGTGTGGTTGATTCAACAGCAACCTCCAGGTGTTTTTCTGAGGGCCCTGGGATTAAGACTTCTGCAGCTCACTTTTCTCTCTTGATCTTTTCTTTTGTATCCCCAGCTTTGACTTTAGAGTCTGGTTTGGTCTACTGAGTCTGGTCTAGCCTGCATTTACACTCTGAAGCCTGTGGAGCACAAAGGATAAGGCACCCACTAGTTGAATCAATGAATGAATGCTGTGCTGATTCAAATAGGTAATTCCATGGCTCCTGACATTGACATTAACTGTCCTCTGTGGGTAACACACTCCAGTCTGGCTCTGTGCTCTGGCTTCAGTCCCTTCTTAGCCCCCCACCCCCATGTTAAACACGCTGGTGTCCAGGTTCTATACCTGGCTCTTGATATAATAAACCATTTCTAAATCATGATACCCAGACAAATGCCATCTGCCAGGCTAGGTCCTTGAAGCTTTCCTAAAATCAACCACTTCCCCTCTCTGTAGAACCTTACTCTTCTCCTTGAGTTAAGAGTTTGCACCAGATAGTAACTTTGTTGATGGGTTGTTGATGAGCATAGTCTGCCCATTGTTCGATGCAAGAGTCTCTTCTTTAAAAGCTTACGTGCACTCCCTGAAAATACTGCTTTTATGCATATAATGAATGTACTAAGAAATGTGTCTCGATTTGAGAGAGACAGAAAGAAAAAGAAATGGAAAGGATGAGGGAAAAATTGATGAAACCACAGAGAAAGACAAAATCAGCTCTATTGAATTCTAGATTACCATCTTGTCAAGATTTTTGCAAGATTCCTCTGCCACTCTTTCAATTTTCATTACTTTCTATTTTCCGTGAATAAAGCATAGAAACAGGTTCTAATTTTACCAGAGGCTTTTCATCAAATCAGACTTTTTTATTCTCCCTAGGTTATCCTAGTCACAAAAACGTCTCTTTTCAAAGCCTGCATAATATTAGCTAACTCTACTGGGGTATAGCTTCTTGCACCCACACAGTAAAGATGCAAACATTATTCTTTAACTTGACTCTAGTTATCTTTCATCACAGAGACTGACATTCTTAGTACCCAGAATCTTCACAGAACCTCTGAGTTTTACAGAAAATCTCCTTAATCACTGGCTGTGCAGACATGAACTTTTCAGACTTGAAGCAAGTCATATTTCTCTTCAGTGTTTTGAGGAACCCCAGATGCTTGATGCTCCTATTTCTAACCTGGGATAATGAAGAATTTTCTACAGATAAAGGAGATTTGTCTCAAGAGGGATCTCCCACTCCTCTCTGGCGCAATGACCACATAATAGGTCACTACTTCTCACTGGGGCCACTTGGGATGGCTTAATTGCTTTGGAGAAAAATGGCAGAAGGTTTTTGCAGAGAACTAATTTGCAAAGAGCTGTTCTATATAAATTCACAGTCTTGGTGTCACTATCCTCTATATCAAAGTGTAAACTGAAGGATGTGTGCCAACACCCTAACCTTAAATCTAATGGCAAGGAGGAAAGGGCTGGGAGACACACATTGAGGCTTCTCTTTGCTCCCTTACAGAAGTGATTTCTAAGATCTTCCCTCTCCCAACAATGGACAAATCTACATTCTTACACTTCTCTTAGGAATGAATACAGGTGTGTACTCCTGCAGACTCTAAATGTAGCTGGACATTTAGAGCCTGTAGTTGCCTTAAACGCCACTGTTATTCTTTCTCTTAAAATCGAGGTTACAGAAACACTAATTTGAAATGATATATGCAACCCCATGTTTCTAGAAGCATTCTTTAAAGTAGTCAATTTGGAAGCAACCCAAATGTGTCTATCAGTAGATGAATGGATAAAAAATGTGGTGTATATCTATAGATATAGATATATAAAATGGAGTATTATTCAGCCATAAAAAACGAAATCTTGCCATTTGTGAAAACATGGATGGATCTAGAGGGTATTATGCTAAGTGAAGTATGTCGGACAGAGAAAGACAGATATTGTATCATCTCACTTATATGGAGAATCTAAAAAACAAAACAAAAGAAAAAAACAAAGCCAGACTCATAGATACAGTGAAAAAATGGGCAGTTGTGAAAAAGAGGTGTAGAGTGGGACTGAAACAGGCGAAGGGGATCAGGTTGTACAAACCTCCAGTTATAAAGTAAATGAGTCACAGGGATGTAATATACAGTATAAGGAATTTGATCAATAACATTTTAGTACCTTTGTATGGGGACCAATGGTTACTGGACTTATTGTGGTGATAATTTTGTAATGTATGCAGCGATCATTTCACTATGCAGTACACCTGAAACTAACATAATGTTGTACATCAAGTGTATTTCAATTAAAAAATGCAAGGATGTTAAAAAAAATTGAGGTTACAGAGCATCCTTAAAATGACACAATTAATTAATGTATATCCATTAAGGATTTGTTCTATGTTAACTGCTGGTGAGTATTAAAGAGGTCCTAGGCATAGTGGGGTTTTGGGGGTTTTTTGTTTGTTTTTTATCAAAGAGCTTACAGTATAAAACCACAAGGGAGACTGCATGGAACTGCCGTCTGATAGACCTGAACTCCCAGTCCAGATTCACTGCTAACTAGCTGTGTGGCTCTAAGTCCTGCGGGGATTTATCTATTTCCTCTCGACCTTGGTTTTCTCAT
The DNA here is from genome assembly GCF_963924675.1 of Phocoena phocoena. Taxonomy (NCBI): domain Eukaryota; kingdom Metazoa; phylum Chordata; class Mammalia; order Artiodactyla; family Phocoenidae; genus Phocoena; species Phocoena phocoena. The sequence goes on from NC_089232.1 coordinate 40,805,274, forward strand.
CTGAAAATGGTATACTCATGAGATTTTTGCAAGATTTTATTAAGATAATAAGAAAGACATTTTCTCACAATGACTGGCATGTATGAAGCCCTCAATAAATACTTGGGAATATTTGACATATAGGTGTAGAGAGATAGTATTTCCCCACCAAGCCTGTTAAAGTGAGGTATAAATTAAGGGTATGACTTCTAAGGTATTTGAGAGTTCAGAGTAGAAGAAAAATGTGATTAGCTGGAGCAATCAGGAAAGGTTTCAAGAGGCTGAGGTGGAGTCAAAGAGACAGATTTGGAAAGGTAGACGTAAAGTAATCCAGGAAGGGCCAGTGGCATGATCCACAATGGAACTGTGGGAACTCCAGGTGAATATGGACAAGAATGAGGAAATGACTGGGTCAGGAATTGAGAAGGGGACCAGTGAACATGAGCCGGGAAAGCTGGTAGGGATTGGGCTAAGATTATTTTCTTTTAGGAAGAAGAGAGAGTTTAAGATTTTGGCATGAGGTGGATGATTAATTGATGACAGGAAAAAATGTAGGAAGACAAATCAGACAGTGTAAATCAGGAAAGCAGGGAGATGGGCAGGTAGGAGGGACGCCATTGGTAGAGTCAGGATGTTATGTGAATGGTGGGGCAGGAGATAGGAAAGAAGATAAGTGTATTTCTGGGTGTGTGACACTCAGAAAGAATGAGTAAAACTTAGGTTATGAGTAGATAGGAGTAGGAGGAATAAAGAAAAAGCCTCACAGTTGATTCTGACCTTTTGCTTCTGTATAGCAGGAAATGGTAGCCACCTTAACACAAATAGGGGAGTCAAAAGGAAGAGCTGCCTTTGGAAAGGAAACGCCAAACGCAAAAACAGGTGGTCCATTGCCCACAGTTCACTTCCAGGTGTCCCTAAAGGGTCTGGATTGAAATGAGAACATAGTTTCAGTGAATTCCAACTGGGTTATATAACATAATTTGAATATGAAACAAGATGTAGCATCTTTTCTACTCATGGCAAGGAAGGCTTTTTGCCAAGCAATGCTGGAACAGCACATCTATTTTGCAGGGCTGAGTCACTGTGCCTTCAGAAACGGTTCTAATCTCAGCTCTATATGATGGCTGTGGAAAAGTTTACTTCCATTTTTTTTTTTTTCTGAATCTCAGGATTTTTTTTTTCCCTCTCTAAAAGGAATATAATGACATCAACTTGTCCTCCACTGCCACTGCAACACATTTTGAGAGAAGTTCACATATTTACTGAGAACATGTTCAAGGCTCGTCTTCTGGTTGCACCTGCTCGATCCTCCCAGAGTGCACTGCGGGTGCCTGTGAGACAGGAAGTATCACAGAGCAGGGCAGATGTATTGATGTATCTGTTTCCCCCAGGAGAATGTGAGGTCTTGAAGGTTGGAACTATACTTCTTCATCTCCATAATCCTTGTGGTTAGCACGCAGGAAGTAAAAGAATCAATTAAGGATTGAAATGCGTATTTCATTTGTCTGTAGGGTAGGGACCCTCTTGGTTAAAAATCTGGCTTCACTTTGATGGGCTCAGCCCCTTTCTGAGAGAAACACAAGGCAACTGGAAATGGTTGCCTCCTCCTGATGCTTTCCTGTTTCTTAATTATAAATACAGTAGTTTCTCACTAAATGAAAGGATGCAAGACTTGTGTATTTCAGTGATACCCTCACTAAAGAACAAGGTCAAGAAATTAGTCCTGAGCTAAAGGAGAACACAGTTAAGTAATGATGCCATCAAGAGCACACGTCCACATAGACCTTCCAGGCATTTACTGCAATGCACACCTTCTTCCGGTAACAGTTGCAACTGCATGGCATGGAGGTATGGGCATTTGGGGAAAAATCAAATATATCTTCGCCAGGCGGGTGTTTAAGTGCTGGAATATAATGGTATGTGGACCTCTGCAGAGTGGGACTAAGTGGGAGGTAGAGGAATGGAGGGGTATGAAAAATATTTCTTGGTCATACAATTTGAAAACCACATACAAGACTGAAGAGTGGCATTTTTATACACCGTGATGTTTCTTGTTTTTGTTTTAGACTAGGACTGGTCTTCAACGATGAATTGGTATACTGGTTGTTTTTAACTTTCTCAAGGTTCATTACTTTATTTTTGCATATCTTAGGCAAATACTTGGAATGAACAAGGAATTGTGTAATACAGGGGAAAGAAAATTAATACTAACAAAAATATTTTGCTGCTTTCTTTGCTAATTGATAATGATTAAGAGCAAGATAATTTGCAAATTGGGTAACAAAACCAGAAATGAGCTCCATATTTGTGAGCTGAAGCCTGAAGAGGATAATAACTGCATCACAAAATAGCTAAAATGTCTCAAAATTCCCAAGGCTTGTGGGTAGAAGCAGCTTACAAAACTCAAGCTTATGATCTCCTTTTAGTTCTGGTTTATATTTTACAAACACAAATATGTTAATTGCAGAAATTATGATGAGACTTGCAGAAATAGCCAATAACAATAAAATCCTTTGGCATCATTTTTTTTACTTTATGCGTTGGCACTACTATCAAAGTACCAGCCTGATTCTTGTTTACCTATTTCGTATCAGCATAAAGGCTTCTCCACCGACAAACTGGTATATGAAACCCCATTCTCAGGTAACTGTGGTCATTGGAATAAAGATCTCAGGGATAATAGAAACCCATAAATACACACCAAAGCAAGGCTTCTCCTCCCTCCACCCCACCCCTAACCTTAACAAAGCATGTAAATAAGGAACAAAATTAACAAACTGGACATGGTATGATGCATCCGAATATTTAGTTCCCCTATCTAATTGTTGGTTGAAGAGTAGAGAAAGAATGGTCCACGAGAAGAACAAGAAGTAAACAGTTTAGGTAATTTTCGTATTGCCTGGGACCCTATTTTGAGAACGGAATACAGTCATTTAACCCATTTTTGTGGCTATCCTGCTTTGTATTTTTGACTCCGTCCTATATGGTATGGTGTACTGATGAACCTACAACACCAAAGGCAAGAAAACACATGCAGCCCATGTGTAATTAACTATGGCATACAGCAGTATACTATCATTCGCTTACAAGTGAGTTTCCAAACTGCTATAGATGTTTGTATCAGAATGTATATCAGTGAGGAAAGAGAAGATAATCAAAATATTTTAAGCAGAATTTAATGCAGGAAATTAGGTACTAAAAAAAATAGCAGAAGAGTCAAAGCTCACGTTCTAGACTGAGTTTTCAGGAATATCTCTCAGAATGACTTGGGCTCTCTAGAGCAGCTACACCCTCTAAAGCTGCCAGTAGAGCTAAAAAAAAGGAACTGGGATTAAGAAGGTACCACTGTAAATACCCCATTGCCTGTCAAAATATTCAGGAAACTGGAAAACTGAAAAGCAGTGCCTGGTGTTTTCAGGGCCTTCACCTCTTCCCTCCTTCTAAATCTCACAGGTATAAATTTGACTGAATTTAATTTATGTTGAACTCTAGCTGCAAGGGAACCTGGGAAAATAGTTTTAGTTTTCTAACCTTTTCAAATAGAAGAACGATGAAACAAAGGCTGAATGTCCCAACCCTCTGTGTCTTCCAGAGAATTGGAAACTAACAACAATTTGTGGGCTTCCATGTTGAGAAAATGGCCCAGAAACTTTAAGGGCCACACTTTAATTAGTTTCATTTTGTTAGAGGAGCAGAAGCTGGTGTTTGACGTAGGCCTAGAAGGATATGTGGATGATTTATGGATGAAGATGTTTTGGGGTAGAACAGAATGGATTAACCAGACGTAGGAAGTACCATTATTGCCCTGAACACTAAAAATGACACATTTGGGGTTGAGGTGTCATCTTCTGATACCAGGACCAGGTCCAAGAAGAGCAATGTAAGGCATTATATGTGATGGTGGTCTGGGCCCCAAAACTTCCCTCACTAAGGTCAAATCCACGAAGAGGGTTAGAGGGACCAAGAATAGACAGCCATCTCTACAGTTCTCTACATGTCTCAGCTACTGTGGAAAACTGCTTCCCCTTTGAGCCCTAGTTCAAGGCTTTTTAAATGAAAAATTTACAGGTGTCTCTTGGCCTTCTTTGCTTCCAAACTCCTATAACATTGACCATCCCTACCACATGCTTAGTACTTAAATATAATGTCCTCATTTTGCTCAATAGTTGAATCTTGTGTATTACACAGGTGTTTCTGTGCTTAGTGTTTTTCACTTCCCCTAATGGGAAAGAAATATGATATCCATTATTTTTTTCCCTTCACCTCCACCCCATTCTGGGCACCTGTGCTTCCTTGGCCAAAGGGGCTTCTAATACAATTATTTTTGCCCGTGTTTTGAAAATAGAATTTCTTATTCTTTTAGTTACTTCTCTTCTTCCCTCCTTTCACCGTGCCTTTGTGTCTTTGTTTATGGCTTTGCCGATACTCCAGACCCTGGTCCCCTCTCAGAGTTACTTCCATCCTTATTGTCTCACTCGCTCTGGTTTCTTTATGCTCATCTTTACCTTAAGCCAGTCATTCCCTGCTTTCTGTATTTCCCTTCCCCGCCCTAGTTCACAGTCTCTAACTTTGGCTCAGTTCCCACTTCTTCTATATTTTTATACTTTATCCCATTTGTCTCCTTAATTGGAGTCCCTAGTTTTGTTTGTTTCTGCCTCTGCATCTGTCACCTTCTGTGCTTCCATTATTTATTTCACTCTACGTACGTACTATCTCCATTTTAATTTTTTCCTCTCTGCACTTCACTCGCTCTTTCCCATTCTGTGCCGCTCCCTTCACCCATCCTGATATGTTACCTTTCTGCTTATATAGCCATATCCACATAAATCCTCTCACCCCTTTCAGCATAGAGGAAGTCTGACTGGAGACTTCACCTTTTACACACTTGTCTCTATCCAGCGCATAGGACCTTCTGTCAGATGCAAGGCTCCCACCATCTACCACCTCTAAAGCCAGGTCTACCTCCCTGCTGCACTTTTTGCAAAGACAATTCAGCGCAAGAACAATCTGTTTTGAATTTCAACCCAGAGGAGTTTAACAAAAGAATCGCAATGTTGGGCTGTACTGTCTATGACATAGATTCATGGTTTGCCAGCTGCCTCTGGAGACATCTTCAGAGGAAAGATTCTTCCCTTTAGTCTTACAGTGTCTGCAATGTACACACACACACACGTGTACAAACATGCACACATGCATACATACATATACACAGCATGGGACTACACTCTCCATCCATGCATGTATTTGTATAAGTGCACACATATACACAGGCACACATATATAAACACACATATCTAAAGTATATATACACATATATATTGAATATCCATGTGCATATATATTATATACATAATACACACACGTATATAACATATACTTGTATTGTTTACATATATGTTTCTTGTAGTTGAAATTATGGTAATTGAGTTAAGCGTTCAGTGAGGGCTTTATAATGACAAATACAAATAGTCTCTATCAAAGTCATGATTAGCTATTTAGAGAATAAAAACTAACAATGCTCTGAAGTTTTATCATACTTTAAACATGTTTAAGCCACCTTCCATTAAATTATTTTATCTCTACCAACTGACTCTTTTATTGTTGCTTTGTTTCTTTATACATTTTCTTTAACCTCATAAAATATTCCTGTGAACTGAGAAAAGTATTAGAAGGGCAGAATGAAGGCAGGTTGTATTATCTAATTTTCCAAGTGGAGAAACTAGGGCAGGACCTGGTGAAACTACCTACTGAACTTGCTCTATCAAACAGGAGAGGAGCTGACACCTAACCAATGCCCCTTCTTCTTCTCCTCTCACATCACTTTTCATCCATATTTCTTGCCCCAGTTTAGGAATCACCCAAACTCAAAACTGTATATTTCAGTATCCATTTTGGGATCAGGCTGGAATTACAGGTCTTTATTTTCCATGTTTAGCTAAACAAAAATCTGATTTAGAAGCCAAAATTACAAAGATGAATGCATTAGATATAATGGATTCAATTGTGTTTTAAATACATACGCTTAGACATTCAGCAAAATAGGAGTTGATGCACAAGGCATTTGTTGAAGCCCTATTATTTTCAATACCACAGATACTTTACACAGCAGGAATTTAAGAGGAATTTTTACATTACATACTAAATATATTTTCCATACAAATCAACATTAGCAGTAATTATAAAATAATTTACCACCAAAAAACCCCTCTAAATTCTAGAATTTGAGTATCATACTTCACTTCCTGAGATGTCTACATATGAATAATTTATGCCTGTGTTTGGAAGTATTAATGTTAAGAGACATTTTGGCTTAATAGAGGCATTGGTATCCACAAGGTACTTGGAAAACCCAATAAAATAGAAGAAATATAAAGTACATTTATAAATTCTACACCAAAACAAAGGGCGCCAAAAGCCCTCCTTCCCGCTCACCATAATTTCGACAGAGAACCTATCTGGCAAGAAGGTACAGAGTGACTAAAGAATAGCCCTAGTGAAACAATCACTACGAAATGAAGTTTAGCTTGCAGATTTTCCAGATTGACACCGGAAGTATCAAAGGCTCAACCACTTGGGGATACTGAGGTGAGTCTGCAAAATATATTGCTTTGAAGACACCTATCTTTGCTCTTAGAGGTAGCATGCATGGCCATAGGCAGATAGCTGTCCCAACCATGTCTTCACTCCTGTCCCTTAATGACCTGCTCTTGGGATTTCGCTGCAACCTCTTCAGAGACTGGAATAGCTTCCCACAACCAGCAACCCTGCTTTTCCTCGGCAAAGTTGATCTAGATGACCTTGCTGATACATATTAATGGTGCAAGTTACTATATTCAAGGAAAAACATGATCTCAATTTGGCTACAGATTAACAGTGCCAGTCTCTATTGTCTTACCTAGCACTCTTAATTACGTACATTTAGCCCTCAATTGTAGAATAATTTTGCTTTAGATTGAAAAGAAACAGCTCTGGCCTTCGTTATTTTGGCATACAAGTCTCCAATATGACTCTGTTTCCTAAGCAGACATTAATGATTCTAAAACTAATATTCATTGTTTGAAGAGGCACAGCGGCCTTGGCATTTACTTAACCTTTTGTCTCATGTATGAGACTGAGTCAGCCTAAATCCTTTTCTTAATTAATATCTTTTCTTTTTACGGCCAACGTTATTTATTGAACAATTTGCATGTAACAATTAGAGCCATGAGAGCTTAAGAAAACTCTTCCAGCTCAGAAGTCCACTTTTTCTGATTTTTATTTAGTTGTTTTTTTAAGGTTGTTCTGATTACACAAATTCAGGGAAAGCTTAGCTGAAGCAATAGGGGAATAACTTACTGCAGATACATCTTATGTAGGTGATCCTACTTGCTGGAGCCCAAAGGAAAAGAAGGAAAATATTCCTTCTTTTTGAAAAAATATGTGACTTACATAAGTAAACTGTTGCCACTTTGCAAAGAATGTGGATTCATTTTAATTTAAATATCTTCAGAAAATTCATGTAAATGTTAGCCATTGTCTATAGGGGTGAGGCAAAGCTCTAAATAAGTCAACATATTTAAGGAATGGAGTGTTATTTTAATGTTTTTTCTTTTAGAATAACAAGAAAAGAGTAAAAGTGATAAACTGTATTTCATCTATGACCCCCAAATACTGACAAAGCAAATGACTATTTGCCATCTTCCTTCAAACTCCTGTCCATATAAACTCACAAATTTGGCATAAGTATAATCAGAGTATAGAAATCACATTTATATACATATCATGTCTTTCATTTTTGTCGAGGTATTGTTTTCAATTTGTCATACTGAATAAGCTGCATAATATTCAAATAGTTGGATGTGCTCAATAACTCAATCCCATTTTGGGGGTACTATAATCTTTATAATGTTTTGTTATCTAATGTAGTATTGCAATAAACATCTTTGAAGAACACAGCTTGTCCACTTTTTGCCATGCAAGTAGAGTTATTGAGTGAAGTAACATGTTCTTTTCCCCCTACATGGTAACAATATTTCAGTGTATTTTGGTCCTAACCATGTTTAGTAGATTTGTTTGACAGCCTTGTCTTTGATGCATACTATTTAAATTTTTGAAGCTGTGCTAAATGGATATGAGTAAAACACATACATTTTCTTGATACCTTAGAGTTTATGCTACCAAATCCAGAATTGTTTAAAATCATATTATTCAAAAGCTTGATTCTTCTTCTAAATTAGACAGTACTTTGAGCAAAACCAAATCTTTTTAATCTTTAAGGTGTTTCCAAGACCTCAAGCTTACTGTTAAATCACTAAATGCCTATAGTCATCTAAGACTCCAGGTTGAAGTGTAGAAGGTACAGAAGATGTTTCTGAAGGTATTTTGATTTATATTTTGACTTGTACTTAATATGAACTTATGGTGTGGTTATTTCCCCCTTTCTGAGAGAAAACCAGAGGGTGCAAACTTCTTGTTTGAGGGCTCTAGCAAATCAAGGTCTTACTCTAGAAAAGGCAATTTTTTTTCCTTTCCCAACTGGCATCTCAAAGACATTTCAAGTACTCATATTGCCGGATATTAAGCACTTCAGCAAGAAATTATCTAAATTTCCCAGTTTGCTCCTTAAAGACTTCTTGCAGCCTCTTCTCAGATTTGCCTGTAGAGTGCAGGTTGTCTTGTGCACATCACTGAATTTACTCAGGTAGTAGAAACTCCTCTGTGATTCCAGTGCTCCCAACACATGAGAGATAAAAATACCAGTTCGTCACAGCATCGTGACACATTTTCCTGAGAAAGATTTTGCTAGAAACTCCTAGCAAAAGGAAAGGCTAAAGGTCTAATTAGAGATTAGAAATTGTTTACATAAATATTGATTAGTAGTAAAAAAAAACTGGTGAATGATTTAGCATGTTAATAATGCTGCAGCAAAAACTCTTGAACATTTCCCTTTATAGCATGAGAACATTTCTCTAAGGTAGACACATAGAAGTGACATTGCTGGATGGTGGGAAATGGACATCTTCAACATCTCTCATCATTGCCAAATTTCTCTCAAAATGGTTTTAATCATTTCTTACATTGTCAAGATCCTTGATGTCATTGGATCTCAGCTTTTGCCTGAGAATTTTTAAATGGCATTTCCTTATTGTTTAATTTGCTAATCACTACTGGCATGGAGCGTTTTTTCCCCTATCTGTTCAGTGGTGAATAAGGCTTCCCTTTTCATTCTAGCCTTATATTCAATAACTTTCACAGAAATGAAATTGCCTTGCCTTAGTCTCCATGGACCACCGCAAGAATCGTACAAAAGCCTTGGGTCCTGTCTTCTCAATTTCTGGTCATCAAAGGCATTACTTCTCTAGGGTTGAAAGCCAAACAATTTAGTCAAATGTCATGGTACCACAAAAGAAGTCCACCAAGCTGTCAATCAACCAACCTGTCATTCCACCAACGTGGCCCCACTCCTCTAAGTTTTAGATGACTTTTCTATCTTTAAGCAATGAAGACAACCCTAGAGGATTATATAATTATCCATTACCATTACCATGTTATGTCTTAGTTATTATTTAGTATTTTATCTGACATCAGTTGAGGCTCAGGTGAGATGATGAATAGGATGAGATAGGGTGTTACCTAGAAGAAAGTGAAAGACACTGATTTTAACTAAATGGTAAGCACCTTAGGATAGGAATTGTGTTTGACAATGATAGTAACAGGGTAATAGTTATTTGTCTACAATATATTAGGCACTATGCTAAACATTTTTATGTACACTATTTCATTTACTTTCACGAAAATACAGTGAGGTGGGCATGCTCTCCATTTAACAGATGAGGAAACTGAATGTTTAAATTCACAGAACAACTCCATAAGAAAAGGACAAAAACTAGAGATTGCCATACTGAGTGAAGTAAGTCAGACAGAGAAAGAGAAATATTGTGTGATATTGCTTATACGCAGAATCTGAAAAGAAATGATACAAATGAACTTATTTACAAAACAGAAACAGACTTAGAGAACAAACTTATGGTTAGCGAGGGGTGCGGGGGGAAGGGGGGAAAGGGATAGTTAGTGAGTTTGGGATTTGACATGTACATACTGCTATATTTAAAATGGATCACCAACAAGGACCTACTGTATATAGCACAGGGAACTCTGCTCAATATTATGTAACAATCTAAATGGGAAAATAATTTGAAAAGGAGTGGAAACATGTATATGTATAACTGAATCACTTTGCTGTGCGCCTGAAACTATCACAACATTGTTCATCGCTATACTGCAATATAAAATAAAAAGTTAAAAAAATGGACAAAAGATTTGCATACGCACTTTACTTAAAAGATGTGGGTGGCAAATAAGCACCTGCAAAGATGCTCAACACTGTTAGTCATTAGTGAAATGCAGATATAAACCGAAATACCACTACACAGCTACTAGAATGACTTAAATTAAAATGGCTGATGACGCCCAGTGCTGACAAGAATGTGGATCAACTAAAAATCTCATACGTTGTGGTGGGGAAAAAATATGGTACAATCATTTCAAAGATTCTTTGACAGTTTCTTTTGAAGTTAGACATACACTTACCATAGGACCCGGCAATTACACTCTTAGATATTTATGCAAGAAAAATGAAAATATATGCCCACACAATGGGCAATGCCTGTATACAAATATTTGTAGTGGCTTTATTCAAAATCATCAAAACTGGAAGCAATTCAAAAATCCATCAACTGTTAAATATATAAACAAACGGTATACTACTCAGCAATTAAAAAGATATGTACTGGGCTTCCCTGGTGGTGCAATGGTAGAGAGTCCGCCTGCCGATGCAGGGGACACGGGTTCGTGCCCCGGTCCGGGAAGATCCCACATGCCGCGGAGCAGCTGGTCCTGTGAGCCATGGACGCTGAGCCTGCGCGTCCGGAGCCTGTGCTCCGCAACGGGAGAGGCCACAACAGTGAGAGGCCCGCGTACGGCAAAAAAAAAAAAAAAAAAAAAAAAGATAAGTACTAATCATACATGAAACAAGAATGAATCTGAAAAGCATTATGCTAAGTGAAAGAAGCCAGCCTCAAAGGGTTATAATTTGTATGATTCTATCAATATTTATGTGACATTTTGGAAAAGGTAAAACTAGAGGGCCAAAAATTAGATTAATGTTTGCCTGGGGATGGGGCTCAGACTAGGACATTGACTACAAAGGATCAACAGGGAACTTTCTGGGAAGACAGAAATGTTCTTTACACTAGTTGTGATGGTGGTTATATGCCTGTACACTTTTGTCAAAACTCATCAAACTGAACCCTTTAAAATGGTAAATTTTACTGCATATAAACTCTATTTTCATAAACTGGGACTTCTAAAAACGTTCCTGTGTGATAATATTTTAACTTTTTTTTTAATCTGGGCATTCCCAGCATTTTAGAATAGGGCCAGACACATAGTAGGCATTCAACAAATTAGTATTGAGTTAATTAAGAAGAAAGGTGATGCCTTGATCACGACAATAACATATTTTGCCTATTTCCCAGTTTTCTTTAGAATAGTCCAGCCACGATCACTCATGCCTGGCACCATTTCTGTAAGCTCACACTTATGCAAGTGATATTTCTGTGAAGCCGACCCATGAGTAATTTCTGAGTAGGTATTAAAACACTCTCATGTCTACAAGTCTAATATATTAATAAATGTGCTGTTTTCAATAAGACATCTAAATTTACATGCACCATCCTACTTGTTATGTTCAGTACTCAATTTTTTAATGTTTCTTGGACACTAGCCAGTATGTCTGAGTCCCTAGTTAGTTCATCTATTACTTTCTCACCACAATAGATTTGGGTCTCTGCCAAGAAATAGACTAATACTGCATACAAAACTCCATAATGCATTTCCTGATCTGATATTTCCTTTCTGAGTAAGAGGGGGGAACACACGCGCACACACACACACACACACACACAGACACACACAAATCCTATCTATACACACAATCTATCCAAGTTAGGTAAACATTTTTTATTGCTGTTATTAATACCGGATGCCTTCTATAATCCAAATGTTTGCCTGTCCATTTACATGATCCTCTCACCCCGAGGACTGGAAGGGAACAATGAGTTGTAAAATCTGATAATGATCAAAGATGATGCCTCTATGTGGGAAAAAAAAGTCAGGATTGTAGGAGCCCTCATTTCCCCAGGAAAAGCACATTGTCTGCATTTGATTTGGCCTATTCTCAGTGTCTTAATTTCAATGATTCCCAAATGAGATGCTCTTGAAGATGGGAAAGGTTCTGTGTTGAAGAAGGGGCATTTTCCTCCCCCTCTTCATTCCCTTAAAACATAAGCACAGAACTAATGAATGCTATTAAAGATACTTCTAGAAATGGTTCTGATTTGTATCTGATGACTAACTAACCTATTATTGCACTTCTTGGGCAGAGATTAATGGGAAATTCTTAAAGAATAAAGACTCTAACAAGCCTTAGAAATATGTGTGGGCCCAGACTGTACCACATGATCTCAGAAAGCCGAACCCTGGCTGTTAATATCCTTGACTAATGAACCAAGACTACAGCCTGTGCTAGCAAAGTGTCAAGAAATAAGTAAGCAGAGAGGTGACCTTTTAACATGCTTCTAAATGTAATTTTTAACAGAACAGTGTCAATAAATTCAAAATCCCATATGCTTTTGATCTGATATGGAAGTGCGATACATCAATATCAGACACAAAAGGGAAGGAAAGAAGAAAGCTGGAGAGAAAGGATAAAAAAGGATCTAAAAGAATAATCTACAGCTATGACACTAAACACCTTTCCTTCATGAAGGTAAATATATAAGAAATCCTGGTTCACTATTTCAACATCATCACCAGCATGAATATGTAATTAATAATGATAATAATAACTGTAGAATATTACTACTAATTCCCTTAATGGCTATTATCAATGCCTAGATTTGAGATATATTGGATGACCTAGCAACTATTCCTCTCCCCCTTCCAGCTCCAGAATTTTCCATCATTAGATTTAATCTTAGAATGTAGACTCCAGTGTCCAATAGATTTGGTGTCAGTTTCCAGCTCTGGCACAAATTGTGTGACTATTTGCATTGCTTAAGTTCTATAGAACCTCAGTCTTTTCATCTATAAAATGGGGCCACTAATAGGCTCTTTGTTGGATCACTATGAAAATTAAATGGAAAAATATGTATAAATTTTTAGCACAATGCCTGATAAATCAGAAGAGTTTTGAACTGTTATTACCGCAGTGACTGCTAATATTAATTTTGTTATTGATATTATACTAGAATTTCCTCTCTCCATTTAATGCCTATTATTTCCACCTTCCCCATTAAAGGGTTAACTGTTTAAATATAGTCTCGTAACCTTCTTTGTACTCCTCACAGAGCCTTGGGTGGCTGAGAATGTGAAAAAGAAAATTGAATGAGCATGGTACATTCCATGTTTAGGCCCTGTTGACTATGTTTCTTTACAATATCAAATGCATACTTAATATGGCTAAAGACATACAAAAAGAAAAATTAAAGGTGCGTACTATTGGAGAGATTTGTTCTGGGTTTTTTTTCCCATTTTATCTCTTTAATCAGTGACAATGCCATTATTTAGGTGTATCCAAGTTTCAACAAACTTGAGTTTAGGACCATAAACATGATAAAAATGTGTTTAGGACGTCTGTCTAAAAAATGGTCAGTCAGCCAAAGAAAGGACATTCCTCTAGAACCAGCAAAACTCTGTCTTTCCAAATGGCTGATTCTAATGTTTGGAGTATTTTGGATTCCACAGTCTTTAACATCCGCCCTACCAACAATTCATGACTCTTTTCTCTTTCAACTCCACTGGGACCAGCAGATGTTGATGGGTGTCCTCTGGTAGACCAGTTTCTAAGCTAGATCCTCACTCTCTAGGGGCTTACAGCCTACAGGTGGAGGGGCATTACAATATAGTATAGTCAGAACTAAGGCAGAGCAGCTAATTCCTCCTGGAAAAGAAAAGGGTAGTGGACAGTGCTTTAGCAGTTTAGAATTGGAGCTGAGTCTGAAAGCACCCATTGATTAATATATTTGGCATAGCATAATAAGTGGTCGTATGGTACCGTACAGTGAAAAGCAAGAACTCAGGAGCCCGACTGCCTGTGCTTGCATCCTGGCTGTGCCACTGGCTGGCTAGGTGTCCTGGCAAAATATTTACCTCTCCATGCCTTGGTTTCCTCACCTGTATGGTGGGGATAATAATAGAACTTTTTTTATGGGTTTGCTATTAGGTTAAATAAGTTAAGTTTGGCATGTGGTAAGCATCATAGAAGAACGTGCAGATAAATAAGTGAACAGGTCATCTCTCTTCTCACAATCCTTCAGTAGGTCCACGTAGAGATCCCCAACCTCAAAAAATTTATAGTCTCCCAAGGTTGGGGTCATGAGAGGCGGGAGGTAAGGAGATAGGCAACAAACAGCAAACATAATAAACAAGTAGTTATATAAGTGCTATGGAAACAAGAACATGTAGAGTAGGGTAAGGGGACCAGGAACGTAGAGCAGGAACAGAGTTGCAATTTTAAATGAGACCATCAGCCTGGGCTCATTGATAAGGAGACTTTAGATCAAACTGTGAAAGGAGGTGCGGGAGGGAGCAAAGCAGATTTGGGTTGTATGTGTGGGATGAGGATGGGGTTGGGGAGGAAGCAGATGATGGGCTAGCTCTAAGGTGGATGGATGGGGTCTAGGCTGTTGAAACAACAGCAAGGAGGCCAGTGTGGCTGGGGTGATGGAGTGAGGAAAGGGAGAGAAGGAGGCCAGTATGAAATCTCTGGATTTTACCCAGTGTGGATAAGGAATCATTACAGCCCTTTTAGGAGACGAACAGAGCATGACATGATCTGACAGACATTTTTAACGGATTTCTCTGGCTGCTGTACTGAAAACAGACTACAGAAGACAAACCTGGAAGTAGGGAGACTTGTTGGGCAAATTTTGCAATAATCCAGGTCAGAAGTGATGGTGGCTAAGACCAGGATGAAGCAAGTGAAGGTGCTGAGAAGAGTTCAGATACCGGACATATTTCGAAGGAAAATCGCATGTTTCCTAATGGACTGGATGTGGAGAGTTAAAGAGAGGAGCCCAGAATGACTCCCAAATTGAGTTAGTGAGCACTGGAAGCAAGAGGCCAACAGAGCAAGAGGCCAACAGAGCCACACGGCTCTGACAAGTGAACAAGCGGCTGCCTAGACCTAGGGCAGAGGGCCGTCTCAGACACATCCTAGATGGCAGGAAGTAAGACAGATGAGGAGTGTGGCTGCGGCCAGGAGGAAGATGGTATAAGGGAAAAGCACACTCCTGTCTGTCTCTCCTTTATCATCTCACTCCTCTACTATGCTACCTCACTTCTGACACCAGATCAGATGTGTGAGCTTTTCACATCAAGCAATTCTGTGACACCAGCTAGGGGTCCTACAACTTAACTCAATTCTGATACTCTCTACCTGGAAAGAGCATCAGATCCCACAGGTTAAGGGTTCAGTCCTACAAGACTACAACCTACCGACTGGCCTCCCATCCCCCGACGCATACACAGAATTCAGAAGCCAATTGCAAGTCCGGGTTGTCCCCTATGCTTCTAACCAACTGGCTATAGACTGGAGGTTCCAACATCCCTCTCTTGGAGTTCAATTAATTTGTTAGAGTGGCTCACAGAACTCAGGAAAACCGTTCACTTCCTAGATTACCGGTTTATTGTAAAGTGATATAACTCAGGAGTAGCAAGATGGAAGAGAAGCATAGCACAAGTATGAGGAAAGGGACAGAAGCTTCCATGACCTCTCCAAGCAACCTAGTCTCCCAGCATCTCCATGTTCACCAACCTGGAAGCTCTCTGAAGCCCTATCTTTTGGTTTTTTTATGCAGGCTTCATTACATAGGCATGATTGATTAAATAATTGGCCATTAGTGATTGAACTCAATCTCCAGCCCCTCTCCCCACCCTGAAGATCAGAGGTGTGGGGCTAAAAGTTCCAAACCTCTAACCATGTGGTTAGCTCCTCTGGTAACTGACCCCCATTTAGGTCCTTCCAGAAGTCATCACATTAACATAAACATAGGTGTGGTGGAAGGGAGTTTGTTATGAATATCAAAAGACAACTTTATTCTTCTTATCACTTAGGAAATTCCAAGGATCTTAGGAGTTCTGTGCCAGAAATGGGGACAAAAACCAAATATATACATCTTTTTATAAACCACAATGTCACAGATGGAGAAAGAGCAGGATATGAGCAAACTAGGAGAAGCAGAATAGGGCCATATCTATATCATAATATACCTTACATGCGGAGCTCAGCGACTTGGGCTTTAGTTGTACAGGCAGTGTGGAACCGCTGAAGCACCACAGGCAGGAGACTCCCTGACTGCTGTTGTAGGACAATGCCTTCTAACAGCATGGCGTCAGGGGACAGCAGAGGGCTGGTGGTGGTATGGGCTGCTGCCATCGTTCTCTTCATACCTGAACTAAAGTAGGGGCAGCCAGGAAGCAAAACTACCGGGTTTGAGAGAGGTTCTTCTAGGATGAAACTGACATACTTGGAAATCCAGTGGGTTGTAGGCTTGGAGAAGGTTGAAGAGTAGGGAAAACAAAATAGGGGACACAAGACAAGAAGGAGATTTAGGACATTAGAAAGCCCAATTATCTTAACTTTCTTGCTATGTTTTTCCTTTTTTTTTTTTTTCCCGGTCTGGTTCTTCTTCTTCCTATCTTAGAAGTCTAGGAGTTTGAGGGATCTCTCCTGATTCTTGCATTTTACTTAGAGAAATCCTTCAGCTAGCATGAAGAAGGCAAGATAACCTATCTCCCTGAAAGGAATGAGAAAGGTCTTTTCATTTGGAATATTTAAAACGTGGCATAATTGTTAGGAGGCGAGGAAAGGGAGAAGGGAGAAAAAGGAAGGAAACAAAACACTCTCCAGAGCTTCCTGGGAAGCGAGAGGAGAGGAATCCTCATAGTCTCGCATAAGAGGCCAAGACTTTTATCCCTTTTTGCTAAACTCCCCCTCGGCAGAGTCTGCAGTCCAGAGCTTAACCTGTGACCATTCCTGGGTGGGCTTGTCTAGCCTGAGGCAGAAGCCAGTCTTGCTGGACATACTGAAACAAATTTTTTTAAATCGTCAGAGAGAAATTGGACTTGGGGGAGTCTGTTTGGCAAGACTTGGAGCTCCTGTAAATGAATTTTTAATTCCTGTAATGAGTTTTTTTTAATCTAGAGGCAGAGGAAGGGGGAGAAAAAAGGATATTTCCTATCTGTCCTTACCAAGCCAGTAAATAAATAGTTATAGAAAAGACTCAGACACTTCTCACTCATCCTTTTTAAAGTATTAGCTGATAAGAGCTAATAAAATTAAGGACTGCCTACCTTCAGTCCTACTTTAGAATTTAAATGAAGAAATTCTCAACGACAGAGGGTCCCTCAAGGCCCAAAGGAATCTCCCTTTTAGAGTAGAGCTTCAAGGGTTATTTTCAGCCTATGTGTATATATATGTGTATATACATACATACGTATATATATATATATGTGTACTCTGAACATTACCCAAATAGACTAAGCAGTCTACAACATCTTTATTGTCATCCATTATCTTGATCAACAATCACTGAGCCCGTTTTGAAGCTACGTTGCGTTGCCTGCTTTGCAAGAATTAACTCACTACTATCGTGCCCATATTACTGATGAAGAAGCTGAGTTTTACAGTTCTATGGTAAACTCAGTCATCTCACAGTGAGAGACCAACATTTATTGAGAAGCTACTAGCAACCAGGGACTGGGCCAGAAGCTTTCAAACCTCTCAGATTGATTTTATTTTCCCCATTTTCACTAATGCTCTCAGAGCTCCATACCTTGCCCAAGGTCACCGTGTTTGTAATGTAAATGTCCTAATTGTCCTTAATTTTAACCAAATACAATTTCTCCCAAGGTACTAGGAGTGTGGAAGGTCCTGTTCCGTTCCCAATTTTGTTGTTTTTCTTCCCTGTGAGTTCAGAGAAGGGGTGAAAACTAGGTATGTCCCTATCTATCTTCTTGATCTAAATTAATCATTGAAATCTCATTACTTTTGCCAGCATATGATCTAAAGATGGGCATATAACTAACTCACTTCTGTCCAACAAGATATAGTTGGAAGCCTGCTGAGGAGGACAATACTCCTGGAATAAAAACACAAAGCTTCAAAAGGATGAGACCTTTGCCAGTCTTCTGCCTGGAAAGCAGAGGTAAGGCTTGGAGCCGTAGCAGCCCTCTTAGGATCATAAAATAACAACCATAGGACACAAGTCCCAAAGGCAACGGACAGAAGATGACAGAGCACAAAGAGATACAATGCCCGTTATGACTTTTTTGAGTCACTGCACTAAACTTAGACTACCTAAATCTGCTGCCAGGTTTTGGTGCTTGCTTGTTTGTTTATTTGCTGTTGAATACTTCCTAACTGAGGCACTGGGCTCCTGGTCTTGTCTGTGGCTGTGGACCAGAGCAAAGGTTGTATCCACCAAATGCATCTCATCACCTAGGATTTACTTGTACTAATCAATAATTTCCTGCTCTTTGCCTCAGAGTACTTCCCTGTTTAGAATAATAGCTGAAAAGCAATGATGGAAAGCCATATCACTGGTAATACGTAACTGTAAGTACACTCTAAGGTAAAAGGAAAACAAAAGTAAGCTGCCACCAGGAACCCCTGGTCAGATACTCCATATGCAATGTTTAGATTAGATTGCATCAACAAAAAGAACTCATTACACGCATCACCTTTAGTTGAGTACCTATCCTATACCCCGTGCCATGCTTAGCGATTTACAGTCACTATCTGATTTGAACATCACTTTAGGTGATTGTTATATCAATCACTATT
The DNA here is from genome assembly GCF_963924675.1 of Phocoena phocoena. Classification (NCBI taxonomy): domain Eukaryota; kingdom Metazoa; phylum Chordata; class Mammalia; order Artiodactyla; family Phocoenidae; genus Phocoena; species Phocoena phocoena. Next base: position 40,824,139 of record NC_089232.1, read on the forward strand.
TTAAAAGAAAAGAAATAAAGCTTAAAAGTAACAGCTGTTTGAACCACCAACGTCCATTTGGAAAGTGGCACCTTCAGGATTTGAATCCAGGTCTTTCTTACCACAAAGATATCTGCCATATTTAAAACAAATCAGTTGAATGAAATGACTGTCAACCCAGTGGTTGGATATCTCATTTATTTACTGATTACCTGAATAAACTATGAACACCATTGAAGGCCAGGTTCATCAGAGCCACCTGGTTGTTCAACTAAGGTGCCATTTCCATGTAGACTGTGTACACTGCAAGACTGGAATCCCATGGACCATGTTTGCTTTTGACATCCTTCTGTTACCTGGGTCTAGTGTAGTTCACATCAGCTCAAAGAACCATCTTTTCTCTGCCTTGAGGATGTAAAACTGACCCGGAGACTTCCCCTGTCTTCAAGTTCCCTGTCTTCCCAGTCTAGCAGCGGAAACAAACATGTGCATAGGTAGAGTGCCCAGCACCTTGGAGATGATCAATAAACAGTGCAGGACTAAAGAAATAACTGGAATAAATTAATAAATGGGCAAAGCAGCTGGCTGACTGGATTTTATTATCAGTAGTTGATTCTCACTGTGCTGTCACCCTTGAGGCTTGGGTAAGCATCTCATTGCTAAAACAAGCTATTTCCCCCTCGATTTGACTCTATTACTGCAAAAAATTAGCTCACTGAAAGAAAACACCTTCCTGTCTAAGAGCATCGCGCTTGGTTGTCTCACTGACGTCTCTGCCACACACACCTAAAACACATGGATGGCAACAGAAGCCTCACTGCAATGTGTTGTCACTTGGTTGTCATTCCAGAAGCATCATAGGGCTGTTGACCTTTGCTGTTAATGCTTTCAGGGAAAAAATACACAAAGCACTTGAAAAACTACCTTGTGGGATGCTCTAATAGTTAGTCAGATAACTGAAAATACCAGTAAAGGAATAAAAATATTTATGATGTGTATTTGACTTTGAATTTGTAGTTGAAAATGTACAGGTAAAAAATATAACCAATGAGTCTTTTGGAAATAAAGGATTTCATCATTATTATTTATTGCTACATGTGCGTAAGACTAAGCATGCTCCAACAGAGATATTTTATGTTCTCTCTTTCCTTGTTACGTTGATGTTCGATTATGTATCAATCTGAGTGAGGTGGTGGAAGTTGGAAGCAGGGGAAAGAGCATGTTTATGCACATATTCAAAAGTGGTTTATGTATTAACTGCTTTTCTTACACAAGCATTTGCTAATCCTCCCTCCCCCAGACAAGACAACACAATAGTAACTAAAAATACTGGTCCCATTCCCAACTGCCTATGGAACATATTCCAACACTATTCTTTTTACAGGTCCCCAACTCAGCTACATTTCATTTCTAATTCCTAACCCTAAACCTCTGTTCTTCGTCCCAGCCTCAGTTCATCTTAAGTGTTCACCAAGTCACTCAATTAAAAAATAAAATTCTCGTAATTATCTTTGATATCTTGTCTGTTGTTATCCAATATATCAAGTCCCTAAGCTTATGGATATAGGTATAACCTCTGGTATATTTTTCAAAATTCCACCCTGCCATTCTTGACTATTACCTTGAGAGGCAATGTGATACTGAGGTTAAAAGTTTATAGTCTGGATATAAATGTGGATTCAAAGTCTGCCTGGCTCTACACCTCAATAGCTGTGTGACCTTCAGAAAACGACTTAACCTCACTCAACTGAACTTGCATCCTCATCTGTAGAATGGGGATAACGATGGAATCTATTTTGTAGGGGTGTTGCTTTAGATGGTGTTTGGTATGTGGTAATCTTCCCAAACACATGGTATTATTTGCAGCAGTAGCAGGAGGAGGAAGGGGAGGGTAAGTGCTGTACTAATTTGGACAAGTGAAAATTGATTATTTCTTACAATAGGAAGAATAAGAATTAATTAACTCAGCAGTTCAACTGTGTCATAAAAAGCCCAGGTTCTTTCTTTCTGCTCTCCCACGTGGTCAGATGTTTTGCAACATTACATCTGAGCATGAAAATATCCAGTGGAAGGAGCTGTCCAGCCCAGTTCCTCTTTATAAAAGGAAAACAGTTTTTCAAAAGCTCCTAGTAAATCCTCTTTGCACCCCACTGTTCAGATCATGTCACACAGCACATCCTTAGCCAATCACTAGCAAATTAAGTGAATTTTCCACTAAGATACCTTAGACTAATCAGGATTCATTCCCGAATTGGGGTTGGGGGTGCCTCACGGAGAAGTGGGTGCACAAACACAACTGGAATTTCATTATGGATGAAGAAGTAAGAGTTGGGCTTTTGGGCAGGTCATCCACAGTGACCACAATAAGGACATAGTTGCAATTCAGGTCTTCATTGTTTCTTGTATGGATGACCACAATGGCCTCTGAACTAGTGGGCTTAACTCTGCTTCCTCCCCTCCCCAATCCATTCTCTATAATGTTGCCAGGTCTTTCTAAAATACAGACTTGATGCCTCCTTAAGCTTTTGCTTGTCTTTCTACATACACAACAAAATGCAAATGCATCAGCATAGCACTGCAAGTCCTCTATGCAACAGTCTACGCTTATATTTCCAGCTTCCTGATGCCTATATTTCTCCATCTTCTCAAATACACACAGGCACGTTATGCTGTCAGCTACACAAACACACCAGCAACTTCTTGCTTTGTACCAGCAACTTCCAAGCCTTGTACTTGCTTCTCCTTTAACTTAGAATACTGTCCTCTCTAACCCAATCCAGCTGGTTGTCTCATTTACCCTTCAACATTCTTCTTACTATTACTTCCATTCTGAAGTCACAGACTGAATTTGTCACTCCTTTGCATGGTAGCCAAGCATCACAATATCCTCAGAAAAGAGACTGAAGGGGCTTCCCTGGTGGCGCAGTGGTTGAGAGTCTGCCTGCTAATGTAAGGGACACGGGTTCAAGCCCTGGTCTGGGAAGATCCCACATGCCGCGGAGCAACTAGGCCACAACTACTGTGAGCCACAACTACTGAGTGAGCCACAACTACTGAGCCTGCGCATCTGGAGCCTGTGCTCCACAACAAGAGAGGCCGCGACAGTGAGAGGCCCGCGCACTGCGATGAAGAGTGGCCCCCGCTTGCCACAACTAGAGAAAGCCCTCGCACAGAAACGAAGACCCAATACAGCCAAAAAATAAATAAATAAACAAATGTGGGGTTTAAAAAAAAAAGAAAAAGAATTTTTTTAAAAAAAAAAGAGAGACTGAAGAATTGCTCCCCTGGAGAAAATGACCTCAGAGAGAAAAACAGCTGTCATTGTAAGTTTTTTGTCATTATCTGAATTCTTAAGATATGGTCGTAATATATTAAATATCATTATATATATTGATTATATGAATTTAATTTAATGCATAAATAATATTAAATCTTTATTTGTATATAAATTGATATAAAAATAAATATTACATTTGAGAATACCACCCACCTAATAAAATTTTTATAAGGGTTACATAAGTTAATAGGTACAAAGAATACAGCTTAATGCTGAGAAAAAGAAAGTTAATAAATGTCATTTACCTTGACATCACTTTACAACCTCTACCTTCACTTGTTCATTTATAAAACAAGTATTTATTGCTTACTACATGCCAGACACTGTTCTAGGATCCCATGAACATGTGAGGCAGAATCGTAGTCCAGTGGAAGAGATGAGGTAAGCTAGAATCACCGGACTGCTCCCCAAGGGTTGAGTCTATGCAATTGTAGATGAAATTTTAAATTGCTGCATGTATGTTACAGGAAAGAATAGCTTACACATATATTTTTATATTTTGCCGTACTTAAATCTCCTAACATGAGTTTGGTGCAATGTTTGCCAGTGGGTGTTGGCAATCTAAAGACACATGGGACTCACTGTGGGATATATTTTCCATTTTTATTAATGACTACAGATTTAAGGCTATAGTAGTTACTAATTTCTTGAGGCCATGTTAATTTATGAAGACAAATTATATATATATATATATATATATATATATGTCTCAGTTACTAGCTCACAGAAATATGTATCTTCAAATATAAATCTGTTAAAATTTTGACACTCTCTGAATGAAAACAGCCCTGAATGGATAATTTGGTAACTTTAATAGAGTTTACTGAGCTTTTTGAGTACAGTTCCTATTTTTTAATACTATTTGATGATTAATGATACATTGATTGAGAATTAACGGCTATCTTGTTTCTACAATTCACTTAAAGGGCTGTTAAGCCCCAAGCTATGATTTAAAAAATTATCTAGGCTCAGTTCGGCATTCATTACACTAAACATCTCAGCCAATGGCAGTCTAGAAAAGTAAATATCACTTCATCAACAAAACACAGAAATGCTAATTGACAGATGGCAGAGTCCAATCAGATATTTCTGCAGAACTAACTGGCTACTTTTGCAGCATCTGCTTCGTTTTGCTAACTGACCCTGCTTCTTTAATTTGCTCTTCTGGAAAAGAGAACAGAAGAAGAGATAGTATGTGAGTTTGCAAAATAAAAGAAAAAGAAATGCTCAGGGTTTGTGTATATGTGGTCTTAGTTTGTAGGGAACAAAGGCCATAGTTACTTTTGCTACTTATCCTAAAATTTTTGTGGGAGAAGTGTGAAATTTAGTCAAGTGTAGGGGTCTACATTTGGATGCTCTGATGCCAGGTACTCAGATTTTAACAAATACAACTGAAGTAGAAGATAGAGAAATCAGAATAATTTGTATGGAAAAAGTTACTACAAAATCCTGGTTATATTGTTTTGCATTTATGTAGGGAGCTGTGTAGGAATTTAGTAATCTCACCCAAATATTCTTTTTTTTTTTTTGAAGGGCCCAAATACTTTTTATTTCTTTTCTGCCCTTTAATATCTGATTAGTTCAGCTGATCATTGGAAATGCTGACCTAGTGGAAAGCACAAGAAAGGGAAATTTTTTTTTAGATTTAGGATTTCCTTTGTTCCACATCCATCCAATTTCTATAGTTAGCTACAACCTTTCCACCCTACCCCACCTCTCTCATCCCCCGTCCCCAACACACATAGAAAAATAGAAAAAGTAGCAAAGGAAAGGAGAGAGCACAGAAGAAAGAACTAGACAGAGAGGGGAAAAGACCAGTCATTTTATATGTTTTGCCTACATGGCATTCTACCTTTGAACCTTCCAAATGCAACTTCATACATTGTCTTTTGACATTATGCAGTTTGGAATCCTGAAAGCTCTCAGTTTAGACAACTAAATTATTACTTGTCAATTTAGCTTGGGATGAAAGACAGGTGTTTTGTTTCACAGGAAAACTCCATTTAGAGCTTACACTGGCTCTCAGTCCAATCCCAGCTTCTTGTTGTGGGCTGGCATTGAAGTGTATCACAGTAGGAATTATCAGTCAGCTCCCCAACAGTCAATCCACACAAGATCCTTCACCTTGGTTCCTCTGGATGGGCACGCCTAACTCCGTTGAAAAGCAACTGATATAAAGACTCCTTCCAGCCCCAACGGTTAGAGCTCTTGCTGATATTCCACTACCATTTGCCTCTAACAAGAGCTAAGCTGAGCAAAGTGAAAATCCCTATTAGTCTTCTTAGAAACTGACGCAGTCCTTTATGAATCTTTAGTAAACATTCATTAGGATGGTGTCCTAATTTATTGAACAGTTATCTATTTTCATATTTCTATTTCAATGAAATAATGTAGTGGATTTTCTCTGAACAGGAAATTTTCCATGAGGACGTATGCATTTGTTACTCTGATTTGAGGAGCTTAATGCAAAAGGCCCAGTAAAGTGGCTAAAATGATCTCATTATGAGTTAAAAAATAAAGCCTTTCTATAAGTGTCTTCATTTCTCTACATTCCTCCACCCTGCCATGGTTTTCAACATTTCTAGTATCATCTATTCTAATCCATGCGATAATGAAAACCAGTCACTCACACCTATTGCCAGAATATAAAAGAACTCTCAGCAAGCCTACAGAAACCAAGCCATAGTTCTAGGAAAGTTTCATGCTGTTTGCCTCCTACAGTGGAAAGTGACTAGTGGGGCTGTCATTTACCATGGGTGGGACTAGTGTATACATAGATCTGGTAGATTACTTACTGTTAGTAATTCAATATACTTTTAAAGTAATGAAGGTTTAAGGTGAAAGAAGTCTTAGTTCAGTATCTATCCAAACTCCACCACCATTTTAAAGATAATTGGTTAAGTAACTTCGTCAAGATCAAAAGATCGAAGGAGTTCATGGCAAGGACAGGATTAGATCCAAGTATTCTGCTTGAAAAACTAGTTCTCATTCCACAATATTGTCTTGAATTGAATTTTTTATGCAAATTACATTTAAACCTCTTTATGGGGGTCCCTAAATCTTTTATGATCAAGTCCTGGGTCCTTTGTAGGCATGTAAATTGTTCAGTTAAGGTTTAACTTAGAGACTATTATAACTACATACTTACAGTAATTATGTAGACTCCGTTCAACTTTGAATGTAGTAATCTCTTTTCCTTTTCTTTTTCTAATATTTATTTATTTATTTGGCTGCACAGGGAGGGTCTTAGTTGCAGCACGAGGGATCTTTGCTGCTGTGTATGGGATCTTTAGTTGCGGTATGTGAGATCTAGTTCCCTGACCAGGGATCGAACCCAGGCCCCCTGCATTGGGAGTGTGGAGTCTTAGCCACTGGACCACCAGGGAAGTCCCCTCTTTTCCTTTTATTTTTCCTGAAAATGCTTACATTAGAATGGAGTTTCAGTGAAAAAGTTCTACATGAGCTTCAATAAATTAATAATTCCTTTCAATGAGTTTATAAAACATCTTGAAGATAAAAGCACTATCTTATTTATTATCAATCTTTCAGGGCCTAACACAATGCCTTGTCCATAAAAAGACCTTAATGGATATTTATTGAATTTCTAATTTGATGTGTTTGGTTCAGGTTCCTAGCCCCGTGTTATCTGTAATTCATTTGACTAGCTATAAACTATATTAATTTCTCTGGGCTAAATTGGCTATTAACCAACCAAACTGTTATGAATCCATCTTTACCTTAATATTCAGCTGGGAGTATGGTGATCAGATAGAAGCATGACCTAACTGATTTGGCTATAGGATGTATAGTGGGGGAGATATAATTAAGAAGAATAGTTGGGTTTTCTTGAACTCTCAGAAATTTCCTGTATTAAAATAGACAAAATGTCTGACTTGCAGTTTTTTAAATAAATGACCAAGTATGTTTTTCATGTGTCAAGTGGAAATACTGATACAAGACTACTGTAGAAAATCAAATGAGATTAGAGGTGATAGTAATAAAAATGTCAAAAGCATTACGTAAACAGAATGACATTGGGAGTAGTAATCATAACTACAACAAAAATAGTAACCCTGAAGTTTACTACATATTCTGGGGTTAAAGTAAGAATCTTGGGTCAATTCTTAACAAACAAATAGAAAGAGTTCTTCAGGTTCTAGGGCCAGTGACTCAAGACATAAAACATGCAGTAATTGACAAGGGAGGGTATCTGTACTGGCCTTTCGCTCTTACTCTGTCTATAAAAAAGAACTTCATTCAAATGCGTGATTGACAGTGAAATGGAAGTTTCATCACATTGTCCTACTGTTGACCTCAAAGTTGACCTCCACATCACCCCTCAGTCAAAATGTTAGAGGATTCACTGAATGCAGTTTTAAGCTGGATTCAGCTGAGTTTGCTGAAGAGAAAGCCAGAGTATTGTATTTGCAGTGGTTGTTCTTTAATTCTGTGGTTGAAGGCTCCTTTGGCGTGATTAACTTTGACCATATCATCAATTTATCAGTCTACTGCCAAGATTTATTTCATCCTTCATTTTCCAGGTATCTCCTAAACTGTTAGGAATAAGCTATCTACTTTTGATTGAATTGCAAAAGATTAGTATTATGGGGTCTGTTCTGCAAGTGACCTCTAAGCCAATTTTCGAATTTATCTAGATAAAAAAAGTAAGTGAAGAGGTTAGACCTAGAACCCAAATAGAGGGGGTGGTATGGGTGAATTTTTAGCCTAAATTTTCTCTCTTTTTTTGAGGACAAATCGATTAACTGTTGAAGGGGTTAGCTGTTGGAAGAAACTGGCTAATCAGGTTTAAGTTACATAGTACATGGTTAACCAAATTGTTTGGTTTTGATAATTTTTTTAACCAAACCTTTTCTTTGGCTTTTTTTTTAATGTGACGACTATAGGAAATCTCACAAGCATAATGTAAAGCAGTTAATTTATTAAGTAGTTCAGTCAAAATCATTCCATGAAATTATACACATCAGTTGACTCCTTGCCTTTTTACCATAAACATTTAAATCCCCATAGCTTTTTGAGATCCCTGAAACCACATATACCCAATAGTATTCAAAAGACTGAATAAAGTTTACGTAAGTTGGTACTACTATTTTTGTGTCTACAACTGCAGCTTACATTGTTTTCAACTGAAGTATAGTTGATTTAAAATGTTGTGTTAGTTTCAGGTGTATAGCAAAGTGACTCAGTTATCTATATCTATATTCTTTTCCAGTTTCTTTTCCCTTATAGATTATTACAAAATATTGAGTAGAGTTCCCTATGTTATACAGTAGGTCCTTGTTTTTTGGTTATCTGTTTTATATATAGTAGTGCATATATGTTAATCCTAAACTCCTAATTTATCCCTCTCCCCCTTTCCCCTTTGGTAACTGTAAGTTCGTTTTCTACGTCTATGAGTCTATTTCTGTTTCATAAATAAGTTCATTTAAAGTGTAAAATATATGATTTCATTATGCATTTTCTTATATGTATAAACTGTTGTCATGCAAAATGACCTGCGACTTTTTGACATTAAAGAAGCTATGCTTTTTGTTCTAAAATAGTGGAAACAATAGCTTAAATGAAATGACACTCTTTTTTCAGTCTTTAGTCATTATACCGTAAATTAGGCGTATTCCTGACTTCCTTCCACAGGAAACTGTCTCTGCCAAATAGTCACTTTGGGGGCTTTATAAACATAAAAATCTTTTTTTTTTTCCTCTTTGACCCATAACCCTTGACACATCTGAACTACCTCTTAATTATCTTTAGGAACTGTAGAGATTTGTTAGGTGTCCTGATCATGCTTGTGTGATCACGTGGCACTTATGTGTGAATGGAAGTTTCTGTCAACTTAATGAACGCTAAATTCATCAAAATGTTATTTTTACAACATAAAAATAAACCCCTAAGCTTTTGTATTCACCAGTTCCCAGAAGACGAAGTTCATATTCTTTCAAATACGATCTAAATTTCACCACAATTTGGTCTCAATCTATCAGCATCTTACATACTAGAGTGGGTGTTGGTAGGCTTTGTCCACAAAGAGTGAGACAGTAAATATTTTAGGCTGTGTGGGTCATACAGTCTTGCAGCTACCATCTCACTCTGCCGGGTGGAGCAAAGGCAGCCACAGACAACATGAAATGAATGTGTGTTATTGTTTTCCAATAAAACTTCATTCACAGAAAATGAAATTTGAATTTCACGTAATTCTCACATGTCACGAAATAGTTTTCTTTTGATTTTTTCAACCATTTAAAAACATTCTTAACTCATGGCCTGTACAAATATATATGGTGATCCAGATTTGGCTAGTAGGCTGTAGTTTGCTGACCGCACATCAGAGCCCTGGTGAAGTTCCTATTTTTTCTGAACATACCCTGAGTTTATGTGCTTCCATACCTCTCCTTATAGAGTTTCTATGTCCTATGTTTTTCTCTTCTTTGCCTAACTAAACATTATTCTTGTGAAACTGAGCTCAAATGACACTCTCTCTGAGAAGACTTCCATGATTGTTAACTCAGCCTTCCATGCTGAATCAAATTCTTATTCCACTGGATTCCGACAGCACTTTGCACATTCCTGTTATAGGAACGGTGCAAAAAAACTTAGAAGGCATTTATAAGTATTTCTTGAATAAATCAATAAATGAATAAGTGAATGATGGAGACACAAATTAATAACTTGTAACAAAATTGTTCGCTGAGCTGTTTCCACAGACTGAATGTTAGCTCCACATGGGTAGCTGGCGGTACTCACCTTTCTATCCCCAAGGCCCGGAAAGTGTTTGGCATGTGGTCATATATTAGTAGCTTTTTGTTGAATTAATGTTTTGGGGGAATAGCTCAGATACATACTTACTTACTGGAGAATGGATTTTATTATTTATGGATATTCGTACATTTCTGGGTTGAACTAGTTCTATCTGATTCTTTAGAAAATCGCCTTACCAAGACCCCTAAAGCTAAGTTAACAGTTTCAAACATCCACTTTCCTGTCACTACTTGTAGACACATGCTTGTTTATGTTTGGCTAATTAAAATTAATCACCCTCATTCTCCCTTCCCTTCCAGGGCATTACTTCCCATTAACTTCAATGAAGCTTGTTTGACTTCAATGGAAGTTTTTACCTGCATAGGGACAGTGAGGAATCAGGACAAATATCTTTAAGGCTGTCATTTGTCACCATGAACAAAAGAAAGAGAAATCCTTAGGCACGAGGTGCAGTAGCACACTTCACGTGCCTCTCTTAATTCTATCCTTGCTGACAACCCATGACTGCCACATAAAAGGAAGCCTCAGAATTATAATTGAATGCTTCTGAAATATCAGAGACAGAACCTCTGAAAGGAGGTTCACAAACTTATTCTTTGGCAAGGTTAGTGATTTGAGTACCTACAAACGGCCAGAACACTGCTGACAGCATTTCCAATGCAGAGCATATGCATTCACTTTGAGTCAGTATTGAATAGGAAAGCATGGTAGCTTCACTTTCTTCTACCAGCACACGGTTCTCTGGCAACCCTCCCCTATTCCGAACACTCCTGAGGAACAGAAAGTTGAAGAGGGAGAGAGGCATCTGAGCAGCCACAGCGATATCATAGTATCCCTGCTCTACAACTTAAGCATTTTCTTCCTCATATATGTCACGCGGAGTACGGCAAAATAGGGTGCCAGCGAGGTGAAAAATTCCACAATTTTTAAGGTTCTCTAGAGAGCAAAATGTAAGTCAAGCTAAGCTTATTGTTTCTAAGCCTTTCTTGCACTAAGGTGCTTAATTATCACAGGAACAGGGCAGCATTCCTCCAGAGATGACTGTTGGCAGAATCCCCATCATACCAAATTATACCATACAGCAACTGCTTTGACTGAATTTTCATAACTTCTTTATAGGACTGTTTGCCAATATTTAAAAAATATATATATAATCTCCCCAGCTCTAAGGCTTGACACTCAAGTTCCTTCTTGACACCCTTCCCTCTTTGGAATTAAATAGAATTATTAGCTGAATAAGCTGGAAGAAATACACAGCAAGTGATCACAGGGCAACCCACAGCCACCCAGATGGAGATAAGGGTGTTAGGAAAAAATTATATTTATTGAATTCCAATTCCTACAGCTGGGGCTTTATATATGTTACCTCATTTAAATGTCCTAAATTGTTCGTAAAGGAGTTGTTATTGCCTGAATTGATATCTGGAATTTATAATTAAAAATCTTTAATTTTAATTATAAAAGGAACTGTTCCCTAAATTGTATTCATCCTCGGCTTGTCCTGGTTAATTAGTTTCTCTCCATCTAAACAAAATATCTCTTCTTACCTGAAATTTCATCATTAAAGTCATCCTTTTAGTTTAAGACACTCTCTGCGAAAGTCTTCTATGAAAGTGTTCATTACCTGGGTCAGATAACACACTAAGCCACTACAACGCACTAAAACTTTGACAGAAATCAAGTAGTCAGATTAAAACAGCGCTGCCTTTGGGACAGAAAAGATAAACGGGGCTCTGGGAGAAAGCTATTGATAGATCTTAGATGTAGAAACCAGGAACCATTCAGGTACATGGGGTTCTAGCCTACGTGGGGCAGTGTGTGTATGCTGTGTTTCATAGCAGTGGGGGATTGCACGGATAACACAAGCATCGCGGTTAAGGAGTGCACCAAAACCAAATTCCACCTGCTTCACAGTTCTGATGAAGACGAAGGGCATTGCAGTAAACATAAAACCCTCTGGTCTCTCGCTTTTCCACCCTCCAATGAGAAGGTCCTTTGCCTCCTTCGGTATTGGCTTTCCAGTGGAGCAGCAGATAACAAGCATAGTGTGGGCTTCAAGGCGAGGACTCCACAGAAAAACGAAGAATTGCAATATCAATCACCATAATCAATGCTAGAGCCTGAATCTGGATTTGGATGGGAGGCTGAGCAAATCTTTCAGTCAGCAAAGGAGACATTTCTATTCGCAGAGGTTTCCAGTTCTATTTCTCTGATCCAGAGAGAGGTGTTCTCTGGAGAGTTTATTTCTTATTGTTTTAGCTTCTTCTGTTTGCTTGTTTTTTCCCCATAGCGTAGCTTAGCAAACCTCCTCTTAACATCTTCTGCCTCTGATGCCCCTGTAAATGTAGTAGAATCCCCTGTATATGCATTCATGTAATTTCTCTCTATATCGGTCATCTCCTCCTATCCAGAATCAAATGTATTTTTTTTATACAGTATTTCCCAAATTTTCCTGATGGAAAGTGTTACCTAGGGTAATTGTTAAAAATACAGATCCCTTGGCTCTAGAACCCACGCTTACTAAGAGAGGCCTGGCAGTCTGCATATGTAACATACGGATGATTCTTACCCTCTGCCATCACCACCAGACCTGCTCCTTCTCCTGCATTGCTTGCACAGGGCTGGGCACTTGGGGGACACACACTCAACAAAATGTCATGGACTGGGTGAATAAATCTCTTAGTTGTTGTTAACACCAGATGGCCAGTCTATTCCTCCAGCCTCCATCTGGTTAGTCCTCAAAGTCTGCTGACCTTAACTCTATAAGAATCTTGGGTTGAGCTCTCCTCTCCATTCTCATTCTGCTCTCCTAACCGAGGTGCCCTTCATCTCTTCCCTGAAGTAAGTACATAGCTCCTTAATTCACCTTCTTCTCTATGGCCTCCCCCACTGGTATCTAACCCCTAAAGTTCTACCAGAGGATTATTTAGGAAACACAGATCACTCCATTGCTTGAAAATCTTTCAACAATCCACCCTACTTCTTCCAAACTTGGAATAGTGTCTCCAATGCCCAGATCCTAGCATTAAATAGGTCCCTAAAATATATAGAGATATAATTTGTACTCAAAACTCTTCAAAACTTGGCCTCAACCGAACATTTCAGGTTGATCTCTAGCCTCTGTCTGCATCTCCTTCAGTGCCCCCAACAGCCCCTGCACAAGCCCATACCTTACTCCCTGCAATTCTTTCAACAACTAGGCCATTCGTATTTCTGTCTCTTTCTTTTGCTAGGGCTGTCGCCTCTGCTTCCGATACCCATTTTCCCCTTTCCTTCTCCTTCCCTACCCAACAAGAAACTCCCATTCCAGCCACAAAGCGACCTCTTCAAATTTTTGTTAGTCTCTCTCTGGCCATTTTAGTAGGTCTACCTGAGCCCAGATCAGGATCCTTTTGAGTCCTGACCTGTTTTTCCCCTTTGCAGTGCTATGACATTCTCTGTAATCATAGGGTCGACTGGATGCCCCAGAAGCTCCGGGGTCATTCTGGCCTGCCCTGGGACCACATGGCCAGCCACTGCCAGGAGGGTGGACTGGTGAATGGGTTTCTCCTGCTCATCAGTACAGTATTTCTTTTGGAGTGTCGTGCCAGAATGGTATGACTCTAAAGTCAGACACGGGAGGAGTTCAGGCTACCAACAGTCCTCTGCCAATCTTTGGCTTGAGCCATGTATGTAACCAATGTGTTAAATCTCATCCATCTACGTTCCAACCAACCACAGTACCACCTTCAGTCTGCAGTAGCTGAGGGTGATGGGGGTACAGATGTCATTTTTCCAGTGTGCCACTGCTGTTGGCATTCAGATAAGTCAGCCCATCCCTTCCACAGGCTCTGTGCCATGTGCCAGTCAGTACTCTAGGTGGTCACAACTATCTCCTCCGAAGACTTCCAAGATCATTGCTCCATAATGCCAATAGGTCCTTCCCATTAATGTTTTGATTAATTGGTTAATTGATATGTTCACAACACGTCAAATCACCCAGGTAGGTTTAAGCCAGGCTGATCCAAGGACAGACATTTCTTATGCAAACGGACCATTCTTCCTCAATCTCTCGTCAGTTGTTTACCCTCCCTGCTGGTGGAGGTGCGTGGAAGGCAGACAACATTGAAAGAGATCACATTCAAGGAACGCAATGACCACAGCCTAATGAGTTCAAGAGAAAACTTGGTCGGACAATGTGTTGCCCTATGTGTGCACTACAGACTTCTGAACTGTAAACCTAACATAATCAGGAAACAAGTTATTTTCCACATCTTCTTGCATACTCTAGGCAAGACTTACATCTGTGGTTGTCATCAAGGAAGCACAGAAACAACTTCTGAGATAATTATTGGAAACCAGTATTTGTGGGCAGCACAGTGGTTGATGAGATGATGTAAGGAATGTTATAATCAGCATTTAAAAATGGTACAAGAGAACTGCCGAAGCAAGAAGATCAATATTATTTCAATAGGTACGGATCCCAAAGACTCATGACATTATAAGAAATAACAGCATTACTCTCTTTTCCTCATTGTGGGAGTTGTGATTTTAGTCGGAAACAATAAACCTTAAAATTAAAAAATTAAAGAAAGAAAACATGAAGAGAAGTTTCCTATAACTGAACAGGAAGAAATGGTGCTCGGACACTGAAGGATTTTCACATACATCAATTACACAATAAAAAATGCCTACGTTTTCTTCTCTACCCATTTTTCTAAATCTTCAGTGACTGGCTCTTGAATTTTGTAATACAATTTAAATGGTTCTATAGAAAGAGATTTTTGTTTGTTTGTTTTGACCTAGGGTCCTGCATATCTTAGGGGCAGCCCTGTTTGGTCATGTACTGCTCTAAGCAACTTATGGGCAGCACCTATTTTCATATTTAGAACAGCTCTATGAGACAGTTATTACCTTATCACATAGAAAAGAAAACCTAGGGAAGTTAAGTAATTTGCCCGTGCACGCAGTTAGTCAATGACTGAACGGAGATTCTAACTCAGATAACCTAATTCTGCTGTGTATATACAGCAACCATAGAGAAACTAGGACCAAGCTCTCCAACCCAAGTTGTATTTCCTGGATTTAGGCTAATAACCCTTATACTTGTCATGAGGATTATCATCATCATCACCGCTATCACTAATGAAATATTTGTTGAAAATTAGGTATATGCTAGATACTGTTCTAAGCACTGAATGTACATTACTCATTAAATAATTTTACCAACCAAATGAGGTACATAAAGATAATATTCCCATTGTACAAATGGAGAAACTGAGCCCCTACAGTGATTAGGTAATTTGTTCAAGGTTACTCAGCTATCATTGGGAAAACAGGGCATCAAATAAGGCTCTCTGACTCTGGAGCCCAAGCAAATCAGAACCAAAGATTCTGGTTTGGTTCCTTCAACCTGCGTTTCTGAACTAAATTGGAACTTACCAGACACAAAACATCACAAACCATAATATATGACTGGAAATGATGTATGATTTTACACTCTGTCTGGTGATTCTTTCCATTTATTTCCACATGCCTTGGCACAATCTGAAGGCTTAGCCTTGCCAGTGCATTGACACCTCTGGTTCTTGAAGATACGTTCCTACTGGAAAGATTCGTATGATCTACAGGGTGAGCTTTGCAGCTGGTTGTGGCGGGGTCACGGGGGCGGAGCCACAGCTTCAATTGCCACTGAATGAAAACACCCCCAAAAGCAATGCGTTTTTATTCAAGAATATGAAATCATTTATTCACAAGGAAGTCATGTGTGTGACGTATGTATGTGTATGTAAACATGTGTGCCTATCCCATTTCTTTCATATTGTTTTTTTACTTATTTTAGTACTTCCTTTTTCATGTGTGAATAGAGAATTTTATAATTGAAGGTATATATTTAGCCATACATAGACATAAGGAATATATCAACTATCACATTTGCTATAGATACCTTGGCTTACATACAAATACAGCACAATGCCAAATATCTGGCTGAAAATTGATAATAACAGTCAATTAGCCAAGCATGTGGAACTATTTGGAAAAATTCAGAGAATTGATTAAAAATTCCAATTTCCATTTAGCTGCCTACCACTACACTCCTTATCATTTGATGTTTTTCTTTCACTAATTAAAGCAACAGATATTTTACTCTTTCAAACACTCTTAGCAATAACATACCTACAAAAAATCTGCAATAAAAACACAATGGCTTAGAGAGTTACAAAAGATAATTTTTATCTTTTTAAAAAAAATTCTCATTCCAAGCAAAAATTCTGATTCATTTACCTCTATCAACTCCTTGTTTCAAATTCCACTGATCATTTACAAATGGTGAAAAACCTCTTTAGCCCATTCTATATTTCATCCCAGATGACTGAACTCTGCATTTTGATTTCCAAATGAGCAGATAGATATACTGTAATAAGAACACAAAGAGACAGGTTTGTAACTTGGTACATTATGGCACCAGGTTCAAAGCAGTGCTGTAAGCCTTTGTTTCTGACTCATGCAGATAAACTCCAGCATTTTCTAGCACTGTAACAATGCAGAATATGAAGGAGAAAAGAAAGAAAGAAAGAAAGAAAGACGATGCAAGAAAGAGAAAGAAAGAAAATGAATTAAAACAAAGCAAAACTCTTGGGCTGGTTTAGGCTGCAGGGTATTTTCCCAGAGTTCTGTCCAAGAATAATCTAGTAAAAATGTGGACAGAGAACCACCGACCCCTGCTTTCCCCCGAACATATGCAGCTCTGATCAGTCTGGTATTTCAAGAAAAACAAGGTCTTGAACCCGAGTCCTCAGACACATAACAAAGCGCACTTCACAGCTGTGATGCACAGCGACGATCGGCTCCGAGGCCTGAGTGGGTCCCAAGACAATGCCTCCTTTATCACCCAGAGGACAAATATCTAGACAGCAATATTTTCTGCTTGAATGCTTCAAGCAGCTCGCGCAACTCCTGACTGAAAGGGAAAACTGAGCTCGGAGTGTTTGCTGAGTGATTATTTTAATTTACTACTTGATGTAAATCTAAATGAACTGACACCCAGCTCAAGATGGACAGAAAACAATCATCACGGAGGGTGGAGGGCTGCGGGAATAAAAAGGGATGCAGGAGAGGGGCTGATGTTACAGTAGCATCTGAGGTTTAGCACAGGTCTAGCCAACTTTGCAGTGGCAGTGTAATCGATGCGGGGGGGCAGGCTCAGCGTTCGTTTCCTTCTCTCGATTACCATAATAAGTTCTGTAATTTTGTGCTGTTTATTTATCAGGCGGGGATAACAAAGGAAGCAGAGGAAGTCTGCTCTGGAGGCACCATGACAAAGCACCAGACAGAAAGCAGTCACGTGTGGGGAGATGAACAGAGACACCAATTCTCAAGCACCTGATAATTCTTTCTCAGTATTTAGAGGCAAAAATTATCCTTAAGTAAAACAACTACAAGCACAACAACACAAGCTATACAGATGAGAAAACGGGGTAAGATGGGGATAGAGGAAAATTGAAGGGCAACTTGACAACTAAGTTTTAATTACTTGTACAAAGCTCTCTTTCCTTCATGTCAATTACTTGTCCAAACTTAGTGGTAGAGATAAAAGATTTTTTTTTTTAAAAGAGCCGTTTGGTTCTCTCCTTCCTTCCTTCTGTCACATGTGGACCTTAGCGTGGAAAGTTCTTCAGCTATGCTGAATATTTCTGAGAAACTAGATGGCAAAATCATAGCTGTGTCTGGTTAAGATGAACATCAGATTTCTTTGTAAGATATTATACAAAGCATCAGTTCTCTCTCTCTCTCTCTCTCTCTCTCTCTCTCTCTCTCTCTCTAGCTCATGAAACACTGCATTAAACAGTCACAGGACCAACATATAGATGCCTATTTCCAGGTTTGTCTCTTCTGTCTAAAAAAGACTTTCCTTTCAGCCATGTCTGCCTGGCATCCCCTTCAGAAAAGTAGCAATGTTTGCTAATGAGCATACTCCTAGTTATTTGTAGCCCTGTTATAAATGGCGCAGGGTATGCATATAAATCCCCACGCATGATTCTGAAAATATGTCCAATAGAGGAAAAATATATCACCCCCTGTTTTACACAATCACAATATGGAACAAAATTATGGTTTCTATCTTTTTTACGTGTCCTTACCAGCCAGTTTAAGAATGATGATTTGTATAGATCTGGACATGTGTATATTCATATTAAACTTTAAAATATTAAACTTATATATTATAAACTACATACATATATAGCATTTACATCTTTATCTGTTCAGTGCATGCAACATTGATATAGATACATCTGCCGGGTACAGTTGAAAACTATCCATTTCCTATGTATCTGAGTCACTGCTTTTCTGACTAGAGCCCTAGAGTTCTCTGTAATGGCCTTGGGCACTACCATGGGGGTGCCATATGTGGTGAGTAAGGAGAAACCAGCAGAGTTGTCTTCTACCTGTGCTTTTGTCTTTTTATATGTTGGGGTTGTTGAAATTTTGAGCAAGATTTTATTTCAAGAGAGGTAATGCAACATTTGCTTTAAAAAAGATTTTTTTAAAAAGGAAGGAGAGAATTTTCTTGAAGATCATTGTTCTAGATTGTTCTTAAAAGACTGTGTGAAAAGTAATGGAAAAAATACAGTCACCTGTACAGATGCTGTCTGTATTAGATGCCTAATGCTTTGTGAATTAAACACATATAAGCATCATTTATGTTATAAAGCTAAAACATTTCTAACATTGCCTGTTCCTTCTTTGTCAGTGACCATCTCTATGTAGGTACATACTGTGTGTGGTTTCTATGAAACAGTAGAATTGCTTCGAGTTCTCCTTCAGGTTTGTTTTAGTGCCTTTCTGATCATGTCACTTGTATACCTTTCCGTACACAGTATTGCAATTAACAGCTGGTAGATGAAGGGTGCACTTAGATGCTAAGGATACAGAGATGATTAGGATAAGATCCCAGAACTCAAGTCATGGGGTTAGTTTGATTTTTGTTTTATTTGGAAAGCATACTAGGGTAGGTAAGGTATGTAAAATAGATTGCGATTGGGCATGTAAGCTCTTTCTGTGATTCAAAAATGTCATAAATGGTCCTCTGCCTCATTTATTGGGGGAATCCCATTTTAGGAATGAAAACTGAAGCACCCCATTCTCAGTAAGGTTAAAACATACCTCTTTGATTACAATGCCATATCAAATTTGCCTGTGATATACACAACTTGCAAAATCTAGCTACAAATTCTAACATGCTTCTTTTTTAAAACAACTGATGCTTAGACGTTAGAACATTTTTTTTTTTTTTTTTTGTAGAAGAAATAGTTTGTTTTTTTTTTTTCCTGCTTTTTTAGTGCATGAAAAAGTTGACTCACAGCCTGGTCTTTTTTTAATACCTCTGACAGTGTCGTGAAAAAGAAATTATTCTCTTGACTTACAGTTTTATCTGACTGTAACTTATGGACAAGGAGTAGCAGAAAGAGAAAAGAACTGATTTGACTGACTAATACAGGAGAATGTATTTGACTGAATAATCAAACTGGGAATCTTCTTCTAGGTTATCGTTCGTCACTCACATGAACTTGGACAAGCCCAAGCAGGAACCTTAATAGGCTTTAAAAATAACTCTGTCATAATACAGTAGACCATACAATACTGTTTAGATTATTTTATTTCCATAATAAACCCTCATTAAGTATATTTATCTAATGATATGACAGAACTGAAGGGAAAGAGAATATAAAAAAAATATGTGCATGTGTTAAACATTAGCCCTTGCAGAAGATTTATAAATAAATTACAGATAATTTATAGAATCATGCCATATTTATAATTGCATGTTTAAAGCAATCTTCTTATGGTAATTGTATTGTATGGCCGACTCTAAGAAGGGGGAAATTATAAATTTATATTTCCTGAGTTTACTGAGATGTGCTGTCTTTTATAGGTAAAATCATATTGTGTAAAATTCAGAGTGGAAAATGAAGCTTCTATTTCAGTGTGACTCATACCCCATTACTAAACGTTCAGAAAGCTCAGCATAAAAAATTAAATGTTCACTATTTCTCAAAGAGGTCATAGCTTAAATTCCAAATTAATTTTCAAACAAGGCTGCTACAAAAGAATCAATAAACTTTGTATGACAAAGCACAACTCTGTCGGTGCCTTCAAGATAAGTGATAAACAGGTCCTCCTTTGAGGAGAATGAAGGATTTCAACTTCCCTTGCAGATTTCCAGTGAATGCTAGTTCCTCCTGAAATTATTTCAACATGAGAAACAAGACTGAAGCTGTAAAATACCAAAGTAACCAAGAAAGCCAAGCCCACTGATCCCAAATGCATCACTTGTTAGGATGTCCCTTAACACTTTGGACAGGAATAATTAAGTGAATTAACCTGTCATTGTGATGAGAAAATTAAACACATTATGCTGTATACTTTTAAAAGTATAACATAACCTTAGAAAGTAGGTTGAAGGACCTGTTAATTTATACTTTTAGAGGAGAAAACTGATGGTTAGGAGATATGCCCAAATAAATTCATTCATTCAACAAATATTAATGTTTAGCAATCACCTACTCTATTCCAGGCACAGCTCAAGGTGCTGGGAAAACATCTGTGAACAAAATAATGTCTCTGCCCTCAAGGAGTTTACATTTTAGCTTTAGAGATAAAAAGGACAATGATATGGAAACATTGTTTAAGGTACAGAGAAAAATGAAAAGGGTAAGAACAGAAAGGGTAATAAGAGATACTCTTTTAGACATATAGTCAGGGACATCCTCCCTAAGAAGGAGACATTTGCCCAAAGATATGGATGAAGTGAGGAGGATGTAAAGATGTAGCCATAAAGCATTTTACACAGTGCAAAGACCCTGAGCTGGGAATAAAGCTGGTGTGCTATAGGACAGCAAGTATAGCAGATGAGAGTAAGAATGGGAAAAAGGGGTCAGAGAGGTAGGTGCTAGTTAGATCATTTAGGGCCTTCCAGATGAAGGTCAGAATAACAGTCAGGTTATGCAAGATCATGCTTGGTAACAAACAATCCCCAAATCTCTGGGGCTGAAGACAACTTTCTTGCTCACACCATGTCTACCCCAGTTAGGCTGGAGGCTCTGCAGTGTGTCAGCCTCATCCTGAGAACCAGGAGGATGGAGCAGCCACTATCAGGAACATTGCTGGTCATAGTGGCAGGGGGAAAAAGCTCTGAAGGGTCTCCTATTAGCAATTAATGTCCCAGAGTGGAAGTAACACACTGGCCAGATCTAGTCAACATTCAATGATGGTGCAGGTAGGAAGAAGAGACACTGGTGGGAAGGAAGCACAGTTCTACCATGTGTCCAGTAAGGGAAGACCATTAATGAATCCTGCGGTAAGAATATTGGGTTTTATTCCAGTGAGATGGGAAGTTATAAGAGGCTGATGAACTGTTTTTACAGGATCACCTGACCTTTGCATGAAGAATATAGAGTTAAGGTGGCAAGAGGGAAACAGAGAGACCCGTAATTAGATTATAGCAATAATGTAGGTGAGACATAATAATGGCTTGGGCTAGGGTCGCAGTAGTGGGAGTTGGATTTAGGATGCCATGTTGAGTACAGTTAAGCCTCAGTGTGTGGAACAGCCTGCTGAAATATAATGGGAAGTGATGGAGTCTGTGGCCAAACTATTTTTAAGCCATTAACATCAGACAAACAAAACACAAATTTGCAACTTCTGTAGTAAAGTGTGCTTCCTAGTTAAATAAAACTAATAGAAATAACAAATGAATAAATAAAGCAACCAATTCACTAGTCCTGAGTCTGAAGAATGTTAATGACACTTGAGCCTATACATGGTAACACATAAGCCGGTAAAACAAAGCACTCACTAGCCAGGTAAAAACAGCTTAACCAGGAAGTGTCAGATTGATCTAACATCTATTCAAAACCCATTATTTAATTTGCACCTCAAAAAAACTTGAATTGGACTATGTGAATCTTGTGATTCTAGGTTCAAAACCTAGGCTGCTAAATCCTCTTCACCACTGAATAGTGGTTCTATGAACATTTGGTGTGCAAAGTTTAGTGTGTTAAGAACTTACCTGGCATGCATAAATGACAGTTCCTGTGTGCCATTAGATCTGGGGTGGGCCATGGGAGTCTACATTTCTAGCAAGTGCTCCATTTGGGTGTGGGCAATCTAGGGACCACAACTTGAGAAATCATGGCTCTGCCTGATTCTTAAAACAAGTTGCAAATTTGACCTCTTCTCAGTCCATTCTCTCTTTCTGGCTGATATCATACAATGACTTCAACTACCGTGTTTTGTTTGTTTTTTTTTTTAACATCTTTACTGGAGTATAATTGCTCTACAATGGTGTGTTAGTTTCTGTTTTATAACAAAGTGAATCAGGTATACACATACATATATCCCCATATCTCCTCCCTCTTGTGAGAAAAGAAAGGAATAAAGATTGGAATCTTCAATAATCCCATAACTGTCTCAAACTGGGATCTGGATTCATCTTCCTATAATATGGAGAAATATATGTTCGTTCATGTGAGTGAAAACTGAATTTGAGAATTTTTACTTCTTCTTTTCCACAATTCTTTATTCCCTAAACTTTTTGTCATAAGCGTTAATTACTCTTGAGGAGGAAAAACAAAAAGAAAAGAAGAGAAAAAAGCATCTTATTAAAGGAATACATTATAAAATTTTGAAAAGAAAAAATTCTTATATCTCCACCAATATAACAAAGCTATTTCTATTTCTCTGTGCTTCTTTCCAGTCTCTATTCATATATTTTATAAAAATGTTCCTACATAGCTAAAAAAAAATTTTTTTTGACCTTTACTAAACAAGGACGGAGTTTATAGTCTTACAATTCCCACTAAATTCTTGTACTATTCTTGGATGTGGTCAGCAGCTATTATTACTCACATTCAGCAGTGAGGGAGAAGGCTCTGAGGGAAGCGATCCATCAGATGCCATGGTTTCTTTCTCTCTCTCCCTTTCTCTCTCTCTCTCTCTCCCTCTCTCTCCCTTTCTCTCTCTCTCTCTCTCTCTCATGTTATAGATTTCTTACAATATTCCAGGCACAGTATTACATTCTAGAAACAAAACACTGATCAGAACGGATCCCTGTCTTCCCGTAGTATGTATTTTAAAAATTTTTGTTGAAATATAGTTGATATACAATGTTGTGCTAGTTTCAGGTATATAGCAAAGTGATTCAGTTATGTATGTAGGTTATTACAAGATACTGAGTATAGTTCCCTGTGCTATACAGTAGGTCCTTGTTATTTATCTATTTATATGTATAGTAGTGTGTATATTGTAATCCCAAACTCCTAATTAATCCCTCCTCCCACCTTCCCCTTTGGTTACCATAAGTTTGTTTTCTATGTCTTTGAGACTATTTCTGTTTTGTAAATAAGCTCATTTGTATCATTTTTGTGATTCCACATATAAGCAATATCATATGATATTTGTCTTTCTCTGTCTGACTTCCTTCATTTAGTATGATAACCTCTAAGTCCATCCATATTGCTGCAAATGGCATTATCTTATTCTTTTTCATGGTTGAGTAATATTCCATTGTGCATATATATGTGTGTGTGTGTGTGTGTGTGTATGTGTGCGTACTGGTGTGAGGTGATACCTCGTTGTAGTTTTGATTTGCCTTTCTCTAATTATTAGTGATGTTGAGCAATTTTTCCTGTGCCTGTTGGCCGTCTCTATGTCTTTGGAGAAATGTCTATTTAGATCTGCTGTGGTGTGTATTTTAGAAGGAGTTTTCTTTCTAGTTCAGAGAAGTGAGATTAATAATACTCAATGAATAAACAACATCCACTACTCCAGCAAGAATATTTTGATTCTAGTCAAATGGTATTCACCACAAAAATGAGTGTCAGAAACTGTAATGTCGACTCAACATTTGGTTGAATTTAGAGGAGATATTTGGTTTGGAAACGTTCTAGGGTATCAGAAGGAATCAGATGGCTCACCACAGTCTTGTTACCACCACCTGGCCTCCTCTTTTGAAATCCAGAGCAAATAACATTTTGTTTCCTGGGGATTCCACAAATATTCCAGGGCTCTCCACACCCCTTTCTTTGGACATACACTCTCAACTTAGGGGCTAAGCAAGTAACATAAGTGAGTGATGTGCATCTGATAAAAACGCACATGCGTGAATGTCTTATGTGAATGTCTGCCAGGTACTGAAGCAAACAGAAGAGAATTTAGTGCCATCTGATTGTTGATGAAGGAATTTGGGCACAATGCTTCTAAAGTAAGTGTTTTGTTGTGTTTTTTTTTAACAGCTGAAAATCTGGAATATTAATACAAAAATTTCCATTTTAAACTATTAGCTCAAAAATTTCAAAATATTACATGAGCCAAATAAAGCATATCCACAAGCCATATTTGATCTATGGTTCTACAGTTTGTGGCCTCTGTCTATACACCATAAATATTGGCACTTGTCACTTAATGAATTCCTGTAGCATCCTTAATCCCAGTGAGGTTGTAAATTCCATGAAGGCAGGGTCACTTATGTATCATGCAGCCCAGTGTTGATCATATGGTGGGTGATTGGAAGGTAGTGTACCAAGAGCAGGGACTCAAAACCAGATTGCCTAGGTTCGAATCCTTGCTACCCCGTTTACTAGTTACGTGACTTGGGGCAATTTTCTTAATTTATTGTTGCTGTAACTTCCTCATCCGTTCAATGGAGATGATGTTAATTATATCTACCTCATAGGGTTATTTTGACAATTAAATGAATTCATACTTATAAAGCACTTAAAATAATGCCTGGAACATAGTAAGAACCATAATATATGCTTTTAATGTAAGTTAAATGAAAATAAATACATAATTAATATACTTGTTATATAGAATTGAGGGGATCTACTTATACTTCCAATTTCATTCAATGATAGGAACTCGTTTAGAAAATGAGTCCTTTTTTCATATTTATATAAAGAGTCAAAGGTTTAAATATCTGACCCAAATAATATCAAAAGTATAAAACCTAACCGTAAACCTTTTCTGAGTTTTTATACTTTTGCTTTTTAATATTTAAAAAATATATTTCTGAAAGGAAACTAACAAAGCTATATGAAATGTTCTTTGCTTTTTAATACCAAGCCACAGGTGTGAATGCTTCTAAACAGCTAATGAACATCTGGGCCACTAAGTGCACTGGTTTTTAAGGTTTCCTATTATTTATTTGTTATGTGCTAGCCCATTAAACCATTTAGTGATCCCTCATAAATTAAAACAAACTGATTACTTGCATCAAGTGTTCTAATAAGAACTATTTTTCAGTACAGAGTATTTCTATGCTCTTTTCCACATTGGAGTCACACTGGTATACAGACTGTGTGCAGATTTTCTGCACTTAGAGAATTGGTTACTGAGGCATAATTTAAGATATGCTTCATATTTTAAAGAATGCCTCCTATTGGTTTCTGTTACTTATGGAAAATTTATTGTCACCAATAGTTAAATAAGATAAAGGAATATTTTTGCACTCTGGCACAACACTCAGAAGAACTGTAATAGTAGTTATTTTATTTAATCCTCACAATATTCCCATTTCCTCCAATTTTACTACTGAGGAAACTAAGATTTAGAAATGTTAGGTAATGGAAAAGCTGACCAATTTCACAAAGCTCGAAAGTGCCACAAATGGGATTTGAATCCAGCCTGGGTGTGGACAAAAGAAAAATGTTTTGGAACCTGTTCAACTCCATAAATTGTGGTTTGATATAGGTAGAGTGTGACATCAAGCCTCAACACAATCAGTCAAAGGTGTTTATTGAGCAGCTAGTATATGCCAGGGGCTATTTCATTCTCTGACTCTTCTGTTATCTATTTCTATGCAGCTGAAGTTAAGAATATTTTGTCAATAACATACATGGAACATCGCTTCTACATAGAGAGCAATGGTTCTCATAGTGTGGTTCCCGGACTAGCAGTATCAGCAGCATCTGTGAACTTGTTGGGAATGCACATTCGAGGTCCCCACCACAAGCCTGCTGAATTAGAAACGTGGGGGCGAAGCCCAGCAATCCACAATTTTTTTGTTGTTGTTGTTGGTACGCCGGCCTCTCACTGCTGGGGCCCCTCCCATCGCGGAGCACAGGCTCCGGACGCGCAGGCCCAGAGGCCACGGCTCATGGGACCAGCCGCCCCGCGGCACGTGGGATCTTCCCGGACCGGGGCAGGAAGACCCGTGTCCCCTGCATCAGCAGGCGGACTCTCAACCACTGCGCCACCAGGGAAGCCCCAGCAATCTACATTTTAACAGACCTTGAAGGTGATTCTGATGTAGGCTTAAGTTTGAGAAGCTCTGGTAGAATGGCAGAGAGCCCCAACTAAGAATGGTAAGAGGTTTGTAAAGAAAGAGAAGAGTCCCTGCTCACAAGACCTTTAAAATCTTAGGTGTAACTACTGTAGAGAACAGGACATCAGCAAACAAACTGTAAATGGAGAGAAATGAGAAAACTCTGAAAAGAGACCTGATTCCCTGAGGGCAAGTGATCTTCCCTGGAGATAGCACAGAGGTAGATAGTGCCTTACAAAAGTAGCAATCCTGGGCTTCCCTGGTGGCGCAGTGGTTGGGAGTCCGCCTGCCGATGCAGGGGACACGGGTTCGTGCCCCGGTCCGGGAGGGTCCCGCATGCCGCGGAGCGGCTGGGCCCGTGAGCCATGGCCGCTGAGCCTGCGCGTCCGGAGCCTGTGCTCCGCAACGGGAGAGGCCACAGCAGTGAGAGGCCCGCGTACCGCAAAAAAAAAAAAAAAAAAAAAAAAAGTAGCAATCCTACCGGGGTATTATTTGATTTTCTTTCAGAAAACTTCTGGTTATGGGTACACCACCTGAACTGTAATCCCATTCTAATCTGAAAAGCATACATCCCCTTTCCCTTGCCAGCCGCCCCTCCCCTACTCACAAAATATTCATCTCAGGAAGCTGTCTACCTGTGTAGCTGCTTTGATGTATTCTTTTTTTTTAACATATATGTAACAATTTTTATTGAAATCCAGTAATCACAATGTAATAGGTCTAGTAACTGCTGTAATTTAAAACAATTTTTTTATTGGAGTATAGTTGCTTTACAGTGTTGTGTTAGTTTCTACTGTACAACAAAGTGAATCAGCTATACATATATGTATATCCCCTCTTTTTTGGATTTCCTTCCCATTTAGGTCACCACAGAGCACTGAGTAGAGTTTCCTGCACTATACGGTAGGTTCTCATTAGTTATCTATTTTACACTAGTATCAATAGTGTATATATGTCAATCCCAATCTCCCAATTCATCCCACCCCACCTTTCCCCCTTGGTGTCCATGTTTGTTCTCTATGTCTGTGTCTCTACTTCTGCTTTTTAAATAAGACAGTCTATACCAATTTTTTCAGATTCCACATATATGTGTTAATATATGATATTTGTTTTTCTCTTTCTGGCGTACTTCACTCTGTATGACAGTCTCTAGGTCCAACCGCATCTCTACCAATGACCCAGTTTCGTTCATTTTTATGGCTGAGTAATATTCCATCATATATATGTACCACATCATCTTTATCCATTCCTCTGTTGATGGACATTTAGGTTGTTTCCATGTCCTGGCTATTGTAAATAGTGCTGCAGTGAACACTAGGGTGCATGTGTATTTTTGAATTATGGTTTTTTCAGGGTATATGCCCAGTAGTGGGATTGCTGGGTCATATGGTAGTTCTAGTTTTAGTTTTTTAAGGAACCTCCATACTGTTCTCCAAAGTGGCTGTATCAATTTACATTCCCACCAACAGTGCAAGAGGGTTCCCTTTTCTCCACACCCTCTCCAGCATTGATTGTTCATAGATTTTGTGATGATGGCTATTCTGACTGGTGTGAGGTGATATCTCATTGTAGTTTTCTTTCTCTTGATTTCTCCTTTTCCCCTATCCTTCCTGAGCCATGGGGCTAAAATCTAAAATCACCAAACCATTCAGAGTTAGATGTTGGCAATCACTTGCAGTTTTTCAAAGCAGTCACCAGGTCTCTGAGCCTCTGACGTGTCACCTGTTAAATGGGTGGATATCCTTCCACATCTAAATTTTTCTGATTCTAAGGATCTGTGACACCCAGACAAACAGTGAGCTTACGTGATTTGGGGGACTCTGGCTGATGTGATCAGTTGAGACACTGATTGACTAATGGCAAAAGCCACAGCGTACATAGGCACCCAATGAGCCTGTTGTGTCCATGCTCTAAGCAGTAAACGGGATTCATCCCAAATATTTTCATGGTCACTGAGCTTGGGACCATCATTCCAAGAAGGGAAAAAAGGGAAGAGCAAGAGAACATGAGATTGCTTCTTATTTGTCCACAGCCTTACTTTGCACTTCCGTGTTTGTATTTATATTCCAAGCACAAAGAACACCGTTTATTTGTATGTTTGGGGCAGATGGCTACTTTTAAAAAATTAATCACAGCTTTTCTAGAGGAAGGAGGATGGTCAAGATGAACCACAGTGGCGCCTTGCAGCCTTAAGATGTCCATTTTTAAAGCTTTATTTGCAATGTGGTGCATGATAATTGACAGACTTGACAAGCATTCTGGTTTCATGGGCTGCATGTCAGGATTCCTGCCCTATATTTCCATATCACCGAGCACTGCCAGTGTGTCCTTGAACTAATTTAAAATCTCCCTGGGTTTCAGGTTCCCCATCTTCACTGAAGGCCCCACATCATTTGCCTCTTGCTTGCAAGATGTTTTCTAAGCATGCAATACGCTGTCCTATTGCCCTGAGAGATTTCTTATCTCTTTATCCACAATGTTGATATCTATTTGCTTATCATTTAGAGAGAACAACTCACATTGTATATTTCATCCCCCCCAAATAACATGTGAATTGCATCAATCGGTGCAAAAAAAGTCCACAACTGGTTGTTTTAGTGCCAGAAAGCCAGTTTGACTCCATTATTTTTTCAGTTTTTCAACTTTCTGCGTTTTACACCATATAGGTAGGAAAGCAGCTTAAATTTTCTTAAGACTTGTTAAGACCAGTATGTAAGGATTTGAGGTTCTCCCTTTCCCCCCAAATTCTATGAGTTTTAATTAATTCCCTGAGGGGAAGGGAGATACAGAATATCTGATAATATTAGACTCCAGTACCTCCAACTGATTTGTTGTATAAAGAATACCTTTAAAAGTGACTGGTATATTTTAAAAACAGAAATCTATTTCACGTACCGCAGTAAGAACAGAACAAAGGGCTTATCTTGCTGTAGGTATAATGAAGCAAAATGCAATTGATAAAGATAATCAGATGGTGCTGGGTTGTTTTAAATAGTTACTAAAAAGAAAACGTGTGCGTTCAAAAGAGGTTCAAAAATTTTTTTTCACCCAGAGCTTTGGAAAGAAACAACCCATGTTTGTAATCTTGTCCATATTAATTTTTACCGCCATGGTCAAAGAGCCCCACCAGACTGAAGGTTGCGAATTTTTTATTTGGCTTGATCATAGAGGAATTAGCTCCCTCGGTGAACCAACCTGAAAAGACTCTAGTTTGGGGAAATAAGCAACGTTCACAGGAAAGAGGAAGTTTGAGGCAAACATATGGCTGAAATGCTCTAGTCGATTTC
Organism: Phocoena phocoena; assembly: GCF_963924675.1. Classification (NCBI taxonomy): domain Eukaryota; kingdom Metazoa; phylum Chordata; class Mammalia; order Artiodactyla; family Phocoenidae; genus Phocoena; species Phocoena phocoena. The sequence continues at coordinate 40,853,819 of NC_089232.1, forward strand.
AGATCAAGCTGAGAGAGTTGAGATCCTTTGGTTCAGGGATCCAGTTCACTGCACATTCCTACTGTGCCTGACTACTAATTGCATCCTATGTTTGTCAATCAAATATTTGCAATTAACAAAAATATTCCCTTAAGAGACATGTAACAGAGCTGGCAAAGGATCCGGTGCTTTGCTAAGTAGAGCTAGCTGCACACTGAAAATTTAAAAAAATATATTAAAAATATTCTGCTGCTGATGCTCCCAGTCAAAACATTAACAAGCAGAATAGGTGGCATGGGGGCTTTTCAAAGGGATTTTGTTCAAAGAACAGAAACTTTGATCTCCGTGTCACTGACCCCTCCTCCACCTCTGATTCTTCCATCTCCAAGTACATATAGTGGTTTAATTTAACTCTGTTCATGATTTGCCTAAGGATAAAAGTTGATCTAGATTTTTTTAACTCCAATTTTACATATGCTCTACTTTCTTACTCCCCCCTCCTCCCCACACACAGATTTCAAGAGGGAAGGCTAGAGAGGAAGGTGACTGGAATATTAAGAACTATGTGATATTCAAGGAAACACTAATTTGTAAATTGGTAGAAATGCCAGTAATTTGTTGGGAATTGAAGACCTGTATTTGAGAGTGAAGCCTGGCAGCTGTGCACTGTTGTTTTATAAATCAATATTACATCTGAAGGTGCTGTTTGAATGTTTGTGTCATTGGGGCTTGTCTCCAGCATAGTTCTGTGATAAGAAATGTTCAAACAAAACAAACACAGTCTCTTCCCGGTTCTTTAGGATAAAGTCCAAACATAATTCTACTACAGGGATATAACATTCAAATCAACTACAGAACTTCTGGAATTACATAAAACCCCTCGAACACAGAAATGCCATTGAATTGGAGATGCTCTGCAATATTCCCCAGGACAGGACTGTGTGGCTGTCAGATTAACAAAAGTCAAGAGGAGGTGAGACAATGCTCACCACTGCAAAATGAGCTTGGTGCATAAGGAACGGAATATGCATGCCTGTTTAGGAACTTAAGGTGAATTCAGGGTGACTTAGGGTCACATAAGGAGCCAAAACGGTCACTAACTGGAAAAGTGAGCATTAAAAATTAGTTAGTTTAAATAAATTCATCTCAATCTTTATAGGTACCATATAGACTTAATCAAAAATAATTGCTGAAGTGAATTTTTCGGTGTTGTCTGGTTATTATCGGGCTCTGAGCTTCTGTGATTCTGTGCTGTGATTCTAGTTGCTTCAGGAGAGTTAAAGCTGAGCTGCTTTTTTTTAATGAAAATTTTCTGTTTTTTTATTTTTGGCTGCATTGGGTCATCGTTGCTGCACGCGGGCTTTCTCTAGTTGTGGCGAGCAGGGGCTATTCTTTGTTGCGGTGCGTGGGCTTCTCATTGCGGTGGCTTCTCTTGTTGCAGAGCACGGGTTCTAGGCCCACGGGCTTCAGTAGTTGCAGCACGCGGGCTCAGTATTTGTGGAGTGTGGGCTGAGAGTGCAGGCTCAGTAGTTGTGGTGCACGGGCTTAGTTGCTCCATGGCATGTGGGATCCTCCCGGACCAGGGAGCAAACCTGTGTCCCCTGCATTGGCAGGCAGATTCTTAAGCACTGCACCACCAGAGAAGTCCCTGAGCTGCTTTTTGATTGTTGTCAATTCTCCCAACCGTTTAGATATAGCCCACTTGCACAGTTACAGCTGGGGTGAGCCATGAAGAATGGGGTGTTTAGAACAAATACATTAATTCATTTTCATGGCTAAAACCTTATGTGGAGTCAGTAGGGAAAAAGTGTCGTTGTCATTCTCATCTTACTTACTCAAAGAACTATCACTCTCATAGAGGTTATTAGGAAAACAGGACATACCGGGGATTCTAAAAACTCAGAACCTAGCAAATGATGGGGCTAAATGCCGCAATTGTTCTGGTTCAGTGGTTTCCAAACATTTTTTATCATATCCCCTACTAGCAAAATATTTTTGAGTGCCCACTTCCAATATGTCTACACTGTACTAATAAATCAGATATATTAGAAAGCATTAGCAAAACAGACAAATTGAAAGGAAAGGCTAAAAAGTAGATAGAAATCAGTGCTGTCTTCCTGAACTCCATCTTCTTTGTAGACTGAGATCAGCACACTCCATTCTCGACAGTGGTGAGGCAGGTGAACTTGGCAGGGCCCCAGCTGTTCCTGAGTGGTCTGGCTTTCAGGTGGACTGGAACAGAGAAGCAAGTGGGAAACCCTTGTTTGCCATCCCAGAACACCAGCACTAAGCTGAGGATTAAGTGGGAAGACGGCCGCACCTAGAGTTGCAAAACTGCATAGAGAATACTGTTGGTTCATTTTAATTCCATCTGCACAGAAGCACAGAAACAGAGAGCCCACTAATAACCAGATAAAAATGAAAAAATTCTCCCAAATAATTCTTTTTGATTAAGCCCAAGTGCCATCTAAAAATGGCTGAGATTGATTTTTTTAAAAACCAAATGACTAATTTGCTCAACACCCTTGGTATGGAAGAGAGGGAAGGCCATGCAAATGAGTGTGTGTGTGTGTGTGTGTGTGTGTGTGTGTGTGTGTGTGTGTGTGTATGAAAAATCCCAGGGGAATCTTAGTGGCGGGGAAAGAAAGGAAAACTAACTTGACTTTGGCAGAGAACGCTGGCCCTGCCATTTGCAAGTTGTGTGACTTTGAGGCTCAAGTTTGAGTAACCAAGTAGAACTCATTTGATCCTTTTTCTCTTCAATGACTTTTCTGTCAAATAGGGATAATAAAGTCTATTTTTCAGAGTCATTTGAGCATCACGAATAGTTTATATAAAGCAATTCACAGAGTGTTTTGTAGTAGCTGTTCAATAAATAGTGGCCACTCCTGTAATAGAGCTGGAGGAGATGATACATCTTAGGCTTTGCCAAGAATATTCATTTTGTCTTCAAGTGAAACAAATACTAATTTTTGTAATTCTGAGAACATTTTTCTTTAGGATTTAAAGTCTTTTCATTTCCATTATCATATTTAATCCTCACAATGAATTTGAAAGTGGCCAGGACAAGTATAATTATCCCCATTTTAGAGGTCTGGAAAGATTGATAAATCATGGTCATACAGTGGTGAAGCTAAGAATCAAACTCAGGACTTCTGATTTCTGGACCTGACGTGGGAAGGAAGCAGATATATTTGGTACATATTACTTTCTATCAAATAACTCAACCAAATGGGCTGTATGTGTATATGTATATACATACACATGTGGTTTAAACATATTTTTTTTCATCTTTTGAGTTACCTCTGTTTAGTCCAGTCTTTTCCCCTGTCTCTCTTCTCTCCATCATCTGGCAAATTCTTTGATAATAAAATTAATGTAGCAACATGATGAATTGAAGCAATGAGTAAAGCATCTGTTACATGTGTTCTCACTAAAACTTTGCTTTGGCTGTTATTTTGAGACATAATAAGCAGTAAATATATCTTTCGCTAACTATGTTTTTGGTTTCTCTTTTTCTTCCCATCAACTTAAAAGTTGAATGATGTTTACCAAAAAAATTAAATTTTAAAAGGAGAAGGGGAAAAAAAAACAAGGACAGAAAAGCAAACAAGAGGCAAATTTCATATCCACCAACACCACCCTTGGCTCTCCCATCTAACAAATTATGCTGCAAATAAATGCAGGGAGGGCTTCCCTGGTGGCGCAGTGGTTGAGAGTCCGCCTGCCAATGCCAATGCAGGGGACACGGGTTCGTGCCCTGGTCCGGGAAGATCCCACATGCCGCGGAGCGGCTGGGCCCGTGAGCCATGGCCGCTGGGCCTGCGCGTCCGGAGCCTGTGCTCCGCAGCGGGAGAGGTGCGCGTACCACAAAAAAAAAAAAAAAAAAATGCAGGGCACTTAAGAAATATTGACTGGCTTCCTTGCTGTTTCTAGACAAGACAGACAGCTATATATTGTCTTGATTTTGGTGTCTGCACTGGGTTGAATAGTGTTCCCCAAAACTCATGTCCACCAGAACCTCGGAATGTGCCCTTGTTTGGAAATAGGGTCTTTGTAGATGTAATTAATTAAATTAAGATGAGATCATACTGGATTAGAGTGGTCCCTAAATCCAATATGACTGGTGTCCTTATAAGAAGAAGGGAGAACACCCAGATCCAGAGACACACACACACAGAGAAGACAGCCATATGAAGATGGAGGTGGAAATTGGAGTGATGTAGCTATGAGACAAGGAATGCTAATGATTTCCAGCAACCACTAGAAGCTAGAAGATGCAAAGAAGGATTCTTCCCTAGAGGCTTTAGAGGAAGATAACCCTGCTGACCCCTTGATTTAGGACTTTTGGCCCCTAGAACTGTGAGATAATAAACTTTCGTTGTTTTAGCCATCATGTTTGTAGTAATCTGTTACTGCAGACCCAGGTAACTAATACAGTTAACTGTAATATATTACAGTTATTGAAAAAAACTCTGAATACTAGCATTGTGTCACTTCTTAGTGGTTATTTTAATTTCTTAAGATAACTGTCCCCATACAGTTTGATAAGAACAATATCAACAGGCAACCAAGAGCTGGGGTCATTTCTGTTTTTGCTTTCATTGAATATATCATAAACTTGAATGGCTTGACTCCCTCCAATTAAAAAATTATTAATTAATTAATTGCATTTTGTTTCAAAAACAGAAATTATGAAACACCAATTTAAATAAGTAACTACAAGCTTTGGATTTTAGATTTGTGTGCTACTACTTTTTGTATGATATTTGAAATAAAATTTTATGGCCCAGTCTAATTGGCTAAATGTTAACCTGTACCCACAAATCACGAAGAACCCTTAGGATGAAAAACTGATTTCGGTTCTTGCCAGAATTTCTCCATCTCCACATCATAATTTTGAGCCCAGTTCTGACCAAGTCACCTTCCCAGATTGTACTCCCATTATAACTTCTTAAACACACACATTTATAATATGCATAACCTCCTCCCCACTTTCGAGTAAAAATGCCTAAGGTGAATAGGAAGAATTTGAAGCTATCTTCTGACGGTTTCAAGGTATATACAGACATACATACATTTTTAAAAAGTAAGCCGTTTTCCGTAGAACAGATACTGAAACTCTTCATGCCTCCAACACCTTTCCTGTAGCATCTTAACTCACAATGAAGCCTCTTTCCCGACATCCTTTTCTAACGTGGTGATAAGGTCTTATGTGAGAAACTGGGGTTACAATTTTGCTCTCTTTGCTCTTAGGTGGTTTGCCAGGAGGCCAGTTTTACAAATTTTAATTTCATGGTCCTTAGGATTTGCCAAAGGTCCTCTCCAGCCCACCTTGGACTCACTATCACTAAAGTGCAAGCAGGGAGTGGAGAGAGTTAACATAGCTAGCATCTTTTGAGAGTCTGCTATTTGCCAGACACTGTGCTAAGGTCTCTACCTATTTATCTCATTTATTTCTCATCTTGGAGCGAGGCATTAGCATCCCCCTTTATAGATGAGACAACCGAGGCTTAGAGAGGTGAAGTGATTTGGCCAATAGGAGCTTATAGCTAGTAAGTAGCTATGGCATAATTAGAAGCTGGCTTTTTCTGAAACTGCTGGGCTTTCAATTTTTTCGTTTTGCTTCCTGTGTGCAGTTATTAAACCCCCGAAGGTGATAAATGGATTATCTAGGAAAAATTTTAAACAGTCAAAAATTAAAATACCACAGATACAGACATATCTCATTTTATTGCACTTCACAGACATTTCGGTGTTTTACAATTCTGTGGCAACCCTGTATCGAGCAAGTCTATCGGCGCCATTTTTCCAACAGCAATTGCTCACTTCATGTCTGTGTCACATTTTGGTAATTCTTGCAATATTTTAAACTTTTTCATTAATATTATATTTGCTATGGTAATCTGTGATCAGTGAACTTTGATGTTACTACTACGACTTGCCGAAGGCTCAGATGATGGTTAGCATTTTTAGTAATAAATTTTAAAAAATTAAGGTATGTAACTTGTTTTTCTCAATGTAATGCTAATGCACACTTAATAGACTACCGTATAGTGTGAACATAACTTTTATATGCACTGGGAAACCAGAAGATTCATGTGACTCCCTTTATTGTGATATTTGCTTTACTGTGGTGGTCTGGAATCGAACTTGCAATATCTCCAAGGTATGCCAGTATTGCATAGGCAAGAAATTGAATGGTACGACATATTTTAAAGTTTTTAACAGGACAGGGCATGGCTGATCTTACTGCATTCACTTGTGGATATGCAAAGGTCCGTGGATCAGCTGCGTAGTTCTGATGATGTTGGCTGAGCTTCCTTACATGTCCAGGGGAGGCTGGCTGTTGACTAGTCTAGGATCTCCTCAACATGATTGCCTGGAGCAACATGGTACTGTCTCATATGTCTCTTATTCTACAGCAGAATGGCAGGCAGGTTCTCCTGCTGATGACAGAGGACAAGAATAAGGAAGTCCGATGTCAAGGAGCTTTTTCCCTATATTTTTTTCTAGGGGTTTTATGGTTTCAGGACTTACATTCAAGTCTTTAATCCATTTCAAGTTAATTTTTGTGAGTGCTGTAAGAAAAGAGTCCAGTTTCATTCTTTTGTATGTGGATATCCAGTTTTCTCAACACGATTTATTGAAGAGACTATCTTTCCCCTTTGTGTGTCCTTGGAGTCCCTATCAACAATTAATTGCATGTATATGCATAGGTTTATTTCTGAGCTCTCTATTCTATGTGGCATTTTTTAATTCCAGTGCCATACTGTTTTTATTACCATAGCTTTGTAATATACTTTGATATCAGAAAATGTGATGCATCCAGCTTTGTTCTCTTTTCTCCAGATTTCTTTGGCTATTTGGAAACTTTTGTGGTTCCATACAAATTCTAGGATAGTTTTTTTCTATTTCTGTGATAATTCCATTGGAATTTTGATAGAGATTGCATTGAACCTGTATATCACTTTGGGTAGTATGGTCATTTTCATGATATTCTTCCAATCCAAGAACATGGGATATTTTTTCATTTATTTGTGTATTTTTCAGTTTCTTTTATCAATGTCTTATAGTTTTCAGATCTTTCACCTGTTTGGTTAAATTTTGATTTCTTGGACAAGACAGCAAAAGCACAGCAACAAAAGCTAAAATAAATAAGCGACTATAGCAAGGGACTATGTCTAGCAAAGGAAACAATCAAAAAATTGGAAAGGCAACATACAAAATGGGAGAAAATTTCTCCAAACCATCCATCTGCTAAGAATTTAATATCCAAACATATAATGACCCATTCAACTCAATAAGAAAAAAGCAGATGATCAAATTAAAGATGGGCAAAGAACCTGAATAGACATTTTTCCAAAGAAGACATACAAATGGCCAATACATAAAAGTTGCTCAACATCATTAACCATTAAGGAAATGCAAATTAAAGCCAAAAGCACCTCACACCTGTTAGGATGGCTATTATCAAAAAGACAAGAGAAAACAAATTTTGGTGGGGATGTGGTGCAAAGGGAACCTTATACACCAGGGATCCTCAACCCCTGGGCCACAGACTGGTACCGGTCCGTGGCCTGTTAGGAACCAGGCCGTACAGCAGGAGGTGAGTGGCAGGTGAGCAAGCGAAGCTTCATCTGCCGCTCCCCATTGCTCCCCATCCCTCACATTACCACCTGAACCATTGCTCTCATTACCACCTGAACCATCCCCCATGCCCACCTCCCCACCGCCCTCCGTCCACGGAAAAATTGTCCTGCACAAAACTGGCCCCTGGTGCCAGAAAGGTTGAGGACCGCTGTTATACACTGTTGGTGGGAATGTAAATTGGTACAACCATTATGGAAAAGGGTATGGAAGTTCCTCAAAAATAGAACTATCACATGATCCAGCAATCCTACTTCCTGATATATATCCAAAGGAAATTAAAAAAAAAAAAAGGATATCAAGGAGATATATATGTACTTCCATTATTCACAATAGCCAAGAATATATAACGGAATATTATAAAGACAAAGCAAAGAAGAAAATCCTGCCATTTGTGGAAACATGGATGAGCCTGGAGGGCATTATGGCAAATGAAATAAGCCAGACAGAGAAAGACAAATACTGTGTGGTATCACTCATATTGTGGAATCTCAAAAAAAAATTTAAAGCTGATTTCATACAAACAGAGGTAGATGACGGTTGCCAGGAGCTGGGTAAAAAGAAAATGGGGAGATGTAGGTCAAAGGGCACAAACTTTCAGTGTGAGAAGAATAAGTTCTGAGGATCTAATGTACAGCATGGTGACTATAGTTAGTAATATGGTATTGTATATTTGAAAGTTGCTGGGAGTAGGTCTTAAGCATTCTCACCTCACACACAAGAGTTAACTATGTGGGATGATGGATGTGTTGATTATCTTGATCTTGGTAATCATTCTGTAATGTGTATGCATATCATATCATCATGTTGTATAATTTAAATATATACAAGTATAATTGGTTGATTTTTCCTCAATAAAATTGGGGAAAAAAAGAGCGAGCATGTCCAACCCCACAAGCCTTCTCAAGCCTCTGTTTGCTTTATATTTGTGATTGTCCTTTTGGCCAAAGAAGTCACATGGCTAGGCTCAGTCAGTGTGGGAGAATACTCCAAGGTCACATGGAAAGTTCATAGTTACAGGGAAGAGTAAATAATGGAGTAATGAATCAACCACTGAAGCTTTCACACAAGCAATGGGGTGCTTTAAGGAACTCAGTCTCAGTGTTACTCCAATCTCAGACCTTGTAATGCAGGCTTAATAAATGCTTTATCCATGAATGAATGAATAAATGAATGAATGAACAACAGCCCTGCTCTAAAGTAGGCTGGGCCATCTTGCTACGTTTTGGAGGAAAAAGTCTGCTTACTTTAGTCTATAAACATAAGGAAGGATAACCATGTTCTATTCCTAAACAGGTTTTGTTTTTTCTTTCAGAAAAATTCCTATTCTTAATAAGTCAACGTGATTCCTGGGCACTATTTATGTTAGAATAAGATGGAAACACCCCATCAAAACAGTAAAAGAATATTCAGGGGAAGGTAACAGATCAAATTGTTGAACCCACCGTCTAGTTTAGACGGATGCTTCACTGGATTAGCTCTGCTCCCCTCCGGCAATTATATGGGACTTGTAACACTTCTTCAGTTCTACACTCATTGTCATAACAAACCTCTGGTTTCACTGTCTCTAGCACTGTTTTCTCTAAGATTTACCATATGAGAACAACAAACACTAAATAGAACAAGTATTTCTGCTGAGTTAAAGCTCAGCCACTCAGCTCACATTTTCATGGATCTATCTTGGTGTCTATATAGCTTCCCACCTAAAAATCTATATTTCTTTCCAACAGTAGTTATCGCATCTGTCTGGCTCTAGCCTAATCCTATATTTTTTAGCAGCACGGAAAGAAGGTGGGAATGGAAGTAGTCCGTAAATTTGGCTGGAAACGTGTCGTTCAGTATGTTGCCTTTGTAGAAATAAAAAGAGTATTTTGAGCCTGCTATAAAACACGGTTATGATGGTTTGAAAAGAAGCCACAAAGTTGTGTTCTACTTGGAGATACATGAGATGGAGCTAACGAAAGGAATCTGAAGTTTTGACCTTTAAAAAAAGTGTTATTATATTAGCATCTTTCCAAGAATGGGGTGGCTTAGGTCACACTAATCTTAGAGTTTCAATGCCAGGGAATAGATGGAAAGCCCTCTTCCCTGCCAAGTTGTGCTTAAAGTTTTGATCCTTGGGAGTCCGCAGTCATGTGTGATAAATAGCAATCAGCCGCTTCACTCTGGACTCCGTAGCCTGCCCATGGGCTCTAATGCCGCCCACAGAGCTGCTCTGGAGGCAAATGATGCACTTTTAAGTAGCACATTAATATTAAAAAGAGTTCAGTGAGCAGATCAAGGACAAAGCCATTCATTCCTTCATAGGAATTTAAGCCTCTTGTAAAACGCCTGTCACTTCCTCATATGTGTCAGATTGCCCTGGTCTCTTAAAATAGATTCAGCCCACATGCATGGCGATTCACACATGTGGTAGCATTGAACAAGGCATTGGTGACAATGCCTTGAAAACACAGAAGGGTGCCTGGCAGTAGGTGACCAATGTAGGAAAGAATATCCATGGAAAGAAAATATTTCTTTTGCTTAAATAAATATACTAGCACTTTTCTTCAGAGGTCATTTTGTCATCATAAACAAGTCTCCTGTTGCTTGAATTTCAGTGTTCCTTTTCTCCTGGGAAAGTGGAGGAAAAACCCAAAAAACTATCTGTACATTTCCCTCAACCTACCTCCTATCTTCCTTTACAATCTTCTCAGTATTTTTTCTTCTTTGACCATGGTTCAGAAGCAGAAAGCAGGCTCTAGCTTAGATCTTGCCCTTTGATGTCTTGGGGTAAAATTCCCCAGAATCTATAAAATGTCAGCACTGGCCTACCAAAGAGTGTTGGCTTTCTGTCAACAGAAAGTGTCTCTCACACCTCTGCGCTTGTTGATGGAATAAATATGAAAAAGAATGTTACATGTAAAAGTCGTGTACGTTTAAAACACTCTATGCAAACTAGATATTAACTTGATGGCTATTACCAGAGATCCTCTCTCTACTGCTTCAAGGAATGTGGGAAAGAAAGATAAGATGATCGGATAAAAAGAAGCCTCACACAGGTGAAGGTCTCCAAAAGCGGACCCTGAACAAAGTTTGGGTGTAAGATGTTTGTTAGGGATCAAAGAAGGGGGTAAGAAGCAGAATTAGGCAGAGAAAGAAGTCTAACCGCTCTACAGATCCAACAAATCCATGGCTCCCCCAGGAAGGAGTTCTGGAGAGAAACTTGCCTGTCAGTGTCTCCACCCTGGGCCAAAATGGCCAGGTCTTGATGCCCTCACTTCACTAGGTCAGTGCTATGAGATGCCACCAGAGGGGGCAGGACATCCAACAAGTTGGTCTCATCAGCCAAGCAGTCTGCTCACTGTACCCCCTGCAGTGGTCAGCAAGTCCTTCTTTGAAGGATCCTCTGGGCAGCTCCTCTCCAGACACCAGCAACATGCATACATAGAGGAAAAACCATGTGAGGACACAGCACGAAGGCAGCCATCTGCAAGCCAAGAAGAGAGGCCTCAGAAGAAAACTTCCCTGCCAACACCTTCATCTTGGACTTCGAGCCTCCAGAACTTTTGGAAAATAGATTTCTGTCATTTAAACCACCCAGTCTGTGGTATTTTGTTTTGGCAGCTCTAGAAAGCCAAGGCAGTCTTCATCCTCCAGGGTGGTATGATACAGATGGTGTGTTACAGTGAAAACCAATCACAGACCAGTTAAACATTTATCAGCAAGTAGGCCAAGAGCTGTCATTCAATGTGTGTTACAAGCTGAAGGACTATGGTCTCCTTTATATGGTTGCTTGAAAGGATCACTAGATGTAGACGAGACATCGATTGGTTGGCAGGATTCAGCTATATTTCTAGTTGGAGACAGACAACAAAAATCCTCCAGTCAGAGACTATTGTATGGTCTCAGTGTCCCATTACAATGGCTGAAGGCCTTAGAGGTTAGAGTCTATACTCTATGTTCTGTTCATGAAAGTGTGAAAATACTGTAGAGTGTTTCTAGCTAATCCATATGTCCTGAACACTGCTTATACTAATTATGAGAAAAATTTTAACATCTATTATGCTGATTGTAACTTACACGTGTCAATGTAAGTTTACTAATTATAACAAATGTACCACTCTGGTGAGAGATGTTTATAATGGGGGAAGCTAGGCACGTATGAGAGCAGGGGGTGTATGGGAAATCTCTTTTCCTTCCTCTTAATTTTGCTATGAATTTAAAACTGCTCTAAAAAATGTGAGTTTTCAGGGATTAACTCAGTTTTTTTTCCTTACTACGTCTGTGCTCTTACTAACCACCTTTGTTTAGACTAGCTATAGCATTGGTGAGCCTTAATATAATCCAAGATATCATTATTTTGAAATCCAAAAATTAATTTTCTTTGGGGATATCTAATTGTCTGAAAACACAACAAGAAATTCGTATACTTTGTGGTCTTGTTTTGCAATAATATACGCTAAATTTTCCCATTCTACTTATTGATAAATACTGATAAAGATACACAGATACAGCTATGGATATACAGATATACACATGCCTACATATACATATATATGCATATATATATGTGTATATATATATATATATATATATATATATATATATATATATATAAAATCACACGAACAAAAGTTCTATGAGGTCCTCAGTAATTTTTCAGAATGTAAAGGAGTGAGTCCTGAGACCAAAAAGTTTAATAACCACGGCTCCTGGCAATGTCTTTTTAGGACACAAACACCATATTTATTTCCAACTTTATGTTTTCTTCCCTTTACCTTGGCTAAAATCACAAAGTTACCTTTGACTTAGAATTAAATTGTTCTGGAATGAATAGGAGACAATCAAGGGGAAAGAAGAACAATGTCTAGGGGGAGCATCAACAAGATAAAAGGAAAGACTATTGAAACTAGTAACTAGTCTACTAGTGAAAGACTGTATAGGCCTGTGATAGATTTCCTCTTGCTTCGAGCGGCTGACTCACTTCTTTATGTCCAGGGCAGGGGAGCACCCTTACCCACAGGACGGCCATGCTAAGTGAAGGGGTAACCCAGTGCTCAGTATGTCCTCACCTATTTTGCCAAGAGGCAGATAAGCCTTCCTTACTCCTGCTGCGTGATCAAATGGTGCTCATAAGCCAAGAAACTCTACAGGTGTTTCAACAAAGCAGCAGCATTTATAAGATGGCAATGCAAGGTGTTAGGAGACAACTAAATGGCCAACTGCATGCAGTGTAACTGTTTGATAATGAGCAGAAGAGAAGAGGTTTTGCCTTCAGCCAAACTTGGTGAATCTTAGCTTTGGGACCGATATCCTGAGCCATCATCCTGTCACAGCTGGGCTGTTCTCTGGGAAAAGGAATGTCCATGGAAGCTCACTGTATTTTAGACCTTAAAGGGCCCAACACTAACCCACTGTGATGAGTTAAGTATATATGAAGCTGACAGATCAAGTTAAGTTCCCTTTTACCTTCCTCTGAATTAAGCCCTTTTCTCTTTCTTTTTCCTTCCTTCCCCCCTTCCTCCCCCACCCCTTCTTCTTCTCTCTCTTTCTCATTTTATATTAAGAAAAAATGTACTCGGCCAAAAGTCATTTCCCCAAGTGCCAGACATTTGCAGATATTTTCAGATGTAAGCGAAAGACAAAACACAGCAGGTCTAGCTCAGCTGGGTCTGCTAGCACCATAGCTGTGAAGCAAGAATACCACCACTGGCCACCCAGCTTCCAAATAACAGGGTGACTGTGTGTGTTTTCTTGCTTTCTTCCCATTCCCAAATACTCAATAAACAGATGAGTTCTCTTTACTTGCCCATTTCTAATATGCAGCCTTAACTTCCAAAACTGCTGATGCATTGGGACACAAACACTAGAGTGGCTGCAGAATTCCTAGGGGACATTGGATTCAAACTGATCTGAGCTACCAGCTCATGCCAGCTTGGGCAGGAAGCCAGAGTCGATTCAGTTCCATCTTATCCCTCCCCCTCAACCTCCAGACTTATCCTGTGTCCTGGATTCTTTACTTCCCCAAACAGACCACATCCATATAATCATCTTTCTGGAAATATGTGGACGGCAAGAAAGGTTTGTGAGGGGAAACGGCTGATGGATGAGAATAAAAAGTTATCTCAAGCCCATCCTTTGAATACATGCTAATGTAGTTTCATCCAATTCAGCTATGTAAGTTTATTGTGTTAGTGAAACACAGAGATTTTGTTTCCATCCTCTGTACTTGTAGGGCCCTGCCTCCAGGGTTGAAGTTGGAAATCTATTTATATTTGGTGAGAATGGCCCCAGGGGCTCTGCTCACTTCCCCAGAAGCCACTTCAGAGTGAAAGAACTGTGACGGGTAGTGCCTCAACTCTGTTCATATTTGTTCCATCTTCTCCCTCTTAGGTACTGTTTGAGGCCCACCTAGGTCAAACTAAATCTTTTAGAAATCCTCACAAGCTTCGTCTGAGCTTCTTATTTCAAACTGGGGGTAATTCCAATTATCACATTACCAGTAGCTCATAAACATACAGGCCATGACTCACTCAGCTCCCAACTGAATAGAAACTTAGGAGTGAAGTGTTTCTAAAGGTCCCAGATGTTAGTTAGCATTTTCTTCTGTCAAAGGGCAGCAATGGGGTTGAGGATGCTTATTTTCACCTTCAAATATCAACTTATCTTCGCCAGAGCCAGGAAACATCTTGTCATTTCTCATTTTTTGATGAACTAAAGGGACAGCAAATTAGTCTACAACATTTGTGAGGGTAAAATCTTTAATAGTAGCAGCAGAAGTAGGAATTGTAGGAGTAGCAGTGTTAGTATTAAAAATGATTATTGGGGCTTCCCTGGTGGCGCAGTGGTTGAGAGTCCGCCTGCCGATGCAGGGGACACGGGTTCGTGCCCCGGTCCGGGAAGATCCCACATGCTGCGGAGCGGCTGGGCCCGTGAGCCATGGCCGCTGAGCCTGCGCGTCCGAAGCCTGTGCTCCGCAACGGGAGAGGCCACAACAGTGAGAGGCCTGCGTACCACAAAAAAAAAAAAAAAAAAAAGATTATTGGCAGAAACTACCAAAAGCTATTGGTAGCTCTACCTTGCTACTGCTCCCTCTAAAGGTGAGAAAGCCAAGCATCTCCCTTCCCCAGGTTTCCCTGAAATGAGGGGCTGCCCATGACATGTGAAGAAATTTTTCCGGGATGTTAGGAGGCCCTAGAGAAACTTTTCTTCCTTCATATAAAAGGACAATGAACGATGAAGCTTATGTGAAACTTTCCCCTTCTACCGCCCTAAATGTTAAGATCCTGGCCAGAAGTAGAGCTGCGACATTGTGACCATGAAGGACAAATCGAGAAAATGACAACAGAGACAAATCTAACCTCTAACCTCGTCAAGCCAGCAAGACAACGCCAGTTACTGCAAAGTTCTGCATTCCTCATCACGTGAGAAAAGCAAATCCAGTGGCCATCCTGAAGTTTAGCGTTCTATCTGTGATGTGGAGGATACAGGTACATACTTTGCAGTGGTGACTGTGGAAATTCTTTTTAAGTCTGAGAATCACATTGTAAACTATAAAATTCTACTAGAATGTAAGAAAGGCATTGTTTGGGGAGGGTAGTAGATTGGATCATTCATGCTTTTAAATCCCTATCCGTAAGTGTTAATTGTGTGTCTAATATTCACTGAGTAATCCTTTAGTTTTTGAAAGTGCACAAAGGACCCAGTCCTTAAGGAGTTTACAATTTATTAAGTGACTCCTTCATGAAGTCATCTAATTCCTGATATAACACCACAGAGAATAAAACAAAGAATTATTAAATTATTTATTGCTAAATTACAAGATACTGAGTGCTAGTTCTACATCAATTTGAATAATAATCTTTAAGATATATTAAGTGCTTATTATGTTCCAAGCATTATTCTAAATATTTTACATGAACTAAGTAATTGAATCCTAGGATAACCCTGTGAATAAATATATTACCTTCCACAGTTTTCTCATAGTGAAATTGAAGTGCAGTGGGGTTACACGCATTGACTAAGTTCACAGATGGTAAGTGGCAGAGCCAGGTCTGAATCCAGGCACCCTGGCTCAGCTCCACTGCTCTCCTGGAAAGATCAAAACGTCAGACCACTTGTTTGTAACCCCTGCTCTGTTGCTTACCTAGTTTTGTGACCTAGGACACAGTATTTATAAGCCTGTTTTCTCATCTTCAGGATGAAAATAATAGCTACCTAATTGGGTTATTTTAAAGATTAAATCAATAGTGTATGCAAAGCACCTTGTGAAGTAACTGGCACATACTAGAGCCTTGAAAACGGTTTCTCCTATTGGACTGGTGGGATGGTTTGGAAGCCTCAACACCCATTCCATTAGGGGCACGGAGAGGGAGACATCCCTCCAGAATGTGTTGTAGCTCTTGAAATTCAAGTTCTGCTCAGAAAATTGTCAGATATTTTTAGAAAAATTATTTCTAGGTCATTGTTTCAACACTGGCAAGATAAACGTCCTGCTAACTCTCTTACGAGACAATTTTTTTTTTTCTGGAAAAAAGAAATCTTATCTTGGTGTGGGTGATTGTTAGGAAAACTAGTGAGGAAATTAGTCACAGTTCATACAGGTAGAAAGACAGAAAAGAATGGCAGTCATAATTCATCTACTTCATAAATATATACTGAATGCTCACCATGTGCCATACCTGTTCTAGTTGCTGCCAACCCACCTCATAGTGTATTAAGGTGCTACGGTATCAAGGTCCTCCCTTTAAGACTATGTAAAGGAGGGTCCTGCCACACAGAGGTGCATCATTTTCCTCCTAAAGCAGAGAATGCTGGGATAGGTGGGTATGGGGAGAGGGGAATGGTGAATTTCATTAATTCACTTATTTAAATTAGACAACTATTTACCTCATAAAACTCAGAGAGAGAGAGAGACAAGATGGATAGACTTGGTATAAATGAATGAGTTTCTGAGCAGAGCCCTGAGATGTTTCTCAAGGACAGGTATAGTTGGATCATAATACTATATGACTCAGAATATCTAAAGGGAATTAGAAGGAAGGTATGTTTGGAGGAAAGATCCCAAGAATAACGAGGAGAGCTACCACAAGGCAATGGAGAGTATTCGAATAAACTGCCTGGCACATAATATAAGTAGGGGCTATCAGTCTGGAGCTTAAGGTCTGAGGATAACCCAGTGCTATCTCACCAGGGAAAGACAAGTTTCCTTGGACCATCACGACCAGACATTCTCCTGCTGAAGGGTGGCCTGGAACCAATCCTTGTCCATAGAGGGATAGAAAAAGAGTGGCTGGAACCAATGCAAATGGTTCTCATTTGTATTCAATCAATGCATGTCTTCTGCCTTCCTGTGGCTAATGGGAAGGGGTCCCGTTAGAGCTGCCTTCTCTTAAGCATCACATTGGGGGAGCTTCAATTATTTATATAGCAATCAACTCTGAGTGGAGAGCAGCTCCACTTAATAAATGAACAGGGACTAAAATGGACCTTACGGCAACAACTCACAGTGCCAGTTTAACATAGGCCAACTGTGGGTTCTCCACCTCCACCTCCAGGAAGAGAGAAGTTGTGACATAATTAATTGGGGCCTCTTTTCTCCAGAGGACCTTCCTCTCTTCTGTGTGAAACCAGGCATGTCTCCTGAGCCCGTCCCTGACTCGAGCGGTAAATTCCTGGGCTCATCTTTATGCTGCCACTAAAGTTCTCTCTAGGGGCTTCCCTGGTGGCTCAGTGGTTGAGAGTCCGCCTGCCAATGCAGGGGACGTGGGTTCGAGCCCCGGTCTGGGAAGATCCCACATTGCCGCGGAGCGGCTGGGCCCATGAGCCATGGCCGCTGAGCCTGCGCATCCGGAGCCTGTGCTCCGCAACGGGAGAGGCCACAACAATGAGAGGCCCGCGTACTGCAAAAAAAAAAAAAAAAAGTTCTCTCTACCCTCTTGGTTCTGGCAGCCCAGTCACACTCCTTGATTCAAGTTATGCATTTAACTATTTGGGGGTGCTATTGCTCTAGCCCGTTTAAATCTTTTCTTACCTTGAATCTGTCAACAAATATAGAACCAAACCTTGCAACTTGGTGTCACCCATACAAATGTGATACACATTCCGTTTTTTGCAACAAGGAAACCCTTAATAGAAATGCTGGGGAGACAGGACCAAGAACACGACCTGTTTCTTGGCACTGAATATGACATTCCTAACTGGAATTGATGTATTAATGAAAATACTATGACTAGTCAACAAGGAATGGGCTGACCTAATGGTAAAACTGTCTTCTACACACTTCTTTGTCTTTTCCCTCTAGAATATAATCAGAGATCTTGAAAAATCTAGATTTAGAAAAACCTGTTCCTCAGACTCATTTAAGCCACAGTGTAACATTCATTTATTAAGCTGCTACCATGTATCAGATCCTTTCCTACAACACGAGATTAACACTTAGCGGCACAGAATTGCTATCAAAAACTAAAATACCTCTCATCTGTCATCACTTGTTTTTAGTGAACCCGTGAAGGCTTCAATACTGATAGCTTTTTTAAAGATTATTTTTCACAAGATGGAAATTTAAAAATTAATTCTGAAACTTCTAAGATATGGGACTTACTAACATGTTTCCAGAATGCACATTTCCTAAGTTTTTGTTCTCAGAACATTTACCTATTTCCTATCTTCTTATACCATTCCCATTCCCATTTTTCACAAAATTCTCCAAAGAATAATGAGAGTTCCACAATCATTTTATGTTTTTTTTTTCTCTATGCTGTTGTATAGTTACTGAAAACCACACACCTGAGAACCTCAATGCACTGGCATACGCTATCATAGTAACACTATAGAAGTACCACTGTCATATATGCTGCATCACTCCTAAAAATGTTTTGGACAAGCTTCCTATTACCCATTGTATCAGTCTCAAACTTCACTGGCTGATTTACAAGACCTTCTAGAAACTGATTTCTTCTTACTTGGTTCAAATTATTTCTACTGTTTCTCAATTCTCACTTCCCTCTTAGTTAAGCTGGCTCACACTGTCCATTTTTATTTCTAGGCTTCTGCTCATGCTGTTTTCCCACAGTGAAATGTCCCAAACCTCTTTTCCTCTCTATTTAAATGCCAACACTTACTTTAATTTTTTTCTCCTTCAGGAAGTCATCATCTACTATTAACATCCCACACTGATCTATCTCTTTCTATACTGATTGGTCACTCACTGTGTGGTTCAACAATTTTCTAATTGTTTCATCTGTGTAAGGCTTATTTTATCAGATACAAGCTAAATGCCTCAAAATGTCTTTGTCTTGCTCCCTGTGCCTGGGAGGGGTTGAGTACATGTTCTACTTGGCACAACAGCTTAATTGCTGTACAATTAAGTATCAAATATAAGCCATGATATGTAAAGAAATTTTGAAAATGCAGCTTATCAGGATTCCTGAATGTCTTAGAGATAATCTCACACAGGTCACAACTTCAGATGTTCCACTGCAATTGTCAATTTTCACCAGTATTTCACATCACATTTGACAGAGCCATTTCCATAGCCCATGGTATCTCTTTTCTGTCCTGGAATATGAAAACTCCCCTTGGGACAGCTAATGAACGCTTTAATCCTAAAAGACACATCCAAGCAGGAGGATAAGTTCTATAAGCCCCAATAATTGTCTCAAAAATCAATGCATTCTTACAGTTTTTGAAATGCAAACAGGCAAAGATAATAGAAACATTTTTCATTGGGTTTTCAAGATAACTGAGTTCATTGAAAAAAAAGAAAAAAACACATGTGTATGTAGTCTGGTATAGTATGTTTGCTCAATAAGCTATTAATATAGAAAAGAAACTGAGCCTCCCTGAACCATGTGGGTTGGAGTCAGACGGCTACAAACATATCTAGTTAAAATAATTCTAAGTCATTCAAAATGTCTCACTATGGAGGGCTTCAGGTGACCTTGAATGAGAGCTCCGGGCTTGTGCTCCCTGCACAGTGCTGTGTCATAGGTGATGATTTGAGGTGACAGGAAAAAGAAAACTGCATTATGCTGGTGGTCGAAAACAATCACAGAGTAGCTTTAGATACGGATGGAATAATTTGAATTTAGATATTACAAACCCTTAAAGGCAGAAAAGTTCAGTGATAGTAATGACTGAAGCAGAAATTCCTGAAGAGCATCTTAACCTTCAAATGCTTTTTCAGTCTAGTCTGCTTCTTTGCTGAACTTCCCTTACAGCCTTGGGTGAGCTCCATAGGAACTTACACATCCTTAGATCCTTGTCACATCCTTAGATACAGATGGAGACATTTGTCCTTCCTAATCAATTGATGAAAAAAGCGTTGATATTCAAATATTAAACCTAATTTCTTGATCATTCTGAGTTTTGTTTGTTTGTTTTATTGGTTGGTTGGTGGGTTATTTAAGGACAAGATTAGGTTGGCTTTTTACAATGAACATTGATGAACTTGATCTTATTTCAATCTTATTTGAAACTCTTGTGTCAGTTTAACTCTATCAATCCTTCCTTCCTCTCTTTCCAGTGTGTTTTACAATATTCTTTCTAAAAATATGCTTAATCTTCCACCAATGGAAATTAAGTTATATATTTTTACATTATAGACTCAAAATTAGATGAGGGTTCCAAATAACAAAACCCAGTGGACAGGTCTGACATTCATTCTCGTGGCAGATGAGATTTCCTAATATATTAACATTAAAAAGAAAACAATGGAATGGAGCCAGATGACATAATATGGAAATTTACACTCTTATGTGGAAACTAGAGGTAGATAAGTGTAGGCTGGAGGTCTGTATGAGAATAGGGTCAGGAAGGTGGGAAAGGAACTTACATATATTAAGTACACACAAACTGTCAACTACCACAGTTAAATGCTCAATCTCAGTGCTCATACCTACAAAGTCTATTACCTCTCAAATAATTGTCTTAGTTAATCCAGTCTAACACAAGTACTGGTACAAAAAATTTTGTCTATATGCCAACTAACCAGTTCCAAAGATTTTCCTTTCTTTAGTCCAAAAATAAGCATTTTTGCATGACAGCAAACTTGAAACCACTATGAGAGATAAGTGTTTTATATTCCCCACATTACAGAGGAGGAAACAGAAGCTCAGAGAGGTTGATCAATTTTCTCAAGGTAAAAATAACTAGTGAGAAGTGGAGTCAAGGGTTTAACCTAGTGTTTATCAGACTAAAAACCACTCTTTCCAGTACACCATGATGACTCTAAAGGTAAATATTAAGAAAAGGAAAAAAGAAAGAAAAGAAAAAATGGAGGGAAAAAACCTTGCAACATGAATCTCTAAGGAGGGAACAAAAATAATGATAAGGCAGGGAGAGTGTTCAGATGGAAAGAAAAATTGGATAGGGAAATTTGTCTTAAAGTCTCAAGTAATGCTTATTTCTATGTAAGAAAAGTAAAATTTATCAGTTTTTCATTTAAATAAAATATAAGCAAGAGCTAATTTTAATAGAAATGCTATTTTTCTTAAAAAGAGGAGTCTGGGATCTGTCTTAATGTTTTAATTAACTTTGCCATTATAGATATAGTCTATATTTATACATAAATCTGGTTTGTCTCCATTTGATTTTTAAAAATCACATTAGGGCTTCCCTGGTGGCACAGTGGTTGAGAGTCCGCCTGCCGATGCAGGGGACACGGGTTCGTGCCCCGGTCCGGGAAGATCCCACATGCCGCGGAGCGGCTGGGCCTGTGAGCCATGGCCGCTGAGCCTGCGCGTCCGGAGCCTGTGCTCCGCAACGGGAGAGGCCATAACAGTGAGAGGTCCACGTACCGCAAAAAAAAAAAAAAAAAAAAAAAAAATCACGTTAAACACCAGCAAAATGCTACACTGTGAATCTTAAGAATAAGTTTGACTGATACTTCCACTTTTCAACTATTTCTTTTCGTATCAGGAATACACTCTGACAGCCTTAATGTACGTTACCTGCATTTTTTGCCATCTAGAACCCTGCAAGATAAACTTTAGTTTTAGCCTTTCAAGTCCTTAAGGAGTTTCAATGCTATTTCAGGGATTTTTTTTATTATCCAGGTACAGCTATGAAAAGTACTTTTAAACACAGTCCACAAACCTCCATTAAGGCTATCATGTTTGAAATATAAAGCTCAAAAAATTAGCCTCTAAAATGAATTAGACCTACTTGGAGTCCAGAAATCCTCCCTGGAGATGATGTCAGAGCCTTTACTCAAGAAATGTCTAAGCACTTTGTTGGTGTGCGGGTGGCGGGGGGGAACCTCAGGAATTCTCCTCCCTGGATTTAATGTCCCCAGATTTAAAATGTATTAGAAGCTGAGCCCTCGACCATCTCCCTTCATTTCTTGACATCTTTACGACAATGTACGGTGCAGTACCTCTCTTTGCTGCAATTACTGAACAGACAGCACTGTAGACACTGCAAGTTGCTCTTAAGGGCAGCAATTCATTCTGAAGAGATGTACAAACATAAACTCTCAATCGTGGCAGCCTTCTACGAAACCTGAGCACTCTCTGTGAATTTTCGCGCTCTCCTTTTTAATCATTCTGTTAGCTCACCTCTAGAACCCAGTGGCCTAATTTACTAATTAATAACTATTATTACTTAGTGGAATTGAAAACTGAAATTACGGCCTGCCTTAAACATAATAAAAATTGGCAATCCATTCAGAGTTTTTTGAGGGGCTGCTTCATTTATTGCACAATCCTGGCAGCCGGGTAGATGTCATTGTCTGCTTGCTCCATGGCCCTCATTGCTAGATGGGATTCAAAGGAGGTGGCGGATTGTTTCTCTGACACATTCAGACTAGAAGAGAAATGGTATATATTGCAATATACACCTGTAGGATTTTAATAAACAATACTCATTCAACCAATAATTACACGATTTAAAAATGTCTGCCTTTTTTATTTGTGTTTGGTCCTCCTAGCCCCAGCTTCTCTTCGTAACTTAACAAGTGATTTCTAATCTCAATTTCTTTATTTGCTAAATGAAAAGTCCTAAAAGAGAAATGGATGATGTAAGTTCACTGTCTCTCATACAACCAAATCAGTTAGTAACCAGGGTAATAAATCAAGGGGAAATTAAGCAGAAATTATTACCATCAGCATTTTTTCTTGTTGTAGATGCCCTTACAGTTGGCCAAGTCAAATCTCTTTATAGCAACAAAGTTTGTCCTTCCAACCTACCCTTCTGTTTCCTACTACCATTTCCAGTAGAGGTACCAATATTATTTCTCATTACCTTCATCCATGTTAACTTTCAACAGTCATTACAATATGTTTGCAGATTAATGAATATTTGTCTGTTCAATCTGAAGCCTAGTGTCTACATACGTCAAGTACCAGCGGAGATGCTGAGATTACAGACATTCAGAAATCCTATTCCCACTCTCAAGGAGCACATCATACAGCAGGGAAACCAATGTAGGAAGCACGTGAGAAGCACTATGAAAAAATATCTTCAAGGGGCACAATAAAATTCTGAACAGCACCCTAAAGACTGAAGGTCTAGTCTGGAAAAGTTATAACTACAAAGAGAAAAAACCAGTGCCCCTCAAACCACATAATCTGGTCCAGATAATCCTAAAACCAATTACGAAGGCAGTTCCTCAAAAGGAGGCGAAGAGTTATCAAGAAAGCAGATGCAACAGGCTAGGAAAAGGTGCCTAAATATGTGGCATACCTAGTGTGGGTCCCTACTCAGCTTAGCAGATAATTGGCCAAAATGTCAGCTCATCCTCAAGGTCATCCCAATTATCCGTTCCATACAATCAAGCTGAAGAATCAGGTTTTCATGGCTAAGAATTCTTTGAGAGTTTTGCCTCCCATTTTCTAAAGGTATTGTCATGTCCCTTAAACTGAATCTCATTCAGGTAACCAATCAATCATCTACTGATGAGCCCATAATTTCTCAGCACTCTGGGAGGCCATCCATAGGGGATACTGCTCTGTTCTCTATTTTCTCTCTTGGTCAGAGGTACCAAACAACACCCACTAAAAGAACAAGTCCATTCAAAGATGCCCTTCAAACTTGAACCATCAAAGTCTTGCTCCATATTGAGCAGAGAAAAATGCAAACTCCCACGAACAGTTTACAAATTGTTCATCTGTTTTAGTCCGACTGTATACTTTTCTCTCATTTATAATTAAATAAACACAAAACTAAGCAAGAAGGATACAGGAGAACAAATGCTCAATCTGATGTTTTCAGTCACAGAATACCAGAAGTTAAAGTTGAGCCTGAATAAACTGTGTTTTTTCCCCTTAATATCACTAACAGACAATCACTGGCACCACTAGGTTCTAGCCACTCCTGTTTTCAAATGTTAACATCCCATAATAGTAACGACAGAGTCACTGGCTACTTAAATTCTAGAGTTCACACAGATGTAGGTACTAAGTACTATTCTAGGTCTAAGCACTATTTTTTAAAATAGATCTTTATTGGAGTATAATTGCTTCACAGTACTGTGTTAGTTTCTGTTGTACAACAAAGCAAAATAGTCATATGCATACACATGTCCCCACACCCGCTCCCTCTTGAGCCTCCCCTCCCACCCTCCCTAACCCACCCCTCCAGGTCATCTCAAAGCACTGAGCCAATCTCCCTGTGCTATGCTGCTGCTTCCCACCAGCCAACTATTTTACATTTGGTAGTGTATATATGTCAATGCTCCTCTCACTTCACCCCATCTTCGCCCTCCAACCGCACGTCCTCAAGTCCATTCACTATGTCTACCTCTTTATTCCTGCCCTGGCACTAGGTTCATCAGTACAATTTTTTTTTGAGATTCCATATATATGCATTAGCATATGGTATTTGTCTTTCTCTTTCTGTTTTTCTCACTCTGTATGACAGACTCTAGGTCCATCCACCTCACTACAAATAACTCAATTTCATTTCTTTTTATGGCTGAATAATATTCCATTGTATACATGTGCCATATCTTTATCCACTTATCTCTTGATGGACATTTAGGTTGCTTCCATGTCCTGGCTATTGTAAATAGGGCTGCAATGAACACTGTGGTATATGTCTCTGTTTGAATTATGGTTTTCTCAGGGTATATGCCCAGTAGTAGGATTGCTGGGTCGTATGGTAGTTCTTCTATTTTTAGTTTTTGAAGGAACCTCCATACTGTTCTCCATAGTAGCTGTATCAATTTACATTCCCACCAACACTGCAGGAGGGTTCCCTTTTCACCACACCCTTTCCAGCATTTACTGTTTCTAGCTTTTTGATAATGGCCTTTCTGACTGGCGTGAGGTGACACCTCATTGTAGTTTTGATTTGCATTTCTCTAATAATTAGTGATGTTGAGCATCTTTTCATGTGCCTCTTGGTGATCTGTATGTCTTCTTTGGTGAAATGTCTATTTAGGTCTTCTGCCCATTTTTTAACTGGATTGTTTATCTTTTTGATATTGAGCTGCATGAGCTGTTTGTATATTTTGGAGATTAATCCTTTTTCTGTTCTTTCATTGCCAAATACTTTCTCCTGTTCTGAGGGTTGTCTTTTTGTCTTGTTTATAGTTTCCTTTGCTGTGCAAAAGCTTTTAAGTTTAACTAAGTCCCATTTGTTTATTTTTGTTTTTATTTCCGTTACTCTAGGAGGTGGGTCAAAAAAAATCTTGCTGTGATTTATGTCAAAGAGTGTTTTTCCTATGTTTTCCTCTAAGAGTTTTATAGTGCCTGGTCTTACATTTAAATCTTTAATCCATTTTGAGTTTATTTTTGTGTATGGTGTTAGGTAGTGTTCTAATTTCATTCTTTTACATGTAGCTGTCCAGTTTTCCCAGCACCACTTATTGAAGAGGCTGTCTTTTCTCCATTGTATGTTCTTGCCTCCTTTGTTGTAAATTAGGTGCCCATATGTGCATCAGTTTATCTCTGGGCATTCTATCATATACCATTGATCTATATTTCTGTTTTTGTGCCGGTACCATACTGTCTTGATTACTGTAGCTCTGTGGTATAGTTTGAAGTTGGGAGGCCTGATTCCTCCAGCTCCGTTTTTCTTTCTCAAGATTGCTTTGGCTATTCAGGGTCTTTTATGCTTCCATACAAATTGTAAGATTTTTTGTTCTAATTCTGTGAAGAATACCATTGGTAGTTTGATAGGGATTGAATTGAATCTGTAGATTGCTCTGGGTAGTATAGTCATTTTCACAATATTGATTCTTCCAATCCAAGAACATGGTATATTTCTCCATCTGTTTATGTCATCTTTGATTTCTTTCATCAGTGTTTTATAGTTTTCTGAGTACAAGTCTTTCACCTCCTTAGGCAGATTTATTCCTAGGTATTTTATTCTTTTCCTTGCAAGGGTAAATGGGAGTGTTTCCTTAATTTCTCTTTCTGATTTTTCATTGTTGGTGTATAAGAATTCCAGAGATTTCTGTGCATTAAGTTTGTATCCTGCAACCTTACCAAATTCACTTATTAGTTCTAGTAGTTTTCTGGTGGCATCTTTTGGATTTTCTATGTGTAATATCATGTCATCGGCAAACAGTGACAGTTTTACTTCTTCTTTTCCAATTTGTATTCCTTTTATTTCCTTTTCTTCTATGATTGCTGGGGCTAGGACTTCCAAAACTATGTTGAATAAGAGTGGCAAGAGTGGACATCCTTGTCTTGTTCCTGATCTTAGAGGAAATGCTTTCAGATTTTCACCACTGAGTAGGATGCTTGCTGTGGGTTTGTCATATATGGCCTTTATTATGTTGAGGTAGGTTCTATCTATGCCCATTTTCTGGAGAGTTTGTATCATAAGTGGGTGTTGAATTTTGCCAAAAGCTTTTTCTGCATCTATTGAGATGATCACATGGTTTTTATTCCTTCATTTGTTAATGTGGTTTATCACATTGATTGATTTGCGTATTGAAGAATCCTTGCATCCCTGGGATAAATCCCACTTGATCATGGTGTGTGATCCTTTTAATGTGCTGTTGGATTGTGTTTGCTAGTATTTTGTTCAGGATTTTTGCATCTATGTTCATCAGTGATATTTGTTTATAATTTTCTGTTTTTGTGATATCTTTTTCTGGTTTTGCTATCAGGGTGATGGTGGCTTTGTAGAATGAATTTGAGAATGTTTCTCCCTCTGATATTTTTTGCAAGAGTTTGAGAAGGATAGGTGTTAGCTCCTCTCTAAATGTTTGATAGAATTCGCCTGTGAAGCCATCTGGTCCTAGACTTTTGTTTGTTGGAAGATTTTTAGTTACAGTTTCAATTTCATTACTTGTGATAGGTCTGTTTATATTTTCTACTTTTTCCTGGTTGAGCCTTTGAAAATTGCACCTTTCCAAGAATTTGTCCATTTCTTCATGGTTGTCCATTTTATTGGCATATAGTTGTTTGTGGTAGTCTCTTATAATCCTTTTATTTCTGCTGTATCAGTTGTGATTTCTCCTTTTTCATTTCTAATTTTATTGATTTGTGCCCTCTCCCTTTTTTTCTTGATGAGTCTAGCTAAGGGTTTATCAATTTTGTTTATCTTCTCAAAGAACAAGCTTTTAGTTTTACTGAATTTTTGCTATTGTTTTCTTCATTTCTATTTCATTTATTTCTGCTCTGATCGTTATAATTTCTTTTCTTCTACTGACTTTGTGTTTTCTTTGTTCTTCTTTCTCTAGTTGTTTTAAGTGTAGGGTTAGATTGTTCATTTGAGATTTTTCTTGTTTCTTGAGGTGAGATTGAATTGCTATAAACTTCCCTCTTAGAACTACTTTTGCTGCATCATCCAGGTTTTGGGTTGTCGTGTTTTCACTGTCATTTGTTTCCATGTATTTTTTAAATTTCTTCTTTGATTTCTTCAGTGATCTCTTGGTTATTTAGTAGCACACTGTTAGCCTCCATGTACTTGTGTTTTTTTACAGTTTTTTCCTGTAATTGATTTCCAATCTCATAGCGTTGTGGTCAGAAAAGATGCTTGATACGATTTCAATTTTCTTAAATTTTCCAGGGCTTGTTTTGTGACCCAAGATGTGATCTATCCTGGAGAATGTTCCATGTGCACTTGAGAAGAAAGTTTATTCTGCCACTTTTGGGTGGAATGTTCTATAATTATCAGTTAGATCTATCGGGTCTATTGTGTCATTTAAAGCTTGTGTTTCCTTATTTATTTTCTGTTTGGATGATCTGTCCATTGGTGTAAGTGGGGTGTTAAAGTCCCACACTATTATTGTGTTACTGTCGATTTCTCCTTTCATGGTTGATAGTGTTTGCCTTATGTAATGAGGTGCTCCTATGTTGGGTGCATAAACATTTATAATTGTTATATCTTCTTTCTGGATTGATCCTTTGATCATTATGTAGTGTCCCTCCTTATCTTTTGTAACAGTCTTTATTTTAAAGTCTATTTTATCTGATACGAGTATTGCTACTCCAGCTTTCTTTTGATTTCCATTGCATGGAATATCATTTTCCATCCCTTCACTTTCAGTCTGTATGTGTCCCTAAGTCTGAAGTGGGTCTCACTGCTGTCTTTTTTTTTAATGAGTGGGATTGTGTTCCCATCTTACTGGTTGTTTGGCCTGAGGCTTCCAACACTGGAGTTTGTAGGCTATTGGGTAGAGCTGGGTCTTGGTGCTGAAATGAGGAAGTCTGTGAGGATTCACTCCAAGAAATATTCCATTGGGTCTGAGGTTCTCTGTTAGTCCAGTGGTTTGGACTCAGAGCTCCCACCGCAGGAGCTTCGTCCTGACCCCAGGCTCAAGAACCAAGATCTGCAAGCCATGTGGGACAGCCCAAAAAGAAAAAGAACAATAACAAAGTAAAAAATAAAATTAGACTAGGAAACTATCAGATATGTTAGAAAGAATGTAAAAATTAAAATATAGATGAATCAACAACTGGAAGGTACATCAGTACCACAATAGTAAAAAAAGAGGAGGAGGGAAAAAAAAAAGGGTGGAAAGGATTTGGCTGTAGAGGGTGGGGCTTAAGCAAGGGCAAGGTTTGGGCAGTGGGTGGGGCCAATGCTCACAACCCACAGGGCTGGAAAAGGCCCTGGGGGCTGTGGGGGGTTGGGCTTAGGCTTAAGGAACAGAAGGGTCCATTCTTGCCCCTCACCCCTGGTATCAGCGGGCAGGGCACCTCACCTGGGGTCCAGCAGGCTTCCTGGGCTCGAATGGGCTGGGAAAAATGCACTCCTCTCCTCTCCTGCTCCTCCGGTCTGGGAAGGCCCCTCCTGATCTCCCCAGCCTCCCTCCTATGCCCCCAGGACCAATGCAGCTGGGGGGAGGAGGGAGACTTGGAGGGCAGGGAACGGGCCTGGGAGCTCAGCAGGCTCCCTGTGTCCGGGTATGCAGGACAGCTGCCCTCCTCTCCTCTCCTGCTCCTCCCGGAGGGCCCCTCTTGCCTGCCTCTCCTGATATCCCCGGCCTCAGGGGTGCCGATCCTGTCTGGCCTCCACTTCTCCTACCCGCTCAGTCCCCCTACATGCTACCGGTTCATTTTGGGGTTCCTCCCATCTCCTTGGGCTTCACAGTCCCCCACCAGTGGCCGGCAGGCGCCCTAGTTGTGGGGAGATCCTAACTCCTCGTCTTCCCACACCACCATCTTGATTTTGCCTCTCTAAGTACTATTTTTGTATACATTTTGGGGTTGTCAAATTAAGAGGAGGTAACAACATGGATGGGACAAGTAGCTGAGATCTCTTCCCCTTCTTGAAGTTGTCCCATTCTCAAAACGTCCATTCAAAGAAATTATTGCAAACTAGTCAGTGGATCTGACACCCAAGGGAGAGAATTCTAAAACAACAAAGATAATATAGATCAGGGGTTGGCAAACTCTGACCCACAGGTCAAATCTAGTCATTAGCATGTTTTTGTAAATAGTTTTACTGGAACTCAGCCACAGCCATTTATGTATTTTCTAAGGGCCAAACAGCAGAGAGTGGTAGTTGAGACAGAGGCAGTAGAGCCTTGAAAAGCCTAAAATATTTACCATCTGGCTCCTTATGGAAAAGTTTTGCTAACCCCTGGTATAAATTAACAATCCCATATTTGCAGTATGTCAAATCTAAAATATTTTTAAATGACTTTGGCAGAAAAACCTGAACTGGGCTGAAATCCTTTGGTAGCAATGGCACAACCTTACCTGAATTGATGTGAGCCTATTTATAGCTTTTATTTATCCCACTGGGAATATTTGCATGATTTACAGAAGAAATACTGATATGCCTTATTAAAGGGAGCTGGCCCAGACCCCACTGGGGGTATTGTAACATTCAGTATACATCTCTCTAAACTCCAAAATATTCTAAATCCTGAAAAATATCTGGCCCCAAGAGTTTTGGATTAGATTTAGTGGAGCGAAGATGTCAAAACTCTAAGATAAAAAAACATTTTTTAAAGCAGATTTCATTATTGAACATGATTAAGGGTATCAAGTATATGAAGTGGGAATGGGAGAGCCGTGTTAAATGCCACTCAGCACTATAGTTTTCAGACAGAGACAAACTTGTGACATGAATGATGTGCATTTTGTACTGAGGTTTGCAGGCCTCAAAGTGTACACGGGGAGAGGGCAATATCGTTGATATTAAAAAGAGAGATAAATGCTAAGATATATTTGAAATACTGCCTCTGTTATTCTATGAGAAAAGCAGCATTCTTACTTTCATGTGTCCTGTGATGTTTACTTTTAGTTCTTTAAAAGGTGCAGTCCTATAGCAGTAATAATTTTACAATATGAGGAAACTAAGTTTCACCTAAGGAATTCATGGATCTTGGGAAACGACCAAAAGACAGATTAAAGAGTCTTGCATTGTAAGACTAAACTTTAGTCAGTTTCTAAACCTGAATCTCAGGCATGGCTAGAGAGGGTTGCTTTCAAGCAATCAAAGAGTTAACACTGGTGCGTGTGTTTGTGTGTGTCCTTCTCACCACCTCCAAGACAAAAAGCTTAGCCAGCAGCACCGTGATAGTGCTTTACGGCAGGGAAAAGAAGTGGACATAAAAACATAATATGTCTGATAGGTGCACAAAGTAGTAGCCTGAGTCATCAGAAATCAAAGAAGGAGAGATTTTTACACTGAATATTTTGATTCCAGAAAAACGATTGCATAGCACCTGTAGCATGTTCAGAAGGCCCTGAGTCACACACAGGAGTCAGAGAAGCTCAAAGGCTATAAACAAAAACAAGTCAACATCAAGAGTTTCTTCTCTGAATAACCAAATAAGCCAGAGGAAAGCAGGGTTCAGTGCACATGGCTGGTACCCATATCTCTACATGTCTGACTAGGGGTGGAATGAAGGGGGATTTGGATCGCTTTAGCAGTCTCATTGACTTTGGCCAGTGGATCAACCATGCAGTAATTTGGCATTACCAGCAGACATCACACCATTCCACACAGCTTTTAACTTGGTATTGTATCCGTAGTCTTTCCAAAGAATGTCTCCCTTTCTTTTTAGATCTCAAAATAATTAATGAGAAATGCAGACATATTCTTAAAAATATGAACACTCAAAAGCCAGACTGATAAGCCATACAGAATTGACACAAGCTGCCAGAAGTGGAGGTTACGTTTCTTTGCCCAATTATCAAGGAGATCGCATGCCACACAGAATGGACGGCAGATTAATTTGATGAACTCTCTGGGTATAGCAGACTTTGAAATCTAAAAAGAGGCCTTCATGCCAGTGCAATTACATCAATATTATATGGTGCCAACCCTTGGCAGGACTTTTTCCCCTCAGCCAGCAATCATATATAAAATATCTCTTAACAGTATTGTCTTACAATGGTGTGTGTGTGTGTGTGTGTGTGTGTGTACACATATATATGGCAAAAAATTATCAACATCAGGGCTCAAAATGATCTAGTACAGGAATAGGCAAACCTTTTCAAGTAAAGGGCCAGATAGTAAATAGTCTAAGCTCTGCAAGCCCTAGCGTCTGTAGCAACTACCCAAATCTGCCATTGTTGCAGAAAAGCAGCCTTAGACAATATATAAATGAATGGGTGTGGCTGTAACTTGCTGCCCCCAATCCAGTGCACAGAGCTCTATTGAGAATGGAATTGAGGCCAGATCTGTGACAGAATTCAGTATTCCTGAAACTACCCTTCAGCTATCTATGCCTCCAGGGAATCAGTACTTCTGAAACCTCTGGGTTTGATTAAGGTACTGGTATATTTGGAAACCTAAAAGAGTGAGAAGGTGGTAATTCCCTCTGTAGGTTTTCTAATCATTTCCTATGTGGTGTCTTTGGAATATTACTCAACTTTCCTGTACTCCTAATCCTAAACTTGTGATATCACTAACTAGTATTAACCTCCAGAATCAAAAATCAGAAAGGCATACTGAGTACCCTGGAAATTAAAGTTGAGCAGTTTTAACAAAAGGAGATTAAATCATCTTAAACATAGATTTAGAAGGCCTGCAAAGTCAGGACCATCTTCACTATTTCAAATGAAGGTATTAACAGGTTTAGATGTACAGAATCAATCATTTGTATTTTATTTATTTATTTTTTTTAAAGAAAAGAGAGGAAAAAAACCTCATCATTCTTAGCAAGAGTTTTTTTTTAACATCTTTATTGGAGTATAATTGCTTTACAATGTTGTGTTAGTTTCTACTGTACAATAAAGTGAATCAGCTACATGTATACATATATCCCCATATCCCCTCCCTCTTGCATCTCCCTCCCACCCCTCTAGGTGGTCACAAAGCACCGAGCTGATCTCCCTGTGCTATGCAGCTGCTTCCCACCAGCTATCTATTTTACATTGGGTAGTGTATATTAGTCAGTGTTACTCTCTCACTTTGTCCCAGCTTAAACTTTCCCCTCCCCGTGTCCTCAAGTCCATTCTCTACATCTGAGACTTTATTCCCGTCCTGCCCCTAGGTTTTTCAGGACAATTTTTTTTAGATTCTATATATATGTGTTAGCATACGGTATTTGTTTTTCTCTTTCTGACTTACTTCACTCTGTATGACAGACTCTAGGTCCAATCACCTCAGGACAAATAACTCCGTTTCGTTTCTTTTTATGGCTGAGTAATATTCCATTATATATATGTGCCACATCTTCTTTATCCATTCATCTGTTGATAGACACTTAGGTTGCTTCCATGTCGTGGCTATTGTAAACAGTGCTGCAATGAACATTGTGGTGCATGTCTCTTTTTGAATTATGGTTTTCTCAGGATATATGACCAGTAGTGGGATTGCTGGGTGATATGGTAATTCTATTTTTAGTTTCTTAAGGAATCTCCATACTGTTCTCCATAGTGGCTGTATCAATTTACATTCCCACCAGCAGTGCAAGAGGTTTCCCTTCTTTACATACTCTCTTCAGCATTTGTTGTTTGTAGATTTTTTGATGGTGGCCATTCTGACCGGTGTGAGGTGATACCTCACTGTGGTTTTGATTTGCATTTCTCTAATGATTAGTGATGTTAGGATACTTTCATGTGCTTGTTGGCAATCTTTATGTCTTCTTTGGAGAAATGTCTATTTAGGTCTTCTGCCCGTTTTTAGATTGAGTTGCTTGTTTTATTGATATTGAGCTGCATAAGCTGTTTGTATATTTTGGAGATGAATCCTTTGTCCGTTGATTCATTTGCAAATATTTTCTCCCATTCTGAGGGCTGTCTTTTCGTCTTGTTTATGGTTTCTTTTGCTGTGAAAAAGCTTTTAAGTTTCATTAGGTCCCATTTGTTTATTTCTTTTTTTATTTCCATTACTCTAGGGGGTGGGTCAAAAAGGATCTTGCTGTGATTCATGTCATAGAATGTTCTGCCTATGTTTTCCTCTAAGAGTTTTATAGTGTCTGGCCTTACATTTAGGTCTTTAATCCATTTTGAATTTATTTTTGTGTATGGTGTTAGGAAGTGTTCTAATTTCATTCTTTTACCTGTAGCTGTCCAGTTTTCCCAGCACCACTATTGAAGAGGCTGTCTTTTCTCCATTGTATATTCTTGCCCCTTTTATCAAAGATAAGGTGACCATATGTGCGTGGGTTTATCTCTGGGCTTTCTATTCTGTTCCGTTGAACCATATTTCTGTTTTTGTGGCAGTACCATACTGTTTTGATTACTGTAGCTTTGTAGTATAGTCTGAAGTCAGGGAGCCTGATTCCTCCAGCTCCGTTTTTCTTTCTCAAGATTGCTTTGGCTATTCAGGATCTTTTGTGTTTCCATACAAATTGTGAAATTTTTTGTTCTAGTTCTGTGAAAAATGCCTTTGGTAGTTTGATAGGGACTGAATTGAATCTGTAGATTGCTTTGGATAGTATAGTTATTTTCACAGTGTTGATTCTTCCAATCCACGAATACAGTATAACTCTCCATCTGTTTGTATCATCTTTAATTTCTTTCATCAGTGTCTTATAGTTTTCTGCATACAGGTCTTTTGTCTCCTTAGGTAGGTTTATTCCTAGGCATTTTATTCTTTTTGTTGCAGTGGCAAATGGGAGTGTTTCCTTAATTTCTCTTTCAGATTTTTCATCATTAGTGTATAGGAATGCAAGAGATTCTGTGCATTAATTTTGTATCCTACTACTTTACCAAATTCATTTATTAGCTCTAGCAGTTTTCTGGTAGCATCTTTAGGACAGAATCAATTTATATAGAGATAGATAGGTGAATAGATAGACAGATGATAGGCAATCAGTATAGAAACATGAGTATGAGCACATATTTTCTAGTTGTCTGTCAAAGGGCTTACACCTCAGTAACAGTGAGCACACCTAGAGCCCAGATCCTGTTTAAAGGCCTTTCTCCAGGAAAGGAAACCATGAGTCCTTGAAGAGATAGATACCTCCAGGACTGAAACTGAGAATACAACATGATTCTCGACATCTTTTGTGCTACAAATTAAGAAAATGCTCAAGGAACAATAAGGACTTGTCAAAAAGATATAGAAGCAACTTGAAGTGGTCACCACTGTCCATATTGGGACAATTTGAACAATAAAGTAAATAATGGCAGTAAGAGATTATTCCTTATAGAATAAAAGAAGAATGTATGAGCATAGACTGATATAAGTAAATGAATAAATAAATGAGGTGGGAAAATTTTCTTCGAAACAGTAGAATTACAATTCATAGATAAAGAAGAAATGATACAATTTTAAAAATCAACATAATAATTATTTTAGGCAAAAATCATCAGTAGATACTAAATTATTAGGTAAAATTGTGGTGAGAAACAGGATATCTATATTTTCTCAAATTATCTCCCCACAAGACACTTATTAATTTGGGAAATGGAAAATTGTGATTTTATAGTGGAAAAACCTAGCAGATAGTATCTTAACAAGTGATCAAAGTTAGTACCACAAGTAAGGATGCTAATCAATACCATGGGTCTCCTAATATGATGTGATGAGAATGACATAGTATTTCTTCATGGAATTCCTGCCAAAATACATGAACTAAATATAATTATCAAGAAATATTGGCAAACTTAAATTGAGGAACATTTTAGAAAATATTAGGCCTGTGCTCTTGAAAATGTCAGGGTTATGAAAAACAACAACAACAAAAACTGAAGATATGTTTAAAATGAAAGGAAACTCAAGAGATATGGCAACTAAATAAAACACTGGACCCTGGAACATAAGAAAACTTTGCTTTTCTTTCTTCATAAAGGACAATAGTGGGACAACTGATAAAACTCTCTTTAGGTCTAAGGATTTGATTAATAGTATTGTGTTGATGATAATTTGTTAATTTTGATAAATTGTCCTGTGATATTTAGAGAGAATGATAAAATAAATGTGGTGGAATGTTAACACAGGAGAATCTGTGGAAGAATATATGGAAAATCTTGGTACAATTTTTGTAACTTTCCTGTAAGTCTGAAATGTTTTTCAAAATAAAAAGTTTAGAAAGAAAAATGTATGGGTCTAGAGCCAGAGTGTCCATGTTTGACTCATGGCTATGAATTTATAACTTTGGGCAGTGTTATGGGATGGACTGTACCCCAACAAATTATATGTTGAAGTCCCAATCCCAGTACCTGAGAATGTAACTCCATTTGGAGACACAGTCTTTAGAGAGGTCATTAGTGTGAGCTCTAATCCAGTAGTGATGGGTGTCCTTATAGGAAGAGGAAATTTGGAAAGAGATGGGTGCAGAGAGAAGATCATGTGAAGACAGAGGGAGAAGACAAACATCTACAAGCAAGGAGAGAGACTGTAAAAGATCCAACCTTGTTGGCACCTTGATCTTGGACTTCTACCCTCTAGAACTGTGAGTGAATAAACTTCTGTTGTTTAAGTCACCTAGTCTGTGGCACTTTGTTACAGCAGCCCTAGAAAAAAACTACTATAGGTTACCAGTGTAAACTTTCCACTTTTGTTTCCTCCTCAGTTAAACAGGGGTCACAGTTATCTACCTCATGGGATGGTTATGAGGATTCGAGGAGATCATATATATAAAGTATTTAAAACAGCAACTGGTATACACAGTATTTAGAAATCAATAAATTGTTATTGTTACTACTACTACTATTACATAGCTGCTCCTAATTAAATTATACTGTAGCAGAAATAAGGTAGCATAGTATTATGAAGAATGGAACACAAAAAGTGCTGTCATAAATTGATTTACCTTTTAATCTTTTGGTCAATTGCATTATTTATCTCCACAAGAGGGTAATGGTATGATACTGAGGAATATTGGTCCTACCTATTTGCCTGGTGTTATCTGAAATAATGATCCACTGTTCAATGAAATTTACTATTTAGAAAATCTTGTATTGGTTCCATTATTATGTACAGAGATGTAATTCCTGAAGGACAGAGGTAAGTCACATGAGAAGAATAAGGCTCATAAAATATATACTTTTAAAACATTTAAGTCAATCATTGAATGTTTACTATACACTGGACACCGTACTAAGTGTTTCTGCATGTATCATTTGAATCCTCAGAACATTCCTTTCAATTATATATTATTTTATCATTCCATTTTATGGATGTGGAAATTGAGGTTTAGTGAGATTAAGTAACTTGTCCAATGTCAAAAAGCTAATAAATAATTAAGCTAGACTTGACTTTTTCTTTTTTAATCCAAAATCCATGATATTGTCCGTTATGCTCTATGACAGCATTATTATTGCATCCAACATTTTGGCTATAAAGATACATCTATACTTTTGCTTTTAATGGAAATTAGAACTATGTAGATATAACTTCTGAAAATTGATTTGAAGTACAATTTTTGTGTGAACCAAAAGATATAAAATTTTTTGTACATCAAGTTTAAAAAAAAATCAAAGGCAAACAACAACTAGAGGGAAGAGGCTGCAAATATGATAACTCAAACTTGAGAGAAAATTCTAAGCCATTGAAACAAAACAAGCAAAGTCAAGGGGAAGGCAATTCCCCAAAGGGGAAATTCAAATGGCTAACAAACGTGGAAAAATATTTTGGCTATTAAAGAAGAAAGGTAAATGTAAACAAGTTGCTTGCCTTTTGTTTGGTTCTGTTTGGTTTTCTGTTCATATTTCTATTAAATTTACAAAAAAATGAAGAAATAAAAAAATTCAATGTTGATAAGCATGTAAACAGGCTTTCTCATACATTGTTGATTGGAGTTAATTTTGCTCGATATTTTGGAAAGGACTTCTCTAATAGAAGTTAAAATACCATAAAGATGTTTATTATCATCTCAATTACATTACTATCAGGAATGTAGTCTATGGAAATTGTCAGAAATGCTAATAAAGATGTATGCAAAAAGACATTCATTTCAACGTGTTTTTAATAATGAAAAATAAACAAGAAACAACCAAATCATCCATCACATTACTGGAGAAATGATAGGTAAATTCTTTTATACATAAGTTGAACTCTATGAAATTGCCAAGTTAAGAGGTCTAAAAATAAAAAGGTTAAGTATCAGCAGTTTCATATAATTCAATCTAATATATGCAATGGGTTCTTTCACATTTGTTAAACATGTTTCTGAAAAAAAAATTGGAATAATAAGAGGAATGCTGTTATGTTATATGAGAAAATCAGAACACTAAATTGCTATGTAACATAATATCAACTATGTACAAAATTCATGGAAAAGAAACTGGAAGGAAATATGATACCACAGGCCTCTGGGTGTGGGGATTATGGATGATTTTTGTTTCCCTAGATTTACTCTACTTTCACTAATCTATATGGTAAACCCATATTTGTAATTAAAAAAATAAGGAAAGCTAAACAAAATCACTATTTTTAGCAAGTTATTTTTACTCAGATTTTTAAAATATTATCCACTTAGGTGGATGAAATATATTTTGTGGGCAGAAATGTCCATGCTTGTGCTAGCAATTATATCATTAGAGAATTAAGGCAATTGATTTTCCAAAGCGAGTCTTCTGTGGATTTCTATTAATTGAAAGGCACGTATGCTGAGGATGAGGACTATTGCTATAACTATCTCCATAAACTAAGGACCTGCCAATGTTTTGTTTTGATGCTGTGTTAAAGAACTTGTTTACAGAAAAGCTGGCTGGAGTGAATTTATGAGAGTTCTCTATGTGATGATTGACATCTTCATCCTTTTTTTGTATATTTGTATTCAGATTGGAGAGGTTCACTGAGTAGATGTGTTTGAACTCTTCCTTCATTCCATCCTTGACATATTATTGAGAATCTTCCATTTAAAAAAAAAGAATTTAAGTGGTTATATACTCATATTGTTAAGGACTTGCCAGAGAGGCTCACCCAGGTGTCATTTCTGATATCTGTTGGTTTCGCGTGGGATCTCTGATTATTCTACGTGCAGAGGTTCATCCATCATGGTGCTCTTACCTTTTTTTCAACGAAGTCTAAGGATTTTCTTTTCACCATACTGCAGCAAACAGAAGCACCATAGCATCACGGACTGGTGTCAAGAGAGTAATTGAAAATAAAACAATTCTGCACATAAGGTTGTTCTAAAGAAGTAAGGACAGCATCACATTGTCCCCATGAGTTCTCTAGATATCATGAACTAATTCAAGGAGTGGGCTGTGTATTTGGGAGAAGTTACGTAATACAAGAAACTTTAGCTTGAACTCTCTCCATAAAGGTATCTTCAGAGCCAGTGTGAACTTCTTTACAAGATTGTCAAAGATCTCTCTTTGCAAGAGAGTTCTTGTGAGATTTCTAATTTATAACACAAGTTGGCAGTGTCTTCAGGAACCACCTCTCAGTTGCTTTGGGAAGAGTCTACGTTCTGGATGCTCTCCTCTACCATCTCATTCAGAATCTTGATTCGTCAGTGAGTCCCTCTCCACTGTATCTTCAGTTTGAAACTCTCTAATGGCTCTTTGTCTGGACTAGAGGCTAAAAAATACTCAAGTATCTCCTACTTTAAAAGCAGATATAAAGCTCTTTTGACTATAAGCTTTCCTCTAGTTATAACCTTCAGACTCAAGTTTCCAGGAAAAATGGTCTATCCTCCCATTCCTTCCTCAAACCATGGTCCCCACCATTTTGTTGAAGGTGATGTATTACCAAATCAAATTGACACCTTTTCATCTTTAGCATACTTATGTTCCTTCCTGAATTTTAATTTCATAAAGTTTAGCCTAAATGATTCATATCTTTATCTGCTAAGTGCAATGTGAAAGGTAATACAAGGACTGTGAATAAAAGAGAAAAGTTAAGTTAATGTCTTTGTTTTCCTTCCCACTCCTCTCGTTCTTCAGTTTTGCTGAAGCCAAGTCACACACACACACACACACACACACACACACACACACAAACCACTCATTTCAACCTCATCCTTGTTTATCATTCTGAGTCTGAATAAACCTGCATAGATATATTCACTCCCTTTCCTGCTGATGCTATGGTATCATGACGGGAAGGAAAGACAAAATCAGGACACCTAGGCCCAGGTGTTCTAACAACAGTGGAAAAAATAGCTGTGACTGACACCAGTGGGGACAGTGTGTGTGGGAGTGGGGATGGAGTATGCCACTGAGGAATAGCTAGAAATTTGTCTCCTCCAGAGAAATATGCATCCATTCTAAATATATGCCAATACTCTTAGGTACTAGGAATAAAGCAGTGAACAAAACATACAGTAATCCCTGCCCACATGAAGTTTACATTCTGATGGGAAATTTTATTCATGTCACAGGCCTCAGGCTTGCAGAATCAGAAGTCTAACTAGTGAGCACCCAAGCAGGGTTCATTTTCTAGAACTAGATATACATTAACTAACCCCAGAGAAAATGGTGAGAAAAACCAGAGAGTTAATGTGGTAGAAAATACTTGCTTGGAAGAAAAGTCATTGTGCCAGCATTAGCGCATTCCCTCTCTGTAGTCTGCAAGTCAAGCTACTTGAAAATCCAACCCGCAATCAGAAATTGATTTTTTTTTAACTTAAAGATTGCCAACATACTTATTTACAATAAAAATGATAAGACAACCTAGATCTTGCCCATATAACCATCCTATTTCTTCCTTAGAGAACCAAATCTAACCATGGTGAGCACGGACTCAAAACAAAGGAAGTTAATGAGGTGAACTAGAGGTTAGGAGCAACAGGCTTAGCTAGACACATCCGTCTCATAATAGAGATAATCTTGCTCATAGGACTTGAAAGCCTAACGGCCCACACTTACTTCTTCAGTCCTAGATGGAACTTGGAGGATTACTGTCAACACTGCTATAGCAAAACTTCCGATTATACATGTTAGCATATCTGAAGAAAGAAGATGTCAATCATATCACAGTCCAGCCTTATAAGCCTGGAAGCCATTAGGTCTCTTGAAGCTAACTTTGCTGAAAAGGGCTCTGATCCTTATGTACAGATTGGAAGAATTAGTGCTCGGGGCACAATTTTATTTGCCTCATGTTCTCAATGAAAATAGTACAAACTTTGACAAGTCTTAGACAACATCTCTGAGCTTTGCCATCTTCAAATGAGTGGATTGAATTATTTCATCAGTTTCCTCTAGTTCTAGGGCAGAGGCAAACTGATGTTGGTACCACAGTTGAGTTCCCCTGGGAAAGAAGTTTATCCAATGTAGACTGGGGTGCTATGGCAGGGTTGTGACCAGGAAAAGGGTGTTGAGTGAGTGCCTAGTCTAAAGAATGAAAAAGGGAGTCAAGTCAGAAATTAGAGGTAATCAAGTAGGAAGAAAAGTCCGAAGATGACTATTTAGAGCTAAGACAGTATACGGATAAACTGAACTCTTTTAACACATGTATGTATGTGTGTATGTATGTATGTATTTTTGGTAGTTCTCAACACCATCAGGCTCAATACTTCTTTCCTAAAACATATATTTTGTTATATATTACAACAAGGCAATCAAATGTTTGAAATTACATGGAATCACTGTGCATGTCAAATAGCTACAAATGCAGATGGAGACGTACAGGTGGATTAAGTGGTGAATCCAATATCACAAGCTGGTCAGTGACATGACTGTCCAAAACAATAAACAATTCCCTGGCATTGCCTCCAGTGAAAGAAAGTATGCTCTCCTTTGACTTACAGGGTCATAACACTCCGGAAAAAGTCAGTATATGTTGAAATTGTGCTAAATACATAAATATTAAAGTAGAGTTTGCTCTAGGCTGGATTAATTGCAGACTTACTTATATGCAGTTGTTGTAGGGAATTCTAAATTTTTATAGGACAGAGGGGAGTTCTTCATTGTGCAAGATTACCTAGAAGCCTTGGCCAAGATCATTGTGATAACCAATAATGCTTCCTAAGATTTCAAAATTTACTGTAAGAGGCAAG
This sequence comes from Phocoena phocoena, assembly GCF_963924675.1. Classification (NCBI taxonomy): domain Eukaryota; kingdom Metazoa; phylum Chordata; class Mammalia; order Artiodactyla; family Phocoenidae; genus Phocoena; species Phocoena phocoena. Next base: position 40,895,130 of record NC_089232.1, read on the forward strand.
ACTACCCTTCATCTCTTGCCCCCATCCCCTCAGTGGGTATTGTTAAGAATAGAAGCAGTGGAGGAGCATGGATTTTTTACAGGAAACTGGCCAGCCTGCATATCCCTAAGCTCCAAATTTTATGATGTTTATTGTTGTGGTGACAACCTCCCTCCAGGGATTCTCAAGCTCCACTTATTCCACTGCTCTCCAAACTTTTGGGGGAAGAGGCATGCCATGGTTTCACTGAGATCACAGTTAGGCTTCATTTGAACAGACAAACCAAAAATTTCTATTTGCTCCACTAGGCTTCCCCTGATTTCCTGGGCAGGGAACTCCAATACACATGGAGATCTCCCCAGCCGGCCATACAGTGTTTCTGGCTCACTTATCATTTAAACCATAAGCTACGGCTTCCAATTCCCTCAAATTGACAGTCTGGGTTCCCCAAATGTAGGAATTTTAGTGAAATTTTTTAAAAAGGGAATTGTGGGTGGCAGAAAAGGATATAAAAGCTTATTTTATCATATTACCTGATTTCTTTAAGAGTCTGGCACATGGGCCTATGTTTATTTTCATGGCTGTCCAGCTTTCAAGTGACATAATGTGTGGGGGGATGTATATCTATATGTGTGTACGTGTCTGTGCATGTGTTTGTTATGCAACGTATTTATGAACTGTAAGGATAATTTACTCCTCTGTCAAAGTGTCAATCAATAATGGGACATATTCTTTTGCACATTTGCAAATTTTGTCAGGTAACTCAGTATGGGGTTTAAAATGAAATGGAAGAAACAAAAGATGATTAAGGGGGTTATCAAATCACCAGTCCCTCTATTCCTTCTGGAATGATCCCTGTTCTGGACTTCTTACATAACCCGTACGAGGCACTATTTTAATATATACAAAGCAGCCCACAGGGGTCCCAATACTATACCTTTCTAAACAACAGCATTAGATAAAAGAAAAATGTTTAAAATACCAACTAATGATCTGAAGAGCAGGTGTTATTTTGAAATTTCTTGGGGTTTTAAGCACAAACCAGGTGTTACAAGGAAGTGATAATTTGAATATTTGATACATCTTGGCATCTGCCTGCAAGAATCACACCCAAGAGATGGATTCTGCCTAGTAGGGAGAATGCTAAAGTTCACTAATGCAGCATTCATCAGCGGAAGTCATCATTTTAATACTGTCAAACAGCACCTAGACTTTCTTATCAGGATGATAGCTCTCAGCATCTTGAGAAGTATTAGATCTTTTTAACCTTGGGGGCTGTCATTTGACATTAATCCAATGACTGAGGGTGGTCCCTACCCTTTGAGATTTTAAAGGGAAGTTAACGGGAGTCTTGCCACACCCACAAAGAGCTGAGTGCCTTGGAATCCTATACCAGTCACTGGTCATCATTATCTGGGCTCATGGCTCTAAATCATCATTGTCTTGTATTCCTCTATGGCCAGCGCCCTGGGGAATGTTCTGTGAGCTGTAGACACATAATTAATATTTCTCACTGACTCACTGGCTGTTCCGACATGAAGGGAAGCAAATAACCTCAATAAAACCACACTGTAGTGGCTGAAAAACTCTCTAGACCTACAATGTTAAATGCCTGTTCTTAGTGCACTTGCTAAAAATAAAACAAATTAAGCTGGTCAGATTCTGGAAAACTACAATCTCTTAGGGCCTTTTTGAAACCTTTTCGGAAGCTATTCTATCATACAAACAGAACCTGTTTCTAAAATACTTATTCATTCAAAAACACGAAAACTCCACCTTCAAGTCCAATGGCTATTCTACTCTGGCTAATAAAATTGCCTTCTCTTGAGTGATTTTTTTTCCCTCCTCTCTCCTGAAACACAGCATTATACTCCAGAATCCAGAATACTTTGATTTTTAAAATAATAAGATATGTCCTCATGGGGAGAGACACACAGCTTATTTCAACCCTAGACAATCATTCCCATGTCTCAAAGACTCATTGAACAAACACTGTTGTCACTGTTTATACAACAAAATGTTCTTTCCAAAGGACTTACAAATACATAAATAAATCGTAGGATTTCTGCACACTCAGAGTCAACCTGCCAAGTCTTCAGATAGTTAAGTTGAGCAGTTTACTTAGAAAGGCTGACAAATGTGCTTCACTTCAAAATATCATTAACACCAATAACACATTTGCCCAAGCCTATTTCTAAGTTGTAAAAAAAGATTGCTACAGATTAAGACCCTTGATATAATGCTCTAAGCTCCTAACAATGGTATCTTTTGCACCTTTTTCACAAAAATCAATATTAAAGTAGTATCTGCCTTAACTCTCCCATACACTATATGAGAAAAAACCACAGCCGTGCTCAGGACAGTTTAGGTCAATAAAGAATCAATACTGTGGTTGAATCTGTAGAAAGATAAAAGACTTAGAACTCTCTACACAGAGACCCATTGTTTTCTCTCTATTCTGTAACGCAGCAGAAGGGCATCCCTTGTCTACGCTTGTTGGGGGGGGAAGGTATTTTTCTTCCCTTTTTTAAGGTCGATGTGCATTAAGTGTTGGTGAAAAGTAAAGGGGGCACAACCCACAAAAGGAGACAAAAGGACTGCAGACACTATTCCTTCTATTCGAGTTTTTTTGGTCTCTCTCTTTTCTCTTCTCTGAGCAGTTCCTTCGTGGGTGAGGGCGGGGGTGGGGTGAGTATAAAGGAGTTTCTTACACAAATCCCACGGTAAAATGAGGTCAGGTGATACTGAGAGATAGTCTGGATTAAAATCTTGGCTATTTTGTGTGGTCTGGGCCAAGCTACTTATTTTTAAGCCTGTTTCCTCATCTGCAATCAAAGAACAATATTAGCCCACTTTTAGAAATTGTAATGGGTATTAAATGGGCTTACCAATATCTTAGCACATGAGTGACTGTGGCAATTAGATGGGACCACATGACGAGTTCTGACCAATGAACTGTGAGAGGAAGTGACACATTTCACTTCCAGGCTGAGGCAATGGGCAGCCTGTGCCTTTCTCTCATTCCCTGAAATGGCAAACTTGGAGGAGGTCTCCTGTTGAGAGGTGGAGCCACTAGATCAAAGCTCCCTATGTCTCTGTGACAACACACAGAGGACGGTTGTCCTAGAGAGTCACTCAAATCTGTGGGATTCCAATGACATTGGTATCATAAGACTTAGACTTACAGAATTTCTGGTCAATATTTGCTTGTTTGTTTGTTTTCTTTCTTTCCTGTAGTTGCATTTCTTCAGCAATATGTACATCCCAAGGTATGTCACATGCTTTTCCTATTTGATACCCAAACCTTAAGACAGATTGTCTTTAGGTGTCTATACATTTTTTTCTCCCTTGCGCTGCAAAAATGTTCCCTGCAACTTCTCTCACTCTACAAACTGTAAACACTGAGGAGTATCCTTCCCCATCCTGTGTTTGTTTCAGGATGATTAATCAGAGAAAAATCAGAATTATTGATTCTCGACTGAAGGTTCACTGCTCATCGCCACTCACCTCAATGCTCCCTTCTTTTTACCTTCTCTAATGTCTAGAGAATTTGAGGTAATAAACACAGGGAGAAGAGAGCAGGTGTTACACAACCTTCTGTTGTCTTGGGGGCACTCAGCACTCAGCCCAGGGCAGTTATCCCACCTTCCCGACTGCCACTGCCACTACCCTGGGCACCTGGGGTCAGAGCTGAAGCTCTGTTCCTGCTGCTGGAACCACAGTGGGATAAGTCCGGTCAAAATGCCAGTGATCTGTGGTCTGTGCAGAGTGACCACATCAACCAACCAGGAAACTCTCGTCTGGGGCAGATGTCAAGCAGGTGGGGAACTGGGCAGAGCAGGGATTGAGGTTCCTCTAACTACAGACCACGGGAGCTTGGAGGTGGCCTGCAAATGGGTTCATGCACTGACTTTGGCTTCTGACAGACTTGTGATGTCAGATTGAGCTGCTTTCTAACTGACTGGCCTTTGGCAGCTTCCTTCCTTTTCCTCTCCAACTTTTGATTTTCTCATCTCTAAAACTGGGGTATTATTAACCTCACTGGGCTATTGCAAAGATTAAATTAGGTGTTATAAGTCAAGGACTTAACAGTGACAGGAAAACTGCAGCTTTTAGTCTTTCTTTTTTTTTCCTTGAAGACCCTTAAGGTGATGCATCGAATCTGGACTCCAGGTGGGAAAGAGAGAAAAGAAAAGTATATTCATGTTTGTGTATTCGAGGCTTACGTCTTAGGTAACTCTTATCTTCAGAGAGAAAGGGCGAGAAAACCATGTATGTACAATATCAGATACAATATATTTCTGCCCGATGAAGAGGAGGCCGTGATATTGGGGTGGCAGGGCAGCTGCCTGCCTCCTGTTTGTGCCGAAGCCACGTCCTGATCCTCGGGGGTTCACCGGGGTCCAAGGAAGCCGAGGCGCACCTCCCATCCTTTGGGGTTATTAGTCACCCTTCAGTCATGCTCCTTCCCTGGCTCACTGCTCGGCAGAATCATTGCTCTTCCAGCCCTCCACTCCCAACCCCTGCTCCCATGCAATACTTATGTCAACGCTGCCAACTGGTTTGGGACAGGCTTAACATCAAAGTCTTTTATTTAGATTTTCCCTTCATCTCCAACTGACTCCATCCCAAACTCAATTTCCTCTTTCCTCTTTTTCAATTAACTACAGTTGCCCAGAGCTGGGGATATAGGAGGAGATACTAGGGGCATACATCTGTCATCATTTATCTGGTAGTGTATGGGGTATGCTGACATTCAGATCCCTAATAGAGCCTGTTGGACTCAAATAATTCTAGACATATTTGATTTTTGTAAAAGATAGAAACAACACACAATGAGCCTTTACATCAACCACCCAAGGGGGTATTTAGAGAGAATTTCCAATCTATTCATGATCTGTTATTCCCAGCCCCAAAAGCTTCCATGTTATAGCAGAATACCTTGGGACTCCATATGTTATGGGAACACAGCAGAACCAAAATGAGTTGAAAGAAGAATGTGTTAGATTCAAACATGGAATGAAACAGTACACTAGGAGCCCTTGTTTCACGGTCTCTACCTGGGACCCTGGGACAACACAGCCATCTCAGCCCCATTCAAGTGTGACATTTCTTTTGAATATGACAGTGGCGGCGACCTTGTCATTAACTGATGCTATGAGCAACATTTCAGCTTTCATAATTCAGTTAATTTTCAAGCCACTGGTTACTGAACCCCCAGTTCAATTTTCATATAATTAAACCACACACACACACACACACACATTCTCATCCACAAAACATCCACAAAAGTGACAAACGGAAGAGGAAAACAAAACCGGAAACCCAGAAAAGCTAGAAGCAAGATTCAAATCTATTTCTGGTTTCCTTTTATTATAGGCATGTATACATGGAGGGGAGATGATTAAAAGTCAGTTGAGGTTGATGGGGGAGGAGAGGGGGAGGGCTCGTTTTTCCATTCCTATTAGTGTTAATACACAAAGGTGAAATACAGCTTTGCCTTCTCTCTTTGCTAACCAATATTACACACACACATGAGGGGAAAAAAAAGATTGGGTAAAGGAACACTACATTTTCAATTTAGATACTGTTCCCAACATTTTATGGAAGTCTTACAAAGGACATTTAGGTTATGTCTTCATAATAACAAGAATTTCTTTGAAAGCTTAAAATTTCAACAAAAATACTTAAGTATCAGGTAACTCAAATGCACATAAGGACTTTTAAGGAGAACAACTAGCTGTTTCATCTGTAATAGCAGAGGTTTGAATCAATGCTGAAAACAATCAGCGTATCAGAAAATGTGTTTGTTTTCATATATAGGTCAGGTGAAATCTGCTAGATACTAGTATTTACCATGGCATTCCCTGAGCTTTTTATTTGCATGAGCAGCCATACAAAATTTAAAATTTTTAGTTTCTTTCCTAACTGGATATGATCTTTTCTTACCTATGCAATCTTATTTTTCTCCAAGTGACTTGTCACGTCAATATGTGCCCTTCTCTCTCTTGACCTTGTTTAAATAACATCACAATTTTAGGATATTTTATCTGCTGCTGAGAGAGATTCAAATTAATATTAGCCTTCTGCTGATACTGTGTTTCACAGGGAAAATACATATGAAACTTAGGGATCTGAGAGGATTAGTAACCAGATTGTAAATCCCTTGAAATCAGTTTTATTTCCTCTCTCCGTTCCTCTTTCTCTTTTTTCCCCTTCACTATCACTTTCTTTTAATCTCTCACTTCCATAGCCCTCTCTGCCCTTTATAATTCCTTGTTTACACTCATGGGCAGAAAAAAAGAGGAAAATAATAAATAGCCAAAGAAATGTTATTTTAACATCTTGAGGCCTCACCTCTCTCGTATGCAAATAATTTAAACAGAATCTGGCCGGGATTTCCACAATGGGTCAGTTAAAATCCCACCATGTACCAAGAGCTCTGCTTTAGTGGGGGAAGGAAATCACCTGGGCCTTAGCTTCAACTCTGCTTGTATTTGGAGCGACCAAATGTGCAGTGTGGTAGAAAGTATAAGTACCCGAAACTTGAAGTAATTTAAAACAGTAAGAGTAGTGAAAATTATTTAATGCGTAAACGATCGTAAAAAAGGACATACAGTGACTTCTTAACATTATTTTTGTCAGTGGGATTTAAGGTGAATTTATTTTACTAGTAATGTTCAAAGTATTTTATATCTCTCAAATCAGTACGAAAAGTGGATATTTCCTTCCTCTACTTTTACCCTTATTTTTATTTTATTTCATTTTATTTTATAACTTAACACATTGTGTATCTACTAGGCTTCAGAATAATACTGAGGAAAGGGAAAATCTCTTAAGAGGACGGGGGGAATCAATAGATATGGGTCCCAGGCACACCAGCCATTCAACCTCCTTTTCTGTTCTTGTTGCTATTGTTATACATTATTTTGCAAAGACTCAGGCATCAAGATGATCACACTCTGAAAATGAAACAAAGAACTGAACAAAAGAAAGCTGCCCATCTCACAGATACTCAGCAGTCTGCAGTTCCCTGAAGTATAGCTTACTCCCCAGGTGGGCATTCATGTCTCAGAGGATGGGAGGGACCTACATCAATTCTCCTGAGAGATGAGCCCACCATCTAATGGATCTCGATGTCGGAAAGACTTCTATGATACCCATCTCACATCCTCCTCTCCTGAATTTCTTCTCATTACTCTCAGTTAGAGCCCTGCTTCAGGTGAGATAATTCTCCCGTCTCCTCCAGTCCCATCCCTTCCTGATTTTAGTAGATGCCTATCAGCTGCCCCCTAGTCTCTGCTTAACCAAGCTCTACACTTAGTTCTTTTAATCTTTCCTCATAAATCAGTTTCTCCAGGCCCTTAATCATTCTTGACAGATGATTTACCGAATAGTTTACCATCAGAATGTGAGATCCTTGTCTTTGAAAGTGTATCAATATAAATTATTAAAAAAAAAAAAAACATTATTGGTACTGAGTCCTTAGGGAGAGAGAGAGAGAGAGAGAGAGAGAGAAACACAATAAGTCTTTAAGGAGATCTAGAAAAAGAATTCCAGAGTCTTAAATGAAAATACACAAATAATTGCTATGTTACCAAGAGCTCTGAGCCAAAACGAGAAAAAGTATCTTGCCCACTTCATGGAAAGTCAAAATAAATGCTATTTCTAAAAGGTATACTGACCGTTTAATATTTCATGTAGTAGTTAAGTCAAGGAACTTTTGAAAAAAGTTTTACTGCAACTCTGTGAAAACATAAACAAGTTCTAGTAATAAAAGCCAGCTATATCCCCAGGCAGTGCTTGCCTCACCTTCATGCTCTTGGCAGGGGTACTTGTGAAGGAGGTGGAGGGAAGAAGAAAAAGAACACTGTATTTGCCGTACAGCGTTGCATATAAACTTCCCAACGTGGCCTAGGAACTTCTCAAAAGCTTTCTGATCTTTTTACAGCCTGACACCATGTTCCTCTACAGTGACTTCATGGCTTTTAAGGATAGGAGTCCAATGGCACTAGTATCTTAAAATGCTCCCAACCCATCAAAATTTGGCATTTGATACTTTTCCTTAACAAACTTAAGTTTCCAACGTTTTCTTTGGGTTTTGAAGAGTTCAGCCTTAGATCTCAGATAAGTTTCTATGTGTTTACAAACTGTGAGGCCAACCCCGTGAGTAGCACCCTATAAAAGAGGCCTGACTGGTAAGGTGGCTTTACTGCAGGGAAGTTGGATAGAGAATTAAAAGAGAGACAAAATAGAAAACAGTCTGGATTCAAGCAGCAAGGCTTTCTTTTTCATTTTCTCGAGGTTCAGCAATTTGCACCTCCTTCCCCATCCCTTACGGGTCTGCTCTAACCAATAATTTTCCCCACAAGACCTAAAAAGGAAAAAAAGAAATCTAACCTTCCCCATGATGCATCAGGAGCTGGGGCTGCTGAGCTACCTCCCTAGAGACAGAAGCACGGCCTCTTTGTTTCTAAAGTACCAACAAGGCAGGTGGAGATTCTGTGTTGCAGGGTCTCAAGCAGGCAGAGCAGAGACCACTATCCAATCCTTCTTCCCAAGGGAAGCAAGTGGCACTAGACGTACGGATTGGAACACTGACATCGTCTCATTCAGGGTCTGCGAGAGCAGCCTCTCTAACTTCCTGCGGTAAACAACCCATCCATCGCTTTTGTCTTCTTTTGCTTTTGTTTTTACATCCATCGTGGACCTCTACGTGTCCTACTGGCCGTGACGGGTACACAGCTTCACAGTATGCAATAACCCCACACAAGGTCAACAGCATCTGAACTAGTCCGCTCCTTCTTCAGAGAAAGGAAGGCACTGCTCATGCACTCGAATGCCGTGGCAGCGTCAAATTGCTATAAAAGTTGCTAACCATTCCCTTCAGTTTCTGTACTTACCATGTCGTGGAACATTTCTAAACAGTTTCGAACTGTCACCCAGCCACCACACTCTGAATGGAGCAGGGTCAGCAAACTAGGCCAATGGGCCAAATCCCACCCAACGCAAGCTTTTGTAAATACAGCTTTGTCAGACACTTATGAATTGTCCATGGATGCTTCCCATTACCATGGCAGAACTGAGTAGTTGTGACAGAGTGTGGCCTGCAAGCCTAGACTATTTATTATCTGGCCCTTTAAGAAACAGTTTATGGACCACTGTTGAACTAGAGCACATCAGGTAACAGAAAGAGGGGGTAAATTTCAGCAAAGTGTACACCACCCACCCTGATGCCACCCTTCCAAGAAGAGATGAGGTTTGATATTTCTCACAAGCTGCTTGTTCTGGACTGGACTATTCTTTCCAGAAAGGAAGATGCCAAGGTGTTTACTTTGTACTCCAGCACACAGGCCTAGGAAGGATTTACACATCAATTATCAAGAAGAAAACCTTTCTGGACCTTCTGTGTGTGTGTGTGTGTGTGTGTGCTCCCTGCATGTGGGTATACAAAACCATTCCAAGGCTGAACCAAGTCACTACAAACTTGCTGTGAGAATAACCAGCTAAAGCCCACTGACGATGTTCATAAAGGAGTCCTTTTGTTAAAGAAAGAAACTCAGGAAGAGGGAGGGAAGAGGCGGAGAGGAGGTGCAGCCTGCCTTTAAGAGGGCTCTAGCGCTTCAATCAGAAACAGCTGTGGCCAGTTTAATGCTATCACAGGGCTCATATAGATGTGACATCACACACAACTAGAGCTTGGCCAAGGAGTTTTACTGGCAAATACCTTAAACTCTAAAGATTTGGTTACAAATTTGTATGTGGCATATGTTTTCTGAATGAATTCACAACTGAGAGCCAACACCATAGCACAACCCCGTCTAGTAAACAGGGTGGTGGGTTGTTTTTTTTTTTGCGGTACGCGGGCCTCTCAATGTTGTGGCCTCTCCCATTGTGGAGCACAGGCTCCGGACGCGCAGGCTCAGCGGCCATAGCTCACGGGCCCAGCCGCCCCGCGACACGTGGGATCTTCCCGGACCGGGGCACGGACCCGCGTCCCCTGCATCGGCAGGCGGACTCTCAACCACTGCGCCACCAGGGAAGCCCGGGGGGGGGGTTTTTTTTTAAGCTTTGAATTAAAATCTTTATTAATTTTCAGCTAAAGGGAAGTAAATGAATTTGCCATCATCCCAGTTTATTACATGTCTAACTAGAAAGATTTTCACAATCAGACCAGTATCCTGGCCAAGTAGGAGGAATGGGGAGGCACTTTATATTCTAATTTCAAACTGCAGGGTGTCCCAGGTGTACTGTATAGCATTTCCTGCAATTTACCAGCAAAATAAGCAGTCTACAGGAATGTGTTTGCCATACTGTACATTTGTATTAATTACCCAGCAGGATAAAGTGATTTCTTTGTGATAGAAAGAGTTGTGGATCTACAGGAAAATCATTAAACCAAACTGGGAAAAAACAGACACTTTTCTGTTGTTAGGCAGTTTGGCTGGATTCAGGATTGGAGGCTGGAAGTATGTAACTGGTAGCATTTTTCTCACACTCTCTCAGTTTTCTCCGGGAAAGGAGAATAGCCACTCCAACCAAAACTAGCAACCAATGCTGCAAGTGCCAAAGTGGCCACCAAGGGGTCCCAGGAAGTCTGGGACACGGTGCCTTCCTTCGAGCAGTGTGATCTCCTCAGAAGGTAACTCGGGATATGCAAAGTTACAACAAGGAAGCAAAGGAACCAATGCTAAGTGGAAAAGACAATAAGTACCAGAAAGTTCAGCGGTGGAGAGAGGGCTGCAAAATGAAGTGGTGAAAGAAGGCTTTATGGAAACGGCCGAGTTCAGGCAGATCTCAAAGAAGTGTAATCCAGGTAGGCCTGGAGAATGGGAATTCCAGGCAGTGAGGTGCAACAGGGAAAGGAGGGGGAGGAGCCAGGTAAGAGCAGCAGGGTTTCAGGTAACAAAGCGTGGTCGGAGAGGACGCAATGTGCACTCAGTGCGAGAAGAGTGAAAAGGGATGGAGGGAGGGGGGCCGGGAAATAACCGCTATCGAGCACATACTTTGTTCCAGGTGCTTTATGAGCTAATTGAAGCAACACAATTCTTTGAGGTAGGTGTTATCATCATCCCCATTTTAGAGATGAGGAAACTGATGTTCACAAAAGGTAAATCAATTACCCAAGGTCCTGAGACAAATAAGGGAAATAGACATTCAGAACCACATCTGTTCACTCCGATGTGTATTTTTATGCTACCTGAATGGTTTGCAACCCTATTTGCCTATCAGAATCATGCTTGGAAATGTAAAATATAATAAACATTTAATACCTGCTCCAGGAGATCCTGAGGCAGTGGTTCTGGGCAGGGGTTTGGACCGTTCTCTGAAGCTCGGGCAGTAGGGTGGATTTTCCCCCTTACACAGTTACCCTGTTTGGGTGGACTTCTGTGCTTTGCCACGACCCTACGTACCCTCCATGCCCAAGGAGCTCTTTGCATCCACCCTGAAGTAATCTGATTGCCATACACTAAGAGCCCAACCCCACCTTTCAAATGTCCTCCACAAGCTAGAACTTCTACTGAAGACTGTGTGAGATGATCAACAAGAAGTTTCTGACCTCTGTCTTCATATAATATGGCGCCTTCACCTGAGTTTCAGAGGAAGCAGAGCCTAGGGCCCGGTGAATGCGCTTCGGTTTGCTTAGGAACTGAAAGCGCAGGAAAGCAAAGGGGGTGAGACAGGAAAGAGAGTGCACTGCTCAACTGGCCCCTGCTGGGGAGCGCATGTCCCTGCTCACCTCATGTTGTCCACTTGATCCTAAAAGGATGCTGTGTGACAGCTGTGTCTCACAACACTTGGTTAGTGGTAGGAGGGGGGGAGATTTATCTGCTGGCTTCTGCCTATACCGTTGGTCAAAGGCTCATTCCACGGGGCATTAGCTTCCCCACGCTCTGGGGCTGTACACACGTGAGTCCTCAACGGTCCTGCAGCATCACTCACACTGGCATCAACAGTGGGAAAAGCCAGGGTAGGGGGAGGATGCACACAGACCTGTTCACCCCTGAAGTGGTAGCTGTGTAGCCCAAAGCTCCCCACATGAGCTGAGATCGTCTGAGGTGGCGCGTGACGGTCTGACTCATATGTTAAGACTTCTCTCCTAATTTCACGAAAATCGCATTTTTTTTAAGATCCTCAGGTAGTTGTCCAAAAGAAAGCACCATGGTACTAGAAGAAGGAACAATAAGAAATGGAGCAAAAAGTCCTAAAAATCAAGTGCACCTTCCCCTGCCCTCTCAGAGCTTTCCCCGGGATCTATCAGGGCCATACTTCATCTTAGACGAATGTGGAACAGGCAGACGCGGCAGGCTTTACTCACCAAATAAGAAACTTTGCTATGGGAATATCAACTGATGTCAAATAATAGCTGTACTATGGGATATCTGCACCCTTCTCCAGGGGAAGAAAGGCCTGGAATCATGTCAGAATGTGTCTTTCCTCATTTCACTATTTTCCTATTTCCTCTGCTAGGTAAAGATGTACACACTGTATAAACAAAGACTGAACATATCAAATAGAGTTACAGGATGTTCACAGAATAAATAAACAAACAAATCCTGATTAATTATCCATAGCATAAACCAGTGGTTCTCAAGCTTTAGCATGCATCAGGATCACCAGAAGAGGTTGGTAGAACAGAATCACCTTGGAAGGGTTGGCAGAACACAGAACACAGGTGTGTCCAAAGGTTGCTGATGCCGCTCTACCCTGGGACCGTACCATGTGAACTAGTGACGTAAACTAACCCGAATCTGTCACTTTTCATCAAATGACTACGAACCTGATGATTATGGGAAAATGTAGAGATTATTTGATTTTTCTGAGTAATTTATGTTTGACTCAAAAACCTTCTGGTTGAGGATTTTGACATGAGTGTATTAACCCTTTCCATTCAGGGTGTGGCTCGAGGACCAGCAGTGTAAGCATTGGCTGAGAATTCATTATGCATGCAAATTCTCAGCACCAGCCCACAATCACTGAATCGAAATTTGCATTTTAACAAGAAACTCTGGGTAACGTGTGTGCACGTTAAAGTATGGAAAGCACTGTCCTAACCCATTTTTTTTGCTTTAGTAAGAATAGGGATGAATGTATCAATACAACTGTGGAGATCATGGAGTACTTCTCCATCATCCCTGAGTTCCAGGACAGAAGTAGGACTTGTAAAGATTGCATTCATTCTAAAACTGACCTCAGAGCATTCCAGTGTAATTGTCTTCTTTCTTTTTTATAAATAATTGTTTGCAATTGTGATTAGTCAATAAAAACTCCTGACGTCACTGTACTTTCTTGTCTCAAAATCCAGTAGGGTCTGGGACCAGAAAGGTAAAGGTTAACGGTCAAATGCTCTCTGTATCACATATTTTTTGGGTGAAGATAGTGATACTATTAAAACAAGAGGTTGACAACTTGTTCAGTAAACTTGTTCAGTAAAAAACCAGATCTTCAGTATGGCTTTCTAGGCCATCCAGTCTCTGGAACAACTACCCAACTATGCTGTGGTAGCCTGAAGGAGCTTCCCAAACTTACGGGTAGCACTGAGTTCTAACAAACTTTCTTACAACAGCAGGTATGGAGCAGGTTTGGTCTATGGGACATAATTTGCTGGCCTCTGTTTTAAACTCTTTGAGCCTAAGTTTCCTTAGGTCTGTAAAACGGGCTTAGAAAAACCTACCTGGGAAGGCGTGTGTGAAGATTAACCCAAATAATGCGTGCAGAAGTGTCCGGCAGAGGAGTTTAATATTGTGAATTCCCTGATTCCTTTACATTTCCCCTAAAATTCACGTGCAGAAAAATTCTAATTAATTGACCGTTTTGATTAGACAAGTTCCAGTTAATTCAGTTCCTACACAGGCACACACAGACTCTCTCTGTCTCTCTCTCACACTCTCTAGAAGCCAGCATACCCCTCCAAGCAGTGGTTTTGAGGTGAATGTGATCAAAGAGAGGAACACAGATATGGAAAATTTGTTGAATTTTTGACTTGCATCATTTCTGATTTCTGTATCTTTTCAGGATGCTCTGGATCTAGGAGAACTTTCACCACTATCATATGACGATCAAACTGAGAAAAATGTAGCAGGGGCTCCATGAAGGTACATGTTTGTATATATATACAAGCAGCTGTGGCATACCCGGAGGAATTGAAGCCTGATGAAGAAGCTGGTGAAAATACAGTGACTGAAGGTGAAAGGGAAAAGGACAGGTTAGGAGGGAGGACAGAGAAAAGCTCTCCTTATGAACGAAACCTCCTGTGAGGTTAGGGGCACAGAGGCTAATTGGACTTTTTATCCTGAGACTGGGTGCATGGGATAGCTAATTGATTCAGAAGTTACTAAAATGCACCAGCAGAATTGGATCCCCCTTCACCTTATGATCAGGCAAACTCCTGCAGAAGGGGACTTGGCCCAGTGAGTTCTCCCATATATAATCTGAACTTCGTCCTATGGCTTCCTTGCACCCCTCACACCCCAGCACGGCTCAGCTCCTTCCACAAAACAACCTACCGTGTGTCAATCCAGTCATGTTTCCTGAACACTCTGCACTCCTGAATCCTCGCTGAACCAAATATTCTGGTTTTGAGGCACCCTGTACCCCACGTTTGAGCCACCACCTTTCTCTTTTTTTTTTTCTTTGGAGGGTAGATTTTATGTGCTTCTTTTCAAGGTCATAAAGAAATTAAACCAAAGCCCCACCTCCCTTTCCTTTTCATATACTCTGAATAGTTCTAGAGAAATTTTCTAGAGAAAATAGAGCTTAATTTCTTGGAGGTGTTTTGTTGACAAGAAAATGGAAAGCATGTGTCCCAGCCTCACTTATTGTGCTTCCAAGTAATGAAAGTATTTAAGAAGGTACAATTATGATCTTGGCAAGCACCTGGGGCTCTTGGAACTGTTTTTTCACACTGAATAAACACTGCAGATAATCTGTTTACGTTACACTGTTCTGAAAAGCTATCTACAACAAAAGGCCACAACCATCCTTTAGTTTCCTTTTCTTGAAAGGAAAAAAAAATATATTGCACTAATAATTTGCTGAAAATGATTTCATTGTCTCCATTTTCACTCTAGCCAGACAGAAAGAAGTTTTAGTAAAGGAGTTTATGGGTTTCTTATTTTCCGCCACTTTTAACTGAACAGTGCAATCCATTTTTTTCTAGTTACCTGAAATTCTTATTGTTGACACTCCCTGGTGACCCAGGGTCACTTTCGTGCCCTGAAAAATTAACTCTAACTCCCTTTGAATAATGTACCTCCAATCCATTTCATCCTCTCAACTTGATTGACTTTGATTAAATGGTACCTTAAGTTTCGTGCAGACCTGGTACAGCAACAGAAAAGAGCACGCAATCCATTTCTCTTTAGGCCAAAAAATGAGAGGAAATGGTAAGGAGTCACTGAGTTGGAAACATGCAGAAAAATGCATGTCTGCAGCTTGACTTTAAATTGTACAGATGCTATGGAGAATTATTCCCCTACTGTAGTAGAATGCATCCGAAAGCCTAGAAAGTTGACACAGGAAGAAAAGAATCAATGGCATGTTCACATGTTTTTGCAATGTTGTGAGATTCAGTGAGCAAGTTGCAGGACCTTACGCTCCGCCTCTGTTGCCCTTAGGAAACATGTGGGAGGAATCGCAGTGCCACAGGTTATGTTTCTGGAGTCAAATACTAATAAAAGTGAAAGAAAGAATTCTTTGTGATCTAGTCCATCCTTTTCAATTTGCAGGTGTGGGGACTGGGGTCTTGAGAGCTGAGGTCAGACCATCTGCTGATTCTATGTGGTGTCCTTCTGCTCCACCCAATGGCCTCCTTTTTTCAGTGGTGAATATCCTCCTGGTGCTGAGAACCATTTAGCTCATGGGGGTCCCTAAGCCTCTAACCACTAGGGGGCAAAAATAACCCAGCACTCTCAGTAATTCATCCCAGCTGAGCAGCCCCATTTCCTCCAGCCCCATCCCAGGAAGTCTCTTTTTAGAGATGTTTTGAATTAAGAAGTTGCAATAACATTCTCACAGTCCCTCTCAGCTCTGTGGGTTGGCCTCACCGAAGGCAAAAGGAATTCACAGCAGCCCCCTGAACAGCCTGGGGCCTGTTTCTCCAGCAGTTAGTTATAAAGAGAGAAACCCATTGTCAGAAATGACCGTCTGGTTCTACGTCTCAGCCCAATATCTGGTGCATCCAAGACCATTATCAGAGCAGAGAGAGATGGGAGGCTGTCTGTATCTGCTTCCTGTTCCTTTAGGAGTTGGGGGTTGGGACAATCTGGTGTTCCTGCCTTTCATAGCTAAGAGAACAAATGTAATCAAGGATGCTGTGAGAAGAGTCAATGAAGGGAAGGGAAGTCTTAAGGAGGTAGAGACTGGTGATGCTTTCCCATACATACATAGCCCCTTGGTAAGTGCCTTGTACACTTCTGTGTGTTGAATAATAAATGCATGATGACTGAGTGAGTCTATTATGAGTTTCTTCCCAGGATATTGGTGGGGTATGGAGAGAAGAATTTATTAGCCCATCTTACAGATGAGAAGTGAGGGAGAGGAAGTGGCTCTCCCAAGACCACCACATGAATCGACTCAACCTTTTAACTGAAGTAAAACTGAGGTCATGTGCTCTTATAGACCACAATGCTTGAGTTAGCAACACTCTAAAATTTCCCCATACTTGATAATGTGATACACGGACTTGGCAGGAAAAAAGCATTTCTTTTTTTCAGAACCAGTGCCAATCTCATATTATTACCCACTTGACTCTATGCTTAGGGATAAATATTACATTTTTGTAAAGAATGTCGTAACAGCACTTTCATACTTGTTTTAGTTTCATACTATGACATCATGTGATATAGGAGGAGTCTCTGATTCCTCAACTGGGTATTAAAAAAATCTGAAAATAGGGACTTCCCTGGCGGTCTAGTGGTTAAGACTCCAAGCTTCTAATGCAGGGGGTGCAGGTTCGATCCCTGGTCAGGGAACTAGGATCCCACATGCTGTGTGGCACAGCCAAAAAGAAAAAAAAATCTGAAACTATAAGAACTATTTTTGGAAAACATTGGCTTAAACTGTATTTGCCAGTTTTCCCTTGGCACAGGGACTTTTGAAGCAAAGATTCCAGATTACATTGCAAATTATATTTATTTACTTCTATTAAGACTAACGGGGAAGGAGATGCTCACTGGTGGGGAAGGAAAGCATTTTAGACCAGAGGGAATTATATTCTGAATATTACTCTGCTGTTCAGAGGAGAGTCTAAAACTCAGATTGTCTTTTTGCTTTAAAGACAATTTTCATACACATACACACACATTAAGAAAGAAAAACCCCACAACTTTGCTTCTATTTTTGTAGGTATAACTGAAGAATACAAAGATGCTTAAATATTCCCCAAGTTTCTCTCCTTCTTCTACCTGCACCCCAAATCTGGAAACAGCATTTAAGCAAACAGCACACACAAAGGCATGTATATCCACAGTGCCACACCGGGAGAGGAGTTATCCATTTGGCACGGAATAGGTTTTTCTTTCTGACAGCAATTTTTCTGACTCACAACCATAGACGTCACATTAATAAGTCCAAGGGAACAAAAAAATACCCAAGCTGGACAAGATCCCAGTCATTATATGCAAAATGGAGAGAAGGAAAGCCAGAGGAAGCGGGGGGCGGGGGGGGACCCACTCTTTGATGGGGAAGAAAAACGGCACGAAAAGGGAGACTTAGAAAGACGTGTCATGGGACCCACTTTAACCCTGCCTCCTCTGGTACATTTAGCACCTCTGCCATCAACTCCCCACATCTCTTCATGGGCTCAGCCACTGGCATTTTAGACCCCTCCAGGAGTCCCACCGTCCTTCCAAATAGTGTACAAGTGGCACAGAGAGTGTGGCAACTTCAAAACATTGAAAAGAAAAAGGAATCTCCTTCCCCGCCACCATCATTTTTAAAAATGGCAACTGATGTCGCCTGATGCGGAGGCTTGGAAACCCGATTATACCACATTTCATTCAAGCGTCAGCAATTGGAATGATAGTGCCTGACAGTGAAGCCCCTCTGTGAAATGATGCCGCCATTTTAGTTTGTATTGGCCCAGGGTCTTCATAAATTCAGGCTTGGAGTGGAGCCCAGTACTATTTCCTTTCAAGGTCTTTGCTTCCCATGTCCTTTTTCTCAGTTCTTGCTGCTCAGTCCTTTTCTTTGCTACTGTGGCTGGGGCCATCTCGCCCTCTCCTCCTCTGCCTTGGCTGGCCTGTGACACCAGTGGCTGCTCTCTTTACTGAACAACAAACGCATCATTGGAACATTTTCCACACTCCTTGTGCCAAATGTTTTATGTATTTGGCCTCGAGCAGCCTTTTGGATGGTGTGACGAGGAGCCACTGAAAAACCACGCGGCGGCCCCTAGCTCACATATTCTAAGGAATTTTGCATATCATCGCCACTGTTATTAGTAGCCGCCATTCATTGAGAGTAATGTGCACTTCTGAGTTTTAACTAGAACAGCTTTTCTTTTCAGAATGTTTTCCTACGAAGGGCCTCCCCATCATCCTTTATGGTCATTAACAGTTAACTAAATGGAGTGCTTACCGACCTAGACCTTCCAGTCATGCAGGCGGACGCTAGTGGCTGTGACGTCCTCCCCAACTTGCCGCGCAAAGGGGCAGTCAACTCCCGTGTACTTACTCGGCTCTTCAGAAGGTGGCAACCGCATCTCTGATGACTCAGGCAAGAAAAGATGTGGCGTGCCTACATGAAAACATGGGTTGGAAGGATGGACTTAGTTTTATTCATAATAACTGACCATTCCTCAGTTATCTGCAGCATACCTCCTGTTAGACAAGGTTTGTCATCTCTTCCCACCATCTGAGGGACTTTCAGGGATGTCTTCTCTCTCTCTCTTTCTTATTCACCAAACCTGTCTGCATGTTCCTGGCAGAATATTAATATCAGAGCAGAACTCAGCCAACTTTCATCTCTGATCAGTGATCACTTATCCCGTAAGCCCTGGAATATTGACCTATATATCTGGGTTGAGAAATAGGACGGTGATCCCAATCTTTTTCTTGGAGCTCACTTCCCACCTTTTTATTTCTGGCTTGGCTAGTCCTTTTGGACACAGACACTTGGCTCCTGACATCAAATTCACTGTAGCTTCAGTCACCCTCCAATAAACTACCAAGAACAGGGCCTTTCAGCCAACTGGAGTTGGTCATAAAGTGTGAGCAATAAATAAATATTGAAGAGTTTGGCTGTTGCCATACCATAACCTAGCCTATTCTGACAGTGAGGTAAACATGAAATAATTTTCAATGGAAAAAAAGCACAGAAAAGGAAGTGATGAAGCCTCTGAAAATTGAGAGAGACTGGTTAGGGGAGATTTCTCAGGGCAACAGCTGAGAGGGGGTAGGAGGTAGAGGGCATGAATAGGAATTTGCCAGATATAAGACTGGCAGGGAATTCCAGACCAGAGTGATGACGTGTAGAGAATCGTGTTGTGTTTGGGGAAATTTTAATTATTTTTATAGATACAGAATGAAGTGCTGTTGGGGAAATGAGAGAGAGATGAGCTCTGAAAGGTGGTTTGGACTTGGATCATTCATACCAACCTTCCTGGGACAGTCAGTATACCCCTGTTGTCCTGGTGTCCCTTTTACTCTCAAGGATATCCCAGTTTACATGATAAATTATATGGCCATCCTACTTGTATATCATTATTATAAGACTGGTTTTTATATTATAGATGATGGGGAGTCAACAGGAAGGAGATAAGATTAGATTTAGATTATAGAAATAATCCTTTCACAGCCAAGTTTTGTAGTGACTGCTAGGTACCTCTCAATGTTCTTTGTATCCTTCCTTAGAAATAAGAACCCTGATGCATAGCAAGCCCAATATTATCTAGCTAAAAGACTAGGTGACCCAGCCTCCTTTGCAACTCAGTATGGCCATTGACCAAGTTTTGGCCACAGAGATGAAAGTGAAAGTGTTACATGGAATATTTGAAAAGTCTCTTTAAGGAGTGAGGGGGTACACTTAATTGGATCACAAGTACAGACTCATAACATTGGTAATGCAAAGCCTTAACTTAGGAGAATACAGGCCCTGGATGACTTAATGGAGTTACCCTGGAAGCCCTAGATTGCCTCCTTACAAACTACTCTTATGTGGGAGATAAGTACATTTGTTTTATTTAGGCAATGTTTTAGGATCTTTCTATAATAGGCTACTGAACAAATTGGGAACCTATAGTTCAACTTTTCAACAAGACTCAGTTAGGCATCAATCCATTGGAGAGGTATAAGAAGCAACCATTTTGGTCCAGGACTCAGTGTCATCCTCTAAGCCAACTTTATCAAGGAGTCCCATATCTTGAGAGCTATTGGACTCTCACAGATAAAAATGATCATTTTCCGTTTGTCTCCTTGGGTCTCATGTCCTTTGACTAGAAGCTTTTAGTCAGAAAGCTCTCCTTAGAAACTTAGCTCTTGGATTCGGTTTTGTGCATTTTAATAATTCAACTGAAAAATCTATTGTATTTTAAAATACTCTCTGTTGACTGTGTAGTGAGACTGATTTTTTATTTTTTACATCTTTATTGGAGTATAATTGCTTTACAATGCTGTGTTAGTTTCTGCTTTATAAGAAAGTGAATCAGTTATACATATACATATGTCCCCATATCTCCTCCCTCTTGCGTCTCCCTCCCTCCCACCCTCCCTATCCCACCCATCTAGGTGGTCACAAGCACCGAGCTGATCTCCCTGTGCTATGCGGCTGCTTCCCACTAGCTATTTATTTTACGTTTGGTAGTGTATATATGTCCATGCCACTCTCTCACTTTGTCACAGCTTACCCTTCCACCTCCCCCTATCCTCAAGTCCATTCTCTAGTAGGTCTGTGTCTTTATTCCCATCTTACCCCTAGGTGCTTCATGACTTTTTTTTTCTTTCTTAGATTCCATATATATGTGTTAGCATACGGTATTTGTCTTTCTCTTTCTGACTTACTTCACTCTGTATGACAGTCTCTAGGTCTATCCACCTCACTACAAATAACTCAATTTCATTTCTTTTTATGGCTGAGTAATATTCCATTGTATATGTGTGCCACATCTTCTTTACCCATTCATCCAATGATGGACACTTAGGTTGTTTCCATCTCCTGGCTATTGTAAATAGAGCTGCAATGAACATTCTGGTACATGACTCTTTTTGAAATATGGTTTTCTCAGGGTAAACACCCAGTAGTGGGATTGCTGGGTCATATGGTAGTTCTATTTGTAGATTTTTAAGGAACCTCCATACAGTTCTCCATAGTGGCTGAACCAATTCACATTCCCACCCGCAGTGCAAGAGTGTCCCCTTTTCTCCACACCCTCTCCAGCATTTATTGTTTCTAGATTTTTTGATGATGGCCATTCTGACTGGTGTGAGATGATATCTCATGGTAGTTTTGATTTGCATTTCTCTAATGATTAATGATGTTGAGCATTCTTTCATGTGTTTGTTGGCAATCTGTATACCTTCTTTGGAGAAATGTCTATTTAGGTCTTCTGCCCATTTTTGGATTGGGTTGTTTGTTGTTTTGTTATTGAGCTGCATGAGCTGCTTGTAAATTTTGGAGATTAATCCTTTGTCAGTTGCTTCATTTGCAAATATTTTCTCCGATTCTGAGGTTGTCTTTTGGTCTTATGGTTTCCTTTGCTGTGCAAAAGCTTTGAAGTTTCATTAGGTCCCATTTGTTTATTTTTGTTTTTATTTCCATTACTCTAGGAGGTGGGTCAGAAAGGATCTTGCTGTGATTTACACCATAGAGTGTTCTGCCTATGTTTTCCTCTAAGAGTTTGATAGTTTCTGGCCTTACATTTAGGTCTTTAATCCATTTTGAGCTTATTTTTGTGTATGGTGTTAGGGAGTGATCTAATCTCATACTTTTATATGTACCTGTCCAGTTTTCCCAGCACCACTCATTGAAGAGGCTGTCCTTTCTCCACTGTACATTCCTCCCTCCTTTATCAGATAAGGTGACCATATGTGTGTGGGTTTATCTCTGGGCTTTCTATCCTGTTCATTGATCTGTATTTCTGTTTTTGTGCCAGTACCATACTGTCTTGATTACTGTAGCTTTGCAGTATAGTCTGAAGTCAGGGAGCCTGATTCCTCCAGCTCCGTTTTTCATTCTCAAGATTCCTTTGGCTATTCGAGGTCTTTTGTGTTTCCATACAAATTGTGAAATTCTTTGTTCTAGTTCTGTGAAAAATGCCAGTGGTAGTTTGATAGGGATTGCATTGAATCTGTAGATTGCTTTGGGTAGTAGAGTCATTTTCACAATGTTGATTCTTTCAATCCAAGAACATGGTATATCTCTCCATCTATTTGTGTCATCTTTTATTTCTTTCATCAGTGTCTTATAATTTTCTGCAAACAGGTCTTTTGTCTCCTTAGGTAGGTTTATTCCTAGATATTTTATTCTTTTTGGTGCAATGGTAAATGGGAGTGTTTTCTTGATATCACTTTCAGATTTTTCATCATTAGTGTATAGGAATGCCAGAGATTTCTGTGCATTAATTTTGTATCCTGCTACTTTACCAAATGCATTGATTAGCTCTAGTAGTCTTCTGGTAGCATCTTTAGGATTCCCTATGTATAGTATCATGTCATCTGCAAACAGTGACAGCTTTACTTCTTCTTTTCCAATTTGGATTCCTTTTATTTCCTTTTCTTCTCTGATTGCTGTGGCTAAAACTTCCAAAACTATGTTGAATAAGAGTAGTGAGAGTGGGCAACCTTGTCTTGTTCCTGATCTTAGTGGAAATGCTTTCAGTTTTTCACCATTGAGGATGACGTTGGCTGTGGGTTTGTCATATTTGGCCTTTATTATGTTGAGGAAAGTTCCCTCTACGCCTACTTTCTGCAGGGTTTTTATCATAAATGGGTGTTGAATTTTGTTGAAAGCTTTCTCTCCATCTATTGAGATGACCATATGGTTTTTCTCCTTCAATTTGTTAATATGGTGGATCACGTTGATTGATTTGCATATATTGAAGGATCCTTGCATTCCTGGAATAAACCCCACTGGATCATGGTGTATAATCCTTTTAATGTGCTGTTGGATTTTGTTTGCTAGTATTTTGTTGAGGATTTTTGCATCTATGTTCATCAGTGATATTGGCCTATAGTTTTCTTTCTTTGTGACATCCTTGTCTGGTTTTGGTATCAGGGTGATGGTGGCCTCGTAGAATGAGTTTGGGAGTGGTCCTCCCTCTGCTATATTTTGGAAGAGTTTGAGAAGGATAGGTGTTAGCTCTTCTCTAAATGTTTGATAGAATTCGCCTCTGCAGCCATCTGGTCCTGGGCTTTTGTTTGCTGGAAGATTTTAAATCACAGTTTCAATTTCAGTGCTTGTGATTGGTCTGTTCATATTTTCTATTTCTTCCTGATTACGTCTTGGCAGGTTGTGCATTTTTAAGAATTTTTCCATTTCTTCCAGGTTGTCCATTTTATTGGCATAGAGTTGCTTGTAGTAATCTCTCATGATCTTTTGTATTTCTGCAGTGTCAGTTGTTACTTCTCCTTTTTCATTTCTAATTCTATTGATTTGAGTCTTCTCCCTTTTTTTCTTGATGAGTCTGGCTAATGGTTTATCAATGTTGTTTATCTTCTCAAAGAACCAGCTTTTAATTTTACTGATCTTTGCTATCGTTTCCTTCATTTCTTTTATTTCTGGTCTGATATTTATGATTTCTTTCCTTATGCTAACTTTGGGGTTTTTTTGTTCTTCTTTCTCTAATTGCATTAGGTGCAAGGTTAGGTTGTTTATTCAAGATGTTTCCTGTTTCTTAAGGTAGGATTTTATTGCTATAAACTTCCCTCTTAGAACTGCTTTTGCTGCATCCCATAGGTTTTGGGTCATCGTGTCTCTATTGTCATTTGTTTCTAGTTATTTTTTGATTTCCTCTTTGATTTCTTCAGTGATCTCTTGGTTGTTAAGTGGTGTATTGTTTAGTCTCCATGTGTTTGTATGTTTTACAGATATTTTCCTGTCACTGACATCTAGTCTCATAGTGTTGTGGTCGGAAAAGATACTTGATACAATTTCATTATTCTTAAATTTACCAAGGCTTGATTTGTGACCCAAGATATGATCTTTCCTGGAGAATGTTCCATGAGCACTTGAGAAAAATGTGTATTCTGTTGTTTTTGGATGGAATGTCTTATAAATATCAATTAAGTCCAACTTATTTAATGTATCATTTAAAGCTTGTGTTTCCTTATTTATTTTCATTTTGGATGATCTGTCCATTGGTGAAAGTGGGGTGTTAAAGCCCCTACTATGAATGTGTTACCGTCGATTTCCCCTTTTATGGCTGTTACTATTTGCCTTATGTATTGAGGTGCTCCTACGTTGGGTGCAGAAATATTTACAATTGTTATATCTTCTTCTTGGATTGATCCCTTGATCATTATGTAGTGTCCTTCTTTGTCTTTTCTAATAGTCTTTATTTTAAAGTCTTTTTTGTCTGATATGAGAATTGCTACTCCAGCTTTCTTTTGGTTTCCATTTGCATGGAATATCTTTTTCCATCCCCTTACTTTCAGTCTGTATGTGTCTCTAGGTCTGAAGTGGGTCTCTTGTAGACAGCATATATATGGGTCTTGTTTTTGTATCCATTCAGCCAGTCTGTGTCTTTTGGTGGGAGCATTTAATCCATTTACATTTAAGGTAATTTTCGATATGTATGTTCCTATTCCCATTTTCTTAATTGTTTTGGGTTTGCTATTGTAGGTCTTTTCCTTCTCTTGTGTTTCTTGCCTAGAGAAGTTCCTTTAGCATTTGTTGTAAAGCTCGTTTGGTGGTGCTGAACTTTCTCAGCTTTTGCTTGTCTGTAAAGGTTTTGATTTCTCCATCAAATCTGAATGAGATCCTTGCTGGGTAGAGTAGTCTTGGTTGCAGGTTTTTCTCCTTCATCACTTTCAGTATGTCCTGCCACTCCCTTCTGGCTTGTAGGGTTTCTGCTGAGAGATCAGCTGTTAACCTTATGGGGATTCCCTTGTGTGTTATTTGTTTTCCCTTGCTGCTTTTAATATGTTTTCTTTGTATTTAATTTTTGACAGTTTGATTAATATTTGCCATTGCGTGTTTTTCTTTGGATTTATCCTGTATGGGACTCTCTGCGCTTCCTGGACTTGCTTGACTATTTTCTTTCCTATATTAGGAAGTTTTCAACTATAATGTCTTCAAATATTTTCTCAGTTCCTTTATTTTTCTCTTCTTCTTCTGGGACCCCTATAATTCAAATGTTGGTGTGTTTAATGTTGTCCCAGAGGTGTCTGAGACTGTCCTCAGTTCTTTTCATTCTTTTTTCTTTATTCTGCTCTGCAGTAGTTATTTCCACTATTTTATCTTTCAGGTCACTTATCCTTTCTTCTGCCTCAGTTATTCTGCTATTGATCCCATCTAGAGTATTTTTAATTTCATTTATTGTGTTGTTCATCGTTGCTTGTTTCATCTTCAGTTCTTCTAGGTCCTTGTTAAATGTTTCTTGCATTTTCTCTATTCTATTTCCAAGATTTTGGATCATGTTTACTATCATTATTCTGAATTGTTTTTCAGGTAGACTGCCTATTTCCTCTTCATTTGTTAGGTCTGGTGGGTTTTTACCTTGCTCCTTCATCTGCTGTGTGTTTTTCTGTCTTCTCATTTTGCTTATCTTACTGTGTTTTTGGTCTTCTTTTTTCAGGCTGTAGGTTCGTAGTTCCCGTTGTTTTTGGTGTCTGTCCCCAGTGGCTGAAGTTGGTTCAGTGGGCTGTATAGGCTTCCTGGTGGAGGGGACTCGTGCCTGTGTTCTGGTGGATGAGGCTGGATCTTGTCTTTCTGGTGGGCAGGTCGACGTCTGGTGGTGTGTTTTGGGGTGCCTGTGGACTTACTATGATTTTAAGCAGCCTCTCTGCTAATGGGTGGGGTTGTGTTCCTGTCTTTCTAGTTGTTTGGCATAGGTTGTCCAGCACTGTAGCTTGCTGGTCGTTGAGTGAAGCTGGGTGCTGGTGTTGAGATGGAGGTCTCTGGGAGATTTTCGCCGTTTGATATTATGTGGAGCTGGGAGGTCTCTTGTGGACCAGTGTCCTGAAGTTGGTTCTCCCACCTCAGAGGCGCAGCACTGACTCCTGGCTGCAGCACCAAGAGCCTTTCATCCACACAGCTCAAAATAAAAGGGAGGAAAAGTAGAAAGAAAGAAAGAAGAAAAAATACAATAAAATAAAGCAAGATAAAATAAAGTTATTAAAATAAAAGATAATTATTAAGAAAAAAATTTTTAAGTAAAAAAAAAAGAAATAAAAAAACGGACGGATAGAACCTAGGACAAATGGTGAAAGCAAAGCTATACAGACAAAATCTCACACAGAAGAATACACATACACACTCACAAAAAGAGGAAAAGGGGAAAAAATAATAAATCTTGCTCTCAAAGTTCACCTCCTCAATTTGGGATGATTGGTTGTCTATTCATGTATTCCACAGATGCAGGGTATATCAAGTTGATTGTGGAGATTTAATCCGCTGCTCCTGAGGCTGCTGGGAGAGATTTCCCTGTCGCTTCTTTGTTCGCACAGCTGCCGAAGCTCAGCTTTGGATTCGGCTCCGCCTCTGCGTGTAGGTCCCAGGAGGGCATCTGTTCTTCGCTCAGACAGGACGGGGTTAAAGGAGCCGCTGACTCGGGGGCTCTGGCTCACTCAGGCCGGGGGGGAGGGAGGGGCACGGAGTGTGGGGCGGGCCTGCGGCGGCCGAGGCTGGCGTGACCTTCCACCAGCCTGAGGCGCGCCGTGTGTTCTCCCGGGGAAGTTGACCCTGGATCCAGTGACCCTGGCAGTGGTGGGCTGCATAGGCTCCCGGAAGCGGGGTGTGGATCGTGACCTGTGCTCGCACACAGGCTTCTTGGTGGCAGCAGCAGCAGCCTTAGCGTCTCATGCCCGTCTCTGGGGTCCGCGCTTTTAGCCGTGGCTCGCGCCCGTCTCTGGAGCTCCTTTAAGCGGCACTCTTAATCCCCTCTCCTCGCGCACCAGGAAACAAAGAGGGAAGAAAAAGTCTCTTGCCTGTTCGGCAGGTCCAGACTTTTCCCTGGACTCCCTCCCGGCTAGCCGTGGCGCACTAACCCCCTGCAGGCTGTGTTCACGCCGCCAACCCCAGTCCTCTCCCTGCGCTCCGACCGAAGCCCGAGCCTCAGCTCCCAGCCCCGCCCGCCCCGGCGGCTGAGCAGACAAGCCTCTCGGGCGGGGGAGTGCCGGTCGGCACCGGTTCTCTGTGCGGGAATCTCTCCCCGCTTTGCCCTCCACACGCCTGTGGCTGCGCTCTCCTCCGCGGCGCCGAAGCTTTCCCCCTCCGACACCCACGGTCTCCGCCCGCGAAGGGGCTTCCTAGTGTGTGGAAACGTTTACTCCTTCACAGCTCCCTCCCGCTGGTGCAGGCCCAGTCCCTATCCTTTTGTCTCTGTTTATTCTTTTTTCTTTTGCCCTACCCAGGTACATGGGGGGTTTCTTGCCTTTTGGGAGGTCTGAGGTCTTCTGCCAGCATTCAGTAGGTGTTCTGTAGGAGTTGTTCCACGTGTACGGGAGGAAGGTGGTCTCCGCGTCTTACTCTTCCGCCATCTTCTCCCTCTCCCCTTCAGTGAGACTGATTTTTAATTGGATGGGAATGTGTATGGAATACAGAGAAAGGAAAGCGGGGAAGGAAAGGGGAAAGCATTTACTTTTGAAGGGACAACAGCATTCTAAACTAAATGGCTATCACCAATTAAGTGCTTTGCTATGGATAAATGCACATTTCTACCTCTGCCACTGGACTTACTGTGTAAAAAGAGCAAAAGCAAAGAAGTGTTCCCTTCATGCAAGACTCCTGATCAGAGGAAATAGAAAAATATAGATGTAGATGATTTAATATATACATATTAAAGCAGCCAAAGGAAGAGTGTAAGGCAGGCAAGCAGTATATGTAAAGAAACAAAAGTAGATCTAACCAGATTATATATTAAATAAAAGGCAATGAATAAGCACTGAGTGAAATTTTATATGTGTACATTACACCAAACCAGTCAAAGATTCTGACCCCTGGCACTGCGGAAATGATGCAGCCATCTTCTTCTTTCTGATGCTTTCAATAAGATCATTCCCAAGAGAGCCAGGGGAAAATTCTCTCTCTCAATAAAATGTGAAACCGTCGGTATTATGAAAAAGCATACTAATAATTGGATAGTGTTGTGAAGTTACTTTCATAAAGCCTCCCTTTTCGCTTCCCTCCTCAGGTTTTAATATTGCCCAGTGAGTCCATCAAATCACAGGGGTTTTGTTGGAGATAGAAAGTTGCAGCCTTGATTGGTGGCCTTGAGAGGTGCGGGTCAACAATGCGCATATCAACAGAGATAAGTTGTGAATGATGCGCTCTGAGTTCCTAAACACAGCCCACCTGAAATGAGTATGCTTCTCAACAGCCTCTACCGTGAATAAAGGAGTCAAGGTGGTGCCTGGGCTCTCTTGGCAGAGGGGACAACGGGTTCCAAGTAGCAGGAGCCTTCAACTAAAGTCACCCTGAGCTCTACAAACCGAGGGCTACATGCTGAAGGACAGATAGGAAGGCTGTTACAATGGTGAAGTAGGGGACTCTGGAAGTTGAAGTCTTGTCAGTGGCAACGAAACTACATGGGAATGTGAGATTGGCCGAGAATGTGAAAGCAAAAGAAGTCTGCGACAGCAGCCAGGATGAATGAAAGTTTGCAGTCACAACAAATAGTACCAGTTGACAAGGTCTTTTAGAAACATGTCAGCGGAGGGAGTCCACATATAGTACCTCTTCTACACCTTTCCAAAACGGGGAGAAGAATGGGAGCAGGAAGTGGGATGTTGACAGTAAACATTCAAGACAAGGGAGGTGAAGAATTCTTTAAAAGCAACTGAGCCAAAGGCAACTCTTCCGTTTCAGGATAAGCCAAAGGGAATGAGTGCTGTTGGTCTGGCCAGGTGTTGAGCCTCCCTGTTCTCTGCTGCCCTTGTGTCCTGCTCACCACCGCCCCAAAAGCCACAACACAGATGGCACCACTCAGTCTCCTGCTTGACTGGATCACCTTGGCATGTTCTCTGGCTGCTTCGCTGAGGTCTTAATCTTCCACTTCCTCCCCCATACCTCATGGGGTCAGCTCTGCCATCTCCCAAGCTGACCAAAGAGTTCAGTGGAGGCACTGTCATGTTCCACCCAATTTCCAGCAGGTCAAATCCGTTTGAAACTGGTATCCACGATAAGACCGAAAGAGCAGAGGGGCAAATGTGATGTGTGTACGGGGATGAGGGAAATTCTATAGAGATGCGGATGGAGGAAGCTAGACTGCAGACCAGTGGATTTGCAAGCCTCTCAGGCTGACTTTAGCACTCACAAGTTGAGTCAGCTTCTCTCTAGGAAGTATGGGCTTTCTTCCTATGTTACACTCCAGAGTGCGACCCATCTCAATGCGCTCCAACTTTTCATATTTTGATGATCAAGATGTTTTCACTAGCAGTAACACCATATAGATAGGTTACAGAATAAGACAGTTGGCCTAGAGGAGTCTGGAGTTAGAGAGGAGGAGGGGGTGTTTGTGGGAAGAGCTGCAACACAAGCCATTTGCGTCTCTCTTCTTGACACTCTCCCAAAGGAACTGTGAACACGTATCTTCCCACATACTGAAGGGCTGGCAGAGAGTGTAAGCTCTAGGTGGAGTACGCTTTAATTTTTAAAACCAACAGTAGACCATAGTGTGTTCAGGTTTAGGATACTATGTCATCTTATTCCTTCTACTCCTGGGGTTTCATGGCCCATTTATTCCCCTTCCTTTCAGGTATCCAGGGTGTTTGTCCAAGTGGAGAGGCTCTGATCTCTGAAATAATAGTGCTTGGAGGTAATATGTTTTTCAGGGAAAGCTTTAATCATTTTTTCCATAGGTATCAGAGAGCTGAATCCTGAAACCACTGGGTAGAGGGGAGGGATGCACCAGCTTCACGTGGTACCTGCCTATTTAAAGGTGCATTTACTCTTGCTTAGGAAGACCTAAAGAAGCTTCGACTCTTAAACTCCTTTCCTTGGTCTTGACTCTTCCTTGTCAGATCTCATACAACCCAACCAACGAAGCCAAAGAAGAAAACCTTTCTTCTTTTTTCCTAACCTGAGGAGAAGACCAACTTATCCAGTTGGGTGAAAGAAACCAAAGCGAATGCTGGGAGGAGCAGCAGGGGCTCAACAATATTTGCCTGTTACCTGAAGAGAGAAGTGGCTGTTCCTAGTGAGGAGGGGTTGGGAAAGGAGCGTTTCCTCTGAACACAGCACTTTTGCCTCTTGTCATCTCCACCAGAGACCACTGAAGCAGCGAGCACTTTGTCAGATACGGCCTTAGAGAAGAATAGAGCACCTCTGAGAGGAAAGTTTTTGTATAGCTTCTCCCCAAAAAACAGCTGTCCACCACAGGTCACCAGGGTGCTGATCGGAGCCTGGAGAAAAAGGCTTTCCTCTGTCTTTCCAGGTAACTGTAGCTACTCCTCCTTCAGACTCAGCAGAGGGCCATGTGGACCTCAGGCTTCTCCTCTGTAAAGCAAGGCATTCAGACAACAGCAGTTTTCTGAAGTTATATTCTACTAGAGCAATCTTACCAGTGAAAAGGCGGCACAAAGATTACAGTACCTGGTGGGAAATCAGAGACCTTCCTCGGCTGCGTAACAAAGCCAAACAATTCAGGAACTTTGGTTTCTTTTTCTGAAAATGAAGTAGGGAGATAAAACCGAACCTTAATTTCTCTTAGGCTCCTTCATTTTCAGACTTTCCTGACTCTAAAATGTCGTCATTTGCTCCATATAAACAAGTTTTGTCTATGTCCTTGGGTGAGAATAAAATGCTTTCTTTCTCAGAGAGATTGGGATAGATTTGCTTTTAAAATTCTTTTCACCAAGAAAACCTGAGCCCAGGCACTCAGGGAATATGTAGGCAGGAATTGGGTCATTTCAGGGGATAGTGAAACATCCATGTGGTTTCTTGTTATAAAATGGAGAATAGGGAGTCTACTCCCTTCAAGAAATGTTTATTTAGTTCCTACTGTGTTCAAGGCTCTGAGTCAGTTCTGATAATGCATTCTTGAATTTTCAAAGCACTTCAAATGATCTTAACCAACACCAACGTGAGCTGTATTATAGGATTCTCAGAGAAGTTCTGTAAGACGACCCAGTACCGTGCCTCTGACTTTTAGCTGTGAGGAGACTGAAGCCGGGGTGCACCAGGCGACTCTTACTCACCAGGTCTTGGCCCTGGAGAGTTGGCTGCATCAGGACTGGGCTCCAGGTCACTTGGGTCAAACCCACTGTACTATCTCCTCTGCTGCCCTCTATTCAGAAAACCATTGGATAGCTTTCTGGGTTAGGAGAGTTTGCAGAATGATGATTTATTTACAAACTAAATGGGTCTTTCCTACTCCTTTTTTGTTACTTTTTATTTTTTAAAAGAAGTCATTTTGATTTGTTTTGTTTTTCTAAATGGATTCACTTGAACAGAGAGTTTGAATTATTCAAAATGGTTGAACTCCACCCCGAGTTTCCTTAGTATCTGAGGATCAAAGAAACGTGGAATGAGGAGGCTTGGCAAACGGAAGGCAGATAATCCATAGGTAAAGGGAACCCCCCGGGGCAGAGGGCGGCTACACTCCCACTTTAGTGCTGACCCAAGGACTGAACTCATTAGTTTGATAAACATCACAGCCCCCCAAAGAAGCAGAGGGAAGGTCTGCGTGGCCTAGGGTGACAGATAGAAACCCGGAGACAGAGGCTCTCTTAAGACATGGGAACTTGATAACAAAGCCAGTGGTCACAGTTGAGACGTCTGCCCGGCACCCTGGCTACTTAACACAGACTCCCAACTGCATATCCGCAAATGTTCGGCTTTCTCTTTAAAAACACTCTGGGACTTTAAAAATGAAAGCAAACCTCTTCCCTCTAGGCAGGTGTGCACGTGGCAGCACACACACAGACACGCTCACAGTCATTTAACAAGGATGAGAGGCTGTGATCCCAAAGGCTTTCCAACCTCCTGTCCAAGGAGAGTTCCCGGCTGGCCTAATCACTGGCAACAGCACACCTGAGCATTTCCTTCTCGGCACAAAGTCGAGAGGGGCTGGGAAGCTAGTTCTGTTGGAAAAATAGTATCTGAGGCTAGAAACAGCCAGTAGATGCTCAACCATTTCAGGGCCTTAACAAGCAAGTTGGGGAAATCGTCTATTCAAAGGTTCGAATGTGACTCGGCCACTGCTTCAAAGTAGCTAAGTCGATAGTCTGCTCTCCATCAAATTTTTCAAATAATAATAATACTAATAAAATTTGAAAATTATGATAATTATGTGTTCTGTACCCTGGATGGGGGTAGACGAGAGTGAGGCATATTTTCTAATGTAATTAAGGCTTTCAGCTGACCCCTCCCCACTGCAATTGTTATTTCAAAAGTGAATTAATAAATCATGTCCAGCCTGCTCAGAATAAAAATTTGTCTTGAGGATTCTTGTTGCAACCTGCAAACTCTGATTCAGAGCCAGAAGAGAGAGGTTGGGTAAAACTGCTATTAGATTGGCCTGTGCTGGGTCCCACCCTGGGATAAACTTTTGGGGAGGTTTCAACTGGGACATCTGGAACCATTTCTAAGCTTTACTGCAAACAATATGCAAATAGTCTCTACCCTATGTTCACTTATGGTTCCCTATGCTAAACTCGAAGCAATTAATGCTGACTCCTGGGTGCCCAGGGGACTCAGATCTCCTGTGGTTTACACAGAGCACTTTAGCTATCATGATGAATTAGTGTAAGGCTTGGTAATGCACCTTTGAGTATGTGAGGCCTTTTAAGGCTCTCGGAGGTCAAGCTTGTGGCTGTATAAAGTACATTTTCCCTTGGCAGACCAGAGCCTCTGACGGCATGCAAGGTTGTATTTCTATTCATCACGGGTTCCAGATTCCAAATGTCCAAAATCACCATCTTGTTTCTCTGGACAGCCAATGTTTCAGACCTACGATGAGTCAAGGCAAATATTTACCAAGAAGGCCTGGTAAGAGCACTTTGCAAGCTTGGCGAAAGAGTAATGTGTCAATTCAGGGAAGAGGTATCATTTTTCTTTTTGTCCGAACACGGAGTGGGTGCAAAACGCAGGGCAGGGCACCACCGATTGGAAATCTCCCATCTGGACGTGGGCAGGTTCTAGCCAGTGGTAACTCTGCTGAACATGCTGGCTGTATTTTCCTCAGCCGTGTGTTTTTGCTAGTCTGTGACTTGTGTCTGGTGCAGAGGAATGCATTAATGGCAGAGATTGAAAAATGCATCACACTCTGTCCCACTTCAGTTCCTCATCTCTTTCAATATCTCTCTTACCAACCCCTGTACTTTCCTGGCTGTGTGGCCTTTGATAATCCTTAACCGATTGGAACCTTTGTTTCCCATCCAGAAGGTGGGATGAGAGTAGAGCTTACTTTATAGAGTGGTTGTAAGGATCAAATGAAAAAATGCACATAAGCATTCTGAAAGTGTTAGATGTTAGTAGTATCTATAGACTTAGCATTTGCTAGGATCTGCCCTGTACCTTCTTGCCTCTGTATTTCTGGTCATTATATTAGTTTCCTATGGCTGCTGTACTACAAACTGAGCGCAGTTTATGGTCTCACGGCTCTGGAGCCTACGTGTCTGAGATGAAGAAGTTAGCAGGGTCAGACTCCCTTTGAAAGTGCTAGGGAAGGATCTGTTCCAGGACTTTCTCCTCGCTTCTAGCAGTTCCTTTCCTTGTGGCAGCCTAACTCCAGTTCTCACATGGTGTTTTTTCGACGGATGTGTGTCTGTATTCCAATTTCCCATTTTATTAGGACACCAGTCATATTGGACTAGGGGTCCACTCTACTCCAATATGACGTCATCTAAACTAATTACATCTCTAATGACCTTATTTCCAAATAAGGTCACACGCTGAGGCACTGGCAGTTAGGACTTAAACAAATGAATCTGGGGGGGAGACAATTCAACCTGTAACAGTAACAGTCATATCCCCTGTCTTTAACCAAACTCTCCTAATCTTCTTCAACTTCTAAGGTCCTGCTGCCCCTCTGAGACACAAATGAACTTCTTAAGCCTTCTCTGCCCATGCCCATCTGACTCGAAGAGGTTCTTTCTTTGAAATTCTAATGTGACTCATCTGCATCTCTTATGTGAAACTTACTTTTAAGTCTCCTCATGTGGTAAATTGTCTTTATTCCATATGTACTTTATACCTTTAACTAGAGGAGAACACTGTATGTAGTTGTATCTTCCCCAGCTCTTAAAACACTTCACTGTATGGAGTAGAAACTTATAAGCTACTCTCCTTTAACATAACAAATATTGGAAGAAAACACCTGAAACAAAGTCATGACAGATTTCACATAAGGCTAATGAGAAAAAATTTTCATCCTTCCTAACTATTCTGCATACATAATGGCCTTCAGAAGCTTTCTGACCAAGATTTTTGTGAAGGTGTCCATCAAACCTTGTTTGGAGACATCGTGTTCCTCCAGGTGGTTACTTGGGTTCAGCCTGTAGCCTCAGTACTACTAAGTTCTAGTACTACTAAGTGCTACTACGTTCAGCACTGTAGGAAAGAGGCTGTCAAGAAGCCCCCATTGAACCTTCTGGGACTCCGTATCGAGTCTCTCTTGTGTTAATTCTGACTTTCTTCTGAGTCATTGTATTCCTAAGCACCGGTCACCTGAGACCTCCAATTGTGGTGACTCCTCAGTGACGGAAGAAGTCTTAGGGACCACGTTGTGTATGGTCTCTGTAGGCCTGGGTCTTCTAACGTGATCCAAATGGCCACTCCTTGCTACTGCTGAAGTACTTTCCTTATATCAACTTGCTTGCTGTGTTCTTAGGTTTTAGGATAGTAATCTTTCTGATAAATTCTTTTATACTGGGTTCTGCCCTACACTTGGAACAAACCAGATACCTTGTACACGGACTTCTTATTTTACCAGAGCCTCCTCTCAGAGGACTCTTGCATACGCTGTATTTCTCTTTAACAATTTAGCCTCTGGTTTTATTTTCAGCTCACGCGTCTTTACAATTTAACCAGGTTACTCTCAAGCTTGTTCTAAGAAACGACCTAAGGAAGTTCCAGAGCACTTAACTGCAAAACAAAAATCTCGTGAGATTAACCACTTTTGATGAAAACCTATTCTTTTTTTAAAAATTTTTATTGGAGTACAGTTGATTTACAATGTTGTGTTAATTTCAGGTGTACAGCAAAGTGAATCAGTTATACATACACATACATCCACTCTTTTTAAGATTCTTTTCCCTTATAGGCCATTACAGAGTACCGAGTAGAGTTCCCTGTGCTATACAGTAGGATGAAAACCTATTCTTTATTGGTCCAAAATACACTATGTTAACTCTATAATCATTTTTTAAAAATTGACTGATCCTTTAAAAGTAGTACTACTTGTTGACTAAAACAATAAGCATGGGTTGAAAAGCGAAGTGCATTAGAACAAATGTGATGACTCTTGAGGTCAACCAGAGCTCTGGGCTTGAGGAGGCCACAGAAGCTGAGTCATAGGGATTTTATCGAGGTGACACAAGAGAAGACGCTACAACCTGCAAAGTGCTCAAATTTCCCTGATTGGTCACAATACAAGTGTGGGAATGAAGGAAGCTGGGCAGCTTCCATCCTCTTGTTTGTGTTTAATTTAAGTTGGAATCAAGTGCTAAATAGACTCGGAGAGAAAAGCCCTGCTTCCTCACACACATGTTCAGAGGAGGTATTGGTTGTGTGGCACTGTTTAGTGGGAAAACCTCGACACCAAATTGGCCTGATGTTTAGCTCTAAAGTATTGATCCTTGGAACATCGAAAACTGCTGGCAAAGAAGCCATGTGAGAGCCATGTGAGAGCTGGCTGGCCGTCCTTGATAGAGGCAACTAACAAGAATGATAAAATTGGAGTAACACTCACCAATAGATAGTCAGCCACAAAAAGCAGCCTAATGAAGTGTTTTACTTTAAGGTCATGCTTTAAATTAATGGTTTGTTTTCTAAACACTTTGTCTAATATAGATATAGAATTAGAGAAAGTGAGAGATGCATATCTATATATTAGATAAAGTGTATAGACAAACCCTATAGATGCATAGATACATGCATGTCATTGTTAATGTTTAGAAGAAAATATTGGGTCATTTATTCTCTTAAAAACAATATGTGTTGAAAACTTATGCAAGAGCTACCTGCTCCCCCGCAGGGCAACATCATTAAATGGGAGCTATCTCAACCCCAGAGAGAGTTGGGGGCAGAACTGAAAACTCTGTGAGGATGGGGCCAGTCCAATCTGACATGCAGAAGAACACACGATAATCTACAGTCCCATGAGGGGATCACAATTCTACAGCAACACAGAGTGGAGAGCCAAGCCACAGCCCCTACGTGCTGACGTAATGGAGCCTTTCTTGTCTAGTCAAAAGAGATAGAGGCCCAAGGAAATTGCAGGGCAAGCCAAGACCTTGGGGAGAGGTTAGATGAGAACAGGTGAGAAACAGTGAATGAGCACTGACTTTAATTTATAACAAAACCAGGAAGAGAGGAAAATGGAAAATATCAGTAAGCTCCTTGAATTACGTTTATGAATTTCCTCCTTTGTTTTTGAAGCTGATTGATTAAAAACTTCTCTGAGCTATTTAACAAAGCGTTACTTACATTAAGCTTGGGAAAAATACCAAAGAGAATAGCACTTTGATTCCACTAATAAACTCTTAGCTTATTAAAGTAGAAAGTTTTAAAAAATCTAATTACTTCTTTGTCAGACTTCTGACTTATTTACGTTTTGCTTTCTGCCCTGTGTAAAGTGTGCCCTGACACTGATATGAGATGTTTTAATGTAGATACAAGCTGTATTGATGTAGAGACAGGTTTAGTTGCATGATCAGAAAATGAAAAGCAACAGAATAAAATTTCATCTTTTCCAAGCTAAAATGATGTAAGTTCATTTCTGTCCCATACAGCATTCTGAGGTTGGAATGGGGCTCCATAAAGTCATCTGGAGCCAGAATGGTACTCTGCATTAGAAGCCTCACGTTCCTTCTCAGTTGTCACTTTGCCATCTCTAGGGTGTTAATCTTGTTCACAGTCCAAGATGACTTACCACCGCACCACACTCCAGTCAGCAGGAAGCAGAGGAGGGGATCGAGACACACATCTCTTTTCTTTAAGGACACATCTTAGGAATCAGTGGCCTCATTTTCCCTAACACACAGTTGGTCAGCATTTAGTCACATGGCCATAACTCTTCTAATGGAGACTGGGAAATGTAGTTTTTATTCCAGGCAACCATGTGGCCAGCTGAAAATCTGGTGTCTCCTCTTTAACTTTGGTTTTCAGTAGTTTGATTTTGATGTACCTATGCACAATTTTTTTTTCATATTTGTTCAGTTTGGAATTTTTGAAGCTTTTTGAGTCCAAGACTTTATGTCTTTTGCTCAGCTTTGGAACATTTCACCCATTATTTCTACAAATAGTTTTTCTAGCCCATTCCTTTCCTCCTGGGACTCCAATTACATGTATATTTGACACTTTGTTATTACATTACCTGCTCCCAAGTCTGCTTACTTCTCAAATCTTTTATTCTCTCTGTTTTTTTCAGACTGAATAATTTCTATCGACCTGTCTGCAAATTCGGCTCTCCTTCGTTGTCCCCATTCTTCTATTAAGCCCATTGGTTACATTTTTATTTCATATACCATAGTCTTTTAGCTCTAGAATTTCTGTTTGCTTCCTTCTTAAGCTTTTATCTCTGCTGAGCTACCCTATCTTTTCATTAATTATAAGCATATTGTTGTCTACATCATTACACCTAATTGTAATTGTCTGTTCCAGCATCCTAGGCATCACGGGGTTGGTTTTCATGGATTGCCTTTTCTCTTAAGAGGGGGTATCATCTTCCTGGTTCTTTGTATGTTAAATACTTCTGAAGTATATTCTGAACGTTGTAAATATTTTGTCATGAGACACTGAATTCTCTTATATTCCTCCAGAGTCTTTTGTTTGTTTACGAGGTAATTAAGTTGGGATTCAAACCAAAAATTCTGTCTCTTGGGTTATAGGTCAAATCCTAGTTCAGTTCTTTAATATTTTGCTGGACTCCATTCTGCCCGTGTATGGTTCAGAGTAAAGCCAGAGATTTGGGCTGAGGTCATGCACAGAAATTGGAGTTTCTTCTCCTTGTCTCCCTCTTACCTAAGATGGACTCCTACTTTCCAGTCACTGCATTTGCCTCAAACTCTTTCCTCTGTCCCTTTATGTCAGAAAGCCTGTAGGTTTTC
The DNA here is from genome assembly GCF_963924675.1 of Phocoena phocoena. Taxonomy (NCBI): domain Eukaryota; kingdom Metazoa; phylum Chordata; class Mammalia; order Artiodactyla; family Phocoenidae; genus Phocoena; species Phocoena phocoena. The sequence goes on from NC_089232.1 coordinate 40,933,475, forward strand.
TATCAAAGTTTGAAGTGCCTTACTCAGTGTAGCTGTGGCTTGCCCTCACTCTAAGAGCCATAAAAACTGGCAGATCAACCTGCCATTCTCTTTTCATAATGTATCAGCTCCCTTCAGCATCCACCTGTCTTGTTCAATCTCCAGTGCCTTTGAGTCATTGTCTATTTTGTCCATAGTTTACAGTTGTTATCTGTGAGAGGGTCAGCCAGTAGAAGTTTACTCAGCCATATCAGAAATGGAAACAAGTTTGAACTTTTTACTACAAGAAAGGAGAGCATACTTACTGGGGAATAACTAGCAGCCTCTACCCACAGTGGCCTTCCCTATATCTGTGCTTCTCCTATAGGACACACTTTTCCTTCTGTACCATACTCAATTTTTCAAAGAAATTTACCACTGAGTACTTCACGATAAGGCACAAGGGCTTGCTTTGTGATGCATGTGTTTCCCAAATTTGGTATATAAAGCTAATTATTACTTTTTTTTTTTGGCAGTATGCGGGCTTCTCACTGTTGTGGCCTCTCCCGTTGCGGAGCTCAGGCTCCGGACGCGCAGGCCCAGCTGCCATGGCTCACGGGCCCAGCCGCTCCACGGCACATGGGATCCTCCCGGACTGGGGCACGAACCCACGTCCCCTGCATTGGCAGGCGGACTCTCAACCACTGCGCTACCAGGGAAGCCCAAAGCTAATTATTTTTTAAATAAAAATTTTAAGGGTTTTATCTTGCATGTTGCAGTAGGATATCCTAGGAAATGCAGTGTCTTTCTATATACACAATGGTTTAACTGTTCGGATAGAATATACTAGCTGATAATCAGTCTCAGAGCCAACCTGAAGCCTAAACAGAGACTAAAGACCAAGATCCTTGATGTTACTGACATTGAAATGATATACAGAGGCTAAGAGCAAATATTAGCTCTTCCACTTAATGGCTTATTGTTAATGGTAGTACATCAAACAAACCAACCAGAGAGCACTGACTCCCTACTATATATTGAGCACTGTGTTATGTAAGATCTAAATGCCTGTGTTATTGTGTTGTCACTCAGAAAGAATCTACATTCTTCTTTGAGAAATCTACAATATGTTTCTATTTTTAACTTGCAACCACAGAGAAAATATGTTGTTATAAATTTCAACTTCCAGGACTGAAACACAATCTAATACTTGCTGTGATATTTGCATACGTCTCAAAGAATTCCTTCCTTCCTTCCTTCCTTCCTTCCTTCTTCTTCCCTCCCTCCCTCCCTTCCATCCTTCCTCCCTGTCTTCCCTCTCTCCTTCCTTTTCTTTGTTACAAGAGTTGCAGGGGGTAGGCAGATGGAAGTGTGAAACTCATTTTCATGAGAGATATGACTATGAGAGATAAAAATGAATTAAAATATTGCCTGGTGAGATGTTTCTATTTTACTATAGATTTATGAGCCTATCTCTTTCTTGGTGAAACTGTTCCAAAATACGGGAAATTGAATTGAAAATTATTAATTTTATTTCAGAAAAAAATAAGAGAGCACCATGAGAGAACAAATACTAAAACACAGGTATTTTTAAAATGTAGAACAAATAGTACATCTCTGTTTTTTAAATGCTTGTAATCCAGTGATAATCTAATGTCAGGATCTGGAGGACAGTACAGTACTATGAGGTACTCAGAAATCTATACGCTCAACAAGAAATGTATGAATAACTAAATGTATAAGTGGGAGTGTGAGAACTTTAAATGTTAAAAAAAAGTACCCATTTTCAAAGAGAAATGGGGACCTACTGCACTCAAATATAACCACTTTGTGGGACATAGTTAAGAAATAAGGTCTTCTAATTAATAGAAATTTAAAACAGATTTTTTAAAAGAATTTTAAAAACAGAGAGCACGCAACAAAAAAAGAGGTTTATTATGTATTCATGATTTGAAAATACTTCTTACTTTGTAACATCAGTGATCACCATCCTGAGTCTGGACAGCATAGTTGTTAAAAGCCAGATATTAGATTCTCTTCTGCTCATTATAAGCTTTGTTATTTGGGGCAACCCTAGTGCCTTAGGGTTTTTTCCTCTATAAAATAGGTTTAACAAACCTATTACATTGGGTTGCGATGAGAAGTAAATTATTTAATAAATATAAAGAAGTAAGAACATATCTAGGACATAATTAGGGCCATTTCAATGTTAAAAACAATTATTATTCCAATAAATGATACTGAAGCTGGGCATTTGGGTTACTTTTATTTTAATATCCTAAAACTCTATTTAAAAACCTTCTTATACTAATGTCAGTTAATGTATGTAGTACTGGGTTTGTGTAAAGCAGATCGTAGGCCATTTATCTGCAAGAAACATCTGTTAACCTTTTCTCCATCTTGATTGGTTATATGTCTATGGGCAAGACCATTTTCATCACATGAGGTATATCAGATTCCTCATCTGTAAAATGTTGAACCTATAAAGCTGCCAGCAGGTAGGGTTTGTGTTCTGTGCACCAGAGCCTAGCACTGTGCCTGAAACATAGTGTTAGCACATAATGGTAGTTGAAATAAAGAAGAGTAACATTTTACCTGCATGACTATGAGACACTGAATGAAATAGTCTCTAGAGAGTCCTTATAATTCTAAGAGTTATGACTACTTATTAGAAATTTCTAATGGATAGAAATTACATTTGACTGTTTCATTTTAAATAATGATGATTTTCAAAACATAATGTGTTAGCCTTTACTGACCAACCATCAACTGATGATGAGCATTAAATTATTTTCTGGTATGAGAGATGAGTCTCATACCAGAGATATACACTCTCTTTCCTGGTCTTCTTAGTTACAAAGAGCATGGCTAGATATAAAGGTGCATTTTCTGGTCAAGAAAGAGGGTCTTTTCTATTTAAGATCTAATAAGCCCAAGCAAGATTTATTTTATTTTATTTTACTTATTTATTTTTTATTTTGGCTGCACGGCATGTGGGATCTTAGTTCCCAGACCAGGGATTGAACCCGCACCCCCTGCATTGGAAACAGGGAGTCTTCACCACTGGACCACCAGGGAAGTCCCCCAAGCAAGATTTTAATGTCATCTCATGTTGCGTCTTTCAGAGCATGGCATGCTGGTCCCTGGCGCATGAATACTGACCCTCTTAGCCATTACAGACTGCCAGAAAGGAATAGATCCCCTGTGCCTTGATCATGTATGAACTCCATGAAGAAATACTTGAAGTCAGTCTGAATAATGTGCTTGACGTGTGCGGCTGTGTGTGCCAACCCACCCACCCACCCACACGTTTCTAGTCAATGTGTAAACAAATATGCAAGACGACTCACTCTCCTATCTAGAAAAATATATATAAATTCTCAAAAACTGATGATCCTTTAAATGATTCCAGAACCTGAGAGAAATCTGAGAGGCAGTAATAGAGCTACGCTTTATACAATAAGATGCTTTAAATACTGCAGTTTTATCCTTTGGCACTACACTAGGACATGCTAATGATTGGAAGCCTTAAGGGTCTTAGAGCAGCCTTACTTCCAAACACATGGTGGGGAGATGGGGAGATGAAGCGTAGGGAGCAACTTGTAACAATCTTCTTGCTCATATGACCAACCATTCATTTACTCATTTACACATTCAGTCCTTCACTATTTACTTAATATTCTGCCCATCCACTTCCTCAAAATATGAGATGGATATAACATCATTCTTACCTCATGCCCTTAAGAATTTTCCAGAATATTAAAAAAGTGAAGCTGGATGATGTTTGTGTGATTTTCTTGAAGTTTCAGTGAGTACCTCTACCTAAAGCCTAGATGTTTGTTCTATGAAGACGTTCAAAAGTGTGATGTAGATGGCTATCTCTTAAAAACTGCAAAGACGAAAAGATTTATTAACACACAGTAAATAAAATGTACATAACAGTCAATTTTCTATATGATTGGATTAAACTTTTTTCTTCAAATTTTTTTTTTTTTTTTTTTTTTTTTTTTGCGGTACACGGGCCTCTCCCGTTGTGGAGCACAGGCTCCAGACGCACAGGCTCAGCGGCCATGGCTCATGGGCCCAGCCGTTTCGCGCCACGTGGGATCTTCCCAGACCGGGGCACGAACCCGTGTCCCCTGAATTGGCAGGCGGACTCTCAACCACTGCGCCACCAGGGAAGCCCCAAGAAAAAATTTTAAGAAAAACTTTGCTCATCTGTATTTTTCACAATTAACATTTTTAAACAATACCTTATTTTTTTTAAAAAGGTGTTTTCATTCAAGATGGAGCCATGATTTCATGCTTCAACATATATACTCTATTTTAAATGTGTAAATAGATAAATTACTAAGCAAATCTTAAACTTCCCAGAAAGATAAGACATATTACCCAGAGGAGATGACAGATTTTTGACAGCAGGTTTTTATCAGCAACAGTTGAGGCCAGAAGATAGTGAATTCTTATTTTTCAATGAATTCACAGAAATTTAACCCCAGAATTTTATGCCTAGCTATACTGTCTTTTAAAAAATAAATTAAATAAATCCATTTTTAGATGTACAAAAACTAAGCATGCTTTTTCCCACACAGACCTTTATTAAAAGAGTGTTTAAACATGTGCTTGTGTAAAAATAAAATAGAATCTAAAATAAAATAAGAAGGGTTTAGGGGGGGAACCAGACTGGAAAGAGAACAAAAATTGATTGAAGTTACAGGATAATTTAAGTCTATATTGATTGCTTTCTTAAACCCTTGTTCTTAGGCTAATATAAGTAAAATTATGACTCTAGACAATAAAACCAAGAAGAGTGGGATGTTTAATAGGTAGCTAAATTGTGCTAAAATTATTTTAGTATTTAGGAGAAAAATTTTTAAAATTGAGTTGCCATAGATATATTTTAAAAATTATAGTCATGAAAGTATGTTTAAAAATTAATGGCACTCGTTAAGTGAGCTGAAATGCAATGCATATATTCCAAATCATCATAGAAAAAAAAAAGTACATGGTGAAGGTTGGCGAGGAATATAAAGAACTTTAATCTGAAAGAACGCTGAAATAAAGAAGAAAAGGAAAAGGATAGCAAAGAGCAAACACAATATCTGATGGTATAAATTACCCAAAACATACAGTAATCACAGTAAATGCAAACGGTATGAGCAAACACACAGTAAGTATATAAACTCCTACATTGAGAGACAGTGATTCTTAGAGTAGGTTAAATGGATAAAGTTATATGTTACCTGACAGAGCTCGCTTAAACCAGCCACAATGAAAGGTTAAAGACAAGAAGATAAGAAGCCTGCAAAAGAAAAAAACATGCTGAAGTTGCAGACACACAGTACAGTGTCTTTTGTCCAGCCAGGCTCATGGCCAATGCTGGAAGGTCCCAGAGCCAGGAACCAGCTTGCAGCTACCTTCAACCCGTGGCTAGTGTGGGTACTGAAGTTGGAAGGACAGAAAACATTTTCAGCCTGATCCTTATGGATAAAATCTATTCGTCAATGTAGGATAGGGATGGGGTGAGACAGTGAAAAGAAGAGCAAGAAAGGAAAAGAGGGGAGGGAGGGAAGAGAAAAGGGGAGGTGAATCATGCAAACAGATGAAAACCAACTTTTCCTGAAGCTTCTTAAACATGCTCTTATAACCCCATGCTAATGCGTCCTGCCATAAAGGTGAATTTATCCCTGCTGAAGAGAACAGCTGATAGTTAGGTGATGTCTGGCTGGGGAAAGCATGAAATATTTAATCAGGACATGCTTGGTGTTGGATACAACTCATGACACTCTTGGCCTTGCCAGATGTTCATTTCCATCTCCTTGCCCTTCTCTCCATCTGAGCTGCCCTCAGTTAAAGGTGTCTTTGGAATACAGGCTCTGAGGCATTAGCTACGGACTGTCACCTTTGGTGAAATACATGAAGAATGTATGATTGGCCTTCTTCCATTGAAGTTCAAGGCCCCTGCTAAAACAACACTGCCCAGACCAATTTCAGAGTCCCTTCAAGTTTGCTTTATAAACTATCACATCAAGGGAAAATAGACAACTCAGCTGAAAATGAAATCAAAGCTGGCCTGGAACATAGATATGGACTTGGAAGGTCAAGCTGATATTAAGCCAGAAGATGAGTTTGGTTTCTGGAGAGCAGAGGTGGGTATCACTGTGTTTTGGGAACTGAGTATGTTCAGAATACATAGCTCTTTTCTCCCAACTACCTTGAGATGTCCAGGCATGCAAATAGATGCTCTGGTAAACCCCAAACATCATTCAAAAGTTACTGGAGTAATACCACAGAGAGATGGAGCCCACAAACGTTTGGAGCGGCCTGGACCGACCACTTCAGTGAGGAAAATAATTTTAGCAAATGTTGCAATTATAGATAAAGAAACAGAAGCTCAGAGAGGTTAAGTGACTGGTTCAAAAACGCTCAGGCTTATTGATAAATAATAGACCTAGAACTAGGCTGATGGCTGATGGAATCTCCTAACTCACAGGAATGGACGATGGGGGAAAAAAATCATTATAATGCAGCTTGCTAATGTACCTGATCCTCAGAAAGACATTCAGGGCATTCAGGTAATGACTGGACTAGATTCATGTGATGCACACACTAGTTCACATTCTTGCCTCGCGCACGTGACGACAAAGCAAGGAGTGAGTGCAGACTGGGGTTAAGCGCTCTGTCTGAATATGGTTCATTATGTCAGTAAGGCAGTTGGCTAATGGTTTTAGTTTTGAAATGAAGTCTTTTGAGTTTTACAGCCAGCTTCAGAGACTGATTCAAAAGACCCTTGATAGCACTGAAGAGTTAAACCGTACTTCAAAAGTCCTTAATGTTCAACTAGAAATACAGCACAGGCACTGGGACATTCTGATTCTGGGTTGGGTTCCTTGGGAAAAGGGAGATGTTTAGCAAGAAAGCCCTTAAATGTTTATAGGCTTTGCATTCACTATTGAAATGCAAGACAGACATAGAGCCAAGTCAGCAAAATAATGATTACTGCAAATGGGTGCGCTAAGTTGGGTTGTTAGCAATTTATCCAAATTAAGAGTTGGGGCTTTATCATAATCACTTGAGAAGTATGCCATTCACAGCATCATTTATTTTCACATGTGATGCTCATCCTAATTTCTAAGTTTACCACCATCCCCTTCCAAAATATAAACATATAGCCTACTCAGAGCTCACTTGAAAGAGTTCTCTCAAGTTAGAAGGTAAATCTAAAATAGGGTACGACATTTTTTTTCCCTTCAGGAAGCTGTCCAAATTTTGAGTTTTTATTTAGATTTTAAGACTCTCTAGGCATTTGTTCCTTCTCATTAGTTTGGTTATCATACAGAGTATTACATAAAGTAAGTGACAGCACACTCAAAAAGGATAATTAAAGAGAGCTTAATAAAGGGACAATTGAAAAGGCAGGGATAGGGGAAACTTAAGGTTTGTGTAGTACTTTGGGGCTGGCAATGGTTGGGATTAATTACCACTCCTAAGCCTGAATGGACAAGGGGTGGAAGTGGTGATGGAACCTGGAGAGGCTGGCCACAGCTGGGGAGAAGGCTGTCTAACAGGAGATGTGGTCTCCAGTACTGAAACACAATCAACCCATGGGGACCCAGCAGAAAGGGGGCTGAAGGAACAAATACCCATTCCACTTTCATCTTTCCTTTAGACCTGCTGGGGCTCCCTGTTAACCAGAAGCAACTATAAGCCAGAGGGTAAGAAGTACTGCGAAGAAGACCATATATCTTATTTTCCTGCCCAGAGCAGAGTGGAGAGGGGTGGACAGTGGATCAAGGTAGGGGTGGAGGGTAGGGCTGGGGGTTCGGAATGAGAAATATATAGCACACAGATGCTGATTTTTTTGGTGTGGAACACTGATAACGGGGGAGGCTTATGTGCTGATACACGTGGGGGCAGGGGGTATATGGGAACGCTCTGTACCCTCTTCTCAGTTTTGCTATGAATGTAAAACTGCTCTAAAAATAAGGTTTATTAATTTTTAAAAAAGAGATATTATTTCAGTAGAGTCCAGAGAACTCTTCGTTATCAGAATCCCTTTCCCAAAAGATACACACACATTCAGCAATTCTAAACAAGATTAGTAAAGCCACAATAAACTGTCCCCTTTTGAGAGGTTCCTCTAGGAATTTCAGGGAACTGGTTCAAAATCACTTGTCTATTATTGTGTGGACACTTCTGCTTCCCAAAAGAAGAGTGAGTCATGGTACAAGAGTGAGTGATGGTACAAGCAGTGTTCCTTCTGAAGTGTTTTCTAAGGATTTGACCTGAATATTCAGTTCTATAAAATGAGAGAAAGACTGGGAAATAGAAAGAAAAAAGTATTCTCTTGAGTTTTAGAAGGAGTTGTTCTGGTGAAGAAATACACTATGGGCTGGGGGAAGAGAGCCCAAGTCGACTGGGGCAATAACATTTCATGTAATGAGAGTAAAGATAGAATTTCTGTCATTCAGAGAAAGTTCTTTTGGTCAGTTTCAAAGTTGGAGACGGGGAGTCAATGATGTTATTCGGGTAAATAAGAATCAGATAAACGTACTTTCAAATCCCAAGTCCACCATTTCCCACCTCTGCAAACTTGGCCAAATTGCTTAAGTTTTTAGAAACTCAGATTTCTCAGCTCTAAAGTGAGGGCAAAAATACTTAGCCTAGATCACTTTTTGAGGAAATGAATGAAAAGTGTATGTCAGCTCTTCAGCTGGTAGGTTGATTGGTAAATAATAAGTTACCAATTATTACGATTATATTTATAATTATAAAATGTGTATTATTATAGCTCTTAATTATAATGGTAATATATAATAATAATAATGGTTGCATATTATTACCATGATAACAAGTTGTCTAAGTACAATCTTTTGAATCAAGAAGTATATATTCAAATCCTACCATGCACTTAATGCTTTCATACAAACTTGATAGAACAAGTCTAAGATAGGGTCCTTCCATAAGGAAATTGTGATGTAATAGGGGAGATAAGACGCACACATGCAAGAAACAGCAGAAAATATCAGACAACATAATTAGGCCAATCATGCAGTCTAGTCTAGAAGAGGTTCAGAGAAGAATAACGTCAAAAGGACTGAAGATTCAGGACTCATTTCATGGAGGAAGGACCTTCACGTTAGGTATGGTTTAGTAAGGCTAAGAAGCGGGCGGGGAGGGACAATCCTTGTGGTAGTATCAGCTGGAAGACAGGTACCAAAGTAGGTAAGCACAACTTTTACTTAAACAGAAGTCTGCTCAGGGGCAGCTGTGGAAAGCAGGCTAGAGAGGTGGGAGTGGGGCAGCAGTTGGCTACAGAAAGAAAGTATTTGGGCTTCATGGGCTTCATGGAGTAGTGATTGGATAGCTATTTAGTTATTTAGAAGCTTATTTAGAAGCTGAGTGACCTGACAAACACAACATTTAGGGAAGGTCAGTCTAACCAAGTGGGTGGTGGAAAGTACAATGGCTAAAGTCAAGAAGATCAACTGAGGAGTTATATTACCCCAAACTTTCTCTTTTTATTTTGGAACTTTTTGTAAAATTTGAATTTTAAAAGGTGAACATGTATTGCTTCTTTCATTAGAAAAGATATTTTTAAAGGGAATGAACTATTAAAAGTAGAGTATTAAGAAATATTTTCGTCTCTCTTGAAAATTGTTAAATTAAGTCAGATAAAGGAAACAGTATATTTTAGTTTCTCTCTTTACCTTAGCTGCTAGGATTCTCAGACTTATTTTTAATACAAACCTGGTGACTTTCCTGAAAATAGGTTTGTGTTTGTTTTTGTTTTGCGGTACGCGGGCCTCTCACTGTCGTGGCCTCTCCCGTTGCGGAGCACAGGCTCCGGACGCGCAGGCTCAGCGGCCATGGCTCACGGGCCCAGCCGCTCCGCTGGGCACGAACCCGTGCCCCCTGCATCGGCAGGCGGACTCTCAACCACTGCGCCACCAGGGAAGCCCCTGAATAGATTTTTGATGTTGTGCTCCCTCTTCGCAGCTCTAGGCAAGACAAAGGGAAACCATAAAATTTCTTAGCTAAGTACCCTGCTACTCACAGCTTCCATGAGAGTACCTGGAAATTGGTTTTACCTCCAGGAAATAAGCGATTAACCAAAAAGCATACCATAACTCCTATGCTTCCCAGAATGTGCTATTTCATGACTGAGGTCTCAAACAAAGTTAAATGGCTGTGCCATTAGGGGAGTGGTAGGTCAGCCCTTGCCAAAAACAAAGAGTACCAGAAGGAAATGTGGGCAGAGCCCACCCAAGCAGAGTGGAAGAGAGTAAACAACATATCAAGCCAATATAATATGATAATGCTACAGTGCCATCATGATATGACCAATGTTTGGTGAGTGTTTACCATAAACCAGACTCTATGCTAAGGGCTTTAACTGCATAATTCATTTAATCTTCAATCCAAGGAGATAGGCATGATTATTATTCATTCCCGCTTTATTGGTTAGAGAAATGGAGGCTTAAAGATTTAAAAAGCCACGTTCAAAGTCATGTAGCTGGTGACTGGCAGAGCTGAGGCCATACGGCTTAGTGGTTTATACCATCGCTGCAAGGGCAGTCTGTGTGGGTTCAGATCTCTGCTCTCCTATATGTGAGCTGCATGACCCTGAACAGGCAATCTGAATACTTTCTAAGTCTCAATCTATTCATCTGTACAATGCAAATACTGATAACACCTAGTTATCAGGTTGTCATGAAATAATGTGTGCAACGGGTGGGGCATTCACAGACACACAGTAAGTGTGGCCATAAATGCAGAAGGGCAGGCATAGTTGATGGTGGAGTTGCAGGTGTCACAGTGCTAGATCCTGTTGTATTAAGCGTTCCCATCATCTCCTAATTCCCCTTTATCTAGTTCTGTGATTGCCAATCAATCATCTAACCAGGCATCTTCTTTTCTGATAGGAAAGGATATGCTGGCAAGACCCCGTGTCTGCCCCATCTGCCTGATAGGCTGTTTGCTTGAAAGTTATATTAATAAATCAGCATTCTAGTTTTATTCAGCAGTAACTGACCTTTATTAGCAGGAATTGACACCATTGAGTCATATACTGTCAAGATCCACTTTCGGAGTCTGAAAGTCTAAAGGTGAAAGAACGGCAAGTGGATAATTCACCAAAGGAAACCTGCTTTAAGGGGCCCTGGGAGGACTGCAGCAAGGTCTTCTTTGGAAGGCCCCATTATCACAGTATTACGGGTGCACAGACACCCATAGTCATCAGGATACCAAGGGAGTACTGAAAACTAAGTCCCATGTCACAAAACCAATTTCTCTCCATATAGTGGGACCCAGGTGACTCCTTTGGAACCCCCTTTGGATGTCCAGAGCCAATGCCAAGCTGTGTGTCCCTTCCCATCATTCCCTGAGTCCATTCAGAGAAGAGCTTAGGCAGCCCAGTGTTCAGTAATTGGGACGTGTGGGGATTCCAGCCCCCTGCCCTAATTTCATACATTAAAGTAACCAATTTTCCTTTTTAAAAAATTCCCGTTTGCCGCTTCCCTCCTCTCTCCAGTCCTTTAGTTATTCACTTATTAATTGTATAACACTACCAAAGACGCCTGAACCCTATGCAGTAAAGAAATCTGAGTTTTCTTACTGATGCATGTAAAATCTCAGATGCCTGGATTCCGTGCTACACTGTGCTCTGTGAGGATGGGAAACAGAGGGGTGAAGGACAGTGGCTGCCTGGTGTCTTAATAAGATGCAGATCAGCCGAAGAGCATCAGACCATCAAATCCAGGGTCTGCGGCAACAGCACACCTTTTGTCAGGCTTGGAATGGGCCGAGATGGATTCGGGGCTTTATTGAAAGATCATACAGGATGACTGCAAAATCCCATTACTTGTTGATTAAGTATTGATTGCCTCAGTATTAACAAGCCAGCTAATATGAAGTGACCTCTGAGGCCAGTGGTGTGGGGGGAGGGGGAAGACAATTTACTAAAACAGGCAGGCAGATGAATAAGAGGGCTAGATTTGCTCTTGGCTTTTAGCTTCGGTTAAAATGTCACACTCGATAGTGCAGATCAATGCCCACTTTATTTCCTCACAGCCTTCTTATTACCGTCATGAGGCTGCCTCCTTTGATGCTTTCTAATGACCCTCTGAACTGCCTGCTCAGCTCACCCTCTGCTTTCAAGTGAAAGGAGAGCGCTCTCTGCTCCCTCACTGCTGACGGAGCGGCCATGGATATGAGGCTGGGCCACAAGGACCAGCAGAGCCTTGTCCAGGGTCAGCGGTGCTACACTCGCTGCGCTTTTCCCCTTGTCCTTTGCTTTCCTTTGAGCATCTTCGGCATCAAAGCTCGTCTCCTCTTGCCAAGATTCCAAATAAAGCCGAGGTGGTGAAACAAGAGGCTGAGCTCCAAACTCGCACCCAAGGCCATCATCTGGGTCAGGGGCTCTATGACTTCATTCTCTAGGAAGGGAACTCTTGCCTATTTGAAACCTCCCCCTCCCATCCAGACATGGATGTCTTTGATGATGGGAAAAATAAGTAAGTAAACAAATAACTTGAAAAACCAAAATTCTCCCTCGCTCCAATCAAGCAAACTGCGATTTAACAAGGCCTATGGAGTGTGCCAGCCAAAGGAACGGTAAGCAGTCTTCTGCTATGGAAATCTTAGTTTACTTTTTAGTCTATAAAGAGGAGCTTTTGTGAACATGCTCTGCTCTTTTAGCAAGGTGTTTGGTTTCTGTGCTGCAAAATACTCTGCCGACTACTTAGTCTAGCTTTCTCTGAGTATAAATATTTCATGTGCTGGCCAGTGTAGGGATTTGTCAATGCCCTCCTATTGGCCAGAGGTCTGGCTCCAACTTTCTGCGTCAAAAAGAAAATAGAGAAGTGAATCTAGTGAAAAACTTTCTCCTTGGCAAACATGCTCAATTGGTCTCTGAAATGAAAAGGTTTCCAGCACTTCATGGCTAGAGGGAGGAACAGAGAAGAAACTTTAAACTCTCTAAGGCTGGTATTCAAAGCCAATGTCGACCTGAAGATGAAAACCATAATAATTTCTCCGGGGCTTTAAGAAACTGCCTCAGTCAGTTTTGTTGCTGCAAAATTCATAATTTAAAGCCTCTTCCCACCTATTCCAGCCTAAATTGGGTGAATAAAGATCATTTCTCCCTTTACTTAACTATATCAGTCTCTTTTCTCAGGGTCTTAACAGGCTTCCATATAGAGTCTTATAATTCAGAACCACTCAAAGTCCACCACAAGCAAAACCATTTTCCTTTCTCCTTTTCCCATCTATTATTTTCTGCTCTTATAGGAAAATCCACTAAATCCCTCCCCCACTTTCCCTATTTTTCAACTACAGTCTCTAAATATTTATTTAATACAAACCATGTGTATATTTGCAGCATTAAGTTGGCATTCAAAGGTTTGTTGAATGAATAAACTCGTTTCGAATTATTTTTCATTGAGTTCATGAATTTACTGTGTGGTTCTGTAAGGTATAAAGACTAATTCTCTCTACTCTACAAAAATTGAGACATCATAATGAGAAGCCTGGCTTGCATTCTTCCCTCAATCTCATGACCCCCAATGAATCTGCTGGAAAACCTATATAATAATGAGTTCTATAGTGAAAGAAACTTTTGGAAGAAAACATAAACATCTCAGCAAAGAACATTTCATATTTCTATACCCAGGAACCCCTGTATGGGATAATATCCTGTTTAATATTTCTGCAAAACTATTCTGGCCTCAGAGAAATTTTTTAGCTTATAAAAATCTCAACCTAAGATATAATACAGGGATAAACAATTAGTGGTCTCAGGAAAAGTTTATATAAATGTAAATTTACGGAAAATAGATACACAGCAGGAGGTGAAGGGAAGTGAGGCTTAAATAGAAAACACTCTTAAGTTTCTGAGTTTAGTGTCATTCTGCTTTCATACCCAGCCATACCTTCTGAAAAAATGATTAAATATGTGTGATCTGTCTCCCTTCTTTTGGTTCAGATGCACTTTATTCATAACCTCAGGAAATATTTATTAAATGATGACTGACTATTAGGCGCTGTAAAAACATACCTGAACAAATGCATGGTACCTGAGCCAAGGAGCTCCATCTAAGGGAAACCAAAAGAATCACAGGAACATAGCAATGTAACAGATCTAAAGCCAAAGATGATTAAGACTCTAAAAATTATTGACCAAATGATTCTATCCTGAGTGACTGCCCAGACGCTACTGGTGTCTTGATTTCTGGCCTAGTCTCCTTTGACTGAGTAGATGAAACTAGTTCACTAGATTTACCCTGAAACCAAAGTTGACATCATGACCTTCCATGACTCTCAATGACCAATGAGGCAAAAATTAAACAAACAGCGTTTTTTTAGTATTACTTGGATGAGTTTTAGGCATTTCAATGACACCAACATAGTAACAGTATTTGTGCATACCTATGTGTTTATTTGTACTAACTCTTAAAAAATGTAGGGACCAGTGCTTTGAATTATATCTTTTCTCAAAATGTTGCTTTATGAAAATCTTTTTTTGTTTTGTTTTGTTTTTTGTTTGTTTTGTTGTTTTGTTTTGTTTTTAACATCTTTATTGGCGTATAATTGCTTTACAATGGTGTGTTAGTTTCTGCTTTACAACAAAGTGAATCAGTTATACATATACATTGAAAATCTTTGCTATCTACCTGATCTTCCTCAGCAATCTCATTTTTCTGCACTCTCATAGCTCCTTCCCATCCCCAACCACATGCTTGGGAAACACTGAAACACTGAGTTCTTGGCCCCAACCCTGCCCCAATTCTGTGTTTCCCATGTCTTTGTGCCTCTGAACACACCATTCTCATGCCTCAGGTATATTCCTCCCTCTTTCCTTCCCAAAGATAACTTCATCTATAAATATGCCCTGGTTTTTCCTGAAAGAATTTGTTCATTTCATAAAACTTTATATTTAAATGTGTTATTTTCTAGCGACTGTGCTAGGTACCAGTGATTCCCAGGCTAAAGGACTCACACTGGAAAGAAAATACGCAGACAAATGATTATGATGAAATGTGACGATATGCATAATATAGACTACACAGAAAGGTTACTATTGGTACAAAAGAAGCAGTACTTCTTTTGGGCGAGGCAAGAATAAAGATGTCCAAGTACGGGCTTCCCTGGTGGCGCAGTGGTTGAGAGTCCGTCTGCTGATGCAGGGGACACGGGTTCGGGTCCCGGTCCGCGAGGATCCCACGTGCCACGGATCCCACATGCCCGTGAGCCATGGCTGCTGAGCCTGCACGTCGGGAGCCAGTGCTCTGCAACGAGAGAGGCCACAACAGTGAGAGGCCCGCATACCGCAAAAAAAAAAAAAAAAAAAAAAGAAGATGTCCAAGTACAAGATATAACACAGGATGAGTAGAGCTTTAAAAATGTAAGGTGGCATGCCATTTGGGCCAGAGGGAATAGCAGAGGAAGATGGAATTGTATGGTGTCCTGCACCTACGCTCATAGCTTTACTACATTTCATTTTTAGTCTGAATGTGGCTGTGTCTTCCCACTTGGCAGTGAACTCCACAAAATCAGGACCTGGTTCTCATTATCTTGTGGCCTCCACTGAGCTGGTGGTACTCAAAATGCTTTTGAATGAATGATTTTATAAAATTCTCTCCAATCTCTCGCAATAGATCAGTGAAAAGATGAATAAGCACTTTTATATTTTTAACGCTCCTTAGTAGCAACCAGGTCTGCAACACAAGAAGATACACCTAAAGTGAGTTTCCAATAGGTCAAATACATCTCCTTTAACAGGTGTATCATGTACGCTAATGGTTTGTAGTTGGGCATGTATGTAGCTATGGTGGTGGTGAGATGGGTGGGTTTGGGCTGGTCAGACTTTTAAAATTTAAAAGCCACACGTTGTCACTGGCATCGGTCCCCATGGCCTGGATGAGGCAGGTGGGTGGAATGAGTAGGAAGGTAGAACAGGCTCAGTGTGGGTGGTGGAGGAACTAAGGAGATGGTTATAGAAGAAAAGAAAAAAGGTGAACAATGTTCTATGTTAATAATCTCATTTAAAGGGTCGGTACTGTGTGACAATGAAATTCAGGGTCTGGTTATACTAGAATGTGGCTGGTGGGGAGTTAGGGGAAGAAAAGTTGGGGCAATTTGTGGTTGTAAGTTCAAAGAATATTACCCTTTAAAATACAGAGTGACTTTAAAGAATTAAACTGAAAACAGACAATATAAGAAGAACAAGTTTTTGTATGGCATTCCCAAGAAGAAATAATACACTTGTTATGCATTACAGTCTGTGCTCAAAATGCTATTTCAGCATTCTGGGTATTAAAAAAAGAACCTTATGTGGTCTTGTGGTGAACGACTGTGAAGGATTATTTAAAGTAAACTGTAGGGAAATATAAAACAAACCCAGCTAATTTATCACAACAGTGAAGATGCATAAATAAGATGTCTATGAATAACAAGGACAGCCTACCTATTATTTTTAAAAATTTCATTTTTTGTAGAAAATATACCACATTTTATTTAAAGGAGAATGACCCCTATTTCTTTTCCCACAGCTGTATAGCCTCTGGTACAGCCTTACTTATTACTATGAATATAGCATGATGGCTATTTTGGAAATGTTTTCATTATATGATGAGCCTCTGGAAATGTTGGCTTGAGAGATATATATCTTCACACTCAAGACTAATATTGTCTTAAGCCTGGGAGCTCAAGAACTCAGCAAACGTGGTTACCAATGAATCGCCAATCAAAGAGACAATGGATGGTGAGAGTGAAGTTATGCCTGTGTACCCTGTGAATTTTTCATTAACAACATGTAGCATATTATGTAGAAGAAACCTCATTGTAGCTCTCTGAGCAAGTGATTTAATGCGTACACATCCTAAACAATTTTTCATAGAAGGCACCAATGATAGGCTTGGATTTTTATCTGAGTCCCTGAGTTTTGTGTTGTAGTTCCGAAACCAGCATGCCAGTTCATGTAGCACTGACTACCAGTTGTCCAACAAACGGTTTCCCCTGTCCTTCTGGTCACAGTTACATTGCATTTCTCAGCCTCCCCAAGGGCCCCTCACGCTGCCTCTTTCCCTGTGTGCATGTGAATAGAGCGGTCTCCCAGGATCTAGAAGATGGTGGAGCCACAATGTGGGAGGAACCTAGTTCCTGAATGAATAAAAGGACTTCTTTTCACTTTTACGTTTTCAAGAAGCCACCTTTATTGCGTAAAGTCACTCAGATTTGAGGGGTTTTTTTCTTGCTGTTGTTACACTTGTTAGCCTGTAATTTATTCAAATATAAAATCTTTCTTGTGTCTTTTTTCCATGTTTCTGTTTCTTAACCAAACTTTAGCCGGCCTATATTCTTGTGCCTAATAAACAAGGGGAAATAAACTAGGCGAAAATCTATGTTTTCATTATTGAGAAATATAAGAGAGGGTGAGTAGCTAAATCACATGAACACCCTTGTAAGGATAATATGAAATATAACCAAGTTATAGATGCCTTCAGCATGTCTGAAAAGGAATAGGTGAAGAAAACAACATATAAACGATTCATATTGATTTTAAAAAACCTGATTGGATCAAACATAGTTCAGGCATGAAAATGTGCCATGAGTGACCTGTATCACTGATCATTAATCCAGGTCTCCTTGCGTCAAGTGAAAGACAACCAAGACTTTTAAAGCTCCCTTTGGAAACCCTTGTCATCATGAAAATAAGTTCATGCTTCCTGGAACATGTTCATTTATCCTAGCTGTACTATTCTGAAAACCCCAGGTACGTTTTGGGTACTTGGAAACACTGAGTCTTTTAGAAATTTGAGATGCCAGCACAGTCCAAGTGTCTTTTTTAATTTTTTTGGCTGCGTTTTATTTATTTATTTTTTTTGGTCTTCATTGCTGCACGCGGGCTTTTCTCTAGTTGTGGTGAGCGGGGGCTACTCTTCTCATTGTGGTGGCTTCTCTTGCTGCAGAGCACAGGCTGTAGGCACGCGGGCTTCAGTAGCTGTGGCACATGGGCTCAGTAGTTGTGGCTCACGGGCTCTAGAGCGCAGGCTCAATAGTTGTGGCACACGGGCTTAGTTGCTCTGCGGCACGTGGGATCTTCCCGGACCGGGGTTAGAACCCGTGTCCCCTGCGTTGGCAGGCGGATTCTTAACCACTACACCACCAGGGAAGCCCCCAATTGTCCTTTAAGTAAATTCCACAGTGATGCAGAATAAGATGTGGCAGTCAAAAAGATGTTTGTTGAATACTCTCATTACTCAGGAAAGTCACATATATGAAAGCCCTACACCTTATCCACCAACACATCCACTAAAAACCCATCAGGCTAGAATTCTCCAGTTAAAAGAGACTGCACGTGAAAATTCATAGAAAGGACAGATTTCAATACATCATCCTCAAGAAGTGATACTCTCAGAGGTTTGCACCACTGCTCTTTTACAAAATCCTCGATTTGCTTTTGATATGCATTTTCACCCTTTCAAATGCAACCAGATCTCAGTACATATCACATTTTTAATGAGAAGAAACAAGCAGGTGTTGATGTGCTATATATAACTGCTACAATTCCAGCTACATTTGTCTAATGGGTATGGATATCACTTTTCAACAATACACTAAGAAAAATGAAAAATCAAATAAAAACCTATTCATGTATTTGGCTTCTGGAGAGAACATATTGAAATGGTTGCTTTCATATATTTTGGGAGACTGGTGAAAATTAGCAACATTTAGAGATTACTGAGAAGACACATGTTGAGTCAAGCTCATATTATTAACAATTTGCATATTACTTAATAACCCATGTGTCTTTCTTGAAAGCATCTGTGAGTAGAAATATTTATTCCTTCATACACATCACTGATTGGCGCTTCTGTTATTGAAATCCATGCTATCAAAGTGATGAGTCTTTACCATAGGTACGTCAACTGCTGTTCCTATCAAAACATCTGTAATAAGAATATATGCACTTTTAAACCATGGAAAGGTTGATATAACAATGTGGTTGTAATCTTTGCTCACAATTATCCAAAATCCTAACTTACACGATGCTATTGGTTGCAAGAAATTAAATCAACACCATCATCATCAACAACAAAGCATTTATTAAACATGTAGCCTCTGTAAATAAAATGTTTGGGGACAGAGGTAGAGGAGTTGTGTAATGTGCATTCAAAGAAATTACAGATTGTTGGAAAATATGAAAAATTAACACGAGAGTAATAACTACTAATATGGGCAACTTTAAAAATAATCAGTGCTTTAGATTTACTTAACTAAGGTTCATTGACAGCAAGTCTGAGTAGAACAAGTAAAGTCATGACTCATACAAAAATGGGGCCCGATCTGGGCAAGTGCACATATCAGGCAATAGGAGGTGATCTAGGAAGGTAAGTCAGTGGGTCCATTGAAGTTTGGGTGCTTGGAAACAGGACCTAGTCGTGTAGGTTTTCTGAAACGTGCCCTTTCTCAGTTTGAGGAAATTCCCTTCTATTCCTAGTTTGCTGACTGTATCATAAATGGATGTTGAATTTTGTTAGCTTTTTCTGTACCTTTTATGATTACCACACACACACACACACAAACTTACCTCATGTATTTTGGTAGTATGGTAATTTTGTATTGATTAGTGAATATTCAAGTAGCCTTGCACTTTGGGAACAAAACCCACTTGGTCATCATGTATGTATATACATTTCATGTAACTGCTGGATTTGATTTGCTACCATTTTGTTCAGTTTTGCATCTATGCTCTTGAGGGATACTGATCTATAAATTTTTTTCCTACAGTGTCTGTGTCTTGTTTTGGTGTCATTGTAATAATGGCTTCGTAAATTGTGTTGGAATATGTTTATCCTCCTCTAATATCTGAAAGAGTTTTTGTACAATTGGTATCTTTTTCTTAAATGACTGACAGAATTCACCAGTGAAGCTACCTGAGCCTGGAATTTTTATTTTGAGAATGTTTTTAAATTATCAATTCAATTTGTTTAACACATATTGCTATTTATATTTTTAATTTGTTCCAGTGTCAGTTTTAGTAATTTCTTTCAAACAACTTATTTACTTCATCTAAGTTGTCAACTTCACTGGCTTAATGTCTTTTATAATATTGCCTTATATATATTTAATGAATCTAGGATGCACAGAGGTATCACCTCTTTCTTTCCTGATGTTGGATTCCTTTCTCTCCAATCTGGCAGGTGTGAACACGAATGTCTTCCAGGCCTCTGTGAACTCTGGGCGGGTGTTCAGCTTGCAGCACCCCAATGTTTCCTCTTTGTTGAGCCCTATGGATTTGCCCTGTGCAATTTCTAACCAGAGACTCATGAAGACCCCTAACAGATCCCGAGAACTCTGTTTCTGCATTGCTCCTCTATACTGCTTTACATCACAGATTCTAGCCACCTCATTCTCTCTGCCTTCCAAGATCTGTCTCCTCATATCAGTGATATGACTATTCCCATCTTTGGTCCATTACATGCCTCCAGGCTGAAAGCCAAGGTGATTGGAGAGCTTACCTCACTGGTTTCTCTTTTCAAGGGGATCACAGTTCTGCCCCACCTGTTGTCCAACATCTGAAAACAGTTATTTCATATATTTTGTCCAGTTTACCAGTTGTTTGGAGTCCTGATAAGTCTGGTACCAGTTAATCTGCCATGGCCAGAAACATGAATGTTTTATTAAAGACGGGAGAAACTGAGACTCAGATATGTATCTTTTTCAGTGTATACAACTAATAAACATGATTAAACACCCCAGCTATACTTTTTCCACTCTATCATGCTGCCTCTCAACTTATTCAGCAGATGTTTATGGAAGGCATAGATAGAATTTTGCTAGGTTTAAGACAATCCCTCAAATTTATCGAATTGGAGTAAAATGATATATTCACATGAAATAATATAAGACAGTGAATTATACAATCCGTGCTAGCAAAGTTTAAAGAAGATGGGAAACAATGTTTTGCAAAGTTGTTTTAACTGGGGAAAGTTATTGCATGTACTAGAAGTATAAGCAAAACAGAAAATATAATACTGAGAAAATATTCAATGGTTGACATTGGTGAGAACTTTCTGATCTTAATACGTCTTGATGTCAACCATACTGGTCTCATTGGGGTCAAGCAATGTCGTTCTTATCTTTTTATCTTCTCTACAGCCCCTGAAAGAAGTCTATTTGACAATTATTTAGTGTCTCCATTGTAAGGCAGAGATCCTAAAAGCTCATTTATTTTAATCAGATTGAAGGCCTTAACAGTAAAAAAACCAAACACATTTTAGCTTTAGTGGACAACTTAAAATGGTTTAAAGCAACAGATTCCACAGAAAACAATGAAGAGCACCTAAAAATCTCAATGTAATTGAATTAGTTATTTACAATTTGGTTTGCATAAGGATTTATTTCATAATTTAAGGTATCTGTATATGAAGGAATAGACTTGGTAAAACAGCCAAAAAACAGACAAACAAACAAATCACAAAAGAGTTTACCTATGAGATTTATTATTGTTAAGTGTCAAAACGTACTCCTCATTGTACAAGCAAGTGACATGCCCATCACATAGCAGGATTCCTGAGTTTGAGGCTTTTAAATAAATATTAGCATCCTTTATATTACGGTTGCTGTGAAATACCCAGAAATGGGAGCCTTTGGCTACTTCACAAAGCTGTTCCACATTTCCTGAATTTGTAGATGTGCTAGGTGTTACAGGTAGACGTTTTCTCCCGTTGTTTCTGGGTGTTGGTAGTCATTTGATTGTACCTAAAACAAAAGAAAGTAGTTTGCTGATATTTAGGCAAAAAGACACACAGAATTATTGACGTCTTCTTAGAATGATTATGCACATAGGATGAGAAAGAATCCCAAAGTGAGTGCAGACAGAAGAAAGTCAATTAGTACATAAAAAATGGCTGCTGGAGTGGACGTATTGAGCACGCATTTGCCTCTAAGCCTAAATGTTTGAGAAAGCATCTCTCACTGAATCATAATTTCTAAATTAAAGGTAGAGAAAAGCTGTTGAGGATCATTTCCACCCTGACCCATGTGATATGTGTGATGGCTTGTGGTTCACCACTATCACTTTTTCCTGAAAGTGTGAATTAAGCATCTTGATATGTTGAGAGAAAACCGTCACTGTAGTCCTGATGGTCTGAGGCGGACAGTCAACAGCACACAGAAATCACATGTGTTTTCAAACGTCTATGACTAGAGTAAAATAGAAATGGGCTCTGTTGAATGTATTAGTCAGGAGTCTCCTGACTGCAACCTGTAAGAACAGCTCACTCAAACTTGACTCAACATACAGGGCACCTTGCTGTCGTGAGCCTCGGGGACCTGTACTAGCATGGTTTCTGGGCTTCTTTCTTCTGTCGGTCGGGACTTGGGAATTTGAATGATCTAAAGTTGGGTTCCTCAGACTTGATACTCATCCTATTTTGGGCCAGCTCGTTGTTTCTTGTGGGGGCTTTTCTGTTTATTGTAAGATGTTCACCAGCTTCCTCAGCCTCTACCCCACAGGTACCAGTATTGCCTCCTGCTCTAGTTTGACAACCACAAATGTCTCTAGACATTGCTAAAGGTCCCGTGGGGAAAAAGATTTTCACCAGCTGAGAACCACTGGCCTAGAGATTAATAACATGTACTGCATAGATTCAAATTCTGTCACCATCACTTTCTAGCTATGTGAACTTGAGCAAGGTACTTCACTTCTATGTGCTTACATTTCCTTATCTCCTTAATGATGATTCTAGCATTATCTACAAGATAAGGACACTCTGAGGATTGAGATCTTACAAGTAAAATTCTTAGAACAGTGCTTGTACCTAGTCAGCCTTCTGATGCTAGCTCTGGAGCAACAGTAACAGCAAGGTTCCCTTCATATGGTAAAGAAATGGCTTCTGGCAGCACCACATTCAACAGAACTAGCTTAATAACTTCAAAGGAATCAACAGCTTTTTTTTCTCCCAGGGCATCAACCAGTCCAGCTTGGGTCATGTGACTGCGTCTTGAACCAAGTACAGCTGCCAAGGGGATGGAGTCCTGTGAATGGCTAGGCTTGGATCAAACCAATCCCATAGCTTAAAAGAAGAGACTTTAGTCAAAGAAGTGAGATGGAAAAGCATAGTGGACAGGCAAAGTCCAAAGCCACCATGGTCCACTTCAGTGTATAAAAACATGTGCAAAGTAGACTTCCTACCTTGGCAACTGATTCACAGGTCATGAAAACGTGTCTCTAGTCACATTTTGGTGAATCTCCTGGGGCAAAGAGGTCAGCAAATGATCAGACCAGACAATATCAAGATGTGACAAGAAAATGACCATCTGAAAAGGTATCAGAGGCAGACCTGCTATCCCCAAAACTAGAGGCAGGGAAAGCCTGGTTGCAGCAGAAGAAATGGACATGCTGTTCTTTGCCAGTTTTGTAATGAGAAAGACAAAGCCGGAATAGTATTGATCAAAGCCACCATTCATTGAGTTCTTCCCAGGGGATAGATGCTATATTGTGTTATCTCAATACAACATCTCTGCATGGTCATTGATATGATTCCCATTCTTTTTTTTTTTTTTTTTTTTTTTGCGGTACGCGGGCCTCTTACTGTTGTGGCCTCTCCCGTTGCGGAGCACAGGCTCCGGACACGCAGGCCCAGCGGCCATGGCTCACGGGCCCAGCGGCCATGGCTCCCGCTCTGCGGCATGCGGGATCCTCCCGGACTGGGGCACGAACCCGTGTCCCCTGCATCGGCAGGCGGACTCCCAACCACCGCGCTACCAGGGAAGCCCTGATTCCCATTCTTAAAATGAGGAGACTGAAGGTTTTCTAGAAAAGATGAGTAAATGTGGCTAAGGCTCACAACCAGTAAGGGATGGAGCCAGAATTCAAGCCTAAGCTTGTCTGACATCACAGCTCCTACCCATCCCCACACTGCCATCCCAGAGTCTGACCAAAATGCACAGGAAAGCTAAGCTACCAGATTTTGGGTGGGGTGTGTGTGTGGGTACATACTTACTGAAGAAGACAGGGCATTAATTAGGGCTTTCCTGATTGGCAAGTGAGCCCAGCAAGCACTGCTGTGTGAAATCTCCAAATTTCACGCACTAGGCATGGAAGTCCAGACAGGATGAGTCCTCCCTGCCAGAAATTCACTTTTCTTGCCTTATGGTTGTCTTGAGTTTTTGCGCTTTCAGATGTTGCCTTTTGTTTAACAACCCAGCTCAATTCAACTTCTAGTCAGGGCTAGAGTTAGACAAGTGGTCACCATGGATAAGAAGAAAACAAATTTCAAATAATAAAATTTACACTTTTTTCCGTACATTCATTACATAAACTGCATGTGACATAACATTTCAACTTCATTGGAATTGCTTTTCACGTCAAAGTTTCCTCCATTATTTGTGATTGGATAGCCCTAGTTATTCCTACTTGGTAAAGTCTTGACCCAGGTTAGTTGCACTGAGACACCCATATTGTGAGTGATGATGCAATGAACATGGGGTTGCAGATAACTCTATGAGATCCTGATTTCACTTCCCTTGGATACCTACACAGAAGCAGAATTGCTGAATCATATGATATTGAACAAATTTCTTTTTTTTTTTTTTTTCGGTACACTGGCTTCTCACTGCTGTGGCCTCTCCCACTGCAGAGCATAGGCTCCGGACACGCAGGCTCAGCGGCCATGGCTCATGGGCTCAGCTGCTCCGCGGCATGTGGGATCTTCCCGGACCAGGGCACGAACCCGTGTCCCCTGCATCGGCAGGTGGACTCTCAACCACTGCGCCACCAGGGAAGCTCCTCCCATAGGTTTTTGATCATCGTGTTTTCATTGTTATTTGTCTCTAGGTATGTTTTGATTTCCTCTTTGATTTCTTCATTGATCACCTGGTTATTTAGTAATGTATTGTTTAGCCTCCCTGTGTTTGTGTCTTTTACGTTTTTTCCCCTGTAATTGATTTCTAACCTCATAGCGTTGTGGTCAAAAAAGATGCTCGATATGATTTCAATTTTCTTAAATTTACTGAGGCTTGATTTGTGACCCAAGATGTGATCTATCCTGGAGAATGTTCCATGCGCACTTGAGAAGAAAGTGTAATCTGCTGTTTTTGGATGGAATGCCCTATAAATACCAAGTAAATCTATCTGGTCTATTGTGCCATTTAAAGCTTGTCTTTCCTTATTAATTTTCTGTTTGGATGATCTGTCCATTGGTGTAAGTGAGGTGTTAAAGTCCCCCACTATTATTGTGTTACTGTCAATTTCCTCTTTTATAGCTGTTAGCAGTTGCCTTATGTATTGAGGTGCTTCTATGTTGGGTGCATATATATTTATAATAGTTATATCTTCTTCTTGGATTGATCCCTTGATCATTATGTAGTGTCCTTCCTTGTCTCTTGTAACATTCTTCATTTTAAAGTCTATTTTACCTGATATGAGTATTGCTACTCCAGCTTTCTTTTCATTTCCATTTGCATGGAATATCTTTTTCCATCCCCTCACTTTCAGTCTATATGTGTCCCTAGCTCTGAAGTGGGTCTCTTGTAGACAGCATATATATGGGCCTTGTTTTTGTATCCATTCAGCAAGCCTGTGTCTTTTGGTTGGAGCATTTAAACCATTCACGTTTAAGATAATTATCGATATGTATGTTCCTATTACCATTTTCTTAATCGTTTTGGGCTTGTTTTTGTCAGTCCTTTTCTTCTCTTGTGTTTCCCACTTAGAGAAGTTCCTTTAGCATTTGTTGTGTAGCTGGTTTGGTGGTGCTGAATTCTCTTAGCTTTTGCTTGTCTGTAAAGCTTTTGATTTCTCCATTGAATCTGAATGAGATCCTTGCTGGGTAGAGTAATCTTGGTTGTAGGTTCTTCCCTTTCATCACTTTAAGTGTATTATGCCATTTCCTTCTGGCTTGTAGAGTTTCTGCTGAGAAATCAGCTGCTAACCTTATGGGAGTTCCTTTGTATGTTATTTGTCATTTTTCCCTTGCTGCTTTCAATAATTTTTCTTTGTCTTTAATTTTTGCCAATTTGATTACTATGTGTCTCGGCGTGTTTCTCCTTGGCTTTATCCTGTGCTTCCTGGACTTGGGTGGCTATTTCCTTTCCCATGTTAGGGAAGTTTTTGACTATAATCTCTTCAAATATTTTCTTGGGTCCTTTCTCTCTCTCTTCTCCTTCTGGGACCCCTATAATCTGAATGTTTTTGTGTTTAATGTCCCAGAAGTCTCTTAGGCTGTCTTCATTTCTTTTCATTCTTTTCTCTTTATTCTGTCCTGCAGCAGTGAATTCCACCATTCTGTCTTCCAGGTCACTTATCCATTCTTCTGCCTCAGTTATTCTGCTATTGATTCCTTCTAGTGTATTTTTCATTTCAATTATAGTTTGTTCATCTCTGTTTGTTTGTTCTTTAATTCTTCTACATCTTTGTTAAACATTTCTTGCATCTTCTCGATCTTTGCCTCCATTCTTTTTCTGAGGTCCTGGATCATCTTCATTATCATTATTCTGAATTCTTTTTCTAGAAGGTTGCCTATCTCCACTTCATTTAGTTGTTTTTCTGGGGTTTTATCTTGTTCCTTCATCTGGTATGTAGCCCGCTGCCTTTTCATCTTGTCTATCTTTCTATGAATATGGTTTTTGTTCCACAGGCTGCAGGATTGTAGTTCTTCTTACTTCTTCTGTCTGCCCTCTGGTGGATGAGGCTATCTAAGAGGCTTGTTCAAGTTTCCTGATGGGAGGCGAGACTTCTTGATCTCTTTAGCAAGATGTAAGATTGAAAGTTGTATTTAGAGAACTAGACCTGATGGTTTAAGTTAAGGAATCCAGAGGGAAAAGAAAGGGGCAGGACTGGGGTGAGGTACCCACTTCTTCTTCCCCTGGAGAATTGTGGAAAGAGAAAGATGAAAGGTGGGAGAAAGGAAAGCAATTAGATATCATGGGTCTTGATGGCTTCTCTTTGGGCTGCAGTTTAGAGAGGGCAGATGTGTTAGAGAAACATAGGAATTATTGTAAGGAAAAGGGAATTTTGTCCAGATTCCAACTGGAACTCTAGAATAGACCTTTCCTTCGTTGTTCTCTTCCATCCACATCCTTCTATCCTAACCCTACTGTACCAACCTCTAATGCGTCTATATGAAAGTAAGTTTGGCTTCCAAGCCTGGTTATGCAGAGAGAAGTCCTTCAATTCTCTTTTATGGGCCAGGCTCATATCCTGTGTGGAATGGAAGAGACCCAGAAGTTGCCTTGTCCTCTTCAGAAGGAATTTAGAAGGTATTTGACTTGAGATCCATTAGGACTGTGACAGCACATCCTGTGCCAATAGGTGGGGTAGCCTTCAGCAGAGGTTGGGAAAGGGCCAGCCAGGCATGGGGTGGATGGAAGGTATTTCAGATCCAAGGTAAAACTAGGTCATCAGGGAGAGCTTCAAGATGCTGATAAAGCCAAGAGAGGAAGGGTCATGAGTTACCCTGGCCACAGACGTCATCCATAAGCACCAATGGCAAGAGGTGTTTCTGCATATCCTCATCCCCTACCTCCATCTGATTTTAATTTTTAGGAAAGTCATATGATAGGGTTTGTCTAAATTCAGAGTGGGCTGGGTCCCTGCAGTTAGAACTGCAACTGTTTGCATAATGAAGATGAAAAGGTACAGGAAATCAACTCTGTCATCTAATTTATGATGGCCACAACCACTCACTGTTGGCCAGACTTTGGGAATTTGAGCTTGCTGCCTACTGCATGTAAGTGAGAAGGGCTGGCCAGAAGAGAGGATGGACAGTACAGTGACCTGGCCCATAGCCTGGACTTGCACACAGCCAGCAGCAAGGCAGCCACTAGCAAACTGGCCAGGAGACATGAGCAATTGAGGCAGCTTAATCTAATTTTAATAAATATGGGGATTTTATTTCCCTCAAAAAATAACAAAAACAGAAAAGAGAGAGCCACTGCAAATATCCTCCATTATACCCATTCATGCCTTGAGGCTAAATTTCAGCTCTGTGCTGATATGGGCATTCTTAGTTTCCCTTTTGTTGTGCTTTAAAAATGTATTTGCATATTGCAAAATACTCCACAGGCATAAACTGAAGTCTTGATCCTTATACATAAAATATCCAAAATAAATTATGTCAAAAAAATGAAACTGACAAATATTTACAGTTAGCTAGGCATCGTGAGAAATAGAAATGAGGGAAGGCGTGAAGCTGACAATCGAGTTACAGTGACGGATATCAAGGCATGAGAAGCTTGTGGCTGCCCATGGCAAGAAGAGGTAGACTCAGACTGAGCACAATGCCCAAGAAACAGAGAAGGGAGAGACCACCTCAGCCAGTGGTGGGAGCTGGGGTTTACCCTGGAGGCTGAGCTAGATAAAGGGTGGGACTGGGCAGTCATGGGGGCAGATCAATCTACAAAGGATGCTATACATCAGAAATACAATGCCAATTAGCCCAGCCTGACACTCCTTGTATAATTTTCACACTGTAAATCGGCCCAGCTACAACCAGAGTAGGCAGCATCGCAGTGGAGAAAGTGACAAACCCACCCTACTGGCACTACTAGCTTAGTAGAGGATTCTTCCAAGTTGGGAGGCACAACCCAGGCCAGCCTCCAGTCCCAAAAGCAGCTTGCTGATGCCACCTGATATCGTAGTCCTTGGAAGCTGAAATTCTGTAATTACTCACAATAGCCAAGACAGGGAAACAACGTAAGTGTCTGTCAGCGAATGAATGAAAAAAGACGATGTGGTGCGCACACACACATTCACACACACAGAGGAATATTATTCAGCCATGAGAAAGAAGAAAATCCTACCATTTGTGACAACTTAGATAACTCTTGAGGGCATTATGCTAAGTGAAATGAGTCAGATAGGAAAAGACAGATATTGGGGCTTCCCTGGTGGCGCAGTGGTTGAGAGTCCGCCTGCCGACGCAGGAGACACGGGTTTGTGCCCCAGTCTGGAAAGATCCCACATGCCGCGGAGCGGCTGGGCCCGTGAGCAGGGCCGCTGAGCCTGCGCGTCCGGAGCCTGTGCTCTGCAACGGGAGAGGCCACAACAGTGAGAGGCCCGCGTACTGAAGAAAAAAAAAAAAAGACAGATATTGTATGAACTCACTTCTATGTGGAATCTAGAAAAGACAAACTCAGAGAAACAGAGAGTAGAGTGCTGGTTACCGGGGGTTGAGGGAGTGGGGAAGTGGGGAGATATTTGTCAAAGGGTACAAACTTCCAGTTATAATAAGATTAATAAATTTGGGGGTGTAATGTACAGAATGGTGATTATAGCTAATAATTCTGTATCATATAATTGAATGTTGCTAAGAGAGTCGATTTTAAATGTTCTCACCACAAAAAAGAAACAGTAACTATGTGACAGGATACAAGTGGTAGCCAATGCCATGGTGGTAATGATTTTACAGAATATAAATGTATCAAATCAACACTTTGTGCACCTTAAGCTTACACAATGCTATGTATCAATTATATCTCAATAAAACTGGAAGAATGTTAAAAACAGAAACTTGTTTAAGGTCATACAACTGGAAATGGTAGAACTGGCTTTGAACTTGCACTATTTTCAGAAAGTCTAGACCTTCCCTACTAAGAAGCCTTTCGAAGACAAAACTTTAACCACCCTGCCTTGTAATATGGGGGCTAAATTAGATGATCCAAATACAGAGCAATGTCTATGGCTTTATTCCATCAAAAGAATGATTTGATACAGAGATGAAAACAAATTCCACAAGGTCTCTTAACTTGAGAGTTCTTAACTTTGTTTGCTATGATCTTTGTTTTCCTAAAGCCCAAGAACATGTACTTAATACGCCCAAACCAATACAGCCTGTGGCTCATGGCTAAGTCCAAAAAAAAAAAAATCAGTATTTCCAGGTTGAGTAGGAGAAAAAGCAGGATGTATTGGCTGATTGCTTTATATAAAACAGAGAAGAAAGAACAAAGAAGTTGCCACTCTCTTGTTTTGTACAAACAGCACCCACCATAAAGATTTTGGGCTTCATAGAGAGAACTGGAGATCCTAATTCAGTAGGTGCCCAGGCAGAGGGGGCTTAGAACATGGGGAAATGGAAGGAGCAGTGGCCGGGCTAGGGTGTCACAGCAGAGTGAAAATTGCTCTTACAGTTATGTGTGTTGGCCTGGATGTGCAGAAAAGAGACATGCTTCCATTTCCCTGTGGAACAAATGTCAACAAGCATCACATGACACATGAAGTTGGAATTTACCTTTGCCTGTTCTGAGAAAACCGCTCCAGCTTATGTCACTCTTATATGTGTGAATGTTGCTGCCCCAGGAACACGATAAGCATCTTGCGAGCAGGAACTGTCTTCCACTTCTTTGTAGACGTACCAGGTGGGCAGGTAGACGCCTTTCAATAAGTATGGAATGAAGGAGCTGTCCCTGCAATGGTCATTCCCTTCCAGTTCGCTGTAGCATCTGAAGAGATGTGCAATGAAAGGAGAGTAATTCTGCAACTCATTGAATTTCCACAGAAACCCAGCCATAAATTATGAATAACCCCTCCCTCACGGGCTCCCCAATCTTTTCTCTTGTCATCACCGCCACATCATCTCTTCTTCCTCCTCTTTCCCAGCAAATCACCTTACCTTTTCCTCCATGCTTGGCCTTATAGCCTCCTAAACCCAGGCATGTGGATATTTGTGCTCTCACCGCACCTGCTTATGTAGGTTTTTCACTAGCTCCCATTAAAGTCTGGAGCTCCTTCTCCATACTCTGGCTTTGGCACTTTTTTTCCCAGTACATTTTGATGAAACCAAATGGTTCTGACATATCCATATGTACCACACTCTGCCATAGATGAATGACGAAATAGAGAAGGAAGACAGGGAAAAGTAGGTGAGAGAATGAGAGTAAAGAAGCAAAGCAATAATTTAAGTTCGAGAAATACAGACATTACTAAAAGCCTCAGAAGATAAAGTATTCTAACCCTTAAAATGAGGTACAGAATGTGGAAGAGTATGGCAGTATATGAAAATACGAAGAAATTCAGTGCAACACCCAGAAAGTAGGGTGGAGAGAGACAAACAAAATCGAATTGTGGCATATTATTCTTTCAAAGGAGAGAAGGAAACTTACTTAGCATGATATGATCAGAGAGAATAGATGAAGCTTGAAGACAGTGGGGCTGAGCCTGAGTTACCGAGAGATCAGAATAATTTAGGAGAAAAGAACCAGGTCCCTCCGAACCTGCTAACTTCCTGACTCTGTGACATTTCTCTTTCCATGTCCCAGACCCACTGAAATGCCAGTTGTCTGTGATAGAGCCCCATGGGGTTCAGCGTTGGAAGCTGTCATGGCCACATGCAAAAGGTGAGCTTAGGGTACCCGGAACATAAAGTGCTTCTCAGAGCTCTCCCCACCCCGCCTGCCATCAGACCTGCCTTTGACATTTTAGGACTGAGGTCAAGAGTACATGTATCATAAATCTAAATAGTAAATTATATCAGGCTAACAACCATTAAAAAAAATCTATTCTTTTTAAAATTTTTATTTATTTTATTTATATATATTATTGATTTTTGGCTGCATCCGGTCTTTGCTGCTACACACGGGCTTTCTGTAGTTGCGGTGCGCGGGCTTCTCATTGCGGTGGCTTCTCTTGTTGCGTAGCACGGGCTCTAGGTGTGCAGGCTTCAGTAGTTGCGGCATGTGGGCTCAGTAGTTGTGGCTCACGGGCGTAGTTGCTCCACGGCATGTGGGATCTTCCCGGACCAGGGATCGAACCCGTGTCCCCTGCATTGGTAGGCGGATTCTTAACTACTGAGCCACCAGGGAAGTCCCCCCAAAATATATTCTATCTCCCTACCTTGGTGAATATAGATTTTTAATAATCTGGAAATTCAGCTTCTAAAATTAAGGCTTTTGGAGTCCATGGAATACTCTACTGAAACTTGGAGGTGCAGAGAAAGCTGGTCTTCAGTCTTCAAATCCTGCACTTCCTACACACAACACCCTCGTTTCCCAAACAGGCTTCATCCTGTACCGCATTTACATGGACATCCTCACCTGCATATACAAAGCCAAATTTTTTTCACATATTTTCCCTGCAAAAAGCTACCCTTTGGCTTCCTTTGACCACTCCTGAAGCCCACATCTTCCAATCTAGCAGTTCAGTCTGTCCACAGGAAGATGGAACAGGGGGTAGTTTGCACTGGCCCCGAAAGCAGGCTTGGGACACATGGAACACGGTCTAGAAGTGAGGACATAGTCTCTGCTTGGGCTCACGCCCATAACCCTGTATGTTCTTTACTTTGTAGGGAGGGGTGCAGCCAGGGGACGACCAGAGAGAAGGCTTCAAAAGCCTGATATCCAAGGCCTGTCTTGAAGCACTGCCCCTGTGTTCATTAATTGTGCATACTGGGCATTTACCTGTGGAAACCGCTAGGCTAGTCTGAAAATTATGGATAGCAGTGAAAAGGGATACAGTTAAAGTGATAAATGGGAAGGATAGTTCAATGGTTATATTAGAAAAAGTAGGTAATCAACTCTCAGACCTCACAAATCTCTACCAGGTTCCTGGTCTCCATAAATGGCAGCACCAGAAACCTGGACTCACTCTAAGTTTCTCCTATGCCCTTGCCACCATATTATGCTTCACCCATTCCATTTCCCAAATGCCTTTCACACAGATTGCTGAGTGCAAGGCCACCCTCTGATATATGGCCCTTGAGTAGGCTGATGTGCTGAGGGGCAGGGAAGGGACCAACAGCCACGTGAAGCCCCTTGTCAGGAACTTCTTACACATTTTCTTTTGGAAGAGATTGACTCTTGAAGGGAAGATTCATGTTGGATTAGAGAGGAGTGGTTAGGCCATTCTGAATCTGTATGTCCTTGTGCACGAAACTATGAGAGGAAAAAAGGAATCAGGCTTTCATTCTTTTTGTTTATTTTTAGGGTAGTTCATCTTTAACATTGACCAGAGCCATACTCTTCAATGGTAACGTACCCTTCCGTAAGGGCATCAAGAAGCTAGTTTACCTTTCTGCCTTTATACTTGTGCTCTCTTCTGTCATCCCTCCAAACCCTTGACCAGTTGGCCAATTGGATCATCTCTGAGAATCCTTCACCTTCCAGGGACCTTTAAGAATCCCTTACACAGCAGTGCCCATAGCTCAGGAAACACAGCTCTGCTCAAGCCTGGAGGTGAAGGCTTCTAGCTTGGCTGGACAAAGATGTGAGAACCCGAGTGTGATGTCAGCCGACCACGTGGACAATTTCAAGTCAGCCCCAGTGTGTTCTCAGCTGTCCAGCTCTAAATAGAAGTCTTATGGGCAACATGGAACCTCACCTGTTTTATAACCATCCTCCCAAACTTCAAAGCACTTGGCCCAGATGAGCCAGTGAAATCAGATATACATATATATTTTTAATTCTTATTTTATACTCCTCATGTCCATGCAATTGGAATCAACTGTAAATTAGGTGTTACAGCATTGTAGTTTGGTTAGATGCAATGGTTTAGAAATGTAGCTTTAGTTTGTGATGAGATAATAGCTGCTTTGCTTTGTTGTGACAGTAGCAATAAAGTTGCTACGATGTAAAATGTGGTAAGCAACCCAAACTACTGAAACAAAGCCACAAATCAGAGGCTGCCCAACTCTGAGAACTTTATATGCAGAAGTGACAGTGGGTTCCGATCTCTGAACAAGTAGCACAGGGAACCCTGTCATAGCCATTATATGGGTCGTCTTTGCTGTCGGTCAAATCACATTCCCCAAACTACGTGGTAAAATTCTGTTGGGATATAGAAAAATTTAATGCCATTTACATCACACAGAGGGGAGACTTTGTTGAGCCTAAGCTGGCATTCAGATGTGTCTGGACAAGTATGAAGAACTGATATATTGTTCAAGGTCTCAAGGAACCAATTTTCTGAGAAAATTGGCTGGGAAAATACTCTTTTGTACCGTTGCCTGGGAGAAAGCCTGAGATGGAGAGGGAAGTATCATATTTACGTTAGATATTGCTTCCTATTTTGACTTTACCTTGCATGCCTGTACCTTGTAGACTGTGCTATAGGCGAAGGTTGAATTTTTTTTTTTGAAGGAAATGTAAGCTAAGGGGCAACCACACTAACAGTTTTAATGCTCTGGTGATGCAATGTGCCATGGAGTGCAGGAGAGACGTGTTTTCACTGGAGGGTTCCCAAGTAGTGAGGACAGAAGGGGGCAGGTTGAGGACTTTGGACGCAGCAGGAGAGAAGTAGGGCCCTTGGCGCTGGCCTCAATGTTCTTATCAATCTTGGCTGCAGCTACGGTGGCAAAGTAACACTGTCAGGGGCTTTAAGTTGAGCCAACGTTAACAAGAAAAGTAAGAGACAATCCATGAGCTCGTGTGAAGCAACCCAGGAATGCCAGGAAGTATTGATGGCGGGCTGGGAGAGAGGGACATATGTGTGCTTCTTGCAGAGTACTTAGTTCCCAAAGGTTAGGCAAATATCAGCAAAATTTGGGCTATTACTGTGATTGTAACCCTGTTTGTACCGGAAGCTAGCAAAGCTAAGACGACATGAGTTACAAATGGTAAAGACTTTGGTGTGATACTAACAGCTAATATTTATTGAGTATTTACTATGTGCTAGAGATTGTTTTACATGCTTTTCGTATATTATTTCATTTTTTACAGTAACCATGTAAAACAACTCTCACTGTTAGCTCCATTTCTCAGATGAAGGATTTGTAGCACTTCAGTCTTACCCAAGGTCATAAATACTAAGTGGCTGGCCAGAGCTGGGAACTGAACTCATAGAGTCTGACTCTCCAGCTGTGCTCATGGCTTTTACATGATCCCACCCTTATTCACACTATTCTGAGAGCCACTTTTTGTATAGCATTTCAGAGCGATGTTTCCCTACCAGGCAATTTCCCTGGACCC
Organism: Phocoena phocoena; assembly: GCF_963924675.1. Taxonomy (NCBI): domain Eukaryota; kingdom Metazoa; phylum Chordata; class Mammalia; order Artiodactyla; family Phocoenidae; genus Phocoena; species Phocoena phocoena. Next base: position 40,968,338 of record NC_089232.1, read on the forward strand.
TGAAGTACCACAAACACACCTGTATCAATAATTTTATATAGATATATAATACCATGCAAAGTATACAACAATGTAAATGTCTTCATATACACACACATCATAGGAAAACAATTTCCTGAGCCCATCAGAGAATCAAATTTCTGTTAATTTGGTGGAAAAGGACAAATGTTCTAAGAAACACTAACTAGGGCCCAGAGGAAAAAAATGTTACATTTTCTGCACAGCGACCCATTGTGAAGCTACCCAGTTTTCTTAGAATTCCATTTTAACTCACGCCAAATGGGCCCTCCCAAATGGCCCTGGAAATAGCATCCGGATGTTCAGATCCCTTACGTGTGAAAGGCATGCAACCAGATACATAAAATCCAGGGCTGGAGGACAGGGCTCAACTTTGTTTATAGACTTTTTGATTTTTTTTTTTGGCTGGTTAAAAGGCTGACAGACTGTATTACAGCTAACATTCCCATATTGATTATACCATTTCTGAGGCTGGCCTCTCTGTGACAGGAGCAGCAGAATTAGTTTTTTCCTTGTTAAATATTTGTAAATCATTCGTACTTTTATGGGGTACATAACCTGGCTGTTACCCTTCAAATAATCTTCTTGTTACTTGTTTAAACAAGAAATATCTCCTAGAGTGCAGTGTCACTTTTGTCCTTCAATGAGACTACAACATAAGGACTTCTCTTGATTGTGAAATACAAAAGGCCATCCATGCCACGGTTACAGAAAATAGGTCTGTAAGAGGCTCTGTCCAAAGAGACTCAAGAACATCCACTGTTGCCTCTTGCTCTGCTTACACGCTAGACTGGGAAAAAATGTTTTATTTTCCTTTTTTTTTTTTTATTTCAAGCTACTGAGAGCCACAATTGTCAGTCTCAATCATTAAAAAGCACTGATTTGGGGTTCATAGTGGAGAAAGTATTAATGCCACCTATAATTACATCATTGTAGGGTGATCATGAAGCATGCATTGTTAAGGTACAAATCTGAAATGCGGCTTTTTCTTTATTGTGTCCATTGAGAGTCACTACCTAAAAATAGGCAGCACAGGAGGCCATCCAAATAGTCTAACAATGCTACAGTTATCAAAAGGCTCTTGGAAATCCTCTTTGGATGTGGACCGTCCAGTATAATAGCACAGCCCTTTGAGTAACGTTAATGATCATAAATCCTTTCTTCTTCTTTCAAAAGTTGGAGTGAATTTGATTTTGATTAAAGAACAAAAGTCACTTGACTATAAATCTGATAAATAAGTTGCATTAAAAAAACTGTGTATGGGTTCGATTCCCGGCCAACGCACCAAAAAAAAAAAAAAAAAGAAAAAAGAAAAAACTGTGTATGTTGATATAACATACATAAAATAGCAAGATACAAATCTAAAGTGAGGAGTAGGATTGTGTCTAGCGACTTGTAAAGAAGCCAAAGATCTGTGCAAGAGCCGTGTCCCTGGAACAGGCACATAGCCTGAGCACAAGCTCCATGTTTGTAGGTGGCAGAAACCCATACAGACCAGTTTAAGTACAAATTATAAGAATGTGCAATAGTTCGCAACACCTTAGGTCAGGCTGTAACGTTGGGCCCCACGAGAGAACACAATCATAAATTAGAAAGCCACAAGAAAGGAAGATAACTTGTTTACTCTTCCTGAGACCCCTGGATTTCATCATTGCATTTCATGGTGCCTTTTTCTTGAGTCTTTCTCTGCGGATGGGTTGACTACTTCCACAGGAACTCAACTCAAAGAGCTAGCTGAGGCTGGCCTGCGACTAGCACAACCGAGCAAGACAGAGAAACTGCTGGGTTCATCCGGGCACGCTGTGGATGGAGGGTGTAGGGTGTGGGATGCAGGCAGATGCAGTGCAGTAGAGAGCAGAGGAGGTTAGGTGTTTGTGCCTGGCCCAGGGGGATTGAATGACATAACGCCATTGTTTGGTTACTTGTGAATACCCAAGATGGCTTGCTTTAGAGCCAGAATCTAGTGCTTAAATGTCTTTGAAGGAAAGACACATTTGGACCACGTTTTGAATGCTGTGCATCCAGATGATGGCTACAGAGAAGGCAGATCGGTGTGTCTGCCTGCTAGGTGAAGAAAGATGTGCAGGTAGGCAATGATTCCTGTGCTTGCTATTCAGTCTCCAGCTCATACTTTTTTTTTTTTTTTTTTTAATGTGAAGGCCAAATTTTAGATCTCAATGGAGAAGAAATGAGCAATTATAAAAGTTGGTTTATACCACTCAGTCCCCTCAATCCTTTTTGCATCCCAGGCAAATCAACGTGTGGCCCTCCGTATCAATTATTATTACAGCTGCACCAAATGGTTTTCCTGTGTGTGAACACACACACACACTTATATTAGGACAATAAAAATCTTACATTTACATACATTTAGTAGTATTCCAAAATGTTAAAAAATTTTTACTTCGTATAGTAACTGTATAAGACAGAACAGTATTAGTTTTAGCCATACAAAATTGTCATTTTTGTTAGTCAAAAGCAGCCGATTTTATATATTTCATCTTAATATTAGCATAACCATTTAATACATGTGAGATGTTAGGGAACCGACTGGAGTTTTCCTGTCTCCTAAGTTTTTGAAATAGAACCAGAATCCATGTCTTCTGACCCTTATCTCAGTGTCATTTCCACCACAATATTATATATAAAGATTATATATACCCGTATGCAATATAAACCCAACCCAACTGAAAACAAACTTGCCTATGTTTGTTTTGTGATAAATTTACTACAGATATACATAACGAGAAAAACTTCAAGAAATCTGCTTTAAATGCTCTTCACTAATTTTTTGCAACCTTATGTATTTTTTTCCAAATTAGCAAAGTGCAAAGAATCAAGTCATTTATGCCATGAAAAGATTACATATTTAGTTTTTCAAATTAGTTAGCTAGGAGTAAATTATTTTTTACCTCTGCCGTTAGGGTTCAGGGAGCTAAAGAAAAGAGAAAAGAATTGTCTGATTAAATGGAAAAAAATAGAATTATTATGTCATGAAAAATTATTTCTCAACATCTCTTATTTTTCTTTTTGAAGGAAGTGGACCAAAGTCTCTCCATTTTGAGAAAAACAGAAGTATATCTTTTGTTTCTGATATTGTCCTCTTAAACAATATCTGAAACGGAATTCAAATCAATAACCCATTCCCTCTTCTGATTATACTAATGTTTCTTTAAAATACAGATGTGCTTCGAATGACTAAATCATCTATCACTGGTTCGACTTGTTTTTAATGCTACGGGGGATTCAAACATATTATTATACATGCAATGTTTTCCCAAGATTTAGCAAATGACTATCAAACATGAAAATACAGTTTAACAACTTAAACTAAAAGAAATGTACATCATTAATTTAAATTCAATTAGCTGGCTGCAGCCCAACAAACGGCACTGGTTAAGTGCCTCAAGTGAGTGGTGCGGGAATTCCACAGGTCCAGCAAGCCCCTGATTTCTGTGAGCAGCTCAGCAGTTGTTTGGTTGCCCTGGAAAACAGATCCTTTCTCCCCACGCTGCACTCACAGCTTCTCAGGGCAGGGGGAAGATGGCACCAATTTGTTTACCCATGAATGCTTTTTTGAGAGGAGAGAGACCTCTGTGCTTCAATATTTTCCCCTTGGACAGAAACTTGGGGCGGGGGAAGGGGGTGTCATTTTACTGTTTTTATCTTTCTAGTTATTTGAGAAGATTCTTTTACTTTCTAAGCTTAAATCCTAAGCAAAAAAAAAAAAAAAAAAAAATTCTGCACTATTACTCATTATTATTTCCAGAAAAAAAACAGGTTATCAAAAAAATTCAGGATGGAAAGAAATCTCCAGAAATGCCCTCTGATTGCAGGTGTATTTCATCTGATACCTGGTGGATACAGTCAGTAGGGGAGGCTCTATGGTAGAGAATCAGAAAAATAGCTCCCTGTATATGCTCTTTTATACCACTGAGATTCCCCCTACACACGCACAATCTCACACTAATTTTATATCATTGGTCTATGACTGTACAAGGTTGTCCATGTTGAGTGAAAACAATACATCTACAATAATCCTTTGTTAACACATATATTCTTGGTGTGATACCCTTCATTGATTATCTTTTTTAGGTATATGATCCCATTTTCTCTTTCAATAAAGTCACTGCTTAGCTTTGATTTCATGGATGAGAAATGGGATATAAAAAAGCCACAAATTAGTAGCTGCGTCAGTAAGAGCCCAGAGCTGCCAGAACCCCAAACTCAACGTCTTAAAACACTAAGCACTTATCATTGCTCGCAAATCTACAGGTCAGCTGGGCGGTTCTGGTCTCTTCCAGGCTTCCTCTTATCAGCTGTGGGTTGCGTGGTCAGCTCTGCTGGTCAGGGCTGGGATCTCTCATGGATTTAGGGGTCAGCTGATGGGTGGCTGGACGACCTCATTCTTTTGTTTGATGGTTGGCAGATTTTTGACTAGGACAACAGGGGTGACTGGTCCATCATCATCACCCAGCAGGCTAGCCCAAGCTCTTTCACAGGGATCCAAGACAATGAGTGCAAGTTCAAGTCCTCTTGAGGTCTAGCCTCAGCTCTGGCACATCTTTACCTCCCCTGAATTCCATCAGCAAGAGTAACTCACAGCATTAGACCTGATTCAAGGGTAGAGGAAAGAGACTTTGCTTTTCACTGGGAGAAACCACAGAGTCACATTACAAAGGGCGTGGATACAGGGAGGTGTGAACATGTGGGCCATGTAAAAAGTCGTTCTATCACAATAGTTAATAGAATGTATGCAAAGTATGCTCCATGAAGCACTGGTTCCATATGTTATTAATTGGTAGTTTGCAAAACAAGATACGTACACACACGTATAAAGGGAGCAGGGTGGATTTCCATGGTCAAATACAACTGGAAAACTGCATTTAACTGCAATGCCTAGAAATGAGCTCGCAGGGACAGTGGCTCCAGCTCTCTCCACAGAGGCAGCCATAACTCCCCATAAGTTCAGAAGCTCCTTCTCCTCCCAGCAGCAGGGGATGCCCTGAGACACAATTTCCCAAAAACTCCTGAAGTCTCCAGATACCAGGCAACTAGAATTTCCAGCAATCCCCCAAATGGCTGGTGTCCAAGTTCAGGCTGCTAGATGTCTGAGCCCAGTTCCATCATTGAAGACTGTTCTCATGCTTACATCATATAAAGGGAGAGCAACAGGGCGGCAGATGCCTTTACAGGAAGACGGCCCCTCAGAATATCCAGCTGTGCCCTGCCCCAGCACAGCGCTCTCACATCTCCACAGGGCTCTGAGAGAACAGGGGCCAGCGCACCTGCTGAGATCCAGCACCAAATGACATTTGCTAGTGTTTGCACGGAGGCCATTGCATGAGCAGGTCAAACACACATTCTCAGGATTCTTTGATTCTTTACTGTAGAACCTGGTGCCTTTGGTGATAGACTCTCCAATGCACAATATACTGTTTCCCAAGGTGTTTTGACTAAGAAAGCTTTTTTCAAGGAACATCTTGCAGAACTGGTATTATATAGAATGCACTTTAGGAAATCATGCCTCACCTAAAGGATATATTTCAGTAAAATAAATACATCAAAAATGCAAATTCATAAAAATGCTCCTTGTTTCTTTTCTCACATATGTTTATTCTGCTTTCAATCCCTTCTGACCAGTTTCTGACAGCCAAAATAAGCAACTACACAGAGCAGCTAGAAAAGAATGAATAAGTTGAAGTTAGAAAAGGACAAGGCCAAGGAGGAAAACAGTTACAGCTGAAAGGTAAGATATCCCAGTGCCTGTTACATTTTACGCACCCCACGCAAAATGCACGGAAGCAGCACCTGTGCGCAAAATTTAATTTGCATGAGTAAACAAAGAAAAGTAATAATATATTATTCACTCAACGAATCTTAGCTACGCCTCTACTATGTATAAGTCGCCTGGGTTACTGGGGACACAGGATGAAGAAAACGGAGCCCCTGTTCTCAGAAGGCTTACGCTCTAGAGCAGGAGTCACGAGCCAAGTCCTACTTGCCTCCTGTTTGGGCAAATAAAGTTTCTTAGAACACAGCCACGCTCCTTCGTTTCTGCATTGTCTACGGCTGCTTTATTGCTACAGAGGCAGAATAGTGCACTTGCTACAGAGACCGTATGGTTGGCAAGCCTAAAATATTTACTGTCCAGCCCTTTACACGAAAACAATTTGCTGACTGCTTGAAGACCCTCGGTTTATCTTTAACTGCCCCAGCTTCGTCTTCTTTCCCTTAGAAAAATTTTTTTTTTCTTATGGTTTCAATTATTTTTCCTATAGAAATGACTCTGTAATCTCTATACCCAGTCACAGGCACGGGAGGTATTTCTAGAATTTCTCGATCCATCCTATGAAGGCAATTACCTGCTGCACCTACCCTTCTTTTTAGTCCTCTGTCAAGGTCAGAGTTGACATGTAGATTAGAGAGAAACACGAAATGTGACCATTCAGATTTGAGGCGCATATAAAATACTTTAGTATTGCCCTAATAATATCTTGATTTACTGTGGAAATTCTCAAAGTGCTTCATCATAATTAGTTTCTTTACTTTAATATGCCAGGGAAATTTTTAAAAAAATCATTGATATTCTCACTGTCCAGTTGTGAAAGCAGATGCAAGAAAGTTAAGGGATTCACAAAAGAGCTTGATTCCCTGACAGTGAAAGTTACCCCCAAGTCTGAGCAACAAGGCTGCTCCTTCATTATTTCCCACGCACGATCTAGACTTCCATTCAACTGGCCTTCCATGAATTTTCTCCTTCAGGCCCTAATTTCCATTTAGCTACTCCCTGTCCCCAGGTGGTGCATGGCAAGAGGCATAGCCTATGATCAGCACTATCATTATTAAGTGAAGAGATAATGCTGTAAAAGTCAGTGTTATTTTTCCCCCAAGAAATCCCAGAGAGAGTGTCTCTGCCTATGTGCTTCTCTAAGTCTCCATTAGACTGCTTATTCCCTTGCTCCTTCTGCTTCCACTGCACAGGTTGTTTCTGTCCCTATGTAAAGGTGACAGTGGTAAATGCAATCAGCCCTGGATGAGTACAAAGTCTCTAAGTCTGCCCTTTTTCTTCAGCAAAAGCACTTACTAAAGGAAAAGGTGACTTCTCTCTACTAGCTCTGAAAAGCAAATTTCTAGGACTGTAGAGACTTCGGGAGTCTAAGAGATTTTCATAAAAGAAATAGAAGCATGACTATTTTTCTCCTAGGACTGCTGTGTAGCTCTGAAACTCCATTCACTCACTCCGTCCTCCATGTATTGTGTTTCAATAAAAACTTAATAAACAGAATATTAAAGATTTGAAGAATTATACAAAGTATTCAATTTCTAACCCTGCCATTTATTTTATCTTTATGAGATATCAGGACCAGTTTAATAACTATAATAAACATAAACTTTGACATTTATAACACTATTCACCAGATTAATACCAGATAATATTTTCTAGAAGTGTCATTTTAATAGGAATAAATGGGTAAACAGATATGTCTTAGACTTACTCTACCAAGATTGCAGGAGCTCAATTTTTGAAAGCAAATTAACAACCAAAATCAATATTTTCCCTGTTAATTCCACATTCACTGAAAGAGTTTTACTAGTAGAAGATAGCAAAAGATATGTTCGCATTGGACCAGCCAATGCTGCCTTTGATGCATATTAAAAAGAGAGAGTTCTTCTCACTCTATGAGTTTTAACCAATGGCTCTGGACTTGCTCCTATAGGTCTGTTTACAAAGCCCCTTGTACATGCACGTGAGCACCGTTGATGACTAATATTATCAGATTCATCTGGGCAGAGGGCAGTAGGATGTATTTTGTTATTAACATTTCTAATTTATCATTGCCCACTGCTCTCTTTCTTCCTATTTCCTGGTTAAGACTTTCCAAGATGTTGATGACTTCATAGAAGACCCAAAGACATAAAAAAGAATATCAAGAGAAATGGATGTTTCTTAGACCCTAAAGGAAGAGTAAAGAGGTTAGTATTCAGAAAAATCGAACCACCTTAGATAAAGGCCACAAGTTGTCACACTGCAGAGAATGTGTAGTCCAGTACCTTGTAAGTTACTTGGAATCCAAATATTTTTAAAACTCTCCAAACTTTATTTCACCAATGAATAATCCCTAAACCATAGTAAGATATCATATTCACACATAAAATTGAAAAAACTAAAAACTTGGATTAGTATCAAAGGTTGGTGAGGGTATGTGGAAATGGGGATTCCTCTACACTGCTGGTGGGAGTTAAAATTGTTGTAGAAATTTTGGAGATCAATTTTGCAGCACTGGTCACAATTTAAAATACTCTTATGCCGCAGAAGAGCAAATTCATCTTTCACCATCTAGTTTCTTACATAACTACAAAGAGTGCCTCCAGGAGCTAAGAGTGGCCAGCAACGAAAAGGAAAATGGGGATCCCAGTTAACAAACTCAGAAAAGTATTTCTCCCAACAACCAGTAAGCTTGGAAGAGGACCCCTAACCCCAGCTCATAACTGACACCTCGATTCAGCTCAGTGAGACCCTAAGTAATTAGAGAATCCAGCCATGTCAAGCCTTTTTCTTTTTCTTTTTCTTTTTTTTTTCTTTTGTCACACAAGATAACTCACAGGATCCAGGGAATAAGACATGGATGTCTGGGCGGAGGGGGGGGGGGGTACATTTTTCAACTGACCACAGACGCTTATTGAATATAGTATATGTACTTTAGATAGTATATATACCATAAAAGACAGAATGTCATCTACCCCCTAATTGAAGCACAATCTTTGCAGGGGTTTGGAGAAAATAAAACTCACTCCCAGTTGAGAACAGCAGAAGCTGTTAAAGAAAGGGAAGTGTAAGGTATGCTCTGAAAACAAGTACGGATTTAAAGGCAGGAGCAGGTAGAGGGAAATTCCTAACTAATGGAAGATTTGGATAGAAGCTATAGAAGGGGATAAGCTTGGCAGGTAGACTGCAACATTGGTTTAGAACCTTGGGTTCTAAAACCAGATTCCTGGGTTTGAATCTCACTTTGCCTTTCTCCAGCTGTGTGTTTTTGACCTCTGTGTACATCAAATTGTTCATGTTCACAATGGATATACCAGCATCTAACTCATAGAGGTTTGGTTTTGTTACAATGCTTAAGGTACTACGAAAAATATTTGTATAGTATGAAATATAAGTTGCTATTGTCACCTCTAAGTATCTAATATTCCCTTATTGCTTATGCTTTTTGACTAATTGCCTCAAACCCCTTCAGAAATAGGTAGGTAGAAGTACAAGTCTTACATGAGTTACTGAGAAGAACTAAAGTTTCTCAAATGAGTCATTTTCTTTACTACTTGCAGTCCATGCCCTATAGAACCCTAAGATGAAACTGTAATGATGACACTCCACCATGGTATTTTTAGCTGCAGAATCTTCAACGAAGGAGGCTTTGCAGATATGTTTAAGTTAAGGGTCTTTGTGAGATAGGGAGATTACCCTGGATTATCCAGGTGAACCCTAAAGGCAATTGTATGTATTCTTGTAAGAAAGAGGGAGAAGGAGATCTCACACACACACACACACACACACACGAGGAAGAGTCAGTCTGACAATGGAGGCAGAAATTGGAGTGATGCAGCCCCAAGTCAAGGAATGCTGGCAACCACAAGAAGCTGAAGGGCATAGTGAATGGATTTTTCCCCAGAGCTTCCAGAGGGAGCATAGCCCTGCTGACATCTTGATTTAGGTCCAATAACATAGACTTTGGACTTTTGGCCTCCAGAACTATGATACAATAAATTTATGTTGCTTTAATCCACTCAGAGTGTGCCAATTTGTTTCAGCAGCCACAGGAAACAAATACAGAATTATTTAATTCAATATTTTGAAAATAATTTATCTAAATCAATTAAATAATTACTTTTCACTTTAAAACTGGATCTTTGGGCACAGGATCCTGAATAATGAAACTATTATAAAGAGGTAATCCTGTATTATGTATTTGGCTAACTGTAGCAAAAAGTCGTGATTTAATCATAGGATATTATGAAAGGAAAAAAAGAATCTGTGAGCATATGTAATGTGAGTTCAACTTTCTGTTTGCAGTTAAGGAACATGTTGATATCTGCCACTAAAAGTAGAAACAAAAATTTCAAACAAAACACAAATTTTAGGGGCTTCCCTGGTGGCACAGTGGTTGGGAATCTGCCTGCCAGTGCAGGGGACACGGGTTCGAGCCCTGGTCCGGGAAGATCCCACATGCCACGGATGCAGCTGAGCCCGTGTGCCACAACTGCTGAGCCTGCTCTCCGGAGCCTGCGAGCCACAACTTCTGAGCCCGCGTGCCACAACTACGGAGGCCTGTGTGCCTAGAGCTCGTGCTCTGCAGCAGGAGAGGCCACAACGAGAGGCCCGCGTGCATAATGAAGAGTAGTTCCCACTCGCCGCAACTAGAGAAAGCCTGCACGCAACAACGAAGACCCAATGCAGCCCAAAATAAATATAAATAAAGTAAATAAATTTATTTTAAAAAACCTACAAATTTTAGCTTTTATGGTACTGTTTCCAATAAATGGGTACATGAACGTGCTTCAAGGTTCAGTGATCAGTTTCACTTCTCACCAAAAATATCTCTATTTGTTTCTTCTGGTAGAAAAATAAATTGAACAATTGTATAAATCCCAAAGGTATCCACCGAAAAGAATTACATAAAAAGGACTGGCACTTTCAGAGAAAGACTGATGCTCTTTATTTTCAAGTACTAAGATTTATTCCAGAGGACATCTAGTATTTCTTAAATCCTTAATAACTGAAATATCTTCAACTATTTTCTAAGTTAAATGTAAGATCTCTGTAACTTAAAAGAAGAAGTCATTTTATACGACTCTGATCAATACAAAATTAATATTGCAGGTACAATGAAACACTGGAGCGAGTTTATAATAAAAACCTTCAATACACCCTGTAAGTGCTGCCAAAATGAGCAGGGAGTTGCTTTTCATTTGAGATCAGATTTTTCTTCTGTCGGCAAACAGATCAAAATGCAGGACATTTCACTACTGGAGAATCTCTAATGAGCGGGTAGTAAAACACCCACCTTTCTGACTGCCACGGGATATCAAAAAATTACTCACTTCTGAGTCATAATTACCCACCAAAAATTTAGATCAAGTGGTCGTCACGTCAGCCAAATTAGTACCTGACAAGGAATGCTTTTGGCAAGGTTGGCAGCTGAGAAACAGGAAGTGAGTTGCCAAACATTATTAAAACTTGAAAAGAACAGCCTTAAAGTTGTGTGACCTACCATTCGAATACTCAAAAACCACTACAGAGAGAAAAATCACACCTGCGCAGAAGGGACACTCAGGGAGCCAGTGGAGGAGAAGAAGCAGAGGAACTGTCACCCAATCTTTGCTCACCCAAAGGGTCACAGCCAGTTTCCTGCTGGGTCATTATTATCATTATCACTGTCTTTTCAAATGTGACGAAGTCTTGTAATGGTATTTGGAAGGAGGTGGAAGTTCCAGATGTTCCTTTACAACTGACTCTGAGGGCCACAACTGCTTTCCGAAAAACTCTTACCAGTAGTTGGATTGCTTCCGAAGCAGGATACAGTCTGGGGTTTACATTTCTTCATGGCCAACAAAGATGGTAGCAGGCTCAGCTTAGATTCTGACCAGGCACCTCATGTGACTCAAGTCTTCACATGTGAGGAAACTTGGCGTGGATCAACCACCTCAGCTTGTCTTTGTCTTGGTGCTGAGTGTCATCTGGAAGTGGATGGAGAACTCTCAGGAGAATTGAGTGGTCTCTTGATATTTTGACTTTAAATTAGTCTCCCTGAGTCACTGAAATTCAATTTTTTGTTTGTTTGAACATTATTTTTGGTAGAATCATTGCAGTATTCACTCACCACGCAATCCATATTCCTATAATTCAACTTGAACATTACAGATATAGGCAGTGAATTCTGAGTTATATTGTCATTTATTTTTTCTTGATCCATATACAGTATGTGTGATCAAAAACACCAATAACACTATTCATTAAGGACTGCTCTCGCCATTCCAAAGACTTCAGACAAATGGTCTTTTGTCAGAAGATTTGAAAAACAGCAAGCATTGAACCAGATCAGAAGTCACCAAACTAGGGCCCACGGGCTAAATCTAGCCTAGTCCATTTGCTTACGTATTGTATGTGGTTGCTTTCCTTGCTACAATGCTACAGAGTTGAGTAGCTGTAACAGAGACAACAAAGCAGAAAATATTTACTATCTCACTCTTTACATCTACAAAATTGCCAACTGGACAAATTGCACTGGATAATGGCATGGGTATTATTTGGAATGAAGTCTTTACCACAGGATCATTCGCTGGTTTCTGTATCATTATTGTCTAAGACTCTCTTGACAGTATTCAAGACCCTCTATGATTGGGTGCCTTGTCCTATTACACTAACACTAATGTCCAGTCCTAGTCTATACTGTGTTCCCTGAACAAACTACACACGTTTACACTTGAATATTATTGCTGAGCTCCAGGGGTACAAAGTCTATTAAGATTTGGTTCCTATCCGTAAAGCAGAAGGTCATTACCTAGAAAGCACAGTGTCTGTGTCAGCACAGGTGTCACCCACATGTGTACCTTACAAGTAGTTGAAATAAACTGAACTGAATTAAAATATACAAAGAGAATTATTGATATAAGTGTACATTATGTTCCATCTGGCATCACCTCCAAACCAGGTCTTCTTTGTACCACAATCTTGCAGAAGAATCTCCTTGATAAATCCTTGAGAAGTTTACTTAACAGCATTTTCTAAGTTCAAGTCACACAGCAAAATTAATCTACATTATCTGAAACATTTTACTAAGTTACTTCTTCTGTATAGGTCTTGGAAAATTTTCTATCTTTCTTTTTTTTTTAATGGTACACGGGCCTCTCACTGTTGTGGCCTCTCCCATTGCGGAGCACAGGCTCCGGACGCTCAGGCTCAGCGGCCATGGCTCACGGGCCCAGCCGCTCCGCAGCATGTGGGATCTTCCTGGACCGGGGCACGAACCTGTGTCCCCTGCATCAGCAGGCGGACTCTCAACCACTGCGCCACCAGGGAAGCCCTTCTATCTTTCTTTTGAGAGAGGGAGTGGGGGGAGGGAGAGGGAGAGGGAGAGAGAAATATAGGACTGATACTCTGAACATTAAGGACTGCTTTGTTTTGGTTATGGATAATTATTTGTGCCATGTCAGAGATTCCATTATGATATTTCTTGATATAGTAACATTACTGATACTGCATTTTTCTCCTGAGGTGATACTTGGGGGTCCACTTATGAAACTGTGTTTAAATGAAGACTAATTAATTGTAAAAGGACCTCTTAGCAAAGACTGCTCAAATTAAATAATAATTACGAAATATTCTCTTCACTTTATGCTATGTAAACTCAGCCTCTAAGTTTCGCCAGGCTCTTAATATGTCAGTTCTGGCTGGTAATTACTCAATAATCTCTCTCTTCAGTGGTATAAACTCCTCAGGTTTTTCACTGTTTCTTAAAAAAAAAAAAAAAAAAAAAAGAATTTCACCTTTGATTTTCATCTAGACATGTATCACCTAACGGCTGCAGGCATTCTAGTTCCACAGCTCGTCTGAAATACTCCTAACTGCATGAAGAAAATCATTGGTGTTGCTCTCAGGAATCTAAAATATATTGCTACTATAAGTTTGGTTTCAAACTGGAACCCTAGACCTTTCTGGCACTGAGACTTGAATACTTTTACTAACTGTGACTATTACGGAATGTTAAAAAAAAATGAGTCTGTTAAGTATTAAGTAGAAAGGAGGAATTTCCAGTGACTTTTAATGAAAATGCACATGTTATTTCAGATCTGTTCTAGCAGCAAAGTCCTTGTCTTTGGGACAAGTGTCATAATCATTCCATGAGCCTTCACCAAGTCTAACTGTACCTGGGTGCAAAGTAGCTGGCTTGTCTTCATGACAAACTTGTGTAGTGTCCATCTCACTTATCTAGGTGTGAAGGGCATATACTATTTGGCGAGTTATAGCAAGATGATTTCCTAAACTCTTAGCAAAAAACAGAACCAACTCCAAGAACTCATTAAAATATACTTAACTTGAAGCTGAAATAAAAGTTTCATGAGCAAAGGAGAGGTGAGGTGGGGGACGGTATGAGCATCAGATATCCAGCTCTATAAATAATTCTTAGATTTAGATGAGGTCATGAGTAGAATCCTCATGATGGAATCAGTGTCTTTCTACAAAGAGACATCAGAGGGCTTGCTCTCTCTCACACCCTCTCTCTGCCACATGAGGACCTAGCAAGAAGGCGGCCATCTACAAACCAGGAAGAGAGCTCTCATCAGAACATGGCCCTGCTGGCAGCCTGATCTCAGACTTCCAGCTTCCAGAACTAGAAGAAATAAATTTCTGTTGTTTAAGCCACCCAGTCTATGGTATTTTGTTATGGCAGTTCGAGCTGACTAAGACACCTTGTGTCCAGAAGATTTTCATAATTTTTAGTAAAGGACATACCTGCAGGAGTGGCCTGAGTCTGATGCCTGGATTAATACGTAAACAGACTCTGAGTTGCTCTTCTACTTATAGCCAAGATACTAGCTGGCACTACTGTTTTGTTTGATAGACGGTATTGGCCCATGCCTGTCAACTAACCTGCGTGAAATAACATTATTACTGTATTATGTCGAGTTAGACTGCATAATATTTCCATTGTCGGACACACATGATGAAGAGATTTCAAAGTTCTCAACTGTTTACATAATTAGCATTACACATTTGTAAACTTAAGGTACCACTATCACCGCTATTACCATATTTCCTTCTTTCCAGGCTGCTGACACATGTGTGTTCACTTTTGAGAATGATCAGAGGAGATGCCTCCATCTCCAAAGGAGCTCTGTGTCCTCACAGTCCCTGTGGAAGGTTCCCAAAACCCTCACTTCATCTTGTGACCTTGCCCAAAATTAAATAACCTAGGCCAGCTTAAGGAATAAGAGAAGAGAACAGGAGGGAACTGGCCTAAAACACCTGGCTCTGAGTGTAGTTTATCAATCCGCTGCTGGTTTGAAAGGATTATGTAGCCATAGGCTATTTCCGGATAGAAAGATGGTTCAGTGACATCCCTCTGGTAAATAAGTAGCCATTCCTCCTCCCTCTAAACGTCACATTGAAGTAGGCTGTGTTTTCTGATTAATTCATTTTGAATACCGCTGACTGTCTGTCACTGTAGTCATATGTCACTGGTGGCAGCTCAGAGAGTCTAACCTTCTTTAACATCAGTGCACACAATTCATTTTAAAATGTGGTCTAATAGCTACCAAATACCTGCAAGGTAAAGGGGAGATGGGATGCATTTCCCCTCAAAATAGCCTGTAACCAAATTTATGAAAGCAAACTCTATAGGCACAATAGTGTTCTTTGCAATGCAAAGGCTGTAAACCACTTGGAAATCTCCCCAAAGAATTGTCTTCATTGTTTACCAGAGTCTGACCAAGCCCTTGGTACTCAGACATGTGGGGAGATAAGGCACCTACTTAAGTTTTCTTAGGTATATAATTAGAGAGGGACTAGAGACCATGACCCCTTGTCTTTGAGTGGTCTGACAGCATAACCCTAGGTTTTCACAACAGCAAGCACCCATAGGCAAGCTCTGCTCAATGCATCTCACTTTTTTCAGTTCTGGAAGGAGAGTGGCTTGGTGGAGACCCTGCTTTAGAGTCAGGAGTCAGTTCACATCATAACTCCTGCTGTTAATTAGCTTCTAGATGTAAGGGGAGGCAAGCTCCTAGGCTTTCCTGATCCTCAGTTCTCCATCACAAAAAAGCAATAGTGTCATCACCTCCTTAAGTTGCCTTGATGAGCCACTGAAACCCGGAATGGGACCCTCTAGCACCTTGTTCCTTGTTCTTTGAACACCCAATGGAAACTACTGCTACTAAAGTAAGTGCATTGCTTTTATGCATGGCCATGTGCAAAAGTGACAAGGCTTGGACCTAATCTTGCCCCCAGGCTTTGGCCTCCACCTCCAACAATAAATACACACTCCTCTGTTTACAACTCCATAAACAGGGACATGTGTTTCTGTTAACAATGCATGCTCTGGGCTGTCTCTGTGATCAATTACTTTATATCATTTTCAAATTGCCACATGTTTACATCTTTCCAAAGAGCTGTCCCCTGAACGAAAAAAGGCCTGCCTAACTCTGGCATGGTCAGAGGGCTTCCCTTCAACTTATCACATCTCGAAATGCCACAGACAGAAAAGCTTCCAGGCTATTTGCTAAGAAAACTAGCATAAGCTACTTATCAGAAAATATTACGTATTCCCTGAAAGGTGAGCTGTTCTGTCAGTTGTTTGGACTGTGTGAAATTCCTTTTTTGTCATGATAGGTCACTGCACAGAAGCTAACAGTAGACTGACATCTCCCCAGTGGATGCCAGGGCCCTGGGCAAAATCCTGAAAAGCTAGCCTTTGCTTTCAGGACAAGTATGCGATGGTTGGAAACCAAGCCCTATGTAATAAACGTAAGTGGTATTAGTGTGGTTTTAATTGTGCGATTTTTTAAAAAGATTTTTAAATTAATAATTTAATCTTTAATTTAAGATGAAAAAATTTTAAAGATAAAAAGCAGTCAACTTACCTTGTGGATTCAGAGCCTACGTAAATCATGGTGTTCTCCGGTATCTTACACTGGCCGAATAATTTGGTAGGGAATATTCCATTCTCTTTTTGAAACATCTCAGCTTAAGAGTCAATATCCAAAATTTCAGTCCCTAATGGAGTACCATGAGAAGCTGAAAGCTTGAGTTCTCGTCCTGTCCTATTAGTTATTGGTGGCACTGGGCAGGTCATTCCAAATTGCTGAAACTCAGTTTCCACACCTGTAAAATGTCAATAAAAGTATCGTTGATCTCTTGGGGGTAATTATGGGACTCATGGGAAGGCACTGAAGTAAAACTTCTTGTTCACGGCACAGGCCAGGACAAATATAAGGTGAGGAAATTACTACGATTATAATCGAATGCATTGTCAAGTTGCACACAATCACAGGGCAAGAGGCTAATCACTGCCACTCCTGGCTTTTGGTTTTATGCTCAGTGTCTTGGGCCCAGCCAATCAGTGCACTGTTTTTTATGCTGGGTGGATAATGACACAGGAGAACTGGATTCTGCCTGGTTTATCGTCTGGACTATACACATTTGCATTTTGACCAGAGACCTGGGAGAATTTACTGTGCTTCATGAACTTTTACAATTGAGTCTATTAAGGATAATAATATTACTAATAACAATAATAATAATAATTGGACACTCAAAGAGATTAAATGGCTTCCTCTAGGACATAACGGCTAGGAAAGGATCAAGATTTAATTTACGCCTAACCCTGTCTGGGTCAAAACAGCATAATCCCGAGGCATGGGGCTTCACAGACTCTGTTCCCTGATAAATCTTCTGAGAAAGGCAATGACCTGAAGTCATGTAACCTTAAGTTCCTTCCTTTCGTTCTCAAGAGCAAATAGAAGTGGTTTGCATGTGATTCTTGGGGATGTAAAGACAGAGCCCCCAGTCTCAAGTTTGGAGCGGATGTGTGAAAAAATACAGGAATATTTTAGATCGCACTTACCTTCCCTTCTCTTTCATGAGAAGACTCAAATTCTCTTTCTCTCTCTCTCTCTCTCAATCCCTTTCTCCTTCTTTTCCTCCCTCCTCTCCTCCTTGTTTCTTTCTCTCTCTCTCCCTCTTCCTATCTCTACCTCTACTTCTCTTTCTGTCTCCCTCTCTCTAGGAGAAAGATTAGCCCAGGAATAACAAGAGATTTGAGGCATCAGAACCATATTTGAACGCCACTCTACCACCTCCTAGCTGTGAGCTTGGGCACTGACTCAACTGCTCAGACCTCAGTACCCTGGAATGTGAAGGAAATAACCCCACACCCCTTTGCTCCATGTAAGGCTAAGGTGCTGTGGTGCAGACCACAGAAAGTAGCATAAACAAGGTGTCTAGCAGGATGCTTGCCATTTTCTCTAATCTACACATAATATCTAAACAACTGGTACTAGAGCAGCAAACTCAGATCACTCAGATTTTATCACCTTCTAAATATAAAGGTACTTGACGAACTAATGCATTTTCAAGGAACTGAATGACAGTTGTCAGATCATGCAGAGTGAGGCAGCTTTTTTCTGGGTTACATGCCGTTTGGTTACCGGTTCATGGATGCATCTTGCATGGCCTCTATAGTTCTTTTCCATGGTTGGAAAGCCTCTCATATGTGCTCAAAGATCAGTATATTTCAGCCTCATCCCTTCCCCATCTCTCCTTCTCCCTAATCACTCTGGCGCCTGCTATGCAGCCGGCCAGAGTGCTGAATGCCTGTAGACAGGAGTTGAGGATGGTGCTGGGGATGGATTTGGTTTGCTTTATTGCAGTAACCGGTTTTAGGCATTTTCAGCATCTAACCTCATGTCCTTTTCTGAGCTTGTTACAAATCACCTCTATTATCAGCCTCAGTGTCCGGTATTAGGCAGGAATTAAAGTCCACAGTACTGAAAAGAGCTACTATTTAAAGCCAAGGATAGCCCCCATGTGAGGGACAGGAAACAGCCCCTGAGACCCCCCGCTCCAGTATCCCTCCCCACAGACTTTCTCTGAATTCTCTCCAACTGCTACTTCCTTTTCTTAAATGTAGAAAATATTTCCTGATTATGCAAAATCCCAAGCCACGTGCCTGCAGAGCACACCTGTGATTCAAAGGTATTTCTGTTACGAGAATGATTGCACCAAAACTGCATGGGAAAGCAAAGTGATAGAAGCACTTTCTGGAATCTTTTATTTATTCATTTATTTATTTGGCAATTTAGATGAATCACTTATCCCACTGTGAAGAAGCAAGATAAAGAAAGAATTGTTTTTCTGACAATTACCCATGGCTAAAGTAATCAAAAGGCCAAGATATAAACCCCTGAGTTGCGCTGTTTTGGGTTTGCTCTGAATAAATAAATATAATCTAAAACATTTATTTCTTAAGTATTCCAAAATTGTCTGCCTTTTGGATTTGGCATTATCCTTACTATTCGGAAAGGTACACCTATTTCTGTTTCAAACGAAAGTAATAATACACATTTTTGAAGTGAAGGAAGTCTGTATGATCTGCTATATCTTTTGTGGTGCATTCATCTGTAAATGTACTTTATAAACCACAAAATTGTACAACATAAGGTATTTACTGCATGTGGAGTGTATATTTTTATTTTTACCCATAACCACAATAATAACAAAAAGATTGTTGCCTTGCTTGCACCATAGACATAGCAATACTATCTCCCCAAGCTCACACCTGAGCCAGGTTCTCTGCTTCCTTGTGAATTTGCAGATTGGACCTGGTGAACCCTTTCCAATCTGACAAATGTCGTAACCCATCTACCCGAGTTTCCGTATGTGGCTCCGGCTAAGAACATCACCACACAATCATACATTTTTACAATGGGTCTATAAAACAACCATTATAATAAATGTCTGCTTAATTAATACATTAGGACATAAAGCAATTTATTATGCTCTTATTTGCTATCATTCTCCCTGTTCAAATTTAATAATGCAAAAAGGTTTCTCAGATGCCAACCCCTGGAAATAATAAAAATACATTCATCATGGATATTGAATGCAGACATGCCTGGCAGTACTGCTGGCAAAGAGGAGGCAGTCAAATGTGGAGAGAGAAACTGGGGGCTGTTTGCACAAGCCCGGCTGGAATCAGGTCTCTACGATAGAGGAAGGAGCCCAGTGCAATTCTTGGCATGGCAGCAAGGAAGGTGTCCGGAATAACTATGACTACAATTGGCAACAAAAGGGGGCGGCAGAAAGGAAGCTGGGGTGAAAAGCTTTCAAGTCACTTAAATTCACGAGGGCTATGGAGGCTCAAATTGAAATTATCTCACTCTGTGCTGATAAATAAAGTAGCTCTGGTACCTAAATCATGACACTAACTATACGTTTCGATTTTTTTAAGTAGTGATTAGGTGGATACTCTGGGGAACCTACCAGACTTCGCAGAGATAACAGACTCAACTTAATATCAACTTAAAAAGAGACTTGAATTCTAACCAATCTCATGTAATGAATTGAAATTCTATAGCTTTCAGAGGGGGAGAAAAGATAAAAAAGCGACACGGCTCCATTCTCTAACTTGCTGTCAGGAAATATAATTTGTGCTCTCGGTGATTCACCTAGCTCATATGCAGCATGCAAATTTATTTCCCTAATAATCAGACCTGGAGATTGCCCAAGAGGATTAATAGCATCATTCCTTATGACCGCCAGGATATTATGCACCTCTGACATGGAAAAATTGTGTTAGTTCTACAGAGAAAACGCAAGGATATTTGTCCTGCTAGACAATATAATAGGCTGGTGCATCATCAGATTACAATGTCATTTCAAAAACCTTGAATACAAATAATGTACGGTGGGGGAAATGTTGGAACAACCTCTCTTAATTCAGTAGCCTTGAATTCACGTGTATTTTTGTGTGTGCTCTGCGATGTATGCATATTTTTTTATTAGCGCTTTCCAACACTGCATGCAAAAAGGCAAGGATATTATATATTCTATGAGTTCTTGTCATTGTTTCTTAGAAAACGGATGAAAAAGAAATGAAGAAAGGGGGCTTTCTATGGTTTGAGCTTGTTTTTATCCTACCCGTACACAGCTGAAGCTAGTGTTCAGAAGCAGAACTTTCATAGGCATACACTGATCGTCGGGGTTTATATATGGCATGTGCTTCTTGTATGTATAAGATACAGATATCTGAGAATTCAGTTTCCACTCATGTCTTTATTCAAACATGGAGTGATTCGTACATTCAATCACTTACTATTTGATACTCAAGGTAAAACAATGTACTTCGTAATTGTTGTTTGGGACTCTATTTCATTTCTTTATCTTTCACTGTGAATCGGTCAGAAAATTTCCAGAACAGTAATGTCTCCAGCTATACTTTAGACCAAAGAACGCTGCCTTGAGACAAGACCAAATTTCGTTATTATGCGCATGGGAGCAATAAGATTAGCTCCTACTGCTGCCCCTAAGGTGGAGCAGCAGGACGAGCCAATGAGATGATGCTAATGTACATGTTGATAGTATTCTGCTGGAAGAAGTTGGGATAATTAAACATGTACCGTCTCTTTAAGACAGAGCGGCACACATTTTCTTCAGATGGGTGTTTACAAGAATTCCAATTTCAGGTCACAGCCATTTCTGAGATTGCTTAAGAAAGAGATGGGAATAACTTATCTTATTCATGTATTCAAGGAACCTTATAAAATGTGCAAAACATAACAGTTTTAAGGGGCAAAACATGCATCTTATCTTGACAGAGCTGCTTTATTATGGGTACTGTTGTATAGTGACCTAATATATGGAACATTTTTAGCTAATATACCTTGCAGGAAACCAGCCTTTACTGTGATGGATTTTATGGTATCTCATTAGGGTGTGTTTATATAACCTGATACCAAACACGTTTTCAGATTCATGTTCCTTATTAAAATTGTGAGCCACATTGATTTTTAGTTGGAACAGCCACAGAGTCATTTTTACTATTAAGAAGGGTAGCTCTGAAGTTATTCCCAGAGCACAACTATTCTCCATACAGACTTGGGGACTTACCCTTTTACAGCTTCAGTGAGCATGGTCTTCATGGGATGGCCCACTGTCCTCTTATTGTTTAGAAACCTCTAGGTTATTATCCATAATGCAGAATAGCCAAGGTCATAGGATCTTTTCTTTTTTCTTTTTTTTCTGGAAGGAAAAAAAGAATCCTGTTTATTCTCCTGTTGTTTTCTCATCAGCATCTTTGATTTTATGAGTTAGTCTCAAATAATATTAACACATTGGCTCTGGAGAGATACATATCTTCACATCTGAGCTTCTGGGGTTTTCATAACTAACACTACCAGTACCAGCAGTGTTTGTATGAAAGTGGCAAATTAAAAAAAAAAATCTTAACATTGCAAGTAGTGTTAAACAAAATAATGACTTTCACATGGTGAAGTCTCCGTTTTGTAAACTGATCCTGTGAGGTAACTCAGAAGTCAGCCGTAAATAGTGTCTCAGGGTATTTCAGTGGAGTCAGGGGAAATAATGACCTAGAGGTACTGTAAATAGTTTAAATTATTGGAAGGTCTTTCTAAGAAATGTAATGTAAGAAGGGAGAGAAATGTTTTTTCTCTATTGTGAAATGAGTACCCTTTTGGAGGTAATCCAAATTCAGAATGCAAATATTTAGAGAAAAAGACTATTTTTCGAGAAAAGCAAAAACTTTACTTTTCCTACTTGTTTCACAGAATCTAGTTAACACAATCCAACCAGGACCGAAAAAAGAACATCCAGACAGAAGCACAGATATGTTTATTTCACGCTTGCATTTTAAACTAAAATCACAAGGCTTTGAGAGAAAAGGGGGGATAGACGTTCAACAGCAACATGTAGAAAACCTATGGAATGGGTATCATTACTCATGAGAGACTGAATATTGTTAATGATGTGATTTCATTTTAACCAGGTTTATAGCTTTAACTATAATCCTGGAATTGTACTTCACAAGCCTCAACTCATCGCGATCTATATTTGGCCTAAGAAATTTTAAGTCAGAACCTGTCCTCCGAAAAGAAGACAGTTTCTCTTTATTTTGCCCCTGGCTTGCCATGCATTATTAAACATTAAAGTTGTGTCAATTACTTTCATATTTGATTATTATCCCAGTTATTCTACCAGCTAATCAGGTCTTTTTAAAGACGTTTCTGGCAGTGACTATGAGCTGATGTACAGAATAGAATTATTTGTGCTTTTTGTTTCCTAGTTCACCATAGCTACTGGCTATTTTAATTCACCCAGCCACCCCACTACCCATTACCATCATCCCCAAATAAGATAACAGGATGACTTACCCACTTGTTTTAATCACTGTGAAACTGAACTTCCAAGTTACTCTTTGGCTAAATACAAGAGCCAGTTTCATGTGCTTGCTTTAAATGGGGATGGACCGAGTTATCCTGAGGACAACTCTTGTTGTTGTATTAACAGCTTCACAGTTATTCGGCCTGAGGTGTAATTATTTTACCATTATTACATGCAAAGCTTTTAACAAAACAGTCATTCCCTCCATTTAAGCAGAGAGTTTTATAATTTATTACATCTCTTTGGTCATCAACACACTATACAAACAGTTGGCCACCGGTGACCAATTACATTAAGGTTAAGCCACATAACTTTAAATTAGAAATAAGCTCATGTATCTTCATCAAGGGCCTGCTGTGTTTTCACTGCTGTTTATGAGATGATACTAAATGTGGATATAGAGCACGCTCACTGGGACCAATTCCTTTCGGCCTGAAAATGGGAAAGTCTCCAGTGTACCCGAGTCCAGAGCTAATTAATGGGATAACATCTGCTTTAAGCATTCAGCTGGAGTAATTTCTATCAACTTTCCAGAGAAGGTGCAGGGGACACTGTCAGAGAACTAAGTATCTATCATGAGCCGTATTAAACTGTGACAGGCCTGCAAAAGCACATTTCTGTCTTGGTTTTGTATTTATTTAGGGTGTAGCAGCTGTCAACATGGGGTTTCCTCCCATTCTGCCTTTCTTCAGCGCGTGAGTAATTGTTTGGGGGTTCATAAGCAAATAACCTATTATATATACACATAGGCCAGGGAGCTGTTCATGTTTTCAAAACTCCAGTGTAGGAGAGATAAAAGACAAGAATAAAACAGCCACGTTCCTTCTGAAACAATCAGTTTTCGCCACAAAGACATTTATGTTGTTTTATCGTATTACTTAAAAACGCAGCAGGATTTGCTAAAGAGAAATACCCATACTGTAAAGCTTCCGAAGGGATAAGCCCACTTATTTCATGTTATTTCATGTTATCAGCTCTTGTACAACACAATTCCAGCTTTAGTAGTGACTACATAAAGGCACCTGTCCTGTGTGGTCATTTACATAAACCCAACCTGAATGGAGGAAACGAAGCAATTTCTCTGACAACTTAAAATAAGGGATGTGTGTGGAAGCAGCTAGGACAGCAATTGCTTTGTCAGAGGTTTCCCACCAATTCTAATTCTTTATTCATGTACTTTGTGTGTTTGTTTATTTCCCAGGGCAGTAGGACAAAGAGTCCATCTTAATTAAGATTTCAGGAGGACCTATTTCCATAGGCCTGCTCTTTTGGAGTAAGGCAAATGAGTACACTTCCTATGCCATCACACAATCAAGCAAACGGCACCCAGCTTTACAGCTCCAATGGTCAATATAAACAGAGAGGAAACATAACACGCTGTTTTTACTGTGTGAGCTGAATTACGTTGATGTCACTTTTTAATAATCACGGACCCAATAGGTGTGGCATACATAAAATATGATCCTGAGGAAGAAATGATAATAACGACCGTTTACCTTTACCTGGAAGCTGATGGGGTCAAAGACCAAATGTCAGTTCACAACAAGTATGGGGGAATTCACGGTCTAAAATCCCACAAGCTCCTAAAAAGGGTGTCACTCAGGGTTATTTAGGGAAATGAAATTGAGAGGAGGATCAGGATATTTTTAAAAGAACCTTAATACTTATACCATAGAGGGAAAAAAGTCAGCATTTTCTTTAGATATTTAATAATCCTATGAAATTTTTAATATTGCTAAATTGAAATTGTGGCCGTCCCCAGTTCACATTATTTATGCAATAACCTTGCAGTAAACTAATAAGTTGTGCTGGTTAATTGCCAAGCTATTTTGCATAGTTAAGTTGTGCATATAAAAATACGCATGATGAAACATGTAGCATTTTATAACCCAGAGCAACTAACATGCTCAAACCTAATGCGTGCACGCACACTGTAACCCGGGACAAATTGCTCGTGTTAGTTACTACCACAGGCTGGCACGCCAGAAAATACATTTGGTGCCTAATATGCATAAGCACAGAAATATGGTCAGGCTCATTACTGTAATAAAGTTGTGATTTGCCAGTAGGATCAGTAGAAACACACTTGAAGCAGTCTGTCCCTTCCACTGGCTCATGTGCCATAAGGCAATAAGGTTGTAAAAGGGTGAATCCTCAATTCAGTTGGGCTACCTTGTCTGGGTTATTTGAACCCTTATTTGCCTTCAGGGGCTCATTTGCTTGTCCTAAGGTGTACACAGTGATAATGTAGCCATTTACACAATAAGGAAGGTCTGCAAAACAGGAGTCTGCTCGGCAACAACGTGAGGGAGCAAGAGGGTGGAGAGCTGGCAACTGTTGGTCCAGTTACAGAATTCCGCGGAGGAGCCTTCAAATCAGAGGTGGCTTTTGAATGTGTTTGAGAATAAGTAGAGTACTGGACAAGTAAAAAGCCAAGTGGGTATCTTTTTAGTGCTTTGATGAAATTAGAAGCAGGTTGATGAAACAAATGCCTTGGGTCCTCTCCTTGAAGTTTCCATATTACACAAAAGGCTCTTGAAAAATTATAGAATTTACATTGAGTAGAAGGCAGGTTAAGAAGAAAGTTTGCTAGTTGGAGGGGAGACATTAAGGGGTCATTTCCTGTGGGAAGGGACATTCAGTAATAACACAAGGGAAATCTGAATGAAAAGGTGAAGGGCAGGTGGCCCTGAAGTGGGCCATGGTGTCCCCCGAAAGCTCTCAAGCATCTTGGAGCCCTGTCCTTCTTGCCACAGTCATTGCATAGGCTTGTGAAGGACATTCTTTGACAGTCGAGAGCTAGAAAATTAAAACCCAAGTTTGAGGTCCACCAACAACAGCAACTTTGAAGATCAGATGGTACATATTTTACTCCTGTTGCTTTCTTTAGCTCTTAATGAATGCTTATTTTGTTTTTGTTTTTTTTTTTTTTTTTTTTTGCGGTACGCAGGCCTCTCACTGCTGTGGCCTCTCCTGTTGCGGAGCACAGGCTCCGGACACACAGGCTCAGCGACCATGGCTCACGAGACCAGCCGCTCCGCGGCATGTGGGATCCTCCAGGACCGGGGCACAAACCCGTGTTCCCTACATCGGCAGGCGGACTCCTAACCACTGCGCCACTAGGGAAGCCTGCTTGTTTTGTATTTTTACATACCTATGTAACAGACTGAAGAGCTGTCAGTGGAGTATATAGAAGAAAATTACTAAGTGAGGTATCTGTAAAGCACGCGTCTTTTGCGAGGTTTGCAAGAGATTCTACTCACCAACTAGAAAAAGATAATTCAGAAACTTGCAAATTCTGTTACCAGCATTACTTACCATACTTTTCTATAAGTATCAAAAGTGCCAAAGAGATCTTGTTGCTCTGGCCAACCTCAATTAACTGCTTCTTGGAACACTGTGTTGAGAAAGATTCTGAGGTCGCATGTGGTCTCACATGCACGAAGGGGAGAATGGTAAAATGAATTCCAGCTCTCTCACCCACAGGTACCAGTTTTCTAGTGTCAGATGTCATTCACAGCATCCTATCCTCTCACATCTGAGATGCCCTTCTGCATCCCTCATTTTTCAAGAGGCAACTCCACAGAACACTTTCAGACCTTCTTCATCTTGGTGTGCTAGGAACACTGGGTTAGGCTATATAAAGAATCATTATATATCATATACATTATTTATCATGCTTCTGCTATACATGTTATTAAATATGAATAATTTTTAGTCACACACCTTCACATGGAATATAGAATATATAAAAATAATGTTCCATTTATGTTGATTCTCTATGGGAACTGGGCAAGCCGTGGTGTAAGTAAAAGAGAAAGACCTGTAGCCAATGAGGAGCACATCCAGGTTGGCTTAATGGAAAAATGGAGGAGACAGCTCTTGGGGGAGTGTTGTTTGCAGGGATTTAGAATATTTGAACCCTGCTGCCATTATTTCCCACTGGCCTTCAGTGGTGTCTCAGATGCCAGCAGAATAGATACTATGAGTTGATGTATCATCTCCAGGATGCCCCAAATTTAAGGGAAGCAAGCTACTAGGCAAGGGTCGCCCTTTATTTATTATTTATTTATTTATTTTGTGGTACGCGGGCCTCTCACTGTTGTGGCCTCTCCCGGTGCGGAGCACAGGCTCCGGACGCGCAGGCTCAGCGGCCATGGCTCACGGGCCCAGCCGCTCCGCGGCATGTGGGATCTTCCTGGACCGGGGCACGAACCCGCGTCCCCTGCATCGGCAGGCGGACTCTCAAACCACTGCGCCACCAGGGAAGCCCAAAGGTCACCCTTTAAATCAATAACCCTATTCTCTATTATCAGATCAGCTACTCACTTCCAAAGAGAGGACAGGAGTCTATGGGAACTGCAGGATTTTTTTCTTTTGTTATTTTAAAGAGACGAGACGCAGATTGAGTAGGAACCTGAGCAGAGAAGAATTGCGCTGGGAAAGGTCTCTCCAGACTAAGCTGATCGCGAAGGCTCTGGGTTCCTGAGAATAAAGGATGTCAAAGCAGATCAACACACATCTTTTACATACTTCCTAGATGCTCTGGGATCTATCGCATAACACACAGGCACAGCACGAGCAGATGTCTGAGGGTCACAGATAAAATGGCTTAGTATGGGAGATCTCACTCTACTTTAAGAGACCACTTATCTTTGTTTTTACTTATTATCAAAATTTTGTGAAAACTGTGATTTTTACTCTGAATCAGAAGACACAGAACTACAGCTGACATTTTTTCATTTACTCACTTTTGAGAGCTTTGTCACTTCTGAGAATTCAACATTTTTTCCCCCACGTGGGCATTTTCGTTATCACATTTTACCACAGTGAAGCCTCCCCTGCCTCTGTTGCTCCGCTTATAAGCACAGTCTCTGCCCTTGAAGTGCTTCTGCCTTCGTGGGAGAGGACAGATGAGACAAAAGGAAGAGAGTGCCTGCCAAGATTCAACATTATAAACATCTCACAAGAGCAGCAAACAAACAGCAGGCCGTTGGTCAGGGCATGATCACGTCTGGGCCCCAGAGGGAGACAGGCAAAGCCCAGCTCAGCGTTGGGCCATCCTTAGGGAATAGGCCTAAGACATGCTTCAGGAAGATGCTCAGGGCTGGTCCTTCAGAATGGAGGCTGTACCTCATCCTGGGCAGAAAGGCTCCTGAAATCAGAGTACAAACATCAGCCTGGGACCATCATTTGTGGCCACTTTGATCACTGGTGTACTCCTTTACAGACTGGGTCTTTTACACTT
The DNA here is from genome assembly GCF_963924675.1 of Phocoena phocoena. Classification (NCBI taxonomy): domain Eukaryota; kingdom Metazoa; phylum Chordata; class Mammalia; order Artiodactyla; family Phocoenidae; genus Phocoena; species Phocoena phocoena. The sequence continues at coordinate 40,996,561 of NC_089232.1, forward strand.
GAGGTTCCCAGGGGAAACACTGGTTCAGGGAAACAAAAACAGCTATTGATGTTTGGTTTACAGGCATTCCTGTACTTTGACTTTTCTTGTCTTCCTTACTCTCCATGTTCCCCTTTCTTTCCATCCCCACTGCCTCGCTGAGGTCTCCCTGGATTTGATCTACTAACCTGGGTGCTGAGGCTGGATTTGAAATCTGAAGGGTGCTTAACATGCCGGAGTTAACAGGCCTGCCTGGGCCAGCTGTCATCTCAGAGCTGCCACAAACTCCACGGATTGTTTGGCAATAAAAATCAGCTATAAGAGTGTGAAAAATACCAGAGACCCAAAGGGAGAGGGAGGAGAAAGGGGGAATGGCTCTTACACCCTTTTAGTGGACATCTGATTTATTTTTTAAATGGAAGAGCCACTTTTATAGCTACTGTAGTTCAATTATCTCTAATTTTACACATTTTATGCAAATTCTCAGCATCTTAATTGCAAATGAGAAGGAAACTTATTTTTTAAAGCAGAAAAACAAGGTATAGTTTCGTATTTTCTTTTCAATTTTTAATTCCTGTTCTTGGTTCAGCACCATTAAACTTTTAAAACTCTTCTTACACAGTTGTTTAAAATTATGTGTAATATAAAGCACACTCACATGTTCACAAACACCCATAGCCTTAAACAAGTAGCTAATTTTACTCTTAGACCTCACTCTCCCTCTTGGAGAAGATACTCTGATGTTCTCCTACATATAGTTTCAAAGGACTGCAAAAGAATATACTCAAAAGGTTTCACAAAGAAACTCGGTGTCTTACAAATTAAGCACACTGGAACATATTCTAAGCATCAAGAAACTTGGCTGCAGGATTTTTGCCTAGATGCTCAGATTTCTAACCAGGAGTGTGCCGGCAGATGTGTGACAACCAACTCTCTGGAGAGGTGACAACTAACTCTCTCTGATTTGTAGTGCTTGCCAATTTCCATGGTGTAAACACTCCTGCTATGGCCCATTTCAAGCTACCAACAGGATATCGGTGAACCTGAAGGTGTGAAGAGATGGGCTCTATTGGTTCTCATGAGCAGAACTGCCTCTAGCACACCACTACTTTCAGCAATTTGGACGTGCTTCAGGGATTTCAACTGGCTTTCTTCTGATGTGGGGTCTCTAGAGGTAAAAAGCCAAAGGAAAACAAGTTTTCCACACTGGATAAAGATTTCAAAGATTTTATAGGCAGACAGAAAACTTAGCAGTATGCTTCCAAATCTAGAGTCACGAGTTTTCATCAAGAACCTGGCAATTACTAGCCACCTACCCTGCGCCAAATCTTTGCCATGAAGTCTGTATCTTCACGTCTAAAATGTGAATAATAAAGTGTGCTCTGTTGTGGGCCTATCTTCTAATAGCAAAAGAGCTAACAGCTGTGGAATCACTTGACGGACTGAAAGGGATATGCGAATAAAAGCTAAATATCTTCATGGTTTATTTAACTGTTATTGGTTTACTCAACAAATATGTCCTGATGTCACCATAGGAAACACAAAGATGTACATAACAGAATACATAGAATGATTCTTCGATAAATAGTGATTAGTGTTTTCATCCGGATATTCCATACTGGCCGTGTGTGGGAACATTAAATATTTTTCTGAACACTGAATCTTGAGAAAAATTAGTCAAGAAATCAGGAAAAGGGGAAAAAGTACCATCACTCTCGCGAGGATGAAACCTTAGTCTGGATCTGTGCTAGACTTCTCCATTGAAAAGGACAAAGGGAGCACTGAGAATGTTCTAATTAAGATTCCCTGAGAGGTGGGCTTCCCTGGTAGCGCAGTGGTTGAGAGTCCGCCTGCCGATGCAGGGGACGCGGATTCGTGCCCCGGTCTGGGAGGATCCCACATGCCGCGGAGCAGCTGGCCCGTGAGCCATGGCCGCTGAGCCTACGCGTCCGGAGCCTGTGCTCCGCAACGGGAGAGGCCACAACCGTGAGAGGCCCGCGTACCGCAAAAAAAAAAAAAAAAAAAAGATTCCTTGAGAGGAAGGAGAGAGGAGTGCCCACAAAAGGTTTCAAAGATGGTAGCTAAGCTAGCTCCAAGCCTCCTCACCCTGTTACCAACAATATTACATTGTAACCTTCCTCAATGGCCCACACAAACAATCTGTGGCCAAGAGACTATCCAGTCCAGGTCCTCTCTTTCCTTAACAACCATATTTCATTCTAGCACATCAAGCAGGGGGAACATAATCATTTACCTCCAACAAAATCCAGACTCCTCTGCAAACAGAAGCAACTGGAAACACAAAGGAAGGCTGTGTGGGTAGCACTTCTCATTAGGCCCTCTGCCTAACAATAATTAGGCTCGCTCCCATTACTGTTGGACTCCGGGCAGCTGGTCCAATACTTATTTTTCCTAGAGGAAAATGAAGAGTACGTACGAGTCCCCGACTTTTACTTCTCCTCTTTCCTCCCTTCCCTTTGTGACTTCATGCTGGTTTGCAATTTGTGTTTTCACCACTGTAGTTGATTCTAGACACAGTCGATCAACTCATAGCCTCCTTAGTAATGGAAGTGCATCGGAATAAAATTGCGTGAAGCTCAACACTTCGATGGAGAGAATCCCTACCAGCCCCTTCATCTTGTATTTAGCCGGCTACCCTTCACTGAAGTTACATTTATAGCATAATTAATGAAATAAGCTCTTCTTCTGACTTGTCTAAATAGCAGGATAGGGTGACGTGGCAACTATTTGTTAGGAAGTGCTACTACCTAAGTGCTCTGAGACCTTTCTACACAACCCCTGACAGCTGCAATATTCCATCCTGAGCATGTGACTGAAACCGGACAGGCTGAAAAAGACACATGCCGCATAATGCATGTCAACAATTTTACTATCTGGTACAAATGGAAACTTGCTGAATTTATTCCTTAAAATGCTTTTTATGCTTTCTTTGGTTCTGGCTTAGTGGTAATGTATTTAAACGTCTGGAAGAAATATTCAAAAGAATGAACCACATAACTTTAGTTGAGATGCCTACATTTCAAACCAAATACTGGCAGATCAGTGAGTATCCAGGTTAATACTCTCCTTATTTGACTAGGATAATCCACAGAGACACTGACTTATTCCTTCAGATCCTGCCTTTTAACCAACCAATATATCTAGGGTTATGTTTTCAGAAGGCAGGTGATAATTTTGGAGATAACATCTCAAGGTGCTGCTGACATTGAGATGCGTATTCAATATGTTCTTGGAGTGACAGAACACAGCAATGTTGGAAACTCTCCCCAGAATATGTGCACAGTGCACACCCACGCCCAGGATGCCACTAACGTTTAATTCTTGAAGCTCCAATATAGGTTAAGCACACTGGCTCTTTGTAATGTCAGTGAAAATTTGAAAATTCAAGGGGTGGGCAGTGACTACCTTTCCCTCAGATGGTCCTGTCTTTTCAGTGTAGGGAAAGCAAAGGAAAGAAGCAGCTTTCCACCCAAAGGTTAATCGTGGGGATGGGAGGAAGAGCCGTGGAGGACAGCAAGGAGTGAGCTGGTAGTTTGCCTGAATTAGCACGTGTCACTACCCACACAGAATAGGGATCACACGAGAACAAGGGAAGGTGAGGGAACACAAAGGAAAAACATTAGACATGGATTTTTCAGAATGTCATTAAAATGTATCTATTTTAATTTCACAGGATGAAAATTATCTGCCTGCTTTGTATTAATCTTGCCTTGACTGAAATTAGTTGTCAGACCTCAGTTTATAGCCTAATTACCTTTTCCTAAGGAACAAAAAAAAGAGGTAAAAGAAATAACAATAATGGAAAAGCTACAAGTTTATAGTATTAGTACAGATTGGGGATGGTTCTAGGAACAGGGTTTGAAAATAATCTAAACAAATCTGGAGAGGCCTTGTGTTCCCCAGACTAGGATGTTGTTGGTTCTCTCCATGTTGTTTGGTGCCATGGTTATGACTCCTGGCCACAAACACTTGTGAGTAAGTAGTGCTCAGGGCAGCTACAGTGTAGTGTCTATTTTATTTGGCTCTCTTATCCAGCCAGCGAGATAATCGAGGGTTCACACTCGAGATCGTGGGTTGGCAACATTTTGTGTTAAGGGCCAAATGGCAAATATTTTAGTCTTTATGGGCCATATCGTCTCTATCACAATTACTCAGCTCTGCTGTTGTGGTACAAAACAACCATTGACAATATGCAAACAAACGAGCGTGACTGTGCTCCAACAAAATTTTATTGACAAAAACAGGCAGTAGGCCAGATTTGGCTCACAGGCCACAGTTTGCCAAGCCCTGCTCAGGGCAATTCAACCAACGGAATGTGGGAAGAAACCCACGTATGCACAGCATGGCACAGAGTAAGTGTTCAACAAATGTATTTTGAACAAAAATGAGTATCAATGAAGCTAATAATAAAAACCAAAGATTTTTTACTCAGTAGGAGAAATATGGAGCTACCTCCAAGTAAGAATCCATGGGTTAAAAAAAAATAGTTTTAGTGAATTCTTATAAACAACAAAAATAAGTAGTAGATGAATATGATGGTGACACAGAGGCAAGTTAAGCAAAAACACCTGGCTTACCAAAGCTTAGCAAAAGGCAAAATGCTCTTCACAATTAGCCATAGAGAATGGCACCATATTACGACACCATGTAATAAATGAGCTTTACAAATATGCCCCTCTGCCGTCAACATAAGGGAACATTGCAGGAAGTGTTAGCTCAGTCAGGGCAAGGCAAAATGTATTTTTTAGAGATATGCATCAAAATGAGCAGCTTTTTAAAAATGATCTCCCTTAAAAGGATGAGCTTCAGTTATGTCATAAATAAGCACCAGATTTGGGAGGAAAAGTTCTGGGTCTCAATCTTGGTACTGCTCCTTGCCTTGTTTGGCCACTTTCCCCATCTATATTACAAGGGTTGGACCAGATGATCTGTGATACTCAAACCCGGACTCTAAACTCCCGTGATTCCAATGCCAGCTTCACCTATTTGCTCTTCTAGCGAGAGGATCCCTGACTTACTCTAATATGCTTTTTACCTAAGCATGTAACGTTGAATTGCCTTTGTTTTCTCCTCTACTGAGCAAGTTTCCATTCCATCCCAACCCCCTCACAGCAAGAGTCTCATCTTAAATGTTAAGGTAGCCCATCTTCCCCACAGGTAACTAGAGACAGGATGCAGTCAGGACAGCAGCCAAAGACCCCTCTCCAGGCCGAGCCTGCGAAGTCATCCTGGGCGTCCTGAGCATTCCTCAGCTGGAGGGGCTTTCCCCATTCAGTGCCTGGACCATTGCCAAGCAGATCTGTCCAGCTGTAAGCCTGATTTTATATAGTTATTTTCACTTATTTTTTATTTCACAAGATGTAAACGAATCTGTTTAACTAGGAAATCACGTCCCTTGAAAGTGATTATAACCTAATTTGACATGCAGTATTTGTATACTTATTCTAGTGTTATGATGCATTCACTGTGTTTACATAAATAGAGATTTCTGTATAATTACTACAAGATAATGTAAAGAGTTAATCACATGAAATCCCCCAAAATCTCATTTGAGTGAATTTTTTTAACTTGAATTCCAAAATGTTCTCTAAATCTTTTTTGAAAACCTTTCAGAAACATCTACTATTGTCATCCGTTCTTGTTTGTTCATTAATTGATACAGTCAGATAATTTACTGTGTGCCTAATATGTACACAGATACCAATAAAGATAAAAAAGACACACCTATTGCCTTCAAGAGCACTGAATCTAAACAAGTCTGGTACCGCATCACGAAGAAAGGTAAACTCTGCCCTGATCTTGTCTGCTTATCTTGGATAATCACTATATTTTCTTCATGAAAAATACAATGGAAGAAATACACAAGAATGCTTTGCATGAAAAGGAATATCAAGAGGAGAGAGAGGCAAAATTCACATGAAATTCTAGAGGAAGGGCTGCAAATATTTTAAAGTTTTCTTCTTTTTATATTTTATTGACAAGGGAAGGAATTTCCCCCAAACTGGAATATTTTATTAAAACTAGGGAGGAACAATCACACAAAGATCGATCCAATAGCTCTTTACTTCTACAACAATTTAGGAAAGACCTATCTGTCTATCTTCCTGAGGTTAGGTAAATGCTTCTCTTTGCACTCATTTGCCTTCATTCATTCCATTTATACCATATGCTTGCCCCTGCCTTAGCATCTCTGAGGGTTAAAAATTAGGTAAAAGGCCTACCAAAGTATTCCAAGTTGTGTGGATGGCAAAAAGAGGGCTTGAAAAATGTCTACGATGGCATCTGTAGATGTTAGGAAGGTGAGGGTGTCACTGCATGTGTACACTTCACGAACACCATCCTCTCATCACTTTCACTGGACGCTGCATGCTCAGGTGGACCAGGGAGGAGAAAGTATCTTCACTTCTTCTAGGAATGTTATTCCTCCATCGCCATGTTCCAAACCTTCTCTCAAATCCTCGGGCTCTTATTTTTGTGTTTTCTAGATGACAAAGACATTTAGACATAGTTATAAAGTCATGTCTTCAGCAAAATAGAACATCTGTATTTTTTGAGGATGACTTTTGTACAGTTCTTATCCAAAATTTATCAGAATGAGACACAGAGATTCAGGATTAAAAGAGATTACAGGAGTTGCCTCTGGTACCCTTAAAAAATGCAAGCCACTGTTTTAAACCGAGGATCCCAATACTTCAATGTAATTTTATTCAAATTAACGTACACTGACTAAAGTACCTGATATGCCCAACAGTTCATGAGTTCAATTAATTTTCTTCAAAAGAAGGAATAAAAAGTACATACCATTTGTCAGTAAGGTCCTGAAGATCTAAAACATATTGTTTATTACAATGAACATGGCATATCACTATCTGTTGAACTATTTATACACAAACTATTTCTATAAAGGAATTATTCTTAAACCATTAATTAGGCAACCCTTAAAATGATGCCTACTGGTAAGCTAATTAACCATGTACAGCCTACGTGCTATGTACGTTTCTCATGCAAGTTCCATTTTGTTCTCCCATTACAGATTCAGTGTAGGCATCATCATGGTGATGATTCAGAATAATGTGCTTTGGATGTGCTATTAGTACCATGTTCCTATGAGCAAGTTACTCAACTCTTCTGTGCTTTAGTTTCACTGCTTACAAAATGGGAATAATAATTCCCATTGTTATGAGGATTTAAATAACTTATACATAGAGGGGACGTAGACCATTGATCGGCACATGAGAAAGACACAGTAAATGTTTGCTATTTGTAGTAGAAGCAGCAGTGATCACACTGGCCTTGGACGGCGTTTACATACACTCACTGCTGTTGCTTTCCTTGTTCATTTTTATTCAACCTATCTCTAAATTCTAAGCCCTTGTGGAACATTATCAATGCCAATAGGGGCCTCAGGTAATGATAAATTATCCATTTAAGTGTATGTATTCTCCCAACCCCCGAAATCCCCACTACATTTCAATCGTCCCTTAAAGTGGCTAATTCTGGAGGAACGGTGTCCACGACCACTTGTTTATTTGCATATTGGACATTTCTAGTGGAAACACTAGACACTCATAATGACGTTAACTATCAACAGTATAGGAAGCTCCCTGATAAAGTTCCTTTTTATTATCTACCTCTCCTTTTGGCCTGCTTCCTTTCTAACTGAGCTACCCCACTCACCCAACCCAGGCTACAGAAGATAAGCACGTGTGAAATACAGAATTTCCGAGTTCCACTTTCCTTCCCCTTCTACCAATCAGTGCTTATGAAACTCCGAAGGTAAGTTTACTTATTCTTGACATGAGTTCTTCGCGATAATCATCGTAGGAAAAGAAAGTTATTTCTCTTGCTGCATCTATAGCATTTTCTTATGGCACGTCCAAGCCAACTTGATCCAGTCTCGAGGGAATGAAAGGAAGTCTCTGAGGAGAGTCTTCTCAGAGGTGGGGGAGTCCGCGGGAGCACCACGTGTCCCAATTTTGAGGTGACTGCTGCAAATTAACATCCTGTCTCCCTTGCGTTCCCGACAGCAGATTGAATATTCTCTTCCTCCAGGTGTCTGTTGATTGCCTGAACTGTGATAGTGCTGCTTGAAATGGCAAGGGGATGGGGTAGATTTGGAGTTATCCAAATCAAAAACACGTTGGAAGAGGCTCACAGTCCAATCATAGACTCTGTGAGGCCTCCTGAGGGTTATCAGGTTTTCAGCAGAATATTAGCTGGTTACTTAACATATTCTATTGTCTTCATTAAAGGCTTTAAATCCAGCTTTGCTTAATTTTACTAAATAAGATACCTAGAAAATAGAATCCCTTTTCCTCTCCATTGGTATAAGGGGAAAGCATTCCCCTGAATCAGTGCTCTTTCCACATGGGAAGAAAATGTGATACATGGATGTCTGTGTCTGGTCTACTACTAAAATGTGCATAACATCATTTAATGCAGATACTCTTCTTTTCAGATTTTTCAATTGGGGGACATGAGAAATTGGTTTTTTTGTTTTCATTTAAATTTTCTCTAAGCTCTAAAATGCAACGTTTTGGATTTGAGAAACTCAAGTAAAAGGCAAAATATATCAGAAGTGTCTTGCTAAGTGTTATGTTGGTTTCTAAATAAACTTAGGAAAGAGCTTTATTCCAAACAGGATTAACATTCCTCCGGCTCACCTTCTGCGAACATAACTTGCTTCTGCTGTGGCACACTCAAAGGGGGAAAATATGAGATGCGAAATTTATAAAAGGTGGCACACAGAAAAAAAGCAATGCTTCAAAAAAAGCAATGCCTCTAAAAAGTAATATATTATTATTAGAGAAACAAGGTGATTGAGTGATGTCACTCATACCTTTTCTCCAACAGCTAGAACACCTGCTCCAACATTGTTTTTGTTCAGATTTGCTTTCTTTCTTTGCTAGAACTGCTTACTGTAATAACAACTGCATGAAGTCATTTACAAAGGTGACTAAACTATCTTCTTTTAGGGTGTCAAACTGCCCCAAACTGGAAGACCAAGTAAGAGTCTAGATGTTGGGCTCAGAAACAGTCTTACTGTGAAAGACTGATGGCTATGCTCATCGTTACTGTACATGCTCCCAACGTGGGCCTCACTGCCTTTGAGAAATTCTCACCAAGGCCCAAGGACCAGTTTACAGATTGTTTTTCTAAGTGTTCAGTGAAAACAACCCAGACTGGAATGAATCAACATGTTTAAAGGACTGTTAGGCAGCTCTTCTCTCTTCCTAGATCTCAGTGATTGTTACAAAGATGAAGGGTCCAGTCATTCCTCCACCTCTGAATTGTCATTTGACCTATGAGTTACTGTCATTTGAGCTAGGACCTACCAAGTTACTGGGGCCCTATTTATTTCTATTGTGTGGGAAGAAATCCACCTTATTTATTATTGGGATCAAATATAGGCGAGAGACATAAATGTGGTTGAAAACTTACAAGTGTCTGGTGATCGATATTAATAACAATTTGGGGAATTATTTGGTAAAAACTTATTATTAATCAGTATCTAAGAATAGGCTTGAGGGTTGTAAACACACTTCTTATACCAGATTCCTGATTTATCCACTTATCTAATTTATATGCCTTAGAAATATCTAGCCATCTCAGTGCCATACGTCCTTGAAGCACTGACATCTGCTATTCTAGAAAAGGCTATCTCACATGGTTTTCTATTATAACAACCGAACTTACATCTTAATGGGATTCAATAGGGTTTCTAGAGTAGAGGGAATAATAATTCCTGTCTGAAATTGGGGAGCTATGTCCCCACTAACATCTCAAATCCAGTAATCTGTCAACTCTTCCAAAGTACGACTTGATTCTTCCATTTCTTCCCTTCCCCATTTTCACACCCCTGCTCCAAACCCACATCATCTTTCCCAAGAATACTTAAAGGGCCCCCAACTCACAAATGGTCTCTTCTTTTCCATCCTTCCTCACTCCAATCCATTTTCCACAGAGCAGCCAGAATACATTTTTTCAAATGTTAATCAGATTATGTCATTCACTGTTTAAGTTTTGTTTTCAATTAAACTTAGAATAAAATCCAAATTTCTTAACTTTGCTGATAAAGCCCTATAGACTCTGGTCCTTCTCATTCTCCAACCACATCTTGTTTCATTTTCCCCCTTTCAAACAGTTCAGTCACAGGCATGTTTTTGAGCTCCTTGAACATGCCAACTCTTTGCATAAGCCATTCCCTATACCTGGAATGCTCTCATCCCTGTCTGAGTTCTCAGTTCAGATGTCTCTTCCTCAGAAACATCTTCCTTGATTGTCCAGTCTAAATTAGATTCTCCTTACTACTTTCTCATAGAACCCATTGTACTGACCACAGTTTAATTACGAGTCTGTGTATGCAGTGTCTGATGTCCATCTCCCCTACTAGACTGGCAACTCATGAAAGCAATCCATTTCATTTGTTTAATTTGTTCAGTATGGTATATCTGGTACTTGTATACAGTCTGGCACATAATAAATTCTTTTGAAGAGAGGGAGGAAAGAAGAGAGAGAGGAGAAAAGAGAGGGAAAAAAAGAAGGGAGGGAGGGAGAATGGAAGGAAGGAAGGGAGGGAGGGGGGAGGGAGGAAGGGAAGAGGGAAGGGGGGAAGGAGAAAAAGGTAGTCAAGCTAGCATATTTTCAATTTTACCCATTTTGTCACTGACAAGCAGTGTGACCTCAAGTAAGTCATATAACCACTCTGTGTCATCTTTCCTGCGTATAAAATGATTCAGCCTCATCAGAGATAGGAAGGTAAGAGGGGAGCATTTGATAAGAGTGCAATCTGCCCTCAAAAATGCAGACAGTTCCCTGCATTTGGGAGAAGGAGGAAAGTTGGAGTAGAAGGGAAGAAAACCTAGACACAAGTTGGTCCTACTCTGGGGTTGGGTCTCTGGGGGTACCAGAAGGGCAGGGGGACGAAATCCTGAGATAACTTTATTTTCCCAGAGCAAAGAAGACCTGTCCAGGGAGATAGCAAATCTATTGAACTTCCTCACCGCCGGTATTGCACAAACACCATGACTCTCCAGTGAAAGAGAAGGCCCCAGAAAAGGCCCTGGGAGACCCTGAATGCCTGCTAGGGAAGAATGAGGTGTGCCTCCGCGGTGAACTGCATGGACTGGTGATTGTGGCAGGACTGACACATGCTCAGTGGACGGATGCCCAACCAAGGGCAGATGCCCTGCCCGCTCCAGCCACCTCTGTCACCTGGGTACTACTGAAGGCCCCAGCAATGAGGGACAAGTTCGGGGATTTGACGGGAGGAGGTTGAAATGACTGAGATTACATTTCTGCCTCCTGCAGATTGGGGGCTTGAAGTCAAAGGAGAATAATTTACGTAAAATAGTTACATATTCTTATGCACCTCAATTTGTGAGTCGAACTCCAAACCTGCCACATAATCATTTTGATTAATTTCCTTTGTCTTCCACCTCATTGACCACGCACTCTTTGTTCCCCTCATCCTTCACTCTTGTCTGATTCTCTGTCTCCATCTATCTTCTCCTGGTCTCTTCCTTTTGTTCTGCTCTCTTTCTCCAGCATTCTCCTCCGGACATCTCCTTGGTACCCTGCACTGCCTTCCAGCCCACGGTACCCAGAGCAAGAGAAACTGACCCCTGAAATGGTCACACAGTCTGTCTCTGCCTCCATCACGGGCCTTCCAAGCTCTACTGCCTTTCCAGTGTTTTATAACCCCTTGTTCTCACCTGCTCCCCAAGTGGCTTTTCTACAGTCTTTTTTTTTTTCCTTTTCTATTAGGACTCCCCTGTGATTTTACTAATAACATTTCCACTGAGCAAAACAGCTTATAAAGAAAAAGGAAAGAAGGACCTCTGTGCCTGTGAGATAATGGCCAAAATTCTTCGCCCGACTTTCAATACCTTCCCAGAATGGAAGATTCTATGCCATCCCTAGTCTCTCATAGAAGCCTTTCTTTCCACCTGCTAAAGATCCAGGTCTTTAGCAAATTCATATATCTTTAATCTTTAGCAAATGCATGTATCTCTTAATCTTATCTAATTCGCTGCTTTTGCACAGTCCTTTCCCCTACCTAAAGTGGCCTCTTTCCTCCTCTTCACCTGTGCTAATTTTATGTGTTAGGGAACAGCGGAAGACGTTCCTGAACACTTCCTGTACACTCTAGCCCACATCATCACCCCCCCACCCTCACTTCAAAGCTTATATCCTTATATCCTGTATCCTGCTCTTGGACCCTATTCATGTACTGTCCTATGAAGTCACCTATCTCTTTACCATATACATTTTCCCTCCTGAGTGAGATTATTAGATCTTCAAAGTTGGGAACTTATCTTTTATATTGATACTATTATTATTAACAATGAAAACAGTGTTACATATGTAGCAGGTTCCTCCTTCAAGATGCATCAAATGACATTTATTGAATGAATCCATGGTATCAACTGAATATGTTTTTTAATTGAATAATGAGATATGGAAGAAACAAAGCAAGCATGTATTGGATACGTGAACGCCTGAAATGAAGCCAGCAGAGTGCCCAGATGTTTTCACCCATGGGGACAGTTCCACAGTTCCAAGTCACAGTTGGATCATATTTACAAGGCTTAATACCATCCTTACTGACTTATCTCAAGTTTTCACTGATATCAGAAATAAATGTTTTTGTCATGGAGCCTAATTTAAAATTCTTGGCATATAGAAGCATTTTATTCATAAAATGACTGCTTATAATGATTTGTTTTGTTTTAATATAATTTAACTCAAAGTTACCAGACAGAGAACATTAGATTTTTCTGATGGCCCGGTAAAGCCAAAAGCATTTCAGAAACACATCTGAGCCAGAGGGCATTATTTTACAGATGAGGACACGGGGGTGCGGAGAGGCTACATAATATGTCCCCCAAACACACAGCTAATTGGTGAAAAGATCTGGTCTAGAATACAGATCCCTTGAGTCCCCGTACCATATTCTCTTCCACATACATCCTGCTGCCTCTATTAGTGAAAGAACGAAAGGACATCCTGCAATATAGACAACCCCCCAATTTTTTTTTGTAGAACAGTACCTCACAGTTTAATTGATCTATGTATTTATTAGCTAATATTAATGCAGCAGAGGGGACAAAAAGCTCACAAACAGTCCACACATTTCACAAGACACATTGCAGGAAAAAAAGTGACTAAGAAGGACCAATAGTATCCTAGGGTCTTGGTAGATGCATTCCTGGGGGAGATGGACCTCTTATTCCTGGGGGAGGGGGTCTCATTCCTGGAGGGGCATGCCTATTGGTGTCCCTCGAGTAGGAAGAAGCCCAATTGGTGGGCCCGTGGATGGTCTCATAGCAGGTGGAGGAGCCATAATTCCTGGAGGTGGGGTTACTCGAGCAGCAGGTGTAGTCGCCCCATCCTGGTGGATACTGAGTTGGGGCTCCATCAATGCTGGCGGTAGCAGGAACTGCAGCAGCTGTGACAGTGCCTCTTCCTTGTGGGGTCATTACCTGTTGGGATGGGCCCCCAACCCCTCAGACAAGGCCTGCTAATCCAGCAGGAGCCTGGGGCATCGGAACACCAGTTGGAACACCTCTGCCAGATGCCCTACCAACCCCAGGGCCTCCTGCAGCTCCAGCAAATGGTACCCAAGCAATGCCAGTATCTCTGGGGGTTGGTTCCTCCACAGTCATGGAAACCAAGTTCTCCCCTTGCAGCAACACCAGACCCAAAACCCGCTTTTCTTCATGCTCTGGCTACTTAGCATTCCTTGGCTTGATCTTCCTGAACTCATCCCAATCGCAGAGGATCAAGTTCATGTGCTTGTCAGAAGCCTTAAAGGCACCAATGAAAATCTGGTCATCTTGCAGGACACATCTCATCCTATAGTAAACGTGCTGCAGTGCCTTGCTTCTCTTTCCCACAGTCACGATTGCTTTTCCACCAAATCCAATGTCCACAGGCAAGTTTCAGGATCCTTAAGACCTAAGGGAAGGCTACAGATCAAGGTATGACGCAGGTTCTCCTACAAACAATGCAAGCTGGGGCGGAAGCTTCGAATAGTAGATACAGCCTGGTTTTTTCCTTTGTTTTTCTCTCTTGGAATCTGCTACCTGGGTGTTCCAATACTGCTTTAACCACCTCTTGGTGTCTCAGCTAAGAATGCCTGTCTCAGTTCCGCCTGGAAATCCACCACAGGTACTTGCTGCTGCTGAGATCGCCTTGGGTACAGGTGACACTCCTGGTTGTTCAGTGAGGCTGTGCTTCTCCGTTTGACTTGGACTTCTCCCTCTGGTACGTGCTGGTCTGTGGTCCGTCTCAGGTGTAAATGGTCCCTGGCCTGCTCCATCGCGCCTCTGGCCGCTCTTCAGAACACAATGTTAGGCATCTCCGGTGGCCCCACCCTACAGCATAACCTATATCATGCTGTGTGTAGGAGAAGCATAGTTCCCAGCACCCTAAGCAAATCCCTGTGGCAGCTCCTCTCAACACAGGCAGGACTGAAATTGATGTAAACTTGTGATCCAGGACTAGGCGCACATGGGACAGCCAAGCTGAGTTGAAGCCAGTGCCAAGACTTCAACCCTGAAGGCGCAGGAATGGCCAAGGGAAATCAACCACCTCCACCCTCACATTTGCTTCGTCTTTGAAGATCCTCAAGTAGCCATCCCTCCTTAGTCAAGTCCCTCATCTGACTTTAAACTTGTCTCAGCTGTGTTAAAGGGAGGCCCAATGGCCTAGTCCTCCAATGTCACATATGTACCTATTATCAGTGGCCTGCTCGTGACAAGGACTTAATCCACGAACACAGGTAGGTGATACCGAAAAACAACAACAAAGCAAACTTGGCTAATTAACCAAAAGATTGGATTTCAGAGCCATTTGTTGTTAGCTAACCATGTGGATTTGATTCAGTCTACACATGTGTATCAAAAGGGGGTTGGAATAGAAAAATGCTTTTCATATAGTGTGCCCAGGAACACTGGGGTCTCCCAGAGGGACTGCTATGGTTTTATCAGCTGAATTATCAGGTTAGGCATCCACATGCCCCCAGCCTGACTTCAATCAGACCTGTTCTATTTTAATCTACATTAGTATCCTGCTTATACTGAATCAAAAAAACAATCCTGTGGGAATTCCCTGGCGGTCCAGTGGTTAGGACTCTGCACTTTCACTGCCGAGGGCGCGGCTTCAATCCCTGGTCAAGGGATTAGGATCCTGCAAGCTGAGCAGCGTGGCCAAATTAAAAACAAAACGAAACAAAACAAAACAAAGCAACCCCCCCCCCCCCGCACATAAACACAATCCTTCTTTAAAAAACAATAGTAATAAAAACAAAACCGCATTGTAAATCCACATGTTCTCCAATCTATGAGCTATCTGGGGGCAGGCTGGGCCTCACGGAGCCTTTCTGATCATACCAGGAAGGTCTGAGCCTGCCTGGGGTCAGTCTGCATTGGTCAAAGTGCCCACCACAGAAACTGAAAGAAGCCCTCTTCCCCTCGAGGGCCCTCTAGGCCATAAGTTACTGAGGATTCTAATTCACCCAAAGGTTATAGATGAAATAAATTACTTTTCTCTATTGCTTAGACATATCGTGAAAAAGCTCTGGGGTCTTAACAGGTGTAATTCAATTCAATTCAATTCAATTATGTTCTACCCATTAACTTAGTACTGTTACGTGTTGAGGCAGAGATTTGACATTTTGTTGTTGTTGTTTATTTTTGTTACTGCTTTTTTTTTCCCAAACTTACCCCAGAAACTGTAGCTTCTACATCTCCCTATGTAAGAAAACTTAGGGACTGATGTCCTTTTTTCTTTTACGTATTTCCATTAAATTCTTCCAATCTTTACTTAACACCAACTGAGCATCCATTACCAAACTAGGTGCAAGGAGAAAAAAGTTTAAAAGATACAGTCCTCGTATTGAAGGATTTAGTGCGTATCTGAGAGAAGAAACTTCCACACACAACACCAGCAGGTAACAAAGGAAAAGTGTTAGATTAGCTACAAACACCTGCCACAGGTAAATGCTAAATTTGCTTGGTAGTTTGCAAAGGGTGAGATTGGGGCAAGCTGAAGTTCTCAGAGGTTTGTTACTGTTTGTTGCAGGGCTAAAAGTATTTGTACACAAGCGGAGAAACACCCCTTATGGGAAAGGCGAGAAGTTAGAAGACAAGCCCCAAGGGGCACTAAGAGGACCACCTGCTTTGGAGGGAGAGCCAATTATGTCAGGGAGCCTGGTACCCAGCCTCCGCCTTGGTGGAGGTTGCTGGTCATATAACTTACCTGCTCTGGATCACAACCCAGCATCTTCCAATGGAAGTCAGCTCCTGGTCTCCTACATATCTCGAAGACGCATCTCCCTTTAAATGTATTTCATGCTTGCCACATGTTTAGTGCTCACTACCTGAGAGAGAGGCACATGTTATTATTACCATAATCATGGTTTACCACCTGTCTGCCTCACTTGAACCCGTTACTCATGTCATCCCTCTCCCAGGAGGAGCCTTTTGTCATCTCCCAGCGTTCAGGCATCTGCTCTTTGGAAGATGAATTGACTAAATGTTAAATTTTAAAGTGACCACTTCCAAATGCTTGGGGGAACATAAAATGGACAATGGTGTTAGGTTTGGATTCCTCAGTGAATATGCTTATTTTTCAGGAGTAGAGTGTGCCTGAGGGTCGGTCAGTGCCTTCTCAAAGGCAGTAAGAAACAGCCCGCTGAGTGACTTAGGGAACACAAGTGCCAAATCCTCGTCCAGAGTAGGGGGTCTTCCCACATGTGAACAATCTTCCACATTTTCCTATGTCTCCCATGATCTCTTTTTCCTAAGCTAGCCATGATAATCTGGGAATAAATTCACATTTTCTAAGGGAGAAATACTGCCAAGCTTGTTAATCTCATGCAGATGTGATGTTACTTTTACTATGTTGTAATATGGCTTCTTAAAAAACAAGTTGGAAGGAGGTGGGGGGAGAAAAGCCCACCAAAAAAAAAACAACAAATATTCGCCAACCCATATGGTCAGTAATTGCTGTTTAATAGTCCTCCTATTACAAACCTAAGAGGCAGCAGTCTGAATTACCAGTAGAGTATTAATAAACAGGAATGAGTTAATAGAGCATAAAGACCTTCTCGTGGAACAGTGGGGGAGTTGAATATTCTTTTCTTCAGTCAGCTGTAAGTAATTACTGCATGGTGTGCTTCTGACTATTACCATAACAGAGCAATTGGACGTGAAGAATGGATAATAGTACGGACATGGAGGTATTTTTAGAACATCAGCAGTGAAGCAGGTAACTGGCCTACTCCAGTAGAACCTTTAAATAAGTTTAGAAGACTTTTTTTCCCCCTCTCCTTATGACATTTAGCCAGGATAGAATTTTAAAAAGATCAATCTAATAAATTATTTAAGATAACTTTACAAAGAAGATGCCTGTGATATGTAAATTAGAAGGCAAGAAGGGAGGAAGGAAAAGTCTAAAAAGCCCTGGTGGACGGGAGGCATCTAGCCGACGTTACTGTAACTACATAATCACAGGTTCCTTCCTGCTCCTCTGAGACTACAGCCCGGATGCGAATCTGCTTCACTGGCTCCCACTGGCTGTTCAGGTGAAAGTGAAAATATTCAAATCAGAGCTGTAACTATGATTGCTGGAGTTGTGGGTTTTCTAAAATTGAGTTAGTCATCCTTGGTGATTTAATGATGCATATCATTTATTTTAAAATATTATTACAGGGCATTGACTGAGCGGCGGCACCTTCTTTCCGGGAACTGGCCCTTATTCAATGCGGCGGGGGATATCAGGGGCTGTGGCGGGCTGAGAGGCTGTCTAGCGGCACAACATATGTTCTCAGATGCAAACAGCTTGAGACTTTGATTCAGAAAGGGGTAATTTTGCAAATGCACACAAATATCATTTAAGGGATATTTTGAAAAAAATTTTTTTTCAAGGCATAGGTCCTTCCTCCTGCCTTCCGGCTGCATGGGCCAATGCTGATTTTTCACTTTGCAGGTTGGTTAAGCATCATGGAGTGTTTTGGTTCTCAATCAAGAATATCCTTCCCAAGTGGTTCCAAAGTCCTGCGCTTGAAAATAAACGCGTGTCCCCTTTGTCTCCTAGCAGCATGTGTCCCAGCGTACAACAGCAGCTCAGGACAGAGCGAGGCAATGCCTTTGATTGAACAGTCCTATAGGTTTTAACCTGCCACTCGCATGGGCGGGAAGATTCCTTCAGTTTGCTATCTTCTTTGGGCAGTGCTGCCGGCTGAAATCCAACAGGGGTGGTTAGGAGCCAGGACCCAAGTCCTCCTCCTGGTAGGATTCCTGTCCTACCTTGTAGCACAGGAGCTGAACCGAGCATGAGCTGCCTCAGTGCTAATGACCTCCGGGTCCCACCTGAAAGGAAGAGGTGCGGCCATTGGGACAGGTGGCCATGCTTAACTGATCTCTGCCCACTGCTTTGAAGTCCTCTGACAAACAAACACGTGTGAAATAAACACGGTCACATTTATTTCTCCTGAAAAACCACATGATTGTGTCTGAGCTCCACCAGCCAGCATACTCTGATTCATCTAGACGCAGTCCCTTTCTTGATAAAAGATGCTGCCACGCAAAGTTACAGCTGGGGATTTCACTTGTTTCGCTGGTCGTTCTTAATAGAAGTCAAGGGCACACCTGTAGAGGTGTTGTTGTGACCCAGGGAGAGCAGCCGGTTCTTCATGTGGCTGGGTTTGATTTACTTTTTTTTTCCAAGTGTTTGAAAGGAGAATAGCTTTCTTTTCCTTAAGTCAATACAAAGATAAGGGCAAAAGAAAATCTGGCTAATTAAAGGCCAATTTTTTAATCAAATTTTTCACATAGGACCAAGATTAATGGTCATTTCTAGAAAGTCCTCACGATCTCATGATCAAGGGCAGTTCAGCGATCAGCACCTCTGTGTTTCTGACAGAGCGACATTTTAAGATACTTACAAGTGACTTTATATGTGAGCGTACTGTTTGTGGTCATGAGTGTGCCCCACTTGAACTTGTATCACACCCCAATGAATCATGAACTTCCCAAAGGCATGGGCTTCACCTTTGGGGTTTATACCAAGGGTTGCGTCATATCCCAAGGACCAGCACAAAGACTTCCCAGGAAAGGATATCATCAACAAAGAGGGCTGTCACTATTTTAGACCTAGAAAACCCTCTGGGGAGCAAAAGAATAAGAAGTTTCTCCCAAGAGTGAGACTAAGGGGGAAAAGAAGGCGCCAACGCCTTTATACCTCCAGTTATCTCTCAGGAGCCCAGGGGGAAAGAAACACCTGGAATTGTTAAGAAGCCAAGTAGTTTCAAGCCAACATTTTACCTCTTCAGGGTTTCAGCTGGGACCACCCTAGTCAAGAATTCTTAGTATTTTCAGGTGTTCCCTTTGAAACGACTCAGGCCAACACTCCAGTAAGAACCAATGAAAAGGTAAATTATTTAGAATTGAGTATTCAGCTCAATCTGGATAAAACTTTCCAGACGGGTTGACTTCAGCTGCCCTACTCGTGGGTTATCATGACCGCCAAGAGAACTCACAAAAAAACTTTCTTTTTTCAACATTTGGTAAATAATCCTCTGAAAATGTCCAGTTATATGATAATGCGTATAACAGGGATAATAACATAGGTCTAAATAACCTCTGCCTACTTCATCAATTTCATCTCCTTACCACCCTTCCAAGGACTTCCTTTTAGTTCCTCCATCACCCTGAGCTTATCCCTGCTTCTGGGTCTTTGCACTGTCTACTGCTTCCCCCTGGAGAGCATTCAGCCTCGGTTTAAATGTCGTCTCCAAGAAACTACTCTTAATAGCTTTTCAGGCATCCTCTAAGTAAAACTCTACTTTATTTTCTTCACAGCATTTGTACTAGTTGATATTTGTTTGTTTGTTTGTTTGCATGTGTGCTAGTTGAAATGTTCTCAATTCTTGACTCCCTCTCTGCTCTAATGACCATGCCAGGTGACGTGTAACTGTGCATGTTTTGTATGCTTAGCCATGTGACTTAAATTGGTTAACTAATGTTGGCAGGTGTGTTGAGAACAGAGCCTTTCCATATGCCGTGTGTCTTGCTTGCGTCCTGATGCTCCTGCCTTTCCCTATAAGGAAAATACGTCATAAATAAACCATTTTTGAAGAAGAATGAAGAGACTCTGAGAACAAAACTGAACCGAGTCAGAGGCCTAGAACCAAGTCCCCTGATGACCTGAAGCAGTGCTGCTTCAATCATTAGCAAGAAAGTAAACACTTATTGTTTGAGCCTCTGAGATTTGGGTCATGTTATAAGGCTTGTCATTCATCATTAACGTGCCAATTGTTAGTTGATATAAAAATTATACCAGAATCGTTGGAAACGCCTCATAGATTAACTGTGTGGTTTCCTTTACTCATAGAACTACCTGTTAGATCTGTGGGAAAGAACTACAAGACAGAGCTGCCAAGTAAACTATGAAAAACCTAACGAACTTTTTATCTTAGGTATTGGCATATCCCAATGATCTGTACTGTTCTAGGGTGTGATGGCTTAGGAGTGAATATGATTTGAACCTAATACATTTTTAGAGGGTGTCAAATTCAGAACCAGGCAGATCCATCTCCTGACCCTAAACATGGTCCTAAAGTAAATCACTTGAGGAAATTGGATCCTAAAGATTACAGGTGGGGAATTTTGAAGTGTGTCCATATTTGATTGGAGATCAAAGAAGCCTAACTAAAAGAATTGTGGGCTGACTCACATGATAACTTCTTTTTGAAAGGGCTATTTTATCTTGAAGATTTATGAGTTTGGAGGAACTAAGGTGATTGGCAGTGGAAAGAATCAGAACGTGTGAAATTCCTTAAAAATTTATTGACTTAATAAATAACTTTGTGTTACACATAATAAAAAAAACCCTTTACACTTTGAAAAAAAAAAATTATACCAGAAATGGGCTTCTGCTGTCAAAAAACTTTAAAATATGTATCATTTGGTTTTGGATTTTGTGGTAAGTAGAGAGAAAACTATAAAAAACTGTAATAAGAAGCTGGAAAAACAACCACCCATATGCTGTAGTAACAAAATATTTGATAAAACTACTGACTACAATAACCTAGAAGGCAAAAAAAAAAAAAAGTACTAAGTATACCTGTAGCATTGGGCTGGGAAGTTTTTGAGGCAGAATGTTCAGAACATGGGTTGGCTGCTATTATCTGAATTTGATAAGTTACTACAAGAAAGAGGTGAGCTTGGGAAAAAAATGGTTTGCAAGCAGGATTGAGGGGAATTGAGAGAACCTCGAGATTCTGGAAATTGTAAGTTTGAATCATTAAATCATTTCTCTCTATGTAAAGATGTGGTCATCAGAACATTGCCGTAAAGTAAAGACAAAGTCAAGAAAATGGTTTGTCACACCCTTTTTTAGGACCCCTGAAAAGATTAAGGAAACAATTTATGACTCACAGATGACTAACACATGCAACGTACCTGCACTTATATCTAGAAAGAAGCATGTCTCCAAAACAACTGTGGGTAAGGCATTTGGCACATGTAGTTGACTGGAATCATACATAGCAAATCCATAAAGTTTTTGAGAAAGCTGTATTGGAAAAATTTCCACCAGCCTGGATTTAAAAAGACTATGTTTGAGATATATAAAGATCTCTGGCTCCCAAAATCTTACAGGTGGGAAGCAGGCTGAGAAATCAGCCCAGCTGCCCAAGAAGGGCATATTCCCCAGTATTCATCAGAAAAACCAAAGTTGAGAAAGGAAGGCGATCTGAGAGCAGAGTGAAGACCCACGTATAACAGTATCTCGGTGATAAACTCCCAGGTGCAGAACCAGGGCCTAACCAAAGTATATAACAGCCTCTTTGTAGGGGAACCTGGCAGAATTTCAAACTTGCTATAGACCAGTGACTTCTCTGTTTCTTTAGTTTTTTCCTTGTTGGATACAACTGTTTTAATTGGTTTATCCTGTCCCTATTCCAAAATTGTATGTTAAATGTATGGGGGGTGGCTAACACGTAATTCAGTTCATAGGTGTCCAGATCAAGAGCAGTTCCATCTATACCTGACACGAATCATTTGAACCTGATGCCATAACTGAGTGAGATTTTGTGGGTTTCTTGGGATGGCAATAAGTATGTCCCATATGCAGAAGGATCCTGAACAATTGTGACCATGAGGGTAAAGAGATTGAATTATTTTCAATTCTTTATTTGCTTCCTATTATAAAATTATACATTTACACTTTTTCCCATAAAATTTGCAGCTCTTCTCACCTGTGAATGAAAAATTCTTCTCTGGTCCATTCATGTTGGGCTTGGTATGTGAATTGTCTTGGTTAATGAAATATTACTAAATATGACTGAAGCAGAGTTTTAGACTTGCTGGCATGCTCTGGCTTGTTTTCTTGCACTCCTGCCATTCCCCACGAGAAGAACATGCCCCAGGTAGCTGCTGGTCCAGGGAGAAACCAAATAGGCAAGGGGGAAAGATCTGATACCAGCTGACAGTTTTGAGTCAAGATAAGCTGAACCATGCTAAGGTCAGTCACCTTCCAGCTGACTCACAGAACTGCTAATAAAAAAAATAATGTTTGGTACTTCAATTTAGAGATTTTAGAGTTGTTTGTTTCAAAGCATTACTGTAGGATAAATGCTGACTGATTACATGTTTGTTTATTATCTGCCCTCATGGAAATGTAAGCTCTATGAAAACAGAAACTTTTTCTATCTTGTTCACATATGTATTTCAGTGGACAGAAACATTCTAGGCACATACACATTGCACAATACATATTTTTAACTGAATAAATTAAAAACATATAGTAAGAAATTACCAATTCAACATGAGCTATCTACTAGAGCGCTATTTGGGTATACCATTTACGGAAAACTTAAGGTTAAATTCACAGTGGGCAAAGAATGGAATACCTATAGGAAAAAGAAGCCATTTGAGTTCTTCAGAAGAAAATTTTAAAGATCTCCTTGAGTGGTGTTGTGGAAGGCTGATAGAGAGACAGCTGTGATGACTGGAATAGTTTATTTGGTGGAGAAAAAAAGAGTTACTAGGAGACAATGTCACAGTTGTCTTTATATCTGTCGCTCCAGCACAAAGTGGGTTCTCAATACATGTAAGTTCAAATGTATTGACTTTCAGAACTCATAGATGATATATACCCTACTTTGCCTTTAGTTACGAAAGATATCTACATGATAGCAAATAATGCAGCCTCTACTTACTTCTTCACTCTGCTGAAAACTCTCTAACTTGGGAGGAGCTCTGTTGTGCCTTTGGGATCAGCCTTGGAGAACATGGTACTCTTCTCTTTCCACAGATAAGCAAACAAACAAAAAAAAAACCCAAAACGGGAACTTCACAGATATTCTTAACAGAACTTGTCTTTTAGTCTTCTATATTCTCCAAATCAACCCATTTTACTTTCTTATTCTTCCTTAGTAACCCTTTCCTTTAACCCAAACATCCCACCCTTAATTTAAGGCAGTACTTCCACCGAACAGTTTATTTCCATCCCAGCCCCTAGTATTTACTATATATTGTGCTGAAATCCTGGAGGTGAAACATTTGAACAAGACATAGTTCTTGCTACCAAGGTGTCTATTGGAAAAAGAAAGGCAAATAATCTGAGTATGTTGCTTTAAAGTAAGTGCTACAGTTGAACAATACATCATGAGAATACAAAAGTAGGACATCTAAGTGATACTGAGGGACCAACAAAGCATGGAATTTGAAATGGAAGTAGGAGGTAAAGAATGAGGATAATGATGAGAGAAATTTCCCCAAACATGCTTTTGTTTATGCTTACATCCAGTATAAGACAATAATATCAGTATATCCCTGAAAGAAAACTACTGAAAGGTGACCAGATACGTACTCTTAGAAAAGGGAAAAAGGATTTCATAGTCCTCAAAGACTTTCAGAGTATGGCATATACACCTTACCACAATCTCAAGAAAAGTGATGAAATGGCAAGAAAACACAAAACAGCAATTATTCTGGGAAAAAGAAAAGCAGAATCTACTGACTGAAGCAGTTTGTCCACTTGTTAAAAGTGCTTTGTTTTTTTCATAGGCACTTGGAATCAGTAGAGAGAAATTAAAAAGCAAATGAAGAAAGTCTAGATAGTAAAAACAAGACCAAATTGTATAATAAAGGAGAAAACAGGATGGAATTTGGTCTGACATAGCAAGGGTGTGAAGGGACAAAGGATCATCAGAGTCTGGAACACTTTATAGAAACTAAAAAAAGAAAATAAAAACTTGTGGGTTGATTGATTGGACAAGATAAGGTGTCCTGAGGCCAAGGGTTCAAAAGTTTATGTGGTCGATTCTAAAGTTTTCTTAGTAGATGTCGTTTTTGAAGATAGCTGGAAAACTTTTGGTTAATTATATTTGTGAAGTAAATGTATATCCCCCAAAGTGCTTGTTTTATGTCTGCTTTCTATTTTTTAATCTCTCATATCTGTCAGGACTAAATGGTGCCAATGACAGTACAAGTTAGTCTTTGAATATTTATCTTCCCTTCTCTCTTTATCACTCCACTCCAGCTGATCTTCCCACCATCCTGAAGGGATATGCAGAGTTGGTGTTCTAATAGCAAATCTTATTCTAATATTTCCTGAAAAGAACTTGTTTCTCAGGTATGTATATGTCTTTTTGGAGGAAGACAATTTTAGTAAGAGAGCATGCAATCTCCTAGACAACTTTTCTTTCAAGGGACACATTAATAGGAACTCTGCCACACTTCTTTATTAACTGAGATACAAATCATGGAAAACCATAGATAATTCCCTCCCAACCACAAATTCTAACATGAAAACTATAAATAATTGTATGATTCTTTTGACAGAAACTGAAGGCAAATCAAAGAATGTTGCAAATAGGCAGATGCCATAATTACATTCTCTTCTTTTAAATGTTTTTATGATCGTCAACACGTCGTAATTGTTATTTTTCGTTGTCTTCCTTTATATATTTTTGTCAATGGTGCAAAGAAATAAAATATCACTGAAAATACATATAGAGGAAAAATTCTTTGAAAAGAATGTGCCTAGTTGAAAATAGCTTATACTTTTGATCTTCATAACAAATTGGGTAGGGTAGGGTAGGGGCGGGAGGTCGCCAGTCAGAGCAGATAAGAGGATGGTTTTTTAGTCATGGATGCCTGGGTAGAATCTGACTCATTAGCTATAGGATCTAGTGCAAGTCAGTTAACATCTCTCAGGCTCAGTTTCCATCATTCGTAAAACAGGTATAACAAACCTACCTCACAGGCTTGTTGTGGGGATTAAATGAGGGAAAATAAAGGCCTTGGTACCTAGGACTAAATAAATAAGTCTGTAATACCAGGTAGAATTAGTATTGCAAAAGTGTTACTTTTTTTCCCCACTTGACACGTGAGAATCCTGAGAGAGAGAGAGAGAGAAATTTAACAGACATAGGTGTCCATACAAGGAAGGTAGAGGACCATGATGCTGACCACACTGAGGGAAAACCTTCTCTTTGAGCTTTTAATATTCAGAGGCAACTGTCCATGTTTAGCGCTTATAACCAAAAAAAAAAAATCCATTAGAAAACTATGTACTGATGTCATTTTAAACTTAATTAGGGAATATCTTTTAAACAAATGTGCCAATCTAGTTACGAACTTTCAAAAATACAGTGAGTCATAGTCAGAGCGTTGGCAGAGCCCTGAAAGGTCAGACTCAACCTACAGGGTAGCTCACTGTAGTTTCTCCCCCGCTGGCCGGCCAACTCTTACCTAATGACATAATTAAATGGCTATAAAGTTCCATAACTCTTGCCCCTTTAATTAACTGGAGGAAAACCTCTTATCTTCTCAACGTTGAAGATACCGCTCTTCCACTTTGCGTAAGTTTCAAAAGACTAATATTCAAACTCCGTAACAATTGCAAATAGCGCTTCTTATTTTAAAAAATAAATATGTAAGAATTTGAGCATAAGTGCAAACTTTCAACCAACTATATAAATCACCAGCTAAAATTGGTTCTGTATATCTTGTTGTTGGTTTTCACCAAACATCGTTCTAGATAATAAATATAAACTTAGCAGAAGTCCAAATCCCTGCATCAAATAATTCCTTTGAAAGCTCTTTTGGACTCAAGAAGTTTGGCACCAAAACCCTTCCACAGAGGCTCAAGGTCTTTACAAAGAAAAAGTGTGAGCTTGGGACCAGACACAGAATACATGCTGTAAATTTTACAAAAGTTTCTTGAAATCACTTCCATTGTGCCTTTGACCTTCCATTAACTTAACAGTTCTAATTCAAGCAGAAGTTGAAATTATCTCTACTAGATGTATAATAAGGGGATGACCACATAAAAGAAACCCAGTGGAGCCACCTAGCTAGAAAGAGGAAGGAAGAGAATTTATATTCTATAAACTATTATTACTTCCCATGTGACAAAGGCAAGACCCAGAAATTTCTTTTTGTTCCCCAAGAAAGTACTCAGGAGGGGCTGAGTTGGGCAGAGTGGGCTTAGCACGGGGGACTGTGATAAAAGTTAGGGTACCTCCTCAGCTGACACTCCGGGCGGACTTTCCAGGACAGGGGCTGGACATTCTGTGGCAGAGACTCAAAAAGCATCAGCAAAAACTGAGACAAGTCAGAGGCATCTAGGGGTTTCTGAAGTACTGGCCACATAATAGGAGAGCAGGTCCCAAGCCAAACCTGATATTGACACCTGCAGGGCAAAGAGCATCCCGTCCCAGGAGAGATCTTGCTACAGAGACCTGCAGGGCCAGACACAGGACAAGGACCCAAGCACCCCTTCCCTCTGCTTCCATGGAGACAGAGCAGGCCCCTCAGCAGGGATGTGTCTTAGGGTTGGGAAGGTTGTGCACAGATGTGAGGCATCACCCTCACCTGGAGAACCATGTGCCCTGGTGCAGGCCACACTGATCTGGAGGAAGGGAGCTTTCTGACATTGGTCATCTCAGAAGAGTGGCCTCTTTTTACAATTCATTCTAAGTTTAAGTCTGTGTTAGCTATAGCCTTATCTCTCAGACACCAGGACATCATCTTGAGGAAGAGAAAAGTGAGGCTGCGGGGGGCACTCTGAAAGAGTGAGCATTTTCCTAAAGGGACTAAGTCTTTCAATGAAGACTCTATAAGCCATCGTAACCTGGACTAGTCTGAATGTTAAAATGAAAGGAGACTTACAAACCGGAAGTGACTGAAGTATTGCTAATGGATAGTAAGTTGTTTTTACCATTCAATGAAGTGGAATTACATGGGCCAGATGAGAGTTTCTAGAAATTAAAGGGCAGCATTTATTTTCTGCATATCTGAGCGTAGCATAAAGAAATTTCCAGCTCCACTGTGTGTGTGCATGTGTGTGTATGTGTAACACAAGGCTCGAGGACTGTATTCTAAACATAATCACGGTTTTCTTCTGCATAATGATATTACAGATGTTTATATTTTTGATTTTTCACTTTTCACTGCGAGAGGAGCAATTTCTCTGCAAGGAATATGTATTAGCTGTTTAAAATCAAAGATGGATAAAGGCTATTTTTAAATCATTTGTTTATATCTGCCGGTTGTTTTTGCCTAAACCCCAGCTGTTTTTAAAATCACGTGAAGTATTTGGTCAGTCAGTCCTGTTTCTGTATATGTATAATATGCATACAATTTTTTATTTTATATTATTTTTTAAACTCATAACTCCTTTCTAACTTTAACTTTGCTCTATTTTAATCTCCTTATTTCAAAGATCATGTTGCATCTCCTTTTTTCTCTTAAAGTTTCAAAATGGCCTTTGGCCAAATGCAATAAAATTTTGCCCTGACCTGACATAAAGCATGGAGTATGTATATGAAAGCACTTTGAAAACTTTAAAGGACTTTAAAAAGGCATGGTGAATTGGTAGGGCAAGGAGGGGGAGAAGGGGCACTGGGAGGAAACACAAGAGGAGGAACTAGGTTGTATCTACACATACATACATTTCAAAGGTCCTTCCTGTATGAATCTGCAAACAGAAGCAAATGGAGTCACTGCCTGGCATTCTTGAATGCTCACAATTTTATAACGTTAACCCATGCGTGTGGCAACATAGTACACCCCTTCGGGTTGATATTTTTCTACATCCTTTGCTGCTGCTAAGAGCAAGGGATTGCCTTCCATAGAGTTACAAGTACCTGGGAGCTACTGGTCTGCTTGGTGGGAACCCCGAGGCTACCTCCTGTACCTATATTGTTAAGAGCTGTCCTAGAAGTGAGTCCTAATTGGGAAAACTCCTTTAAATCTGGAAACTATCTCTAGTGTTTAGGTTTTTTTGTTTGTTTGTTTGATAAGGAGGACCCAGAGATCCCAGAAGAAGGAGAAATTCTAAGAATGCGTTCCCAATTTGGATTGACTTAGAAGATCAAAAGATATATAATTTGATGGCAAAGGGTCCATCTTCCGTTTCCAGGCTCCCCAGTGTCAGCCTATGGCAGAATAAGTAGGTTTTAATGGTTAAGAGCCTATAATGTGGAGTCAGAGGGATTCAGATTCAGATTCCAGGTCTACCACTTGTTAGTTATATGACCTTCACCTCTCTTTGGCTTAAATTCCTCATTGTAAATGGGGATTATAATAGAACTTATTTCATAGGGCTCTTGAGAGATTTAAATGCATCAGTATATGTGAAGTGTGTACAACAGCATCTGGCCCTCACTAAGTGCCCCATAAATACTAACTGTTATTATTAAGAAGGAATCCTCAAGTGTAACCAGACCACCACCAGCCTCTGAGGTTCACATCTGTCCCCCCAAAGAAGATAATCCTGAGAGGGCCTGGAAACTCTGAGAAAGGAATACTTCTAATAGCTTTGCAGAGTTGAAGCATGTGTGATGCCTACCAGGCCTTTTGGATTTGCTTCGGCAGAAGTAGGGTTGGGGGTGTGCTGCGTTAACCACACTTTCTGGATCGGTAGGCTTTGGGATGACCCCATGCTCCGGGATGTGGTTCTGAAACACACCCATCTGGAACAGGATTCAATGGTCTTGTGCCTTCTAACGAACAAGCACAGGAAATGTCTTGACATGGGAAACAATATTGAGTTCATGGATTTCCCATTCTCTCGCCAGCCTTTCTGAGGACTAATGGTTCTCAAGCAGGCATTGAAATGAATCCTATTAGACCACATAGAAAACCTAGGAAATGTGAGGCACAAAAGTGTGCTTTTACCTAGAGAGTCCTTCTCTTGCCTTCCTTTTTTGACCAAAGGAGAAATTACAACTAAGAAGGAAGCAGAAGAATCCCTGAGTAGTTGCAAACATTTCTTAAAAACAAGAGCACTACTTCTCGGGTGCTTTCAACATATCCTGGAAGGGCAACTTTTACAAGATTCCTGGCTTTTATGGGGTTCGGCCAGATCTTTAGCAGGCTTAGGTAAGTTAATATGCAATGAAATTGTTAATAAACACATACATTTTTTTCTAGATGGTATTAAAACTTGATCAGCTGGCCTAATACCGCACCTCACACCTCTGCCCAGAGCAGAGTGCATCTCATGAGTACACACTTCGGAAAAACGTTAGAGTTCGTCCTCAGCCACTCCTGCTCTGTTTTAATTCATTCATCAGACACGTAGTTCTGGTTATTTTTCCCTCTCTCCGTTCTCTTCTGTCCCCACATCTTCCAACCCCTGCTTCATCTCCCATGATGGCCACTTATTAAATATATATATACTTTAATAGGCCCATAGAAATTACAATCAGATTTATTTTGGGCAGCACAGATCAGCCTGGATTTCCAGGGTACAGCTCAGTCCTCCACCACACACACATTTCCTCCCACTCCAGTGATTGCATTTCATGTTCCATCCATCCAGTTAAGGAAAACAGAGGCTAATTTAGGAGCCTCTTTATGCCTGTACATATTCAGTCAGAGGGGTCACTGTGGATTGATGCAAGACACACTGTCCTCCAAGAGCTCGCCAGGTCCCTGCTGGTCCAGAGACGAGCAACCAACAGTAACTCACCCTTAGTGCCTGTGCATTTCTGTGCCTCCAGCTACAAACAGTCAATAAACACCAGAGGCAACTTATGTTGCCTTAGATCACTAATAAATGCCTCACGCCACCCCTCAGAGCCCTTTCACAAAAATGTATTTCTCTACAGATAGATGTCAAGCTCTAGCAGCCAATCACTACAGAAACGCCTCAAAGGCTTGAAGGAGGAGACAGGGAGGAAGAAGAGGTCCTCTCCAAAGACAAGAGTTGTGTACTTCCCCCTAATAAAAATGGCTCCCTTTTGTTGAGTGCTTCCTCTGAGCCAGGTACCGGAGTGAGGCTTAATCTGCATTATCTCATTCATTTCCCACAATTCTGGGACTCAAAACTCTAGCCCAACTTACAGATGAGGATACAGAGGCTCACAGAGCTTACGAAGCTTCTACTTTCTGCTTCTCCGCTCCCCACACGAATAGGCTTGTGGATGTGTGTTACAAAAGCAGCTGGGAAACTCCCTGGATGACAGGCAATTCAAGTTGCTGTCTGGACTTCAGAACACTGCCACTCCTTCCCTAAATATGGAAGAAGGTTCCGTGGTTTGGTTACTCCACAGGCTTCCAGTAACATGCCCCACTGTGTTCTGCCCATGATCTACACATTGTCAATACCTCCAGGGCCCTCTACTTTATTTTAAAGGTGATTGTTGAAAATTCTGACAAGTTTCTTTTGGAACTACAACGCATTGGGTGCTCACTCTTTCTATGGCACCGCGGTAAGTTCTGCCAAAGTTATTAAGGGAGTGAAGTGTTACCTTAAAAAGAAAAAAGAAAAAGAAAAGAATGGCATGGTCACAGTCTTCCACAATTATTTCCAGTCATGCAATGCTCAACAAAGCCAGCCCCTGCCAGCCCCTGGGTTAAATGCTAGGGATAATGAGAACAGATATGCCTGGACCATAGATTTTATCACTTCTTTTCCTTCTTCCTCTGCTCTACCTCTATTTCCTAAGGAGTCTCATTATCTCTCTTTATGTGCACAAGTCTTAGAATTTTGTGGCAGAATGAAGCAACTGCATTGACCAAAAATCTATTTGGCTACCAACTACAGAAAAGCTAGTATCTCCACATCCTGAAAAGATCATATAGCTGGACACTGGTTATGGTCTGATAGGTTAGAGCTGTCAGTTTCCCACTTCATCACGCTTCTCTCTCGCAAGAACTGAACCACAGACTATCAGGAACTTTTGACTTTTTCTCTACCCTCCTTGGAAACTCACAACACATGAACATTAAATACCCAAGATAATTGCTTATCTGTAGTATCTGCTGCATGAAGGACCCTGGGGCTGCTGCCTTCCATCACCTCTTACTGAGCTGCTGCTCTGCAGTGTTTCCGCAAAGTGAGGGAACAGATACGAGCTGTCTCCTCCTTTGCAAGAGCGCAGAAGAAACTGTGGGGATGGTAGATCCAGGCTTGAATTTGGGGATAATGATCACCACCCTTTTCTCTTCTAGAAAAAAATGACCTAATATGTTGAAGCTAATAATAACATGAATGATAGTAATATCTTATATTTCTACAGGGTTTCCCTATTTTTCAAGCACGTTCACATCTATGGTTTCATTGGCTCCACACACCAAGCTGTGTTGGTATAAACATTGTGATATGATTCCCCTGGTGGCGCAGTGGTTAAGAATCCGCCTGCCAATGGAGGGGACACGGGTTTGAGCCCTGGTCCGGGAAGATCCCACATGCCGTGGAGCGGCTAAGCCCGTGCGCCACAATTACCGAGCCTGCGCTCTAGAGCCCGCGAGCCACAACTACTGAGTGTGCACGCCACAACTACTGCAGCCCGTGCGCCTAGAGCCCGTGCTCCACAACAAGAGAAGCCACCGCAATGAGAGGTCTGCGCACTGCAACGAAGAGTAACCCCTGCTCGATGCAACTAGAGAAAGCCCACACGCAGCAACAAAGACCCAACGCAGCCCCAAATTAATTAATTAATTAACAAAAACATTGTGATATTTTTCTCAATGATAACACATCTCTGTATTTCATTTGATCACCACAATCAGAGAGGGAAATATTGCTGTCCCTGGTTTAATCAAGGAAGAGACTGAGGGTTTGAGAGAATCATTTTCTCAGGTTTTACAGCTACAATTTAAACCCAGGTGATTCTTTGCAAAGTCCAGTGTTTATTCCTCTCCAATAATCTTCATTCGATACAGGGGGAGACATGGAAGAAATAAATCACCTGTGCCGCATA
Organism: Phocoena phocoena; assembly: GCF_963924675.1. Classification (NCBI taxonomy): domain Eukaryota; kingdom Metazoa; phylum Chordata; class Mammalia; order Artiodactyla; family Phocoenidae; genus Phocoena; species Phocoena phocoena. The sequence continues at coordinate 41,028,794 of NC_089232.1, forward strand.
AACCACCCATCTCACCTCGAGGACAGAAGTCACAGTGGTAGGTATGAGGCCACGGCCAATGAAACCTTGCCCAGAGCCTTTGTATGGACTGCAAATCCAGTCCACTTCCAAAAAGCTAGGCTCTTAGAAAGGGATTCTGTTGACACTTTCTCTGCAGGTTTTGTTATGCTTGTTTTTGTTGGCCCAGGGAGCCATCAGCCAGGGACGTGGCAGGACGACTGAGCCAAGGGGCGGTCTGTTCACACCCAAGGGACAGGGGTGTTTCACTAAGTTGCTACCGCTTGAAAGGGCTGGAGCTGCACAGTCCTGCTCTCTCCCTTTTTTGTTATTCCTGAGATAATAAATAAACACTCACTCTGTTGTGTCCAAAAGACCCTTTTCAGGAGACCTGCTCTTGCTGGAAGTCTCCAGAGCCTCTTCACCTGATTACAGTCAGATGTTGGGCATTTCAAATTAAATTAGAACAAATAGCAAAAATGAAAGGAGAGTGGGAAGAAGGAGAAACAAACCAACAACAATGGCATTCGTTTAAAGTAGCCGATGAGAAACATGGCACCTGAAAAACTCAGCTGACACTGGCAGAGGCTGATGTCTGTTCTCTTGTCTCAGGCTAAAAAGATCCATAAGTGAGAAACTGTAGGGATGACAACTCCAGGTCCATTTTGTCTAGACTATTCTGAGGCAGAGATGGCCAGGATAAACAGGAAGATGTTTGAAACCTAGACCTGAATTTTTATGGCTCTCGAACTGTGATATGATCTCTTTCTGTGAAATGATGGCATAGGCGAGATATGAGGTAGAGATCTTGGAAGGGGGTAAAAATATTTGTCCTGTTGTGACATTTTTCTTCTACCAAGTCCTGCCAAGGATGAAGTGTCAGCTGAGCTCAAAATTCTGCTCAAGATGTGCCTAGAGAGACCCATTGGAGTGTAGATGGATGGGAAGGCAGGAGATGGATTCTTGTAATGCGTGGTTTCAATATGCTCCAGTGTCAGTAAGATACTTTAAAATTAAGTGGAAGGATTCATGGACCAAGATGACAGTATGTCCATCACAGAGCGATTTCAACGAGAATTCTTACTGTTCCATTAAAAACAACTTGAAATCAACCAGCCCAATGCTATCACTTATTTCCCCTGCACTAAATATCACTGGATCCTAGAATAGCATTAAGATATGTGATAAGATAATCTAGCTTCACCATCCGGATGCTGAAAGGATGTTTATATTTAATGCGCTTTTTCAATCCTATTCGCCAAAGTACAGTAAAATATATTGTCTTATTACAGTACCCTCATCACAAAGAAACAATGAGCCCACAGAAACATAATTCGTATTATATTGTCTGTCAGTAAGGGAGGGCTCTTCCACAAACTCAAACCCAATTTGGATAAAATAAGCTATTTGGTGCTAGAGAGTTATCCTGTGCCCAAAGTAGTTGCATTCATATTAAAAGCCATTATTAACTAGGCAAAGAGATCAAGAGAGCACAACAGATGATTACCTTATAAAAGACATTCTTGCACAGAGCGTTACAAACACAGTTTGGTCACGTGGCTGTCCCCTGATGTCATTCTTCCTCTTAATTTCTACTGGCCTCGCATAAGTAAAACTTTCAAGTCTCAAGAGGAGCTGGTGCTATGAGTATTTTCTCCAAAATGTGACGATCCCCTTATGAAAAAACAAAACATAAGAATACAGGAATGATCAGTAAAAATGTCTCTTAAGGCCATTATTTTTAGCTGAGTGTTGTGACTGTTTCCATGGCTAAACCATGAACATGTTTTCTGCACAAGCCCGGTCAGCTAGTGGCCTTAATTAACTTTCAAATGGAGGACGCTGCGGTTTACCACTTATTAAATAGCCACCATACCAAGTTACAGTCTAAAGCTTCCACACCTCACTTAGTCAAGACACCTCGAAAAACCCACGGTGCTGAATAACCGGTGATTTAAAAATAGGTACGACGTGTAACTATCAGACTGAACACACAGGCTGTGAGGGAAGTTTCTGAAAAGCCCGGGCAGCTCTCATATCCAGATCAAGTGATTTAATTTGTAAATCGAGGCAACAGGGTAAGTCATTCAGAGAGAAGAGAATAAACTGTTGTTATTCATTCAAAGGAATTCAACAAATACTTAAGTGCCTGCTTTGTGTTCCAGATACTGAGTATTTTTCCAGATTTCTCAAGGCTAGGAATTGCAGGACATGGTAAATAGAGGAATATGGTGAGGGAGAGGATCGTAGTTTTAAACAGTATGCCCCCTAGAGAAGGAAGGACGAGCCTGAAACTACTCATCAAGCTCATCTACTCAATACCACATGCAAGTGGACTAACCACGCTCATTTCACCAAGCATTTTATTCATGAGGGAGATGATGCAGTTTGAGATTCAGTCGAGACAGAATTAGTTTTTGTGATTAGCTAGGTTGAGTGGTTAAGGTATAGTAATAATAATGATATCATTATTTTTTCTCTCCTCTCTCTCACACGATACTCAGACACACACATACACACAGCCCTTTTGCCAATATCTCTTTGTATTTGGCTTGTGAATCTTCACATGCTAGAGTTATCTGTGTTTCAACTTGTGTACACGCTCAGGAAAAAAAAAAAGTGAATTCACCTCCCATTGAAACTCCACTGTGTATAAAATAGTCTTGGAATTTGAAGGAAGAAAGAAACCCTTCTGCTACAAAGAGAACATGTGAAAAGGCCAAGAGAGAGCATAAATGAAAAAATATATAAAAATGCAAATGTTCCTAAACTTCAACTTTGGATGGACTGAAGCATAAGTGAGAACTTCAACAAAGCAATAGAAAAAGATGACAGCTCAGAGTTTCAGAAATTTAAGACAGCAGCAGGATTAGACACTTTGGGTTGTCTTCGCACACATTTCTTACGGGAGTTAATTCCATTTGACATGCAAGACCAAAGCAAGATTACAGAGGCATAGCCCCATGGCGAGGTGTATGCTATAGCTAAAAGCTGGGATTTGAATAATTGTGCAGGCTTACTCCAAGAATCAGGCGAGAACAGAATGAATGGATTACTACAAGGAACTCTGTACATTTTTAACTGCTGGACTTAATAAAATACCCTCTATGTGAGAGTAATGTTATGGTCGTCTGCACTCGCTCTAGCTGAAGTTTGTGGTAGGATCCATCAAAAATGAGGAAAAACAGAAGCTGTTTTAAAAAAAAGAGAGAAAGAAAGAAAGGAAAGAATTTTGTAATGAATGACTGGGGTGGGTCATGCCCGTATGATTTACAGAGGAACAGAAACTTGGAAAACTTGAGATCAACACATTCAAACCTCCCCTCCGCCCCCCCCAGAGGTACGGGGAATTCATTTCCTGTGCAAAGAAGTTTGAGGAAAGTGAAGAGTAGAGTTCAGGGAAAGTGGGCCACAAAAAGGTAGATTTTTATTTTACTATTTCAGCTCGTTAGGGAGGTCATTTGTTACTGAGAAAACTTACTAACCCACACATCATTTTATATATATATATATATATATATATGTATAAATGTGACCTCTTCCCTTGGAATCTGTGGAAGCACTTGTCTGTAAAAGGCAGAAAGAGTAACAGTTCTAAGGACTTCTCACTGCTTAATTAACTGTCCAGTGAGAATTATTAAATATTTTTACATAATTCTTATTTAGCACTCATTAAAGTGAAAGATACAAATGCTGGACAATGCAAGGTTCAGGGAAGCTTTAAGAAAGAAAAGTTTGTGTTGCAATAGCTGAGAATTATGACAAGCTGCCTATTAACGGTAGCCAGGTAGACCTCTGATTTCAAAAGTCACTGATTCAGATCTAAAATGATTTGATTTGATTTTCTCCCTTAAAATGTTCTTCATCTCCCCTCTTCCAGAGGGCCCATTTCTGATCCTCCCGCAGGCCTCACCAGCCTAGTCATGACACCCCAGAGGAGGAAACTGCTCTGGGACCAAGGCCCTGGGGCGGTGCGCCCTCTGCTGGGAAACACGCTTGGAAAAATCCCCCCCAAGAGCCTGCCCCCAGGAAGCCAAAAGGGATACACATTTTCAACTGTGAAAACCTCTACTGTGAGTGGCGTCTCTCTCTCATAGCTGTGAGTGGAGATTAGAGGAGGGACAGGAGAGGATGCCAGGGCTTCATTATACCAGAACTCAAATGCAGCTCTCCTCACAAAACATGTCTATCAACTTCAGCCTGCCATGCAAAATGGCAACAGGAATGATGAACACATTACAAATTTGTAGACCCTAAAATTAAACTCCACCTCATTTATTTCATAGTTCAGCCAGCTGGGGATGGCTGACATTAGAGGCACACATCTTTCCTGATAAGCTCCGTGGTTTCCTTCTTAGAGAAGGGATTTTTGTGCTCTGTATGGACGCACTCAGTCTTCTCGAAACCCCATTTCTGCTTTGGTGGAACTAGAAAGAGGAGGCATGCTGCAGTGCTCTGCTGAAGACAGCTGAGAATCGCAGCCCTGGGAGGGAAGCAAATGGATGTGCTACCAAAGGAGGACGAAGAGCTAGCTTTTCCCTCCTTGCCTCTGTGCGTCGTTTAGATCTCTGATACTGGAAGGGTGGTTCACAGACCAGAAGCTCCAGCATCACCTGGGAGTTCGTTAGAAAGGAAGGAGCCCAGGTCTCACCTAGACCTGCTGAATCAGGATGTGCATGTTCACAAGATCCCTGGTGATTCCTAAGTACCTTAAACTTTGAGAGGTGCCACTGAAGACACTGGGAAAGCTAAACTGCAAGCAAGACTAGAGCATTGAGCTGTGCAAGTGAAAGGAAGCCTCGCCAACTTTTGCCTCCTTGGATAAGGAAATCTAGGCTCAGAGAAAAACACAGCTCTAACACATCTAAGAAGGCAACTTTACATCGGCCTCAGTTTGGTTTGCTATGAAAGCTGGAACACAGCAATCACAGGCTTTTTGCAGCTGTGTCCCCATCACATACTAAAAACACAGCAGAATATGGCACCAACACTACAGGGATGTAGGGGATCGTTCCCATGGGGGAGGGGCCCGGTCTTCTTCTAATCAGCTCTGTACTACTGAAAGGACTTGTGTAACTTCTGCAGGAATTGACACAGAAATGAGATTCTGATATTCCTTCTATTCACATAATGATTGATGAAACACGTGGGAGAAATAAATTGAATTATGTTATAATCTCCCAGGGAAACATAATTAAGTTGTAAAGCATTCCCATGAAATCCTAAAAGCCTTATATCATTTAGACAGTGACTTCTACTACATGATCAATAATTATATTAATTAAAGATAATTATTTTGATAGGACGGTTTGACTTTGGTGCTCCAATCATTCTTGATCCGATGTATCGATTCAATAGCGAAGACTTGGTTGGAACCAGAGCCAGATATCAAGAATTCTTTGGGGGCCCCCAAAAGCTTTATGATATTTTTGCGAACTTGCACAGATTTGTAATTCCTGACCACCAATTTGATGCTTATTCATACAACCCAATGGGTAATACTTGTGCAAGATCAACACAGCAGTCTATTTCCTATTCTTAATTCTGTATGACCTAGAGGCAAGCTATCTTCAGCAAGTAATAGATAATATATAAAATCAAATATTCCTTGAACTTTCAAAATTCCAGGACATCCAATGCATTCTTCGTCTTTGTGTATGCAGGATTCTCTAGCACATTCATGGCAACTCTGGGGCAGTGAGCTAAAGAATCTGACCTTGCGTTAACAATGCCCAGAAATTTGGTGTGAGGGTGGACCCTTAAGCTTTCACTATCTTTCTTTGAAAACACCTGATTGTGAAGATCAGCCCTGGGACACGTCTGGTGGTACACATTTTAAGCACAGGCAAAAACTGAGACTTCTTGTTGAATCTCTCTGCACTTTCCAGAGACACACTCAATGGGTATGTACCTCCTCACCTTCATAAAAGCACCAGTGAGCATCATCAGAAAGTAAGGAATGAGACAGAGATATAAATTGAAAGTAATCGTGCAAGGAATCATATAACAAATAAGCAAGATTTAGATTTTTTTAAAGGCAACCACCATTAAGGTTGTTAACTTCCCTGAATTCTCTACATTACGTAAGATAACTTGTTTTTTATTTTAACATTAAAAGATAATATAGTCGAAAGAATCACAAAGAAATCGTTACAATTATAAATTATTTCATCAGAATTTTCTTAAGTTATTTGTAAAGCATCTCGCTGACTAGATGCTCACTATACGAGAGACTGTAGATTTTTCTCTCCACGAGGTGGAAAGTACAGTATTTGAGTCAAGACTTAGGAGCCAATGCCACCTGGTTTGAATCTTGGATCTGCCACTTACCACCTATGGCTTGAACAAGGAAAATAACCTCTCTCTATGCCTCCGTTTCCACAGCTGTAAAATAGGGATAATAATACATACATACCTGAAGCGGTTATTGTAAGGATCTAGTGAATTAATAAGCATGAAGCACCTGGAAATGCATGAGTAGTACTAAGCACTCAATTTACACCAGCTGTTATCAGTATTGCCCTTATAATTTATGGAGGTTGACTTACTTGTGGTCATATTACAATTTATTATAGAATAGTCTTCTTTAAACCCAACTTTCAGAGCATCTGAAAGCCAAGTTTTAGTCTCCAGCTTAAAATTTATTTTCCTAATAGAATAAAAATTATTTCTGGAGACTTGCAAACACAAGCTTACTCACGTTATAGCCTGATAGCACGTGTGTGTGCACGTACGCACACACACACACACACACACACAGAATAGTAATACCTCACAGCCCAGTGCTGGAAGTTGCCCCACAAGGGATTTGCCAAAAAGGAAGCTACATGTGACCCACTACTCTAGTGAGAGATCTTACCATTCAGAACAGAATAACCTGAGAACAAAATAATGCAGAAAGCAGCCCAGAGTTTCCTTCGTCTTTCCTTGGGTAAAATCAATTCCGTTATTATCCACAGTTGGGTATAGAATAGCATACGAACAGCGTGGCTTCCGCCAGCAATACCTCTCAGAGGGGTTTGCACGCGTAAATATTCTACACCCTGATTTACTCAGCATTGCCAAGAGAGAAAAGGGGTGATCCATCTTAGGTAGGAAAATTTATTCTAAGGAACTCTTAAGACAGTAGAAAAGACGAGAGAAGAAAAATCAGGGTGAATTCATATAGAACCAAGTATGCTAAGCTGCCCTGAGCCTCAGGCGTAGAGTCCAAGGTGATAAGCCATACTGCCAGGCCTAATATCTTCCTCTCTGCTCTTTTACGGGACGGGGGGTGGGGCGGAGTTGTTTGGCCATATTTCCTACACCTGAAGGGGAGCTGGACCACGTACACGATGTTGTTCATCAGAGTGAAATAGAAAAATCTTCCCAAAGAAAGTAGGCAGACTTGTGAATGCGGTATTGCGGAACCCATAAAATAGATTGACAATGACTGAAAGCCAGAAAATGACTTGGTCTTTCTTAAAGCTACAACAGTTAGGCAACTGAGCTAACTAATAGTATCTGAGGAGATGTAAATAAGTTTTTAAAAAAATTTTATTAACAAAGGGAGTGAGCAAATTTCAGCCCAGGTGGAAGCAGGTAAATGATTCTTCCCCAAAGGCAGAGTGAAGATTTCTCAAATGAGCTTCCTCCTCAAAGAGATAGAAGTGAAATATATGAAGCAAGATGACGATATGCTGTTGCCTAAATGTAGGCAGGGATGGTATCCTATTCTATAGACCACGCTGTGAGTAACTGAATGCAAGACGAAGCAAAAATATAGAAAAGGCCACTCAGTAACAGAAGCATAAAAATGCAGTGTGTGTAACAGTACTGAGAAGGGCACAGCTCTGCAGAACTGATTAATAAGGAGAGTGGTGAGCAGAACAGAGTGGATTTGCAGAGATTAGGATGTAGCAAGCTTTGTCCAGAAGACTGTATAAAGTTCTTATTGGCCTTGAATCCAAAAGTAGGTAAAAAACCTACCTCCCATCGTGAAAGCCCCCCTGTGATCTTTTGGTATATCTTCATCAAGCAACTTATCTGTTCCCGTAAGCCATTTAAGAAATAAAGTTTATAATAATATTTGTATTCTTCTATGCCAGTCATTCTCTATGGCACCTCTCCTTTCGAATGGGGTTAAGGGGAAGGAACACATGGTAGTTTTGATGTTATAGCAGGACAGAGACAGACCTTAAAAACAAAACAAAACAATTTCATCCACAATAGCTGAGATCTGGGAAAACACAGAGCTTGATAAAACCTAAAGGTCAGGTTCCAGGATGAGTAAGAACAAGAGTCAGAAATGGAAGATTGCCATGTGCGTGTCAAGAACCTGGGCACCTGCATTTCCAAACTCTAAAGACTCCACACTATTGTGAAGGGCATCACCACTTCCTCCAGTTCCAGGCAACAGCTGATAATTTTTGGAAGGGATAAAGAAAAAGAAAGATCCAGCCTACAAGCGCTCAGGAATCCCAAAGCAAAGGTAATGTTTAAGAAACGCGGAAGTACAGGCAACAACTGACAATGGTCATGGCTTGGGCAAGCAGAAAGCACCTCAATCTGTGGGGCTTCTCTAGGATAATCACAAGATAAGGCGAGAGACCATCATTAAAGGGACAATTTGAGGCTATGAGAGCTACTCCACCACAGACTGGGGGGTCCCCTTCTCTGTTTTAATCTGAGAGTTCTGAAGCCACTTCTGTGGTCAGGGCTCTAATTTCTTCTACGGGGACTTTGGACTGTTGATGTTAGGCTAGGTGTCAGTGTCTTTAGTGACGGGCAGAAGAAGAAAAAAATAGTTCTTTGACCTTTACCAAGGTAGACATCTATGCCTCAGATTCAGAAACAGAAGCTCCAGGGACAGAAAGAAGCCAAAGGACTCCTGCAGTTGTGTTCACAGATCACCCGCACTGGGTGCTCCTGGAGGTAATGATGACTAATTAGGCCGGCAAGACAGAAAAATAAATCAATAGAAAGAGAAGCGTGTATTTATAGGAATGCAAATGCAGCTCAAAATCAGGAAGCCTTGGCCAAGAACAGTTCTCAAGCCTTTCACTTGTTGAAAGTCAAGGAAAGAGAAGGGAAGATTTCCCCACAACAGTCAATCCAGAATTGGCCAAGAAGTAGAGGGAACTGCCGTGCCTGTGAGGGGAAAGCACTACGTACCTCAGGGAGCCTCAGGCCCGGCCGCTTCCTTTTCTCATCTCGACTTCCTTGGTATGTTCTTTCCTCTGTTTTTTAGGAAAATTTTTTTAAAAATAAGAAAAAAATACATATATATATATATATACACACACTTATATACACATACATTTGCGTGTTTATCATATTCTTTTCTATAAATGGAAATAAAGACAAAAGAAAAGTCTGATTTGCAGTTCAGTTTTCCAGCCTCAGTTCTGGCTCACCAATGAATCTTCTTATATACAAAGCTGACTGGAGGGAGGGGTGGGATTGAATAACAAATTTATGTGATACAATCACATCATTTACAATCACATAATGGACCATATCCCAATTTTCAAAAGGCATAAAGTATCCTCATTAATACGATAAGTGCAGCAGTCAAATCAGCACTGTGATTTTATCAGGGTTTTTGACTGTACATGAATTAGAATGTAAAATGCATACAGAATTTTTAATGGGAAGGCTTTAACATTCACTGAATGTATTTCTTACTGTCATTTGCATCACATTAAAGTGAAATTCGACATAAAAGGATAAAGAAAATATGTCCTAAATTACAGTTTTTCCATAGTTGTCATGTCCACACATAGAAAAATCTGATTCATAAGCTTGAACACGATCCTAAATCTGAAAAAGCTGCACTGGTTCCCTATCTGTTTGTGGGTTTTATGTGGCCATCAGGACTGGGTAGCGCTCAAGAAGGTCAGATTGTCAGGACAAAGCTAATAAAGATCATGGGGGTAGGGGGGTCAGCTCAGAAGAGCGGATGATTGTATTCACTGTCTCTTATTCTAGTAAGTTATTAAACACTGTGACTGCATTTTTCATTCCATACAAGACTACTGAAAAGTCACTCATATTCCTTGGAAGTATTTTGTTGCTCCTTTAGAAAGCTTCCGTCTTCCACTGAGTTCACTTCAATAGTTTATGGACCTAGACAGAATGTTGTAGAAACCCAGTTCTGTAGATTTCACCCTGAATGGGTATGCATACATTGCCATGTACCTGGGATATACATACTTCATATTAAACCTGTGCATGCCTTCTCGTATGTTGAAATACGATCCATGCATCATAAGTGAGTGTCACGGTAATGGCAATTGGGAAAGTGTTCCTCGTGGCTTCTATACACTTGAGGCAAAAAAGCAACTTGTCATTTCTCATTAACCTCACATCACACACGGAGAAGTTAGTGACTGGTACACGGCAGTTGACACAGAATCCTGAGAATCTGAGAAAGAATGTTATATGTTCTAGAAGAGGCTAAGGTGTCACCTGCCGGACTCCAATAGACTAGGAATGGTGTATACTCGCTGCATACAGACTGACTACCTCTCCACTGGCCAGCACACCTGGTCCAGGCATGGGAATTCATACTCTGCATGGCATAGCTCTGTTATCATTTTAACTCTAAATAAAGAGAGGATGCTTCGATCCCTGGTTGGGGAACTAAGATCCCACATGCCACGGGGTGCAGCCAAAATCTAATTAAAAAGGCTTAACTGTTATGGGGATTCCCCTGGCAGTCCTGTCCAGTGGTTAGGACTTTGCCTTCCAATGCAGGGGGTGTGGGTTTAATCCCTGGTCAGGGAACTAGATCGATCCCACATGCATGCCGCAACCAAGAGTTCACATGCCACAACTACGGAGCCCACCCGCCTGCAGCAACTAAGACCCGGCGCAACCGAATAAGTATATTTTAGAAAAAGACTTTAAAAATGGTATATATCAAAAACAATCTTTGAAAAAAAAAAGAGAGCATGCTACCATTCACCCATTAGAAAGACGTGCATGGAGCTTGGGGCTAAATAATCTGAATTCACAACAAATCCTGCAAGTGTGTTTTGCTCCTTAAAAGAACATTTTATGTAGGTACATGGCACAGGCCCACTGGAATGAATGGACTTCAAAATGGCCAATTATCCATTTTAGTCATTTTATCCTTAATACTTTGTTTAAATACTTTATCTTTGATAAAAATCAAAGACAGCATAGACTAGTGTTTGTCATTAATGGCCACATATTGCTGTCAGTTCTGGTTCATCGCCCTTGAATATACATAGATTGTATATATCTTATACTACTGTTAGGAAAATGCACCAATGCCCTTCCACATCTAGAAACAGTTTTCAAACATTTACAATGGCCACAGATTTTACCCTAAGCCCCTGTCTTTTCTTTTCTTTTCTCTCTCTCCTTCTTGCTTTCTTTCTTCTTTCCTCCCTCCCTCTCTTCCTTCCTTCCTTTTCTTTGTATTAACATAGGAATTGGAATTTGGCCCCCAAAAAGGGAAATATTCAGGTGTCTGGTCCATTTTCAGCCATGACCAAATTGTCTTCTTTAATACCTAAAATATTTCAAATGACCAGAGCCTTGTGAAGAAGCCATTTATGAATTGATGGATCTTAAGATTAGCAGAAATTTTCTGATAACACTATTACAATGATTTCTGTCCCAAAATGTATGCGTATTACCATTATAGACTTCATAACGCCCTTTTAGTGGGCAGTTCACCTGTTAGACTCCTGGCCCCAGCTGCTCAGGGGCTGGGAGAGCATTAGCAAGTTTCTTAGCCTCTCTGAGGAACAGTTTGCTCATTTATAAAGAGGGAATAATAATATTTAATGTACTGACTTATTATGACTATGATATAGGATGATGTACATCAAGTATGTGGAGTAGTTCCAGGCACAATGGAAACAGATCATGCAAGTTTGATTGACCACGCAAGACAGACATTTTACTTCATTTTTGCCAAAAGATACGTGTCCACACATTTTGTAAGAATCAAATTAGATGCTATGAAACCTGATTTCCATCTGTGGATTTCCATCCATGATGACTGTATAAGTTCAGGTAAGAGAACCACCTTCTTCTCCAATAAAATTAGGATAACTGCCTTTAACTACCTTTCCAGTCCCTACTGACTCCCAGGAGATGTTACTAAAATTCAGAAATTAAGAGAATACTATGTTCCTTTCTTATTATTTGATTTTGTTTAGTAAAATTGTGTAGATTTAAGGTATACAACATCATGATTTGATATGCATATACACAGTCAACTGATGACTACAGTCAAGCTAATAAACATATTTTCTCCTCATATAGTTACCAGTTTTTGTGTGTGTGATGAGGGCACCTGAAATCCACTCTCGTAGCGTATTTACAGTGTTCAATACCTTATTTTAATTATAGTTATCATGCTGTACATTTAATACTATATTTTTTATTGTTTATCAGGAGTCAGAGAACACAATTTATTTAAATACCTTCTAGCACAGTCTTTGTTTTTTCATAATTTCATCAGGAACATAGTTAAAAGTTGATCATTTAGGCTGCTATTTCTTTGACTTAAAAAAAAAAGAAAGGCACGAAGTTTTCTAGTTCTAACTCACCTCCTAACTCACCTTCCTCATAATACAAATACATTTTTACCTAATTTATACAGAGAGAGAATGTATTCTTTCTGTGACAATATGCCTGCGTAAATAATAGCAAAATAGATCAATATTTCCTCAAATTCCACATTTGTTGCATAACACCAGGTATGTCTAAGACAGTGCCTCCCACTTGGAGATGAAATCAGTCATCTGTCTCAATGGAGTCAAATTTATGCCTCTATTTTTTCCTTCCTTTTAAACGCATGCTGTTTGTTTTACAGGATCTTATTACCGATGCTTCGTTGTTTTCACATTTTCTGCTTGTAAGAATGGTCCTAGTAAACATACAATTCAGATGCATTACAACCTCAAAGATCTCATATCTCTAAAATGACTGATTCTACTTAAATCACTGAGGCATGATAGTCTAACTTATGTTACTCGTTGTTTCATCTCTTCTTTACTGGAAAGAAATTGCTAATTAGTAATATCTATAATACACTTACCTAATTTGCTAAGTAAGTTTTCATTAAATTGCTTTCACCTTTCTTTGAGGCTTTGCCTACAAAAAGATGGGACTGGGAGACTGATCTAAATCAGCTATGCTACTAATTTACCTGAACTTGAATTAACTCCTTACCATTCAATTGTTCAAGTTCAAACTTTTCCCAATAAAATTTATTTCTATAAGTAGACAAAGTCATAGGTTTGATCCTGGCAGAAATGAGGACTTATAGTTTTCTATTCAACAATTTTTAAAAGTAACAGAAAAGTTAAGAACCAAAACTGTAAGTCACTTCATTCATGTACAGCTTTATCTCAATCTCCTTGTTTATACAACATATTTGTATAATGATAAATAATTTGGGTCTTCATTGGGCTTCACCAACTCTGAAAACTTTGATTTCTCAGACCATGCTTTCGAAAAATCTTCTGAACATACTCTTAAAAAGACCATATCTATCTATCTATCTATCTATCTATCTATCTATCTATATCTATCTATATCTATATCTATCTATATATATATATCCACTTTTCTTTTTCCAGGTGATAGATGTTTTGTTTTGTTTTCCATTCTCTCAATCATTCTCTCATTCTACCAATCTAATAATTTTGATCCATTTCCCTTGGTTTATTGTAATGACTCAGTGGTTTTTTTGAGAAATGAGTCTTCAACAGAAGACTTTTTATCTCATGTATTGTATTGTGATTGACTTCCTTCATTTACACATCTGATCTACTCTTCTCTTCCATCCTTTAATTTTTGATAGGCTATGCATTATGACAGTAAGAGGGACCATCTATGATATGTCCATCAAGAACCAAGGAGCTAGTACACCTAGGGATGTCCTCTGCAGATTTATGGGGAAAGGTAGATGGTGGCTCATCCCCTGCCAGAAGAGTGGACACAGAACTCTGCCTCACTCAGTGGATTCTAGAAGTGCTTTGGGATGACCCAGGAGCAGGAGAACGGGCGTCAGTCTATATTCATTGCATTCATACATTTTTCTTTCAGACAGCTCATATAATGTTTGCAGATGCTTTAATCAAAAAGAATTGACCTTTACAGATTTCATATTCCCTCCAAGCCCCAAGCTCTATTCTACAGTTGTGGAAATTTCCTAAAAGCGTCAAAGTGCTGAACAACAGAACCTAAGCAAAACCTCAAATTTCCCTATTGCTCCACAACTTCTGTCTTTCTAGACTCTGCTGAAACCCTGCAGCAATAAACTTTTACAGTTCATCAGTCCCCATTTCTAAATATGAAAAAGGCCAGAGAAGTCTGTCCTGTTTTGAAGTCTCAGCCTCCCAGGTCATGAAACTATCCTTCTCCTTATTGTAAGTAGATTTATGCTTTACTCAATTCCATATCCAACAATTCATCTCATAGTCAAGGTACACCATGAGGTATAATACATTAAATGCATTTATGTGAATGTATGGCGTTTTCTTTCTTACCCTCCCACAAGAGCATATATAGAAGAGGACTGTTGTCATTACTTCTGTTTATTCCTCCTGCCTACATCCAGAGAATTTCCCAACTAGTGCAGCTGGAGTCTATACATCCTAGCAAACTTGCTACGTATTACCTTCATCCCAGTCAATTCCTCTTTCATTGCAGGCACCAGTGCATTGACACTGACACATTGATGTTCTCCTTGTGAGAATTAGCCTATCACATTCATTTACATCCACTTAATTGCTGCTGCTATTGTTTAGTCTGTTAACCTCCAGCTAGGGTGCAATTCACGTGAACGCTGGGGAAGCACAACCATTTGATTAGTTCTGCAAAGTAGATTAAAATCTTCTGACTAATTGGAGACTGTCCATACTGCTGCCTTCCCCCCAGTTCTAGGTTGAACAAATGTCATGTCTTCAAAGGAGGGCTCTTAGCTGGAATACGGAAGGCTTGACTGGACCCAACAGCATTTTTAGAGCATGTCTGTGTACAGGGCACTGTGCCGGGCACTATGCCAGCAATTGTCACCAATCTGGTCTCTGCCTGCAACCTGCAACTAGTCTTTTGATTGGCAGTTTGCCTTCTTCCATTTCATAAGGAGCACACGCACACTGGAGAAACTCCAACTTGGTATGTGGCTAAAGCATTGGTATCTCAAATTGGTAGGAATGTTCAATTTGAAACACAGGCACCGAAGAAAATCCATATAAAACAGTTTGTCTAGTTTGGGAGAAAATGAGGATTAAGAGTATAATAGATTGACATATATACACTAACATGTACAAAATAGATAACTAATAAGAACCTACTGTATAATTTAAAAAATAATAATAATAAACTGTAACATAAAGGTAGGAAGAAAAGAAGAATATAAGAGTCTCGCTGGATCTAAAGCATAAGGCCACGTTTAACATAGCTAATTTATTCAGAACCTATCTCTGATGTGATGGCAAGCATGCTTTGGTAACTAAGCAGGTGCATGGTTGTAGGCAACGAAGTCCCAACGCTTCCCCTGGTAACATGTTATCACCATGTATACATTAAGCTGAGGTGTTTTAAGATGTTTAATTACATTTTATCTAAAGAGGATAGAAAGATTACCTAACCACTCCAGGAATTCTAAGAAATCACACTAGGTCAAATTTCTTCATTTAATCTAAAATGTCTGTCCCAATTTGGTTTCAGTCTACCTCTGCAGCATATATGCTCAAAAATCCAGGCACTAAAAACTAGTAACCCTTCCTCAAATGTATCAGATTTTCTTATGGCCTGACGTCTTTATGTTGTTCCGGGTTATCTGAGGTTTGTTATAAAAATTCTAAACGCATATAGGAGGAAGTGCTTACATTGACCGGAAGAGTCAACATAAGAAATGACCTAGAAACACACCAAGTGCTTTACAGAAATTAAATCTCTGAATCACCCCAACAGACGTGCAGAATGGCTGTCATACCTGTTTACTGGCAGACTGAGGCTCTGAAAGGTTGAGTGACCTATGAGAGGTGACCCAGTCATGAACAAAGCATTGAACTGAAATCCGGTTCTGTGCGACTCCAAACTTACTTTTTCTGACTACATCAGGGAGATGTTCTGTAAGAAGAGGGAAATCTTGCATTGCAACTTGAAGAAGGTGTAAGTGCACACAAGGCAGACAAGAAGGAAGTCAACATTTGTAGAGAGGAAACCTTCCTGTCTCACCAG
Organism: Phocoena phocoena; assembly: GCF_963924675.1. Taxonomy (NCBI): domain Eukaryota; kingdom Metazoa; phylum Chordata; class Mammalia; order Artiodactyla; family Phocoenidae; genus Phocoena; species Phocoena phocoena. Next base: position 41,045,009 of record NC_089232.1, read on the forward strand.
ATGTAGGTGGTGGGTCACAAGAGCACTGGGCAGTTGACAGAGGAAGATGAGGGAAAATAGTGATAGAAATTGCTCAGATCACATGACCTCTCTGAGGGGCAAATCAAAAACTGGTACCCACGCACCAGCTGGAGAATTTCAAGCAGTCTGCGGAGAGGACAAAGGAGATACTAAGACTGACTAGGGATCCAGGGATTCTAGGACTTAATGACCATACTGCTGACTCTCTCCTCTGAAGATGCCAAAGAGGAAAGCATTTCATTACATTGTCTCTACAGGCGGCAGAAGTGGTAATTACACAGCAGATCATAAAGTAGACACCTTAGGACAAAAGGATCTGGCTGATTCATCAGTGTTTTGTCCCTCTGACCTCTGCTTTACCTTTACTTTGTACATGAAGGAGATAAGCAAGAGTGAGGACACACCTTTTTGGAAGAAAGTCACAAAGCAAGGATTACCCCTAACATTTGAAGGGTCGGGAGGAAGACAACAAGGCCCATATACTATATATGAAAATATCTTAACATTACAAAGCAATCTAGTAAACTGTTGACAAAAATAGGTTCTATCCTCCTATCTTGATTAATATACTGTAATAACAATGAAGAAGTCCAGCTGTCAATTTAGAATCTTCGGGCTTCTTGGAGTTCTGTGCTGGAATTGACAGAAGAGGGAAAACTTATACCAGCCCGACCCGCCTCCTTCTCTCCCCATCCCTGCACGGGGAGGGTGTTCACGTGTGTGTGGACACGTCTGCCTACATTTCCATGCTCAGGGCACACCCAGCTCTCTGGGGTGCAAAGGCCACAGGTAAGGTCAACTTCTAAGAGAATGGACTAAGGGAAAAGGCCTGCACAGGACGTAGAAGTGGACTTGGGGCCATTTGGGCAGGAATTTAGGGGTCTGGTATATTCAGAGCTTGGCCTAGAAGGGGGCAGGTGTTCGGGATCTGGTTGGGAAAGTCCTTTGGTACTTTGGATACTTGACCCCTTAAGGAGGAGGAACAAGGTGGGCTCAGTAAGCACAGGACACAAGGCAGGGGCAGCTTTTGCCTGGGTCTGAAAACAGTATTGCACAAAGAAGTAAAAATAATACCTTCCTACAACCCGTATGTACTGTTTTGGCACCAAAGCTTCTCTTTGGCGCTTCACTAGACTCATAGCCTGGCACAGTTTCAGGTGGCCCCAGTCATGTCACAGCACATGGCAGCCCTGCATTAGGCATAGTCAAGTTTTCAATAAGAGTCCTTGAAAAGTTGTTATGATTTTTAATGTTAATCTTTTTAAATTTCAAGCAGCTCAAAAATTTTCAAACTCTCACGCAGCAGTCCACATTATCCATACCTACCAGCTCATACACAAAGATTCAAATTGCCATAAAACAATGGAAAAATTTTGAGACGCCCCTTAATTTCTCCATTGACAACACACACACACACACACACACACACACACACACACACACACACACACAGTTTAACTAGCTATTCAATACTGTCCTACGTAAAGGTTGAAATTCACCAGAAAATTGAACCTAAGAAGCTGGTCCTCTGCCTTAGCTTACTGGTCTGGCCATACAGTTCACTCAACCAGAAAACTCTCAATCAGTTCAAAATGGAGAGCTTTCCTCTACAAACTCACTCTACAAATTGCGTTAGGCTCCACATCACATCTACCCTCCTGCAGCCCTAGTGGACAGAACAAGTTTCTCTGAGAGGATCATTTTTGTTAACCAAACTTTAAGTTCTTTTCCCAGATCCCTAACATGATTTGACTGAATTTCTTGAAGCTTCTGTGTGTAAAGGTTGCAGAATGTCAATTCTCTAGCGATGGGATTTGGAAAAGGGACCGAAACCCAGAGCCTTTATTCAGAGTATGTGAGGAACCACCTTTATTACTAAGTATTCCATACAATGATATTATAGCTATTTGCCATGTTCCTTTTATCCAAGGGTTTGACACAATTTCTCACCATTCTGAGACCTGCTCCAAAAATTATATCAGTGATAACCAATAATATTTATTGAGAGCCTATGACGTTCCAGACATTGTGCTTGGTATTTTTCATAATAAGTTCTCTTCTAACCTTATGCCAACCTTACGAAATGGTTATGGTTATTATTTTTTACTATTATCATTGCTCCTGTTATTGTTATTATTGATATTATTATTATTTTTACACCTTTATTGGAACATTACTGATATTATCATTATAAAGATGAGAAAACTGAGGCTTGGAGAAGCTAAGTAAGTTGTCTAAAGTCACATAGCTAATAAGTGGCAGGACCCTGAGTCAAAACCAGACGTTATAACAGACTGCAGAGGCTTTCTATTTCATGACACAAATACCCAACTGCGTTTGTAAAGCAAATTTCTAGGAGACACAAAGACAGGCAAACATTCTTCTACCTCTTCAGTCCTTAACCTGGAAAGAAATTAAAGGAGACAGTACCAAAGTGGAGTAACAAGAACCATATAATTTCCCGTCCCACCTGAAACAACTAAAAATAGAGAAGAATTTATATATATATATTTGTAAAATATATGTATTTTACATATATTTGTATTTTCCACAAAATATGTATAAATATATGTTAATTTATGTATATATATGTAAATTATTCTTTATTTTAAAATATATATATATGCAGTTTTTAAGACATTAGACATTGAGTATCTAAAGTGAGTGATATCTGAGAGACAGAAAATCAATGAGATAAGTCCTAAGATTGCCTCAACTTACTGCCTTGCGAGAGTTCGTGGGCTATGGTACCGAGGAGAAACCATTTTACTCCTAGATATTTACTCAAGAAAAATAAAAGTGGATGTCCGTACAAAGAGTTGCACATGATGTTTAGAGCAACAGCTGTATTTGTAACAGCTAAAAAACAGAAACAACACAGATGGATAAGTACAATGTGGTATAGCTATACAATGGAATAGTACTCAGTAAAGAAAAAAAAGAATACTTTTTTGTCTCCTTTTAGACAAAAAGAGAGCGTACTATATGATTTCAATTTATATAAAATTCTAGAAAATGCAAATGAACCTAAAGGGACAGAAAGCAGATCCGTGGTTGCTTGAGTGCAGGAAAGAAGGATTACCAAGTGACACAAGGAACTTTGGGGGATGAGGGATATATTCACTACCTTGACTACGGTGATGGTTTCATAGGTGCATATATTATGTCAAAACTTATCAAATTTTACACTTGAAATATGCGCAGTTTACTTTATGTCAAGTACGCCTCAATAAAGCTGTTTAAGAATAGTTTAACAAGATGAAAGGTTTCTGTCTTGTTTATATATTCCTTTTGGTTTCTTATCACTGAATACAAGCTTCATAAGAGCAGAGATATAGTTTATTTTGCTCATTTTGGATCTCTGGGATTAGGTGTTCCAATGATTACTTCTGAGTAACAATTATCCCAAAATACAGTGGCATAAAATGGCCACATGTCATGCTCATGGGATTCTTTGCATCAGGAATTAGGGCAGAGTTGGGATGGTACCTCTCTGCTCCGTGGTGCTTGGGGTCCCAACAAAATTGCTGGGAACTGAAAGCATCGGGGCTCCTTTTAATCACCATGTAGTCAGTCATGTGGTCTCTCCTGCACGGAGGCTCCAGGGGAGCCAGACTCCTTCCCTGTCACGTCTGGGCTCTCAAGATCTGGCTCCCAAAAGAGAGTTACAGGAAGAAGCTGTGTCACCTTTTAGTGACTTAGCTCCAGAAGTCCCAAAGGATCTCTGTCATCACATTATGTTTAGTTGAAGCAGTTATCAAGACCTGCCCAGGTTTAAGGTAAGAGAACATAGACCCCACCTCTCAGTGGGGGAACTCGCAACATATTTGTCAACATTTTAAGAAGAGCATGTGGGAAGGCATATATATTGGTTCAGCCACCTTTGAACAACTCAGTATGCTACACGGTGTTTGTATCATAAAATGAATATATGAACAGGAGTTAGTCATTTCAACTTGGTTTGCAGTCTTACGTGCTACATAAAATTAAACTCAGGCATCCATTCCACAGACAGTTGGAATGCATCCTTTTATATAATGTGGATTCAGAGAAAAATGTTATAACCTACACCTTGGATGGAAAAGCTTATATTTTAATAAGATAAATACATGAGAAAAGATAAAGAGAAAAACATAGGTAATGGCAACTTGTCATAGAAGGTTTAAAACATAGGGGAAGGTATTTAATACTATCAGGGCTTTGAGAGGGCAAGGACTACTACCAGCTGAAGAAGCCAGTAACTGCTGCATGAAATGTGTGCTACCAGTACTAGAACTTGAAAGATTACTAAGCAGAAGATGCTGGAAGACAGGTGTTGAAAGTAAGGAAATCAGCAGAAGAGTTTGGTGAAGAAGCTCTCCAAGCCTAGCACATTATCTGAAACTCCAAGAACCCTTTGGAGCAACAGATTCTACACCCCACTTCCAAGATGTTTTAATTTATTAAATGCTCTCCCCTGCCAGAAAATCTGGATGATCAATCAGATTTTAGAACTACTGAGCCATAGGGTTTACATAGATGGGAGTAAAGATATCTATATAAAAAGGTTGGGCCCTCGGGCTTCCCTGGTGGCGCAGTGGTTGAGAATCTGCCTGCCAAAGCGGGGGACACAGGTTCGCGCCCTGGTCTGGGAGGATCCCACATGCCGCGGAGCAACTGGGCCCGTGAGCCAAAACTACTGAGCCTGCGCGTCTGGAGCCTGTGCTCCTCAACAGGAGAGGCCGCAATAGTGAGAGGCCCACGCACCGCGATGAAGAGTGGCCCCCGCTTGCCACAACTGAAGAAAGCCCTCGCACAGAAACGAAGACCCAACACAGCCATAAGTAAATAATTAATTAATTAAAAAAAAAAAAAAAAGGTTGGGCCCAAATTATAGAAGACTTGGGATATGAGTCAGTTGGTCTGCAATAGGTGCCAATGATTATTTCACCTATATTAATTAATTTATCACAAGACCACGCTTTCAGCTAAATCTAACCTTGCACAGGGTTGACAAATCAGATTATAAATTAGCAAATGAAAAATGATAAACAATAGTAGCATTACATACTTGAGGATACTTAGACAAGCCTACAGTGTGACTTTAAATTTTAGTGTTTTAAACATGCAATTTTAGAGCCAGGAGAAAGCTTAGCAGTCTTTTAAGTCATTTTCTTAAGGTCACAGACCTATTTATTTCTTCCCTAAAAGTATGTATGAAGTTTACTGATAGGCACCCTTATATTCTATGTGGAGGAGACAGTGAAAGCTGGTTTCACAGGGATAGTTTTATTGGAGAAATACTTTGTGATATGGAATGAAAGGTGCCTTAGACACATAAGATGTTATGCCTATCATACTGCTGTCATATTATTTATAAAGCAGAGGCTTTTTGTATCATTTTAAAAAAAATAAATTTACTTATTTATTTATTTATATTTGGCTGCGTTGTGTCTTCGTTGCTGTGCGTGGGCTTTCTCTAATTGCGGCGAACGGGGGCTACTCTTTGTTGTGGTGCACAGGCTCTAGGCACGTGGGCTCCAGTAGTTGCAGCACATGGGCTCAGTAGCTGTGGCTCGCGGGCTCTAGAGTGCAGGCTCAGTAGTTGTGGTACACGGGCTTAGTTGCTCCGTGGCATGTGGGATCTTCCCAGACCAGGGCTTGCACCCAAATCCCCTGCATTGGCAGGCGGATTCTCAACCACTGTGCCACCAGGGAAGCCCTTGTATCACTTTTGTGCACTGGTAGATTTTGGCAGTTCTGTGGTTTCCTTTGATACATGATTTATTGTGTCAACTAATCCTGAAAAAAAAAAATCTGCAGTAAATAAGTGGATAAATTGACATTGGTCCAGCAAGACAGTTTGGTATGAAATTTAAGTTCATTTGCACAAAATGACAGCAATAGGAGAAATGCATTCATTGTTTGCCAGTTTTGAATAGCTAAGTCTGTTCTTTACCAAAATTTCTAATTGGGATTCTAGGTAATATTTCTCTCTCTCTCTTTCTCTCTGAATGGCATCTGTGGGTCTCTTTTGATAATGAATACGCCAAGGGACCCAGAGTTAAGTCTAGGCCTCATAACTAGGAACATTTCCATCAAAGATGGTTTGTTAATAATAAAGTAAGGAAGGAAAAAAGCTATTTGCTTCTTTTGTGTCTCTGACCCTCCCTTGGTCCTGCCAGGCCTGCCTCAGCATCAGCAGAGTTCAGTGGTAATTAAAGCAACAGTGTTGTGAAAAAAGTGTGAATTACTTTTACGGGAAGACTTGGATGTTGTTAGTGACTGACAAAGCACAGCAGGGGGCTCTGCTGGATATTAAAGAGTGATGGTAGTCCCTGGGTTGTAAGGTGGCTTTTCAGCACAATACAAAATTGTGACTTTTCACAAGTTGATATCTCTGGAACCATTCAAGTTATCAGCTTAAAATTTAGAATTTTTTTCCTTTGGCAAGGTTGTGGAGCAAAACTCTGTCACATTTCATGAAATATGGTATGGTGGCTGGAATGATGGAGAGCTAAAGTATATTTTCTTTCTTTTCTTCTGCAGGATTTTTGACTTTATTATGGAATTATTTCAACCTTGAAGATTGTTGAAAATAGTGAGGAAAAAGCTATAAAGGATCATATGTTCAACCCTCTCTTGGCAAGTTATTTTAATGTCAACTACCTAGGCTTTCTGTTTCTGTCATTTTCAAAGAAAAAGGAAGTACAAACCAGCACTCTGTTGACAATGCCAAGGAATGCCAACTCTGCACTCTCAACGCTGGGGTATAAATATCCACATGGATGGTGAGCTCATTTGAGCAGAGCCAGCCAGGAAAAGTTCTGATTTGCGCTTTATCGCTGCAAATCATGTTAAGCCGCCTCCCACACAGGTGCTATAATGTTGATTCTGTTCCTTATCCAGTGAGAAAAAATGTCTTTAGCCAAATCCAATAAACCACCTTCTGCAGACGTGAAGCAGAAGCATAAAATAGCTATTAATCACTTGCTATTTTATAAACTAACAGACACTACCGGTATTCCTGAATCAGGTTCCTAGAGCACACACGGATTCTATGTTACAGCATATACCAACAGACTGGGGCAGCCTGCCTTGGTACAAGACAGGATAAAAATGCAACTGGAGGCCAGTGGGAAATATGTATGTAATGTGAGCCTGGATTAGTGTTAGATTTCTAATGTAAATAAGAAATATACCAGAGAAATATAATATACTGGAGAACACATATGTTCTCTATTGTTGATCACTTTTTTCCTTCAGTGAATGGACTGAGATGATAAGTGAAATTCCTGCCATTGGCATATTTTCAGTAACCCTGGAAACATCTAATAGCAGTGGGACACCTTGTGGATCAATGACACAGCAGAGAAGAAAGCAGTATTGTATAGCGGATGACAACACAGACATTGAAGACCTGATGTCCTCATAGACTGTGCAACCACAACTTCCTCATGTGTAAAAGGGGTGTAATAACCAAAAACCACCTTACTTTGAAGACTGAGTTAATATTTAAAAATTGTTGAGCAAAACGCCATAGACATGCATATAGGAAGCAATTGATAAAAGCTGTTACTATCATCAGCATCTTCATCATCATCATCGTCATCAAACTCAGTGCCATTATGCAGCAAGGTGAGTCTGGGAATTCACTTTGCTTTTAGATATACTGATTTTGTTTGATTTACCAAGCAGTGGGGTAGTACTTTTAAAGCAGTGCAAGGTTACAAAAATGGCATTTAGGGGATGAGACTGTGATATACCAAACAATAGACTGTTTAAATAGACAACAATGATATAAACAGAATAAGTGGGGTGCTCCAAATGACATTCTTTCACCCCACTAGTGCAAAGTTTAATTAGTATGTAAATAGCATACTCATTTACAATTGACATAATGCCACCTCTTTTTCATGCCAAGCTGTCAGGGCCTATGAAACTGCAAAATTCCTGACACTAAACATTTGTTGTAAACTGATCCTTCCAAAAGTAACTTAGCTAAAGCAGAAAAGGCAGGAAAGGTGATAATTGTGTTTTTTTAAGCCATTTCTCCGTTCTTTCTTTCTTTCAGAAAAAAGGGTCCAAACTGCTTTTGGGGAGAAATTCACCACATTCTATTGGGCTGAGGGTAAATTCAGAAAAAAAAAAATTAAAAAAAAAAAACATATGAACCACCAACCCCAGAGTGATGAAAAGCAAAATGGGTAAGGAAAAAAATACCCTCAATTGACACAGCTATTTTCATCACATCAAATCAGCCATCTGTTCTTGACATAGTTTATTATCATTAGGAAGATTTTCTCAATTCAGACATGGTGATGAGGAAAGATGAAGAATTAACCAGATAAATAGCCAATTTGGAAAATTCAGGCTGAGACCCTTTCCCTCAATTTCCAGCCCCTCTTTTCTCCCTGCTCCATCATCACACTCCAATTATTCCAAGAAAAGCTTCAATGACATGATTAGACATGTTTATGGTATTGTTTTTCTCCCACTTGCATAGGCATAACAAACTAAACACACTAGGTAACAAATGATTCAGAGGTGATCGACACTGTACAAAAAAATAATAATTTTCCATTGTTAAAAAGGGCTGTGTAAACTTAGAATGACTCGTGGCTACAGTTAAGGGGGAGGGAATTAAATACTCTGAACTGAAGTATAAAAATGCTGATGTTTTCGTCCTGAAATTTATTCATTAGAAATCCATCAATTTACCTTGGGATAAGAGTGTGTAGAGGAGAAAATGTTCTTTGAAATCATCACAAGGTAATTCCAACAGCTCCGTGTGGGATAATCTGGAAGGAATAAGTAAACATTGGACTCTCATAATAAGAAGAAAATGTTTAAATCGTATGTTTAATATCGACTTCATAAAGTGAGGTTGGAAATCCACAAAAGTTAAAAGCTCATAAATTTAGGAAAATATAAAAGAAAACGTTTGACAAATTTCAACACAACTACTCAGAAAAATTAGTCGAGCTGGTTATTTTATCTACATAATGTCAAAAAACAAGTTTGATTCTCCTTAACTAGTTCACAAAATCATCATGTTAGAATTATACGAACCTAATCCACAGATTTGGATTATAATTAAAATCATATCTTTCTGACTGAAAATTTTAAAATATTAATAGCAGTAACTATTGAAGTTCCACCATGCAAACTCCTTCATAAAGATACTTCTATCCTAACACCCAGGTTATTTTGTGTGTATATATCCTTTCTTTGATAACATTCTTGTGATCTTTTATTCTTATCTTTATACTTGCTACTAATTGCCAAACGTGTTATAACTCCTCATCCTTCATAATCTACTAGTCATCAATGTTGCTAGACTTTTCTTTGTTGACACACTCTTTTCTTGATTTTTGTCTATGTCATACAATCCTGACTTTCCTCATAACTCTTAGAATGCTCTTGCTTTTTTTTTTTTTTCTCCAATAAAGCTAAGAATGGGCGTAATCATTCTACCACAGCATTCATCAATTCAACAAATGTCTGCTAAGAAACTACTATAAGCCAGGTGCTGTGCCAGGTGCTAGGGACACAGTAGTGAGCCAAACAGATGTGGCCCTTGCCCTTATGGAACTTAACTTTCTACACCAGAGGTCAGCAAACTAAAGCCCTCAGGCCAAATCCAGCCAGTCACCTATTTTTGTAACAGATTTTTACTGGAACACAGTCATGCCAATTTATTTGCCTATTGTCTGTGTCGCTTTTGGTCTATGAGGCACAGTTAAGTAGTTGCAACAGAGAACTTTGGCCCACAAAGCTTAAGATATCTACTCTCTGGTTCTTTACAAAAGAAGTTGGCTGACCCTGGTAGACTCCAGATCCATCTTCAACTGTTCTAGCTCTGCATACTTTCTCTCAAAGAGTGTATTTTTCATTACTTATGGTTTCAATTCCTTCTTCTATAGAAATGACTCCACAACCTCTATGTACAGTCATGACCTCTCTTTTGAACTTCAATCATAGATTTCTAACTGCCTACTCAGCATCCCCACCTACCCACCCACCAAAAGAATAAATCACCATTACTTCAAGGTAGCTAAGATTGACTTCATTTTTTCCCTAAAGCCAACTGTTTACTACATCAGGCATCCAATCACTAGGATTTGAAAATTTGGTGTCTTTATTTCCTTCCAACATCCAAGTAGCAAAAAATAAGAAAAAACCAAACTCACATATTCTTTACGTCTGTCAAATAGTTTTTGTTTCTATTGCCATCACCCCTATAGGCTTAAACCCCCAAACCTCATCCTTAGAATAATGTCATCACCAGTCTCCCTGTGGTCAGTCTCTTATGTCTCCAGTGATCTATCTATACACCACTTTGCATATCACCATCCTCCTCAGTAGCTCTCCATTACCAAGAGCAGGGTTGTCAAACTGTGGCTGAGACTGTCCCATGTGAGGATGCTGCAAAATGACTTCAAGGGGCCCACAAGTCCCATTGAACACACTGAGAGTTTTCTGATGCCAAGTATCCCGAGTAGATGCATTACCATCTCTATTTTTCAAAGGTACATAGATGTTTTTCTGATAATTAAAATACAAATTTGCTTCTTAAAATTACATTTCATCATAACTTTTTCCCACTCTCTAGTTTCCCAAGCAATTGATTCTAAAGGTGCAGCTACTTGTTTTCTGTATTTCATAATGAAAGGGTCCTCACTGGCCATTAAATACCTACTCTCTCTTCAGAGAGGGTCTATTATCAATTCACAGTGGAACTATGGGAGGCTAGGACCTCAGCTTTTGGAGGGAAAAGTGAAAGGGTAAAATAGTCTAAATGCAACTCTCTTCCTTTCCTCTCTCCTTGGATAAGAACTACAGACTTAGAGGACTTTGTGGGGTACAGAAAGGCCTTGGGGGGAAGAAAAAGGCTGCTCAGGTCTAACTCAGTTCTAGACTTGAAAAGAAAGGAATACATGTATCCTGATGTTTCTACACTTTCCAGCTCTGGTGATCAGAGAGGGTAAGCAGATCAGGATTCAGGACAGAAGCTTCAATGAATGATATGTATTTGGCAGCTTTGTCCTCTCAGTCATATTTTTTAGAAACCTAAAAAGGGTGGTGGGAAAGAGAACATGTGTACAGATGTAACGCAGGGGCCTCTAAGTTCACATTTTTAGCCTTGTGGGATCAATTGCTTTCAGCTTAGCCCTTGTGCCAGGTCCCAGCTTTATCTCCCACCATCTCCCTATGATCTGTCTGATACGTGGTGGTGATTCTCCTCTCTGCCTGGCATGTTATGTCACTGTATCTCTCGCACCCAGTGCAGTGCTATCAACCAGCAAGCAGAGAGAAGCACAAAATTGTTTGTGTTGCCAATATCCCCTGGCTGCAGAGTAATCCTAAAGCTCTACCTTTTGTTCATGTGTTGATTAGCTTGTTATGGTAAACACTCAGGCTGATTTACAGAAACCGTATCTCAGAATTCTCTCCAGCATCACAGAACTTAGAGGGAGGTAGAATGGGAAAGTGGGACAAGATTTGGGGGAAGAATTATATCTATCAGGTGTGAAACTTTGAGTTAGTTGATTTCTCAGAAATTCAGTCCCCTCTGTGGTAACTTGGAATAACCACTGTGACCTCATTTCAGTTATAATGACTACAGGAAATTAAGTATGTAAGGGTCCAGCGTGGTACTGATACATAGCTGGCACCCAACAGGCGTTTCAAGAAGAGGGAGGGATAGATGGGGATTTGGGACTAACACAAGGCCCTTTATCCATATTCCACCTGCTTTAGTGTAGGTCTGAATTATGGTTAGCCTAGGATTACATTCCAAGGATATCTGCAGGGGCAAGTTGCTCTGATCCAGTCAAAGGGAATTCTTGGATCTGAGAGTGATTAACCAAGAGTGAATTAATATTTATTGAGCTCCTAGGGCACATCAGCCAGTTTAGCAGGTCTTTTATGTATGTTTTATTGCACAACTATTCTCTGATATAGATAGGATTATTTCTCCTGTTTATGACCTTAAGAAAAATAAGGCCAGAGAGGTTCAGTAAATTCCTTGTATCCACTCGGTTATTAAACAGCAGAGAAGGACTTGCAATCAGGTCTAGGTGATTCTAGAGCACTTCTGCTCCTTCTAAATCACCGACCTATCTCTCCTATAGACTCTTTATGAAGTCACCCTTATCAATGTTCATGGCCACTCTTCAACTTCCTTGTATATCATCACCCCTTTCTACATCGAACAGATTATTTCATTTCATGAATAGAAAAGGCAGCAAGTGTTTACAACACTCAAGTCTATATATTTGAAATAATAATTATTGAAATGTCTGAAAAAAGCAGGACCACCCTGAGAATAAGTGCAATCACTCCCTGTGAGACAGGGAGTTGGTCATCACCTAACTACCCAGAATTACTCCAACTTGGCTCTGATGGAAGCCACAACCACTTATGGCTGGCATGATGCCTTTCATCTGGGTCTTTGATCTGTCTGAAAGATAACTTTGATTTCTGGAAAGTCTAATTTCCTGTCCTCACTTGCTGCAGCAGAGAGTTGGTAGAAACTGTTTACATCCAAGACTTGCAGGGTACAGCTCTCAGAACCTGGTTCATATATAAGTAAATAGTAAGTAAAATAAGGATAAAATGATGACATTCTTCAAGAAACAGCTTTAGGTCCTTGAAAATGATTATTTCTGTTTGCCTGCAACTGTAAAAATGAGTTTCAGGCAATAGCTTTTCTTTTATATAGTAAATGATAAATGACCATTTAAACATTGACTCATCTACCAACCAAGATATAAAAAAACATAAAAACTTACTGTGCTAAAAGGGAATGTGAAGACTGAAGTCACCTGATTTTTCAACCCAGTGATTACACCATAGGGACATTCATTTGTCTTTACTTCAACTCTGGAATTGCATAAAATATATTCTGCCAGCCAAGAAAATCAAGCCCTTTAGCTCCTACACATTATATATTTTTTCCTGACCCTGTATATATGTTTTTCATCCAAGTTAGTATATCCTCTTAGACTTTGAAAACTGTGATGTCGAGTCAACTATCCATTCTAGCACCCGAGAAAAGTGGGAATATCCTTCTTTGAATACTTACTTTGCCAAAAGAGCATGCAAAAATGTTATTCACTTGTAAGGGTCAGAGCCTGGGCTGGGAAATTGCCTTCCATACTGAGATCAAATCAGAAGAACCAAAGCAAAGAAAAAAAGAGATACAATTTCAGCAAGGGAAATTTTTTTCTGTAAGCACTTATTATTTTTACTCTTTTCAAAAAATAATATCACAAAAATAAATATCCCATGTTCACTTTCCACGTAACCTCAACAACACTAGCGATATCATGTCTTACAGTTAAAATGTTTAAACGAGAGAAAAGGAAAGAGAGTAGAAACAGGAGGAGAGAATGTAAATAGTTTTTCTGGCATCAAGGGAAGAGGGGAGCCTGACCTTGAAATTTTCAGTAAGTACTTGTCTGGCAGATCACAAAATTCTCAAAATTCAACCAATTCAATATCTTCCTTTCTTAGGTACAAGTGCTATGGGATAAACATTTTGGCTTTAGATAATTGTTATTATCCTCTCCCACTCCCCTGCCCTGCTAGTCACAGCAGGATACATTATTTGTAAACCTATTATTTTCCACCATTAGTGTATCTATGGTTTTTAAATGGATTTCCAAAGCATGAAGTAAGTGATATTGAGGAATTAATGCCAATTTTTACTTACCGTTGACAGCATTTCTTAAATAAGAATGCAAAAATATTGTCATGTCAAATATTAGATGGTGGAGCTAACCTCCACCCTCACCCCCAAAGTAAAACTACTTATCTTCCCCTTTAGAAGCAACCTTAACTTTAACTGAACAACATTTTTATATATCTATTTGCATATAAACAGACTGAAATGCATATTAGCTTCCTATTGCTGCTATAACAAACTGCCACAAATTTAGTGGCTTAAGCAACATAACTTCATAATCTGACAGTTCTGTAGAAGTCTCATGACGCTAAAATCAAGGTGTCAGCCTCTTCCTGACAGTTACAGAGAAGAATCTGTTTTCTTGCCTTTTTCTGTTTCCAGATGCTGCTTACTTTCCTCGGTTTGTGGCCCCCTTTCTCCATCTTTAAAGCCAGCAATGACTAGTTGAGGCCTCAAATTCTATCATTTTTGACCTTCTGCCTTCCTCTTTCCTTTTTAAAGACCTTATTGATTACCTTGGGCTTGACCAGATAGTCCAGGATAATCTCTTTAATTTAAAGTCGATTGATTAGCAGCAACCTTAATTCTATCTGCAACCTGATTCTACTTTGCCATGTATAGTAATATATTTACAGGTTCTGGGGATAAGGACATGGACTTCTTTGGGCATCTTGCCTGCAAAAAAATTTATACATATATATAAACATATATGTATATCTTATATATATATGAGATAAATACTGAACTCTACATAGATATTTTTAAACTTGGTGTTTTAATGGTTTTATTTTACTTTTTTTCCTTTATTTTTTTGAAGTATAGTTGATTTACAATGTTGTGTTAATTTCTACTTTACAGTAAAGTGATTCAGTTATACATATATATATATATATATATATATATATATATATATATATATATATACATTCTTTTTCATATTCTTTTCTATTATGGTTTACCACAGGATACTGAATATACTTCCCTGTGCTATACAGTAGGACCTTGTTGTTTATCCATTCTATATATAATAGTTTGCATCTGCTAATCCCAAACTCCCAATCCATCCCTCCACCAGCCCCATTCCCCCTTGGCAACCACATGTCTGTTCTTAAATAGATATTTTTAAGTTGTGTTACTTTTTAAAAAATATGCTTCTAAATTTTAAAATAAAATGTTATAAAAATACTAGATGTTTGAAGTTATGTTTTTAGAACAAGCTTCAAGTTTAGAAAGGTTTGACTTCTTTTAGAAATATGCAAAAAAAAAAACAACCCAAACCCTTTCTGCTTCTCCTTTTGTCTATCTCTTGGTATTTTCTGCTTTTGGTATAATTTTTGCATCATCAAGGTATATAACACTTAAACTCAGTCCCCAAAACTGAATTTCACAATTGGTTATCTGAGGTTTATATTCAAATATAGTCAACAGTCACTATCAATCATTTCTCCATTCCTGAGTTATTTATTTTAATTCTTCTCTCTGTTGCCTGGTATTCACCTTCATATAGTTCTTAATTTCAAGATAGGTTCACAGATGTTGTACTTCCCTAGACCTTCTATGCTTAAGAATATCTGGTTTTGGTTTTGATACCTGGGTGATAAACATCTTGAGTCACACTTCCTTAACAGTAGGACTTTGCAGGAATTTTTCTATGGTCTTCTGGAACTAAATGTTGCTTGGAGAAGTCAGAGGCCAGCATTATTTTTTATATGATAGTATACTTTTTTTTTTTTTTGCCTCAATGAATAAACATTTTTTTAATTACTTGAAATTTAATATTTTAACCAGGCTAAATTTTATCAGTTTTTTTTTCTGGAACATAATATCTTTAAATGTACTTAATCAGTTCTTCCCTTAATTTCAGAGAAAATTTCTACTATTACATAGTGGAATTGTATGTTCCTTTTATATATTTTCAGTGCTAGGATGCACATTATAAATTGCATTAAATCATCTTAATCTTCATTCTTTTGTAATACCTTATTTCTAATTACTTTTCTTTCTTTGTCTTTTCCCTCTGCACTTATTGTGAATGTCTTAAGACTTCTCTATGTCGGTACTTGTAGAACAACTGTGTTTACAGGTCTGCAGGATGGGTTTCTGGAAATAGGGAGGCTAAATTGTGGCCACCTACCTACGGGAGTTATGGCATAGTACCTATGAAGCTGTGTTCCCATATCAACATTGACAATCTAAGCTATGTCTAGTTCTTTATAGCTTATAGAGCAATTTCATGTATATCATCTAACATTCACACAGTTCTGACACAGACAGGGAAATATTATTCCCACTTTTCAGGTGTGTGTAAGCAGTCAACTAAATCACTTGCCTATAATGAGAATATTAGATAATGTTAATATAAAACCCATTGCTGTTTAGCTGACTCAGTCTTTTTCTTCCTTGCCTATCTCCACTGTAAAGGAAAATACTCATTTTCCCAGCTATCCCTGCAGCTGGAGGTGGCCATGTGACATATTTCTGACTGATGAGATGGAAGAAATTCTGCTGCAGGGGTGGACTGGGGGAAAGCTTTTGCTTTTCTGATAAAGCAGTGGGCAGTGCTGATATCTGTCTCCCCCATTCCATCTTGGCTTGACGTGAACACAGTGCCAAGATTCGGGGCAGTCATTGCAGACCCATGAGGAAAAGGCCAGGAGCAATTCAGTTGACATCAGCTTCAACAAGGTTGAGTCATGGAACCAATGTCATCAGCCCCCTGCCTATCTCTAAACCCCTTATTACAGGAGAAAAATAGGCCTCTCTTTGTCTAACCCATATTAGTAATATTTTATACTACTTGTGGCCAAAGCATTCCTAATACTATCAACTGATAGTGTTGTAGATGCAAGGAGATGATTTAAGCTCAGTATCATGTATAAATGTATCTTAAATTTGAATAATAAAGAAATAGTTTATAAGTTATAATCTTTTTTTTTTCCTGTTATTAACAAGATTAAGTTACCTCCCATAAGGAACAGAGACCTCACCTGGGAAGAAAAATTTTAGCATTTTAACTCATTGGGCAAGCATTCAAAATAAATTTTTCCAAGAAGCAAAGTTAACTTATGCCAGTTGAACAGAAAATAATATTAGTTTAATTCATTGTGTTTCCAAGTAAACCAGAAGAATATGAATGACTAAAAATTCTCTGTGTATGAATCTAAATATGTTTACTGATTTGCAAGACTGTGCTAGACACTGAATGATTATTTTCATTTACATAGTATAAGCAATTCACTTTCTCATACATCTTAAAAGTCTACCTACACAAGAGATAAGAATTATGTTTTTTTATATTAAAATTGATATAATTTCATGAATCATTTTCATTGACTGATGATTTATAAACTATTCCCCTTCTGGAAAACCATTATTTTTTTGAAGCCTCTACTAGTTTCCAAAAAAAAAAAAATCCCAACTTAAGTATCCTACCATGTTGTGACAATTTACAAGTTATGGGTGATCTGGGCAAATCTCTTAATTGGTTTTGAATTGTGCAGGATTATACAAACATTAAATAATTCAGAGTCTAAATGAAACCTTATAATGGAGCACACCAAAGTTGTTTAGGCAAGTTTTTTTTTTTTTTTTGATAATCAGATAATTACACATAACTAATCATCATTACTTTAAACAAATTACGTTCTGTTGAAGCATGAAAGAGGTTTCTTGGCACTAGTTTAATTAATCTTATTGACAATAGGTGCCTGTTGGCAAAACCTGTTTATTGGTGTTATGGTTTGGTTATACAGCATGTGTAGTTACTGCTCTGTAGTGAGTCCCTCTTAATTATATCATTTTTCAAATAAATATTTGTATCTTTTATTTTGAAAAATCACAGGTTCAGTCAGCTTGGCAAATGTGTGTATATTTTGAATACAGAATGCTTTGTCTTTTATTCATTGTAGATGATCTGTAATAATACACTGCTTCATGAGACAGCACTAGTGAAGAAAAACAGGCAAGCAGTTGTTTGCTGTGCATTTAAGTACTTAAACAGTCACTCTGCTTTCAGACATTCTTGCCTGACTAATTCACTGGAGTCAAATGGTTTAGAGTGCTGTGTCATGCCAATCAAGAGCATTAGCATCGTTTGTGCATTGGAAAAGCTTGTGTTCTGAGGAGGGAACCTTTGGCTCTGTCTACAATGATTAAGTAAAATTGAAAACTAAGGCATTTACTCAACTAATTCTGGCGAAAAGAAAAAAAATGTGGGGTTAATTATTCCAGTAGTTGTAAATGGTAACAGAGTTCAGTAGATAAGTACCACACACTATCTTCCCATTTTCTACAACTGGAATGTTTTTCAGTTTCTGTAGAATGAGGGGCACACTAGGAATACCATCATGGAACATCGCTTAGGGGATGGTCAGAGAAAAGGGGACAGCAAATTTTTCCATCTCTCATTGCTTTACAGGCTTAGCAGGTCTAGGTAGGATGATGATAAACCATTTCCACATAGTTGAATACACACCTAAAAGATCAGCAGCCTTTGGCCACTTGACTATTATTTTTTTAACGTCTTTATTGGAGTATAATTGCTTTACAGTGGTGTGTTAGTTTCTGCTGTATAACAAAGTGAATCAGCTACACATATACATATATCCCCATATCCCCTCCCTCTTGCATCTCCCTCCCACCCTCCCTATCACACCCCTCTAGGCGGTCACAAAGCACGGAGCTGATCTTCCTGTGCTATGTGGCTGCTTCTCACTAGCTATCTACTTACATTTGGTAGTTTATATACGTCCATGCCACTCTCTCACTTCGTCCCAGCTTACCCTTCACCCTCCCCGTGTCCTCAAGTCCATTCTCTATGTCTGCATCTTTATTCCTGTCCTGCCCCTAAGTTTTTCAGAACCATTTTTTTAAAATTTTAGATTCCATATATATGTGTTAGCATACGGTATTTGTTTTTCTCTTTCTAACTTACTTCACTCTGTATGACAGACTCTAGGTCCATCCACCTCACTACAAATGACTCAATTTAGGGTTTTTCTTGGCTGAGTAATATTGCATTGTATATATGCGCCACATCTTCTGTATCCATTCATCTGTTGATGGACACATAGGTTGCTTCCATGTCCTGGCTATTGTATCTAAACAGACCTGCAGTGAACATAGTGGTACATGACTCTTTGAACAATGGTTTTCTCAGGGTATATGCCCAGTAGTGGGATTGCTGGGTCGTATGGTAGCTCTATTTTTAGTTTTTTAAGGAACCTCCATACTGTTCTCCATAGTGGCTGTATCAATTTACATTCCCACCAACAGTGCAAGAGGGTTCCCTTTTCTCCACACCCTCTCCAGCATTTATTGTTTCTAGATTTTTTGATGATGGCCACTCTGACTGGTGTGAGGTGATACTTCATTGTAGTTTTGATTTGCTGATTTGCATTTCTCTAATGATTAGTGATGTTGAGCATCCTTTCATGTGTTTGTTGGCAATCTGTATATCTTCTTTGGGGAAATGTCTATTTAGGTCTTCTGCCCATTTTTGGATTGGGTTGTTTGTTTTTTCTGATATTAAGCTGCATGAGCTGCTTGTAAATTTTGGAGATTAATCCTTTGTCAGTTGCTTCATTTGCAAATATTTTCTCCCATTCTGAGGGTTGTTTTTTTTTTTTTGTGGTACGCGGGCCTCTCAATGTTGTGGCCTCTCCCGTTGAGGAGCACAGGCTCCGGACGCGCAGGCTCAGCGGCCATGGCTCATGGGCCCAGCCGCTCCGCGGCATGTGGGATCTTCCCGGACCGGGGCACAAACCCGTGTCCCCTGCATCGGCAGGCGGACTCTCAACCACTGTGCCACCAGGGAAACCCTGAGGGTTGTCTTTTCGTCTTGTTTGTTTACCTTTGCTGTGCAAAAGCTTTTAAGTTTCATTTATTTTTGTTTTTATTTCCATTTCTCTAGGAGGTGTGTCAAAAAGGATCTTTCTGTGACTTACGTCATAGAGTGTTCTGCCTATGTTTTCCTCTAACAGTTTGATACTGTCTGGCCTTACATTTAGGTCTTTAAACCACTTTGAGTTTATCTTTGTGTATGGTGTTAGGGAGTGTTCTAATTTCATTCTTTTAAATGCAGCTGTCCAGTTTTTGCAGCACCACTTATTGAAGAGGCTGTCTTTTCTCCATTGTATATTCTTGCCTCCTTTATCAAAAATAAGGTGACCATATGTGCGTGGGTTTATCTCTGGGCTTTCTTCCCTGTTCCATTGATCTATATTTCTGTTTTTGTGCCAGTACCATACTGTCTTGATTACTATAGCTTTGTAGTATAGTCTGAAGTCAGGGAGCCTGATTCCTCCAGTGCCGTTTTTATTTCTCAAGATTGCTTTGGCTTTTGTGTTTTGTGTTTCTATACAAATTGTGAAATTTTTTGTTCTAGTTCTGTGAAAAATGCCACTGGTAGTTTGATAGGGATTGCATTGAATCTTTAGATTGCTTTGGGGAGTAGAGTCATTTTCACAATGTTGATTCTTCCAATCCAAGAACATGGCATATCTCTCCATCTGTCTGTAACATTTTTAATTTCTTTCATCAGTGTCTTATGGCTTTCTGCATACAGGTGTTTTGTCTCTTTAGGTAGGTTTATTCCTAGGCATTTTATTCTTTTTGTTGCAATGGTAAATGGGAGTGATTCCTTAATTTCTCTTTCAGATTTTTCATCATTAGTGTATAGGAATGCAATAGATTTCTCTGCATCAATTTTGTATCCTGCTACTTTACCAAATTCATTGATTAGCTCTAGTAGTTTTCTGGTAGCATATTTAGGATTCTCTATGTACAGTATCATGTCATCTGCAAACAGTGACAGCATTACTTCTTCTTTTCTGATTTGGATTCCTTTTATTTCTCTTTCTTCTCTGATTGCTGTGGCTAAAACTTCCAATACTCTGTTGAATAACAGTGGTGAGAGTGGACAACCTTGTCTTTTTCCTGATCTTAGAGGAAGTGGTTTCAGTTTTTCACCACTGAGAATGATGTTGGCTGTGGGTTTTTCACATATGGCCTTTATTATGTTGAGGTAAGTTCCTTCTATGCCTACTTTCTGGAGGGTTTTTATCATAAATGGGTGTTGAATTTTGTCGAAAGCTTTTTCTGCATCTATTGAGATGATCATATGGTTTACTTTTGAAGAATGACACTCAGGGTTTATAAGCTAATTATTGTGATATGGCATGCTAAGCTATTAGACACTTTTTTTTTTGAGGGTTAGGAAGTCTGTACCCTTCAGCTTAAAATATTGCAATATGTATATACTTCCAGAAGTTTAAAAGAATTATGCTACAAGGAAAAATGAGTCAAATTTTTCTTTTATATTATCTTCTAAATTTTATAAAGCACTTTTATAGGATAACTGATTTTACACCCAGAATCAGTTATCAAAGTCTTTCCTTTCCCTGCTAATTTCAATGCTAACTCTGTTATAAATGAAGTTTGCTTACAGAGGTGGGCCTTATTTATGTGGGCTTCCTGTAAAGGTGAATTTTCTCTTCTGTTCCATTAATCTATTTGTCTAACCCTGTGGCAATGTCACCTAGTTTAGTTTCTATAGCTTTATTAATTATTAAATTTTTGATATCTGAAAAGGAAAGTCTCCTCACTTTGAGTTTGTTTTTTTTAATTCAGGAGTACCTGTTATTTTAGAATTAGCTTACAGGTTAAAAATTTATAGGAATTTTAAATAGCAAAAATTGACTCTTGTTATTAACAGGTATCTATTATTTTGTTATAAATCACCCTAAACTTAATGACATAAAAGAATAATCATTTTGGTTTTCATGTATCACAGTTCTGGGGTTCAGCTGGGATCAGCTGAACAGTTCTTTCTTGGGATCTTTCATGTGGTTTCAGTCTGATGATGATGGAGCCTGGACACATCTTAAGGCCAGTCATTCACATGTCTGGAGGTTGAAGCTGGATGTCAGCTGGGACCTCAGCTGGGGTGTTGGCTGGAACTACTCCACACCTCTTCTCCCTGTTGTTTCTCTACTTCCCCACGACACACGGACTAGATTTCTAGAACAAGCTAGTGTCACAAGAGGTCCAGGCAGAAGTCACATCAACATTTACAACTTAGCCTCAGTATCACATACCATCATTTCTGCCACAGCTTAACCAATTAAGGGAGATGAACATAGACCCCTGCTCTCACCTCTCTGTGGTAGAAATGTCAATAAGGCATTGTAAGGAGAAGAGATGAGAAAGGAAATCTTACTGTGGCCATATTGGAAAAAAATGACCTGCCACAATTCTATAGATCAATTTAGGAAAAACTAACATCTTCAACACTATTGAATTTTCCTATCCATTAACATGGTAAAACTCTCTTTATTTAGATTTTCTTATTGTATTTAAATAAACTTTTATTTTTCCACAAATATCATATACATATTTTGTTAGAATTTTCACTAGGCACCTTATTTACCTTTTATGTCATTGTAAAGGTTATCTTTTTTAGAATATATTTTCTAGCATTAGTTATTGGTATGTAGTAGTATTGCTCATTTTTATATGCTAATTTTGTATTTAACAAAACTGCTATACTATCTAATTAGTTATAATAAATTACATCTATATTCTATTGAATTTTCTACATAGACAATCTTGTCATCTCTGACTAATGATGATAGGATTTTTTTCCAATTCATTTTAACACAAACTTACACAGTACTTACCACATTCCAAGCACTGTTTTAAGCACTTTTAAATAATAACTAATTTAACTTTCCTCCATCAAGGTAGGTATTATTATCTCCATTGTATAGACTAAAAATTGAAGCATATAGAGGATAAAACACTTAGCTAATAAGTTTAGTTATTGAGCTTATTCATTACTTAGTTCACAAGCAATACAGAAATGATTTAAACCTAGGCAGTCTGATCCAAAGTCTATACTCTTAAACATTAAATCATATGGCCTCTATATATATTTTCTTCCTTTTTCTTCCTTTACTGTACTAGCTAAAGTTTGTAATATAATGTCAAACAGAATTGGAGATAGCAGGCACCCTTTTGTTTTTCATGATCTTAAAGCCAATGTTTTCATTATTTTATAGATAAGTACTACGTTTTGTAGATTACTGTTCATCAGATTAACGTAATTCCTTTCTATTTTTACTTTGCTAAGTTCTTTTCCTTCCTTCTCTTTTCTTTCATCATTTTTTAAAGAATAACAACTATCAATGTATGCTTAATTTATTGAAGGATTTTGCTAAATCTATTAGGAGAATCATGCTATTTTTGCCCATTCATCTCTTAGTTTGGTAAATTACGTTACGTGATATTTCTAATGTTTAATCAATCTTCCCTCTGGAAAGAATTTCATATTATTACACATTGCTAGATGTCAGTGTTCTAATATTTTGTTTAGGAATTTTGAATTTTAGTTTAAAATGAAATTGACAATTTTTTGTCTCATACCTCATATTACGTTTAAGGTTGACTGAAAAAGAATTGAAATGTATTGATATTTTTCAAGTTGTCTTTTTATAAATTTCATTTGAATTTCCTACTGATAATAGAGGTAGTTGGTATGATAGCAATTTTTAATAAACATTTATGTTTTGATACTTCCTTTATGGCAAAATGCGTTGAATTTTTACAAGTATTGTGTGTACTTGAAAATAATAGATATCATTTCGCAAAACTTACTGAAATAGTAGATTCAGACAATGGTTATCATGGATAAAACCATTAGAAGAAAGGTTGATGGAGAATGAAGCCTGAAGGAATCAGGCAATCACCAAATCAATCAGCTGATTTTTGCATTACTAAAGGAAGGACAAACAGAATTGGTGCTATCTCATTGTAATGCAAGAATGTTAAGTAATTCCACCCTTCCCAGTCCCAAGTTGAGACAAAATCTATTCAAGTCTTTAGAGTTAAATTCCATTTATAGAGACTAAAGAAGAATGAGGAACAAGTTAATTAACACCACAGTGAAGCAATCAGATAAATCCAGAATGTGAGATCTTTTTAGAAATGACCCAGTTTCTTTAATCAGTCAATGGCCTAAAGAAAAACAGAGGCAGGGGGTTGGGGTGGTGGTGGTGGGGGGTACTTCCCTGGTGGTGCAGTGGTTAAGAATCTGCCTGCCAACGCAGGGAACATGGGTATGAGCCCTGGTCCGGGAAGATCCCACATGCCGCAGAGGAACTGAGCCCATGCGTCACAACTACTTAGCCTGCGCTCTAGAGCCCGCATTACTGAGCCCATGTGCCACAACTACTGAAGCCCATGCTCTGCAACAAGAGAAGCCACTGCAATGAGAAGCACGCACACTGCAACAAAGAGTAGCCCCTGCTCACCACACCTAGAGAGAAAGCCCATGCACAGCAACGAAGACCCAGCACAGCCAAAAATTTGGAAAATAAATAATTAATTACTTTAAAAAAAAAAAGAAAAACAAGGGGTAATAAAGGAGAACAGCTTCTTTGACCTTATTTCCAATAAACCAAGTGTAAGACACATTCTTAGACAATCAGGATAATTTTAATATAGTGTGGACTGGATTTTGGATGATATCAATAAATTATTGATAATTTTATCAGAAATATTTATGTTATGGTTATGTATAAACAAGTTCATGTTTTTTAGAAATTCTTGCAGAATTATGAAGAGATGGTGTATTAACAGTCAAAATTTGTTTTAAGTTTTGAAGGAACAAAAGAAAAGAATATGAAACATGTTCTGTATATGTTCATTAGATCAAGCTTGTATAAATTTTTTCAAATAAATATCCTGATTTAATTTTCTCAATTAATTATAGGTATAGTTAAATATTCACTTATACTTGTATTTGTCTTAATTTTTGTTTTATATATTTTTGAGGATAAAATCTTGCTTTATATATTTTAGGTGCATAATATTTAAAAAAGTTTTATTTTCCATTGTACTGAGTCATTCATCATTACTTAGTTATCTCCTTTAATCTAAGTAATCCTTTTTAGCTCAGTGTCTACACTGTCTGATATTAATCAACTGCACTAGATTTTTTTTCTTTTCTTTTTTTTGGGGGGGAGTATAGTATTAGTGGTATACCTTTTGCATTCTTATACATTCAACCTATTTGCATTTTAATGTACTATATATGTCTATTTGTCTTTCATTGTGTCATTTACTCCATTTAGATTTATTATAATTATTGATGGATTCAGGCTTATTTCTACCTTATTTTGAAGTACAGATTGATCACACCTTTTCTATATGTTTCTGCTGTCTTTATTTTCTTCTTTTGAATGAATAGAATATGGTCTCTGATTATATATTTTTTCTTTTTACTTAATACTCTATTTCTTTTAGTGATTACTTTAGGAATCTTAACATGCATACTAATTGATCAAATTCTAAAGCTAATCATTTTCTTTACTCTCCTTCTGAACAAATGTTAGAAGACTATAACTTTGATAACTCCTTCCCTTTTCACGCATTATTGCTTTATATATTTTTATGTAATCTTATTTTTTTCTTTTACAAACACAAAAGTTTAAGTATTGTTTTATATAGTCAATGTTTGTTTAGACTTCCCAACTTATTAGTTACTTTTTTTGATCCTTATTCTTCCTTGCATCTCAGACCTTTCACATGGAACTGCTCTTATTTTACCCTTGCTCTTGAAAAATACTTGTTGAATATAGAATTCTAGGTTCACGGTTATTTTCTTTTAGGGCACTGAAGGTATTCTATTGTCTCTGGCTTCCACTGCTACTGATAAGAAGTCAACTATTAATTTAATCATCATATTTATTTAGACAACTTATTTTTCTGTCTGATTTTGAGATCTTCTCTTTGTCTTTGGTGATATCCAGCTTTAGCGTTATATATTTAAATGTGGATTTTAAAATTTATCCTACTTGGGATAACTCAATCATGTGTTCTCCCTTTTTGTTCTTGCTGTACTACATTCCAGATAATTTCTTCAGATATATTTTCCAGATTATTAACTCTCTTTTTATCTGTGTCTAATTTGATTTTAGAAGTAAGTACTGAGTTTTTAATTTCAATTATTATATTTTTCTTTCATTGATCTCTTTGGTTAATTTTATACTTGCTTGGTCATTGTTCTAAATAAACTCCCCTCTCCTACTCATTTTTATCGTCTATATTAGTTTATTAAATATACTAAAGCTAGTCTTTTTTGATATTTCCAATATAGGAAGATTTTGGGTAACATTCATTCTGCTCATGTTTCCTGTTGCTTTTTGTGTTTTGTAATTTTTGAAATTGAGTTCATATTCTTTGAAACTTTACTTACACCAATTTGTTGTGGCTTGGATGGAAATAGGCTCCTTTAGATAGAATTTGCATTTACTCTGGCTAGGTGCCTGGGGACACTAGTAATTCAGCATCACTTTAATTGATGCATGGCCTGAATTTTATGTGAACATATCCAGGCACTGTGAATTCCGTCTGCAAACCCAGCCAGTAAAGACTGGCTTGTGGTATGAATTCCCAAAGAAGAGGTCTTTCCTTTAGTCAAGGTTCAAGATGAGCAGTTTATCTTGCTGATCCCTTGGAAAGGTAATATTTCTACTTACTGAGAGTGTGGCTCTTTAGGGTCCCAGCTTTATGGAGAGGGTCACCTTTAGATGTCATATTCTTCACTTGTGAGCACTGCAACCTTTGAGAACGTCAAAAGGAAACAAGTTTAACTGGGTTTGATCATTGCCCTCAGGACAGAAATTATACTAACTGTTTTACTTGCCTCTTGGGTTCTTACTTTCACTTCGTTTTTGACCTCTGAGAACTACTAACTTTCTTCCCATGTTACTGATATACCTAAAAGATGTATTTTTATATTCAAATCAATACTTTTAGTTGTTTATGTGGGAGGATTCATCTCTGTTAAACTACTGGAAGAAACAGTTTCAAGAACTCCCACACCACCTTTGTCTGAGTGAATTACTTAAATGACTGGAAGAACTATCTTAAAACTAAAGAATCATGTGCCTGGGTTTGCGCTAACCACATTACTCACAACTGGCAAGATGCAATGCAGCTACAAGTGGCTCCAATGGTCAGAGTAAGTAAGTGTAAATACCATAACATTCTCAGAAGGCTCATATGATACCACATTAACGGAAGAGAAGACACTGAAATTCATTAGGTAGTTCCTTAGAACTTAGAATCTTAATTTAGATGGCAATAGTGGTGACTACAATAATAAAGTCGTTTGGCTGAGTCAGTGAAGGAAACTGGAGATTTGGGTTTGGAGTTAAAAGTAGTGAATATGGTTCTGGATTGTCTGCCCACAGGTGTGTCTTCTAAACTCACCTCTGCCATTAATGGTTTCTGTGAAGCTAGGCAAGTCGCCTCTCTTCTCTGGGCTTTATTTTACTTATCTGTAATGTGAAGATGCTGAAGGCATGTGAGACAAAATCTGTGGTCTCTCAACCCTCAATTACCACTTTATATCTCCTCTAGTGTCACCATATTTCTCCTGGTAATATGCCCACTACTAATGTTCGAAGGGTTTTTACTTAGTGATTCTAAAATGTTTCAAAAGATAATGAAATTAAGAATCAGCTGACTCAGATTTTACTGGAATAAAGGAAAAAAGAAACCCAGATTACCCTACACAAGAGTTATTTATGAATACTAGGTAGCCAAAAGAGATTTAAATGTAAGATATATCATAAATCATATTTTTTATGGTGAATTGTTTTCCTTTGCTCAAATTCCAGGTAATTTTCTTTCTTTCTTTTTTTTTTTTTTTGTGGTACGTGGGCCTCTCACTGCTGTGGCCTCTCCTGTTGCAGAGCACAGGCTCCGGACACGCAGGCTCAGTGGCCATGGCTCACGGGCCCAGCCGCTCCGTGGCATGTGGGATCTTCCCGGACCGGGGCACGAACCCATGTCCCCTGCATTGGCAGGTGGACTCTCAACCACTGTGCCACTAGGGAAGCCCCCAGGTAATTTTCTTATTGCTGTTGTTCTAGTATATTCTGTTGGCCCATTGGCTATGTTGTGAAGCTAATGAAGCTCAGGGTTTAGGGTCCCTGATTTGTATGTGACTCTTCCAAAGATCTTTTTCCTCTCATTTGAAATAACATTAATTAAACTAAATTACATTAAATAACATTCCTCTCAATTAAATAACATCAACTTTTGTACTTAAGTTTTTATTTGTAATTTTATATATTTTTCAAAAGTGGGTCACCCAAATTGTATAAATTTCAGGGCCCACAAGGCCTGAATCTGCCCATTTTATCCCCTTGGTTGATAAAAGAATACATATTTCCTCCTCAATTTCTTTGACTTATCACTTCCCCTAACTTTCATTAAAGACAGAAAGAAACAGACAAACAAAGGGATTTTGATTCAGGTGTATTTATAGAGGAACATGTTTCAATATGGCTCTGACCTGTTAAAACCAGAGAATAATTTTATCATTATGCAAAAACTCTTTTATGATTCATTTCCCTCCAAAGCTCAAACTTTCTCTCTTTTTGTAAGCCTATGTCCTCAGAAGAAATAACTGGTCCCTATAGTGGCTGTAACATTATAAGATGTGATAGTTCTACTGAAGAAAAATACATGTAATATTTTAATTTATTTTCCAATTTTGACTGAACATTCCTACCACCATCACTAGTATCTTATAATTTCAAAAGCATTTAAGTACAGCTGAATTTGGAAAGGGATGATTTATTCAATTGCTTCATGTAGTTTGGAAACTATGATAACTTCAAACTATGTTAACTTCAAAATAATCTATTCTGTTTGTATTGTTTTTACATTAAAATTATACTCTCTCACACACAAACATATATATATATATATATATATATATATATATATATATATACACACTATGTACTATGGCTGGCCATTTCTAGGAATTTGGGTATTTTTGTCAAAGAAAAGAAGCCTATTTTAAGATTTTATTTTACATATTTTATTTTTATTTTGAGGGGAATCCAAATATCTACACCATGAACTTAGATTCCTATAGCTGCCAGGACTGACAGAGAATTAGCAAGGCAGAGCCAAGTTCATGCAAGACTGTCTACGGCACTCTTATAGCTAAAGACAAACCAAAATATTGACTAGTTCTTCTCAAAACAGCATGTATAAGTTGTGGCTGAAATAAGCCTGATGTAAGAAAGAATACAGATGGCAGTATAATCATAGGCTGGGTCTACACAGTGCCAAACAACCCATTCAGAAGTGAAAAACTCAGTCGATCACTTGGTAGTTTTGTCTACATGCCACCAAGCAACAGGCTTGACTGACTTCTTCCCAAAATTAACTGAGCTTCTGACTAGACTGAAGCAGATGTTTTATCACTATGTATAGTCAGTATTAGTTATCAAATCTATAATTCAAATAAGTTTCTTGATGAATGATGAATTTCTTTCCTACATCAAAACAATGTGAAAGTGGTAAACAAAGATCATCTGCAGTTTTTAATAATTTTACAGCCTAGATTATGCACGTGCTCTGCACAGTTTAGAGTATGACTGACAGATAGGGTCTCTTCACTTACATGTCTATCTTTAATATTTCATTAATTTACTTGGCATCACTACAACTCAAATACCCATCGAATGGTAACTAAAATTCACTTTCTTCCTTTACTCAACAATTTCCCTGGTATATACAACGTATTTGCCATGAATATATCAAAGGACTACCTCCATTTACAATGACCGCTTTTGACATCTTTTTCTAGTTCTTAAAAAAAATTCCTCTTTCACTAAAAAGTAGATCACAAAATCCTTCAAGTATTTCATGATTTAAAAATAAAAACAATGAAAAAAAGCCATTTTCAAAATGAATTCTGTGTGAGCAGAGATCTCACGCCTTTGGTCTCTGTTGTGCCTCCCCGCATCTAGAACAGATTGGGCTTTGATATCTATTTATTAAGTGAATGATTAGATGAATTGGAGCACACCATGGTGGTAGCCATTGACAACCTGTGGCCTGGTAAGAAGGAAGTGGGGGAATAAGGGCTTTAACTCATTCCCCTCCTGTCCTACAAATGTACTGCCCGTGCAGCTGTTGCCGAAACCCCATTGCAAACAAGAAGTTGAGGGAGTCTGTCGAGAACAGAGCTGGGTGGAGAAGAATAGGCTGTGGATCTAGAGTGAGGCAAAAATATAATATTCACTATCTGTACACTACTGTCCTAGTGTGGAATTACTGAGGATAAAGAGTTTGGCATACATTATAATTCTTACAATTTTCACACATAACACACATGAAAATTACATATGTGTGTATATACAGCTGTATGTATAGGTCAGCAGATAGATCGATGGATAGATCGATGGATAGATGATAGATGAAAATGCTCAACACCTGAAGTCAAAATAATTGATTCCTTCCCACGTCCCTTGAAGATGTTGTGTCAAAGAAAGTTTAAGTTTCTTTCCAACTGTATTATTCATCAACATGGGCTAACGTGAATGCCCTGAGAGACCATTTACTTTTAAAAAATGAAAACTTTTATTTAATTAAAAATGTAAAACATGGGCTTCCCTGGCGGCGCAGTGGTTGGGAGTCCGCCTGCCGATGCAGGGGACGCGGGTTCGTGCCCCGGTCCAGGAAGATCCCACATGCCGCGGAGCGCCTAGGCCCGTAAGCCATGGCCGCTGAGCCTGCGCCTCCAGAGCCTGTGCTCCGCAAGGGGAGAGGCCACAGCAGTGAGAGGCCCGCGTACCGCAAAAAAAAAAAAAAAAAAAATGTAAAACATATTTTAGAGAAGCTGGAAAATACAGAAAAGGGTAAATGAGAAGTACACAAGTGCATAAACAATGCTTCCAGGAATTATTCTCTCCTCAGCCTCCACAAGGCACTTGTCAGGAAATAGGATGGTTTTCTGGGTCCATTTCTAATCACTTCCTTTTTTTCTGACTCTGTCCATCTTCCATCCACTATTTTTTATATACTGTCGGTTCTCTTCTTTGCAAGCACAAAGAACAGGCAGGAGAATGAATGGGGAAAAAGCAAAGGACTCCACTCTGGGAAAGCATCTCTGGAAATGTTTACTGCATCAGTATTAATATCTTCCACAGAAAAGAGGACTTGCCTGCCTTATGAGACCACAGAAGCAACTGCCTTTATCCCAAGTTACCTGTGACATGCCCTAGGGTACAATCTCTACGTGCTTAATGCACAGGTCCTTCGCAGTGTTAACAGTGGGCTGATGGGGAAATTGTACTTTTATCTTTATAAATTTCTATATTTCATTATGTTTTCAGCTAGGCAATGGATGGAGTCTGACTTAGCCCAAGGACCTCTTTCCTGTTTGTGGGGATTTCTTTTTTTACCTTCACTTTAAAACCAGGAAGAGAAAAACTTTCAAAACTTACTCAAAGGATATGGAAAATATTTCGTCAAAGCTCTGAATTTCCTGAGCCTGACTTTTAAATAAAACCCACCCAAACAAAAGGAATTGAAAGATTTAGGGGAAAAAATCATAAAGCACTTATTTTCAGGTTGGCTAAGAAATTCTGTTTGTTTAAACAGAAGCAAACTTCCCATAGCCATTCCTTACCACCCAAACCCATAGCCCTTTCTTTCTGGAAGCATGCATGTTTGCCCTGACCATTAAGGAAGATAGATGCAAATACTTTTTCTATAAGAGGTAGGTCCTTCTTTTGTACACTGTTAATAATATACACAAGTCAGGGCTACCTATACAGAGAACACTCTCAGGACTTTCCTGAAATCGTTCACTTGAATATCATGTTAAAACAAAAATAATGTAGGTCTAGCAGAAGAAAACATTAGGTTCTATTACCATTATCTTATTTATCCGTTTATTCAAACTCACCTCATTGAAAAAATTGTTTAAGTATTTAAAGCAGTGATCCTGCAATATATCTTCTTTGCTCAATGTGATAAGAACCAAACAGAGCTGCTTTAAAATCAAATGGGGGCAATTCTTTCTTTTATTTTTCCCAGGACATTTATGCCTCCAGAGTAAACTGTTAATAGATGTAGAATATTTCTATTGATTAATTCAGTGTGCCAGCTATGATATGATTCACAGAAGGTAAAAGAAATGCCAATGCTTTCATGACACAAAGACACATTATCGAGAATACTGTCTTTGGCTCTCTCGCAACTGGTAGGCAATTTTTACAGAAAAAAAAAGAGAAGCCTTTACACCCGAAGTGGTGCTGATGCATAACTTAGGAGAGCTGTAATTGACATATTCATAACTGTTTTTCCTGTTAATGTTAGGTTAGATATTATTTAGTAATCCTTTACTATTTCAGAAACTGAGTGAAGATTTGTTTCAACTAAAGAATGAACTGAGGTACAAGTGATTTTACGTTGGGACAAGAAAATCTCTTAGGTTGGATAAGGTATCACGAATATTTTGGCTATGTTGATACACATAAACAAATGGTAAACTGAAGTAATTAGCCTTAAAAGTCAGGAAAATAAAAAGCAAGAGGTTTTAACATCCATTACAGGAATCTTAATGGTTTGTTTGATTTTGCTGGTATACTTGTTTTGTATTTTATTGGACTCTTTTATTTGGATAATTGCCTTGATTCACCATTTTACATGCCTAGACAGATAATTAGTTAATAAGCTTATATTAAGCACCTACTCTGTGTCAGATTTGGAATTATATGAGTAAGGATCTTATTTAACCTCAAGATCTGCAAAGGTGCCAAACAACTAAATTTTAACAGGAAGATAGCAAGTATTTCTAAAAAGACTTGACAGTCGTAGCACTTTCTGAAATGTTGAAAATGAAACTCTTATCTCATGGCACAATCAGCCTTGTTCCAAACCCAAAGTGCATTGAAAAGTGTGGGTTGAGTGGGTTAGGTTTTTATCCACCTGGAAACTTTGTGAACCATCTCAAAACAGTGAGCATGTTCCTTGATAACTGCTTTGTCCTTCTGTGTCTACAAACTTCTGATGTGGACTCCGCGACAAAAGCCTTATCACAGTCTCCTTCCCGGGTAGCTAGAATCTGGCAAAGGGGACCACAAGAGGCTTTCTCATCTTCTGAGAGCTTGGGGACCATGTTGGCTTCTTCCAAATTCTTATTTTTTTTTTCCTCAGCATCAGAGAGGAGTGAGTATCCTAGGAATAAACCCAGCAGATACAGTAGTAGATCACGCATGACTGGGTGAGGAGAGATGCATACTTGGTCCAGGATATTATTCAACTGGCTTTTCTCCGTGTAAGAGAAATTCTGTGTGACAAGCAGTAAAGGAATACCAGTCTCTGGTCACTAACAATAAAAATAGTATCACATAGACGGAAGTAGCCTTTAAACCTCACGGTTTCTCTATATTTTCCTCAATTGTCACTTCTTTGGACACCATCTGTATCAAGGTATAATAAGAAAGCAATTCCAGGAGACTATCAGTTTAAAAGGAAAAAAAAGTAAAAGAAAAGAAAAAAAACACAGGCCTGGAGAGGGGGCACCGCTCGGCATCAGGTCACTGAGTGTATTCATTATTTGTTCCCATTACCATGTTATGTCTTAATTACTCTGGTTTGGCTTCCCACCCAGGGTCACTATGTCACAGCTGGTTTTCTGCCCATCTCTAATTAATAAAGCCTCATTTAGTACCCAAGTTTTTGAAATAAACCTCTGCTGAAGGATACAGCAGAAATAAAGAAACAAAAAGCAAACCAGAAATGATCAGAGTTGCTCTGACAGTAACCTTGTAACATAAAGAGGCCTTTAGTTCAGGCCTTCTCTGGGTTACTTTTTAACCTGGAAAAGAGGTCCATTTGATTTGATTTGGAATTTCTGGCATAATTTGTCAGTGGTCAGATTTCGCCCACAGGAAGAAAAGTGACCAAGGTTGCTAAACGCTCTACATCATTTGGGACTTTTTAAAAATGGTTATTCATTCATGCTTCTAGCATTTAAATTAATATTATTTTGCAAAACACAAAGGAAAACTTAACGCTTTCAAACGGCAATATAAAAAAATAACAGGCATTCATCAAATGATCTTATTTTGTTTCTGTGTCATTGCTTCTTTGAGTATTTTGACACAATAAATAAAGACAAATTATGTAACAGCCTTTTCTAATTTGTTAAATATAATTCCAGCCAATAAAATTTTACAAATTTAAAATACTCACTTCAAAAATCTCAGTACAATTATGTGTAAGCCTCTGTCTCTATGTCTCAGTCTGTCTCTCAGCCTCACATATGCACACATGCTACCAATTCTATTTATTAGAATCCACACAGCTCTGGAACAGATAGCTCATCTGCATTTTATCAGGTGTCTCTATAATTAAAGCTTATTGTAAAGTGAGATATTATTGGTATATTTTATTACTTGTCTATGAGAGGCTGAACAAAGTAAGAGGCATAAATGAA